>NC_056745.1:1565948526-1566611026 GCF_019279795.1 Protopterus annectens | reverse complement strand
ATGTCGTCGGATAGCAATCCGACTACCGGAGTTCACAAAAAACGCAAAGAAAAGGACAGAGACAGACCGTCGAGGTCCAAAACTGATGATGAAGCTTCTAAGCCAATCGCTGGTACTCGGTGAGGCACTTTCGCAGCCCCTGATACCCGCTACTTTCGAGTCGCAGGCCTCTACCGAGACCCATGTGGAGTCCGGCATGCCGCGAGATTCTCAAAGTATTCTACCCGCGGATGTCTCCCCCTTGGATGGGTCCGGAGCCGCTGAGCAGGCACCGGCTTCTGAGGGTGTCTTCAGGCCTCAACATTTCTATATAAAATTGACGCCAGCTTCAAAATCAAAGACAAAAGCAACTTCTAAAGCTAAAAAACTGACGCATGAGCCATGTGCTCAGGCCTCTATGCCCAAAAAGCAGATAATCAAAATGGCTGAAGATCTTATTACCTTGATCAGGAGTTCCCAACCCCCTCCTGATAAGAGGCCTAGGCAAGACACTGATTATGAATCTTCAGATCATGTTTCTATTTCTTCTGATTCCTCTTCTGATCAGGAATTTTCTATACCACCCTATGAGGATTCTGATGCAGAGGAATCTATCCCATCTGCATCTCCTCCTGAAGATTATTCCTTTGGAGAAACCTTGCATACTTTGAGAGAGCATTTTCACTGGGAGAGTCAAGATTTCTCAGAATCAAAAAAGAGGCTTAGGGATTTCCTCCTTCTCCCTCAGCATAGGCCTTTAGCCATTCCTCCTGTTTTAGACTTTGTGGATGATGTGTTTTCGGAGTAAAGCACGACTCCAGACTCCTTACCTCCGCCTCCTAGCAAGCCAGACATATTACAGGGTTCCTGACTCGTACAAATTTTTATTTAAAAACCCTGCTGCTGACCCTGAAACTATTTCACAGGGTCCAAAAGGTGTAAAGGCCTCAAGTAAAGAATCCTACCCCCTCTGATAGAGATTCCAGGGCACTGGCTAAATGGGGAAAGAAGGTTTATACATCTGCAACCTTGGCAATTAGGGCCTTAAACTGCCAGTTTCATATGCTTAAGTATCAACAGCATGTTATGGGATTACTGAAACAGAAAATGATGATTTCTGAATGTGTAGAAAATAAACAATTGCAAGAATTATTGCATGCAGCAGAACAAGTTGGAAAGCATACTTTGCAATGTGGTTTTGATTCCTTAGAGGCCTCCTGCAGGGCCGCAATTACTGGATCTGTGATTAGAAGGCATGCCTGGCTAAAAGAGCAAAATTTGCCTGATCATGTTAAAGCTAAATTACTGGATGCACCTTTACAGCATGATACTTTGTTTGGTATTAAGGCAGAAGAGGTTTTAAAGAAAATGTAAGACAAAGCTAAGTCTATGCAAACTGTAAAAGACTTCTTACAAGTGCAGTCACCAAGATTCAGTAGACACTGGCCTTCAAAAAATTGGTCCTTTCCTGTGTCCGACAGAGCTCCATGGGGCAAATCCGGGCGCCCTAAAGGTTCTAGATACCAGTCATAGAATTCTTACAGGTCAAAGCAATAGGGTGCCTCTACCTCCAAATCTGGAGGAAGTAAAATGCAACCCTACAGTAAACCGTCTCAATGACTTCCCTCTGCCTTCACCAAGCACTTATCTTTTGGCAGCTCCCTTACGGGGAAAATTAGCACTTTATGCTCAAAATTGGCAGTTAATAACCCAGGACAAGTGGATATTAAACATAGTATCCCAGGGATACAGATTCCACTTCCACACTCTGCCAATTCCATACGGTTGGCCAGATCTGCCAAAAAATCTATGGGCAGAGGCACAGAAACAGTTTACGTCCCTCATTGATATGGGGGCTATTCAGCCAGTGCCAGAACAGGAAAAAAGGACAAGGGTTTTACTCAAGACTGTTCTTGGTACCCAGAAAAGGTCAAGGCCTGGCGCCCAGTACTGGATCTATCAATTTTAAACACATTCCCGGACATTCCAAAATTCAAAATGCTAACTTTGCAGCAGCTTCTGCCCATGCTGGGCAAGAACGCTTGGCTAGTGACTTTAGACTTAAAAGAGGCATACCTGCATATCCCAGTAAGGGAATCATGCAGAAGATACCTCAGTTTCAAGGCTGGCTTTATGCATTACCAATTCTCTGCACTGCCCTTTGGCTCATCTACTGAACCCAGGGTCTTTACAAAGTGTCTGGCACCAGTAATTGCATTTTGCGGACAAAGAAGTATACAAATCTATCCTTACTTGGACGACTGTCTCATTCAAGCAGAGAACAAGGACATTCTTCATCAGCATCTGGTGTTTGTGAAAAGGCTTCTAACATGCCTAGGGTACACAATAAACTAAAAGAAATCACAACTGGTACCCTCTCAAAAGATAACATTCCTGGGTGCAAGCTTGAATACAACTGCCCAGATGGCTTTCCTCATGCCAGACAAACAAAGAAAACAGACTATTTACTTCAAACAGATGGCAACAAAAACCCAGTTATCTGCAAGACAAATTCTGCAGGTTTTGGGGTTCATGGCATACTGCATTCTACTGATTCCATATGCAAGACTGCATATGAGGAAACTATAGTGGTACCTAAAAAGTTTATGGAGTCAACATTGTCACAGTCTGGAAACCATGATTCCTCTGATTCCCTGCCTACAACAGGAGTTTCTTTGGTCTGCAGGGGCATGTCACCAAAACATGGGACGGTCCTTCACTCTACTCCCTGCCAGCCAAACCTTAACTACAGACGCATGGCGGGGCCCACCTGGCGGGAAGATGTTTTCAAGGCATGTGGACCACAAAACAAATGCATCTGCATATCAACCAAAAAGAGATGTTAGCTGTTCAAAATGCCCTGACAGCCTTCAAGGACTTACTTCATCCAGGACAACTACTGATAAAGGCGGACATTACCACGGTTATGTGGTATGTAAACAAGCAGGGGGGGGCAGACACTCATACCCCCTTTGCAGACTAGCCATGGCATTGTGGGACACAGCCTTGTCTTACCAAGTACATCTTCAAGCTCAATTCCTGCCAGGAAAGCAAAATACTCTGGTAGACGACTTAAGCAGAAACCTTATGGACCCTCACGAGTGGAAACTAGATCCACAAGTCTTCAGTATGATAATAAAGAAATGGGGGAGGCTGGACATAGACCTATTTGCCTCTCCTCAGAATTATCAACTGGAAAAATTCTGCACAAAGGCCTTTTCACAGACAAGCATGGAAAGTGGATGCCCTATCCTTCAGTTGGAAATATCAGTTTACGCCTTTCCTCCTCTGCCTCTTCTTCCCAAGGTCCTACTAAAGGTCAGACAAAAACCAAAAATTATACTAATTGTCACAGACTGGCCCCGCCAACACTGGTATCCAATCCTAAGGAATATGTCTCAATTCCCAGCTTGGTACTTGCCTCAGATACCTCACTTACTGTCTCAGCAAAACAATCAGATCCTGCACAATCAGCTCCAAGCACTGAACCTGGCAGCATGGCTGATCATGTAGTTATTCAAACAACACCTCTCAGTAAATCTGCGATGGATGTCATTTTGGAAGCCAGAAGGCCTAGTACTAGAAAATGTTATGTTGATAAATGGAAGAGATTCTGTGTTTGGAACCAAGCACAAGGAACTGACACAGCAGAGCCAAATATTCCTCAGATTTTACAATACTTGACTGAGATGCTTGACAAAGGTTTATCTTTTTCATCAATAAAAATCCATGCCTCTGCCATCTCGGCTCATTACAACACAGAGCCAACAATCTTTTCTCACCCTTTGCTAAACCAGTATCTTACGAGGGGCCAAAAATTTAAGGCCACCCAGAAGATCACCAATTCCTGTATGGGACCTCATTTTTGTGTTCGAAAAGCTCACCCTGCCTCCATTTGAACCATCTGCTACTGCAGATATAAAGTTTTTATCATGGCAAACAGCTTTGCTCTTGGCAATTACTTCAGCAAGAAGGGTTTCAGAGCTACAGGCCCTCATGGCTGTGGAGCCTTTTATCATATTTTACTCAGACAGGGTGTCCCTCAGGACCAATACTTCCTTTATGACTAAGTTGGTTTCCAGTGTGGCTCTTAACCAAACTATTCATCCACCAACTTTTTATCCAATTCCGCAGAACAAGGGGGAGCAGATTCTGCATTCCTTGGACGTACACAGATAACTAAGATTCTACTTGAGCAGGACTAAAGCTCTAAGAAAAACTGAGCAACTACGGTGGTATTTGCTGCAGGATCAGAAGGAAAGGTTATTTCAAAGCAGACTATTTCAAAGTGGATAAGCCACTGCATTTGTTTCTGCTACTTGCATCATGGTAAACTGGTGCCCAAGGGCATTAGGTTTCATTCCAGCAGGACTGCAGCTACATCAGCAGCTTTTCTCAGTGGGGTACCAACCAAAGACGTTCTAGAAGCTGCTACTTGGAGTTCTGTTCATACTTTTACAAAGCATTATAATTTGCTTCTCTTCTCTAAGTCCAAGGCAGGCTTTGCCACTGCAGTTCTGCAGGGCTTTATAGCCGCCCCTAATGCTGTTTAGCTCCAGCCTCCCAACCATAGCTTTGGGATTCTACCCAAATGTAATGACTGCAGCAATGAAACACGAAGAACATAGTACAGTTGTGTACACTTACCATAAATGTAGATGTTCAAGTGTATTCACTGTTGCAGTGCAGGTTACCTGCCTGCCTGCTATCCCCCTTTTATTCTGGAGCTTCTCTTTCCTTCACTATATTCTACAGCCTTTGTGGTGTATTTGCTTTTAGATGAAGGTAAAGTTTATGTTGTTGCATGTATATATAGTTTATATACTCTTATATTTTTTTTTTGCTCCCCATTTGGGGGGCACCTGATATCTGGGGCAAGAAAAACTAAAGAAAATGGCATCGGCTGCCTGTTTTATACCCCTGACGACCTGACGTCATGGAAGAAGAGACAGCAACTGACGCAGGACCCAATGCTTTGGAATTCAGGCCGACTGAGGGCAACCTGCCAGCAGATTACCCAAATGTTATAACTGCAACAGTGAATACACTCGAACATCTACATTTATGGTAAGTGTACACAACTGTACTTTCTCTATGCTGTATGTCCAAATTATGAACAATTTGTCAATAAAACTGAAATATGCAGCAGATTGTGTGCACACTGCTTTAGAAGTTCTTCCATGTTTTCATGAAGCCGTTTCCATGCTGTGGAGTCATTCTGGTACCCACTACAGTTTCCAGAACCTGAACTCAATATTTTTTTTAATTAAGGTTGGTTATCGTGTCATGATGAGTTCTGTAAGTTGTCTAGTTACAGTTGGAATAATGGCATGGTGATGTACTTTTCTGTGTGTTTTCGATAGCTAACCATGCCGTCCTTGTGTGGGATGTTTCTTTTAATGTCACATCCATTGTGACCAAAATAGTGTCAGGTGTGAGGATTGGAATAATAGTAAATAAGCAGTCACGGGGGACTGTACGATGCCTTCTCTGTACTGCTTTAAGCAGACACACAAACAGTAATTGCTACCTTTTCAAGCACTTAATCATGGTTTTGGCAGCAACCCCTTTTCTTCCATTTTTGTACACATGCACATGGGGTTGGGATGTCACATAATTGTGACCATCTCTAGAGCCATTTTTCACTTCGGCATGTGGCTCACCTCCCAAATCAAGCAGGGGGCTGTACATGATAATGGTGGAGGAAATTTGTCTGCCCATCCAATTGTCAAGACTAGCTTTAAAAATAGCCAAAGTAATACTGTGTTGCAGCTAACGTGATAACTTTTTCCATACACTGGGAGTATGTGGAGTTTGGAGCCTGTCCTTCCAGCATGTCTTGTTTGTTTGTCGGTGCAGATTTGGGTCTCTATTTGAGGTGTTTGTAGAGCCACATGTTTGTGTAAAAATATGTCAAATAGGATTTGGTCTTTCATGGCTTGAAAAAAAGAGAGACCTGTCACCTTGGTGCAGCCAGTTGCTATATCAAGTGGGAGGTTATTATAACTTGTCAATGTGAAGGAAGTGAGTAGAATCTTTAATATAGTTGTCACTTTCATTGACTTGATACTGTGGATGTGATTAGGAACTGCACAGTGGGTGCTCATAAGTTAAACACCATCTTTATCCTGGATCTATTCTTACCGATCAAACAAAACGGGTATCGAACACTAAGCATGGAAAGTCTGTGTTAGCGAACAGTCACATCATCGTAAAGAACACTATAGAATAGTCATAGTTGGTTAAAATAAATTAAATGGAAGGTAGGGCAGACTTACCAGTATGGTAGTGCTAAGGAAATCTGCCCTTTCCCCACTTTAGTGTGATCTAGGAAATCTGCTCTTTCCACACAATAGTGCAAACTTGGATTTGGTGTATATAATTAGTGGGGGGGGGGGTGTAGCCCCCACATGATGAGAGTCTAGTGTTAACCACATCCTCCTCATGTTGGGGCCTGTGCCCCCCCCGCTAATTATATATACCAACTTCGAGATCGAGCTACTGTAGGGAGAGGGCAGATTTCCTTATCCCTACTATACTTGTAAATCCGTCCTCCTTTCCATTTGTGTTGGCCAACTATGACTATTCAGTGGTTTTCTTTATGATGATGTCATTGTTCGCTAAAATGGACTTTCGCTGCTTCGTGTTCGATGAGAAAGCCGTTTGCTTCTTTCTTTCGGTCAGTAAACATAGACCTCTTTATCTCATCAAAGGGTTCAGTATTTAACAGTAAGACAGAACTAATTATGTTGGTCATATGATTCACTGGTGCAGTAGTCCATAATTACTGGAGCTTTTGCTACTTAAGGACTGACTGACAGAGATTTTCATATTTAATCTGGACCAGGCCAATGCCAACTTCCATGAGACATCAGCAAGTTCATAGCAGAAATGTGCAGTCAGTCTTGCGTCATCATTTATTTTTTTGTCGTAGTTCTTGCTGCATTTTCTGATGATAGTGTCATCAAGCTGGCAGCCTGGTGCTTACTTTCAAGAGCTGTCAGATACATACCCCAGTGGAGGCTATTTTTGCTTTTCTTTTTTGTGTTGTTTTTGAGGTTGACTGAACCTGATTCAGAGGCCCTCTTGAAATAAGCTTAATGTTGGTGAATAGTCACTATACACATTGCAGAGGCTTCTGAAGCAAGTCCCTTTTTTTAGCCCTTCCTCTTTCTTCCTTTGACTATGGTCCAGGAACTTTGTAGCTCTGTAAATGGTTAATAAATAAGGAAATTAAGCTGTTAAGTTTTATGCTGCAGTTAAGTCTTTCTTCCGTGTTGGGTCCATTTGTAATGAATCATCCAGTTCTGTTGGTAAAGAGAGCTTGGAACTATGCTGTTAGAGGAAGCATATCCTCTTAACCTGAGTGAACGGAGCACCACTATACAAGCTAAAGAGAGTATTTTCCTCTGTGCTGTGAGCATGGTGTTGAAAACTGAAAAAAAGCATTGCTGTGGGTTGGATTCATTTTAGGAGTCTTGCTGAATATGTATTTTGTGTTGGGTATTCCATTATTAGCATGCTTCAATGACAGTATACAGTGAAACAATTGGTTGTGTACTTCTCTATAAATATAGGTGAACATTACAGATGCCCAGTAAAGAGCACTAACAGTGTAGCTGCACAGATAAGAAGGCATGCTATTTACTTGACCTGCTAGTAAATGGTGCAAATGCCCCAGCCCTCGTTTATTTTCATCACTTTATAAATTAGTAAGTTGAGTGATCGGATTTCATCGTACATGTATCATTTTTCAGAGGTACAAGTTGCAGGAAAAAAATCTGGAGTGCTTAAGGATAGATTCGATATTTGCTGAAATGATAGTGGTGCCATTTTTATATTTTGTCTGTTGAAATACATTACTTGATAACACACATTATTTTCCTTTCTGCTTCACTTCCTTACGTTATCATGTGTTTTTCCCCATAGGAAGTGCTTTCGTCTGTCAGAAATGTTTTTGCTCCCCTCTCCCAGCACAAAGACTGGTGCCCTTGGGTTACTTTAACCAAGAAACAGGAAACAGCATCACCCGAGAATTCTGCTAATAATCAATGTGAGGTGATAGAAAGTCCACAGCCTGGATGGTTGGTAGTACTTAAAGTTTTGTGTAGCATGAAGTCCAGAAGTTCTACTGAAGGAGAAGAGTGCATGGTAAGATGAGATTGTATTATTCTCCTGTCCCTCACTGAATATCATACTTTATTTTCTTTATTGTACACAGATGAATTGTCTGTTGCATCATGTGTAGAAGGAATGTTATGTGAAATTGAGTTGGGGTATACTTGTATAAGAAGAAACTTTTAAAGCAAATAGATATCTTCTGTTGGGAGTATTTTTGATAGGTGAACTTTGTCTTCAATTAGACACGATCTTACCTCTGATGTTCTTCGTGTTTCACTGTTGCAGTCATCACCTGTGTGTTATCCCTGCTGTGGTAGCCCTCGGCCAGCCCGAATACCAGAGTCAATGTTTATCTGCGTCACTTGCTACCCGACGTTAGGTCGTCAGTGCTATAAAGGAAGGCAGCCAATGCCATTACATCAGTCTTTCTTGTCGTGGAGCCTATAGTAGAAGCAGTTCGCAAGTGTGCCGGTCATTCGCTACCAGAGTTTGAATTTTAGCTGAAAACGTCTAAAGCTAAGTACCCTGTTGAGGGTCCTTTTTTCTTGCACTAACCAATGTCCAAAAAAGTTAACAATTGTCTCGCCTGTGGAAAGCAAATCACACACTGAGACTTCCATTCATACTGCGTCACTTGTTTACTCCCAGACCACGACGTCCCCCGTTGCCAGTTCTGTGCCCTCTTTAACGCGAGAGCCATTCGTCATAGAGCTCTTATTGTAGCCAGGTATTTTTGTTCCAAAATGGCGTCCATCAGCCAACAATCCATAGACATTCTGAAAAAAAGTAAGGATAAAGATAGAGACAGACCACATAAGGTCTCTTCCGACGACTCTACCACTAAGCAGGTCGTCAGTTCTCTGGAATTCAGTGAAGCGCCTTTGCAGCCCCTGATGCCTGATTGGATAACTTTGGAGGCCTCTACTGAGACCCTTTTGGTGTCTGGTATGCCGCAGAAATCTTCATCTTCTGAGCCTTTGGTTGTCTCTGCCTTGGTTGGGTCTGGAGCCACGACGCAAACACCGGCTTCCGAGGAGGTTTTTCACTCTACTGAATTTAGACAAAAAATGATGTTTTCTCCTCCGACTACCATTTCTCTCAGACCATTGGATACAGTTAGGCTTAGAGGCAAGGCCACACACAGGAAAAACTACCTCTAGCCACCATTCTACCCCAGCTCCACCACCTCAAGCCCAAATGCTTAAAATGGCACCCTTATCAGGGGTAGTCAGGCCACTCCTTCTAAAAGGAAAAGAGACCTTTCTCCTGAAATACTAACAGGATTCTGAGGAGTCTGATTATTCAAATTTTTGAAGAGGAACAACAGTCTCTGACTGGTTATGAGGATTCAGATGCAGAGGAATCCATCCCTTCTGCCTCCCCACCAGAAGATATTTCCTTTGGGAAAACCCTTCACACCCTCGGAACATTTCCACTGGGGATCCAGGACTTCACTCAGTCTAAGAAAAGACTAAGAGAGTTTCTAGACCTGCCCCAGCACAGATCCTTGGCCATCCCTCCAATCTTAGAGATGGTTGATGTCTACCATGAATCTAGCTTAACTCCTGACACCCTCCCACCTGCTCCCAGAAAACCTGACAGATATTACAGATTACCAGATTCTCACAAATACCTGTACAGAAATCCTGCTGCAGACCCGGAGGTCATTACACAGGGACCAAAAAGGAGCCAAGGCTAGTTCTGCAAAGAATCCTTTTCCTTCTGACAAGGACTCTAGAGCTGTGGACAAATGGGATAAAAAAGTATACACCTCTGCAACCTTAGCTATCAGAGCACTCAACTGTCAGTTCCACATGTTAAAATATCAGCAACAAACTTTGGAACTATTAAAATGAAAGTTTTCAACCTTTCCTGACTGTACCAATTCGAAAGAGTTAGCAGATTTACTGCACTCTACTTGTCAAGTGACTAAACACTCATTACACTATGGTTATGATGCCCTAGAAGACTCATGCAGGGCAACAGTGTCGGGATCTGTCATTAGGAGACATGCATGGTTGAAGGAACAACCTCTCCCTGATCATGTCAAATATAAATTACTTGATGCACCCTTGGATAAGGACCGCTTATTTGGAGTAAAAGCAGAACTAGTGCTTAAAAAATGGAAGATAAACAAAATCTATGCAAACAGTAAGACTTCTTTCAGGTACAACCTCCTAGGTTCAGCAGGAATTTTCCCTCAAAACACTGGTCCTTTCCTGCACCTAACAGACAGGGGCAAGGTAAGCCCCGCAGGGACAGACCACCCAGACTCTTATCCCAAGGACAGCAGAGAACCAAACAGTGAACCACTTCTGCTCCAAAGGCAGGGAGTTCTAAACCATCCCTCTATGGCAAAAACTTTGTGACTCCCCCTCCTCCCCTGCCGTCTTTCCACTCACCAAAACCTAGGAGGAAGGCTCTTACTCTGCAAAGAAAATTGGCTTTCTGTAACCAAGGCCCAGTGGGTATTAAAGATCATTTTTCAGGGATACAAATTCTCCATCAATGAACTCCCAATTCCAAGAGGGTATCTAGACTTACCTCCAAATCAGTGGGCAGAGACATTGAAACAAGTCCAAACTCTCATATCCCAAGGGGCAGTAGAACCTGTCCCCTCATATCAAACAGGCAAAGGCTTTTATTCCAGACTATTCCTTGTTCCTAGAAAAGAGGGCACTTGGCACCCCATTCTTGATATTTCCATTCTGAACACCTTCCTGGATGTCCCCTAATTCAAAATGCTAACTTTGCAGCAGCCACTGTCTATGCTAAAACAAATGCCTGATTAGTTATCCTGGATCTAAAAGATGCCTACCTCCACATCCCCATAAGGGAATCCTGCAGGAAATTCCTTCGCTTCAGAGCAGACTCACAACACTTTCAGTTCTCTGCACTACCCTTTGGCTTATCTACTGCTCCCATGGTATTCACCAAATGCTTAGCTCTGGCCATAGCCTTTTGCAGACAGAAAAATATACAGATTTACCCTTACCTGGATGACTGCCTCATCCAGGCAGATTGCAAAGAAAAGCTCCTCAAGGACCTCCTCTTTGTCAAAACCCTCCTATCCTCCTTAGGGTACACCATCAACTAGAAGAAATCAAGACAAACACCGTCCAGGAAGATCATTTTCTTGGTAGCACTGCTGGACACAGCATCCCAAATGGCCTTCCTATCCCCAGAAAAGCAGAGCCTCCTGCCTCTCTGTTTTACATAGCTGGCTTCCAGAAGTCACCTCACTGCAAGGAAGTTTCTGCAAACCTTGGGGTACATGGCATCTTGCATCCTTCTAATTCCTCTGGCCAGGTTTCACATTTGAAAACTTCAGTGGTACCTAAAGAACCTTTGGTGTCAGCATTCTCAACCCCTAGAGACCTCTCTCCCTTTGATCCCCTGTGTAAGGGCCAAGTTTTTCTGGTGGGCAGGGGCCTTTGCCTAGAGCAAGGGTCTTTCCTTCACCCACCGCCCATCTGGGCAGACCATTACCACCAACGCCTCAGACATAGCTTGGGGCATTCACCTAGAAGGCAGGTGCACCCATGGTCTTTGGGATGCCCAGCACCTTCCCTTACACATCAACCAGAAGGAAATGATGGGAGTACAAAAGGTTTTGACATCCTTCAAACCCCATTTCAAGCCAGGGGGTTCTCCTTATCAAAACAGATAATGCCACAGTAATGTGTTACATCACAAACAGGGAGGGACCCAATCTTACCCTCTGTGCAGGCTAGCCATGAACCTCCGGCTGACAGCCTCTTCCATGGGGCTACACCTGATAGCCCAATACATACCAAGGATCAACAACACCCTGGCAGACCACTTAAGCAGAAACTTACTGGACCCCCACAAATGGCAGCTCCACAGAAAAATCTTTTTGCAAATCACTTAGGTGTGGGGGACTCCGGAGGTGGATCTCTTTGCTTCACTCAACCATCAGCTAAAAAAAAAATCTGTACCAGGGAGTATCGCCACCTAGCATGGAAGGTAAGTGCCTTGACCTTTACACCCTCTTTGTATACTCATTCCTTCCTCGGCCTCTCATTCCCTAGATACTGATCAAAATAAGGGAGGAGAGACCAAAGGCCATCCTCATTGCTCCAGATTGGCCCAGACAACATTGGTACCCCTTACTGCGCAGCCTGATCTTACAGCCTCCCAGGCAGCTTCCCCTGATCTCAGACCTCTTAACTCAGGTGGGGGGGGGTTCTGCACCCAGACTTGCAGACTCTCAAACTATCAGCATGGCAAATACTCTAAAGGAAAACAAGAGGCCCCTGTTAAGCAAACAGGTCCTTGACATTATCACAGAGGCCAGAAAGCCCAGCACCAGAAAATCCTGCACAGGAAAATGGAAAAAAAATTATGCTCCTGGAGCCAGTCCAGAGGGGGCAATACCTCACAATCTTCCATCCTTCTTGTCCTGGACTTCCTAGCGGAGCTACTTAATAGTGGCCTCTCCTTCTCTTCTATTAAAATCCATGCCTCAGCCATTTCAGCTCATTTTGATACAGAACAGCCCCTGTTCTCCCATCCTTTGATTAAACAATTCCTTGGAGGGTCTTCTAATATCAGACCTCCCACAAGGCCACCCACTGCAGCCTGGGACCTGAATTATGTTTTGGAAAAGCTAACTTTATCCCCCCTTTGAACCTGCTGCTTCAGCATAACTAAGATACCTCTCCTGGAAGACTGCTTTTCTCCTAGCTATCACCTCATCCAGAAGGGTTTCAGAACTTCAGGCACTGATGGCCATTGAGCCTTTCATCATCTTCCATGCAGACAGGGTCTCCCTGAGGACTAACCCCTCCTTTATGCCCAAGGTGGTATCTAATGCAACTCTCAACCAGGCCATACATCTACCCACCTTCTTTCCTAACCCTCAAAACAAGGGGGAAGGAATTCTACACTCTCTCTAGATGTACACAGACAGCTGAGATACTCTCTTTAGGAAAACAGACCAACTACTTGTCAGCTTTGCTCCAGGGGCAGAGGGGAAGCCCATTTCCAAACAAACCATTTCCAAATGGATATCACACTGTATCCATTTCTGCTATAGATTGCATGGGAAAACTCCCTCCTAAGTCTGTTCAAACCCATTCCACTAGGGCAGCCTCCACTTCCACAGCATTCCTCAGAGGAGTTCCCACCAGGGACATCCTGGAAGCTGCCACCTGGATTTATGTCCATACCTTTACCAAGCATTACCACCTACCTCTATTTTCTAAGGCTAGGGCAGGGCATGATGACCCATTCCTTGGTCTGTTACTAATCCTACCACCCTTCTCCTCAGCTTTGGGAATCCTCCCACAGGTGATGACTGCAACAGTGAAACACGAAGAACATAGTACAGTTGTGTACATTTACCATAAATGTAGATGTTTGAATGTATTCACTGTTGCAGTCCTGGTTTCCCATCCTCCTTCCCCCTTATGTCTTTCTTTAGGGAGACATAAGTTTCTAATGGTGGCTTTTAGCCACCAGGACCACTTTACCAGATTTATTTGGGCCTCTGACTGGTTAGGGCAAGAAAAACTGATGTGATGGCATTGGCTGCTTTCCTTTATAGCACTGATGACCTGACATCAGGCAGCAAGCGACAGCAGCCGACGCAGAAAAACATTGACTCTGGTTATCGGGCCTGCTGAGGGCTACCACAGAAGGGATAACCCACAGGTGATGACTGCAACAGTGAATATACTCAAACATCTACATTTATTGTAAGTATACACAACTGTACTTTCTAAGCTTGAGACCGTTTTAAATGTATGTTTATTGTAAGGGTCAGTGTTAGTGTCTTTTTTTATATTTGGCAGTTAGCTACTGGTGGACATCTACCATTCTGGCTCGACTTCCAGAGCATGTGGACATCCTTGGAATGGAGTTGAACTCCTTCCCCCTGCCCATGATGTCAGCTTCTTGCTCACTTAAAAGGGAGAGCAATTTATGCCATTTTTAACTTTTTTTCTTCAAGCAGCATTTGGTAATCAGTATGTCTGTATGTTGGTGGTCCCCTCCCCGTGACTTCCAGAGAAAGCAAAATGCCATGTTTTGTAACCTATTACTGTATTTGGCTAGTATTGGTGACATGTATTGCACTTGCTGTATTCTTTGCATTCTTGCTTATTTTAGCAAATATTTTTCCATTGTCCTTGACCTCTCCAGGAAAGATAAGTGTGTTGTGACTTTTGTCTACCTTTACATGGCTGTGCATTTTTTTGTTCTCATGGTAAAAACCTGTTAAACATTGTTTAAAGGTACTCTTTCTGTGGAGAAACTTTGTTTATTTTACTTTTCATGTAAGGGATTCTCTTTTTCCGAGACTGTTTTCTGAATGAACCATTGTTTTCAGTGAGAAAGTGCTGAGGTTTCTCAATCCCTTAGAAAATATGATTTGTTACAAGTGGAATTTCCAGAACCCTCGCCCATTTCCCAAGTGCTGTCATTGTTTGAGGAAGTGTGTGTCACAGCCTGTAGTTACTCTGACATCCAACCTGCTTGCATCTAAGAAAGATAATAGAAAATACAAAGTACTTCAGACTGTCAAGTTTTTGTACACTAATCCCAGACCTGATCCAGCAGCTATAGGTTTAGTTAATCCAGCTGCTGCCAAACATTAATTCTAATCCTTTACCTTCTGAAAAGGATGGTAAAGCTTTTGACAGGTTTGGGAAAAGTATATGCATATGCAGCTTTGATTTTTAGAATTTTGAATGGTCTGGCTCGTATGTTAAATTTTATCCTAACTAATTGTGAAAGTATGAGGAATGTTTTGGCTTCAGTTCTCTCTTGTGAGGAAAAATCTTCTTTTGCAGTTTAGTTTCTTCTATTTATCAGGTCACTACTCATTGCTTGAAATGTGTTTGGGTGTGTAGGTACTGCTTTCAGGGCTGCTGTCACTTGTACTGTTTTTAGGTTTTCCTGGCTGCATTCTCATAACCTCCCAGAACATGGCAAAAAAATACATTTTGAACTCTCCTTTGGATAGAGATTTGGTTTTTGGACTGTTGCAGAGGCTATCAAAACAAGCAATGAGCTGATTTTTTCATCCCTCCTTTAAACTTTCCAAGGGATTTTCTGCTTCCTTATTCAGTTTTGGCAAGAAAAATAAACAGTCTCAGGAGAATTCGGGTAAGCAAACATTTAAAAAGCAATGGCAGAAAAGTTCCTAAAAGAAAGCAGGACCCCCCCCCCAAATGAAGGACAGTCAAACAAGTTAAAATGATTGTATAAGGGACCTTGTTTCACCGCCCAACCTGGCAGTCCCATACCCCTTCCAGAGAGTCTGAATGTCCGTTCCTTTCTCTATGACAACAGATTGTCAAATGGGTCCTGAATTTGATCCATCTAAGATACAAATGGCAGTGGGAGGAAATTCTTTTTTCCAGAGGATTCTTCCTCATCTGCCAAACCAAACCCTTCTCTTTCTTCCTGTTCTTTATCATACGATATCTCAGCGGGGAAAGGAAGAGCATTTCCCCACTCCATTTAGGGAAATGATTTTACACAAAATATTGTTAGTGCCAAAGAGGGAGTTCCTGGAGACTAGGTCCAAGTCTTTTTTTCCTGAATTAGTTTGTGATGGTGCCTACATTTATAATGGTTTCATTCTACAACCTGCTTACTCCTATTTCCTCATTTGACTTTTTTGGTAGCCGTAGATTTAAAAGATGCGTGTCATTGCATTCCTGTTCATCCAGATTTAAGTAATTTCATAAGGCTTTGTGCGTCTGGATCCCATTACCAGTTTTTTGCCTTACCTTTGGGTTATCCAAGGATGTTATAAAGTGTCTGGTTCCTGTTATAGTCCATTGCAGGCTGCAGGGCATCAGTATATGTCCTTCCATGTCACTTGCAGTATTCATTATACTAGGAATCCCCTTCCAAGGGTAGGCCGACATCCGATCAGTATACCAAAGCTTTAGGTTGTAATAGGGATGTCGTATGTCACACATGCTCCCTGCTCGTTGCGTAGGGCTTAAAGGTGATGTATGGATGTACCTTCCTCAAAATTTCTTTGCCACTAGTCTGAATGCCATCTGTGAAGACTGGTAGAGATGGGGGAAGGCTGCCAGCCTAGTCAAATAGAATTTGGTTCATAATTCTGTCATTTATAAATATAAATGTTGAATTCAGGCTTGTTTTATTAAATGAAAGAATATGCTGTAAAATGTTGAACTCAAAACAATGTAGCAACATTGCCCTCTGCTGTAAAGAAAGCCAAGTCAAGCATTTCTTGTCTGTCCTTTGAAACTGAAATTATTTCATGACTGTCTTTGATGTTTACAATTTGGCTCCAGACGGGCTAGATGAAGGCTTCCTGCCTATTGTTTTAAGGCTAAAATTAATGACCTGAACTTACATGTGGAATGTCCTTTATTGCTCTGCTTTCTGCTTAGGTGTAAAAGAATATAAATGCAGTTTCTGTCAAGCTGGGAACACCAGGAAACTATAAAAAATGATGTAATGGGAATCAGGACGGCATTAGCAATTTAAACAGAGAATCAGAAGGCATTAAGCATTTTTGTCTAGAACATCCAACTCACAGCACTGTCTTGCTCCTATGTATCTTATCTTAGACTTGTGTTTTCCTTTAGAAGTAGCTAGGAACTAGAAAGATTAGATTGTTTTTCTGTGATGTCAGAACTGTACTACTGATTTATTTTAAGTATTTTGGTGTGATCTCAACACTTGACTAGCACTGTGTAGTAAAAATTATTGTATTGTGTTTTTATTATTTATTATTAAATATTTTAAAACCTTTTAACTGTGGCTGTTTTGTGTAGAGATAATTTAAGCTCTAGAGTACATTGCATATTTAGAGTTTACTGTCCAAGTCACTCTAAGCCTTGACTGTTTAGTCACAACTACCAATTGGATAATAATATTGCACAGTAATAATTGGACATCCTTTTAAGGGCCTTTGAGTAGCTGATAAGTATTAGTGGGTGGTGGCAAGTGGAACTACCATATAGTTTTGGAGAAAAGGGCACATCTGGAGAAGCTGTGCCAGCCTTCCCCAGGTGTGTGTGTGGTTGTATAAACTCTTCTCAAAGTGCATGAGTGTCTGTGTGTGTTAGCTATATGGGCAGGGACACGAAGCACTGGTTGGACAGAGAGGGTGCTAGAGGTTTTAGCTTGCCCATTAGGCTGAGATCTGGACTTTATAGCTGTGCCAGTGGGGAGTCTTATTGGGGACCTGGAGAGCAAGGGAATGACCACCCCCAGACTGACTGTGATCTCTGTGTGTTCTTAAGGGAAATTACACCTTACTGTGTGTATTTGTTATCCTTTCCTCGTATATGAGACACCCTCTCTGGTGTTAGTGGTGAGGATTGAGGCTCCTTAATTGCTGGGCCAGGGCACGGGCGTCCCATATTAATTTGACAGCGGTGGGATATAGACGTCACATATTAATTTGTTGGTAAATACTAACCGACTTGTGGTGTGGGTAGAGTGAATCCTGTACCTTGTGTACAGTGAGCTTTGAAGGTGTTTTTGTACTCTAAAGCAGCCATGCAGTGAATACTCAAGAGTTCAAATCACAATTGTTTTATTTCTTTTGTTAGCTTAGTTAGTCAGGGTGAGCAGGCAGCATGTCAGCAGAGGAGTATGGAAAGCTGACAAGGAGTCAGCTGGCGGAGATGTGCCAGGCTTGGGGACTAATGCATGGGAACCTGACTAAGACAGACCTGATTGCAGCCTTGGTTACAGCTGCATCAGAAAACAGCAACCAGGAGGACAATCAGACTGGCAGTGGAGATATAATACCCTCTGAGAATGGACAGCTCAACCTTTCTGCAGTGGACTTAAAAATCCAGCTGGAGCTAAAGAGACTTGAGTTGGAGGCCAGGCATGTGGAATTAGAAGCAGCTGAGAGACTGAGGTGTCTAAAGAGTGAGGAGAATGAGAAACTGTTATGTCTGCAGGCAGAGGCAGCATGAGAAGGAGTTGCTGACTCTTCGCCAGAGTCATGGAGGTAATGGGGAAGGGAGTAACTGAACCCCAGAAGCACAAAAGGTCAGTAAATTTCTTTCGCAGTTTAAAAAGGGGGATAATTTTGATAGTTTCATTCATATGTTTGAGAGGGTATGTAAACAGTATGAAGTTGACCAAAGACTCTGGATACTGTTCCTGATCCCCTTACTCCATGGTAAAGCTGTAACTGTGTTATCTAAAATGTCTGACATTGCATGTTTTGATTATACTGCTGTAAAAAAATGTCTATTAGAGTTTAAGCTAACACCTGAAACGTATAGGAAAAATTGTCGGGAGCATAGACGCAAGGCAGATGAAAGTGTGTGTGAATATGTTGCTGAATTGAGTACTTATTTTCATAGGTGGGTGAGTGGATTTCAGGTCACCACTTTTGAAGGGCTGGCAGACCTTTTGGTGAGGGAACAAGCCCTTAGCACTTGCTTGAGGACATGAGGATCTGGTTAGCTGATGGACAGTGTGATAATTCAGATGGGTTGGGGAAGAAGGGAGACCTATACCTGGCAAACATGGCAGCCCTGCACAGGAAGGGGACCCCCAGTACTGCTCATGGGTCTAAAGGAATGCATGGTGGGCAGCACAGACTGCCACAACAGAATCTGCCAGTAGCAGGAGAAGCCACTAGTCCAGGTACACATCCAGGACCTAGTGTTAAATGTTTTGAATGCAACCAGTGGGGCCATGTGGCATACAGATGTCCACAGAGGCAAGGTGGGGGACCAGAGGTGAGGGAGCCAGTAAGTGGGAAAGACAAAATGCCAATAGTAGGTTGTCTTGAGACAACTGGGTACTAAACTACCGTCCTGCAGATGCCCTGATAGTGGAGGATTTGGATGAGGCAGTACCATGTGCTTATGCAGTTACATGCAGTCAGGCTAGGAGACAAGCATGCGAGTCTGGTAGCCTGGGGGAGACCCAGACAGACTGCATACTTGCAGCCAGGACTGGTGAAGTGGTTATTTCAGGGAGGGAGCTACTCTATAGTAGTGAAACTGAAGGTGAGCCACATCTGCTTGTGGGTACTGATGTTCCCTTGGACAGAGTAACTGCAAAGGTAGGGGTGAGTAGTAGTACCCAGGCAGACAGTGAGGCACCACTATCAGAGGATGCCAGACTTCCTGTGGAAGGGGAGCTGGGAAGGGTTACAAGGAGAGAGTTGGGACAGGCTCAGCTCTCAGACCCTACATTGCAAGGCCTGAGGCAGGTAGCTAGGGAGGCACCTGATTCTCAAGGAATGGGGGAATCTGTATACTGGGACAAAGGGTTACTATACAGAGAGTGGACCCCTAAGGGAGGGCTAGAAGATGAGAGAGTACAGCAGTGGGTAGTGCCTAGAGCCTACCATCTGACACTTCTAGCCATAGCCCATGATATTCCCTTTGCAAGCTATATGGGCATAAAACGTACAAAGAGGCATATTATGCAGAACTTCTATTGGCATGGAATTTCCAGAGATGTAACAGGGTACTGCAGGATCTGTGAGCAGTGCCAAATGGTAGGCAAGGCGGGAGACAAGGTGAGAGCTCCTTTGATGCCTTTGCCTGTGATTGAGGAGCCATTTCAGAGGGTAGCTATGGATATTGTGGGTCCTCTCAATACCCTAAGTTCCACAGGGAAAACTTATATCCTAGTGGTATTGGATTATGCTACACGATACCCTGAGGCAGTGGCTTTGTCTTCCATTGAGGCAGAGAAGGTGGCAAATACTTTGTTAGAACTTTTCAGCAGGGTAGGTTTCCCAAAAGAAATACTGACTGACAGAGGTGCCAATTTCATGTCACACCTGCTGGCTTGTCTGTGGAAGTCCTGTGGGGTGAAGCACATGAAGACCACCCCCTACCATCCCCAGACTAATGGTCTTCTTGAGAGGTTAAACACTACAATCAAGTCCATGCTACGGGCATTTACAGATCAGTTTAAGAGGAGTGGAACAAATATTTGCCCCATCTGTTGTTTGCTTTCAGAGAAGTTCCCCAGCAATCCACAGGTTTTTCACCCTTTCAGTTGCTGTATGGGCATAAGGTGAGGGGACCTCTAGATTTAATTCGAGATGAGTGGGAAGGTGAGTGTGAGTCTCACAAGGAGTCTGTTGTGGCATACATCCTAAACCTTAGGACAAGGCTGAGGGAACTCATGGGCTTGGCCCAGGGGAACCTGGCAGAAGGCCAACAACAGAAAAAGGTGTGGTATGACAATGTTTGAGCTAGAGAGTATGCTGTGGGGCAGCAGGTAATGGTTGTCATTCCTGTCAGACACAACAAACTGCAAGCAGCTTGGGAGGGACCCTTCAAGGTGGTAAGAAAGGTAAGTGATGTTAACTATATGGTGGAACTGCTAGACACACAGCAGGGGGCACAAATTGTACCATGTTAACATGATGAAACCTTACCATGATATGGAGGCCCTTGTACTGAGCATTTGCAGTGGATTGCAGGAGTCTGAAGAAGATCTTTGGACTGATCTCCTCCGTGAGGCTTGGTGGAAGGGGTAGCAATGTCCCAGCAGCCATCTCCTACCCATGCTCGAGAAATCTGAGCAGTGTTGCAGGAATTTGGGGACATGTTCATTGGGAAACCAGGGTGCACCCATCTGGGGCAGCACCAGGTGGCTACCAGACCCCAAAGGCCTATTAGGCAGGCCCCTTATAGAGTGCCTGAGAGAGTCAAGCAGACTCTGAGGGAAGAGGTACTGGAGATGTTGGAACTATGGGTGATTCAAGAGTCCAACAGTCCCTGGGCCTCCCCAGTGGTGCTGGTGCCGAAGAAAAATGGCAGCACCAGGTTCTGTGTGGACTACAGGAAATTAAATAGTCGCACAGAGTCTGATGCTTACTCCATGCCTAGGACAGATGAGGCCCTAGAGCAGCTGGGTGGAGCTAAGTATCTTACAACCATTGATCTTACCAAGGGTTACTGGCAGGTGCCCTTGACTCCCAGTGCTAGAGAGAAGTCAGCCTTTGTGACTCCTTTTGGCTTGTAGGAGTTCACAAAGATGCCCTTTGGGATTAAGAATGCCCCAGCGACTTTCCAGAGGCCGGTAGATTATATCCTAGCAGGAGGGTTTTCCCTTGCTTACCTAGATGGTATTGCCATCTACAGCCATTCCTGGCCAGAGCACCTTCAGCATGTCAGGGAGGTGCTGGGCAGACTACAGAGGGCAGGGTTGACCATTAAGCCAAGCAAATGTCAGGGGGCTATGGCGGAGGTCTCCTACCTAGGACATAGAATGGGGATTGATAAGATAAGGCCAGAACCTGCCAAGGTGGAAGCCATTCAGGCATGGCCTGCACCTGTTACCATAAAGCAGGTCAGGGAATGTTTAGTGACAGCAGGGTACTACAGAAAGTTCGTCCCCAGTTATAGTACCATAGCTGCTCCCCTCACAGACCTCACGAGGAAGAACAGGCCAGATAAGGTAGTGTGGACCCCAGCATGTGAACAAACATTCTAGAGGCTTAAAGAGGCTTTGGGAGGACCCCCTGTGCTAGCCAGTCCAGAGTACAGCAAAGAATTTGTTGTGTAGGTGGATGCTTCGAACCATGGGGTGGGGGCTGTACTTTGCCAGATTTCTTCAGAGGGGGAAGAGCACCCAGTGGTTTATCTCAATCGTAGGCTCCAACCCAGGGAAGAATGCTTTGCAGCTGTAGAAAAGGAATGTCTAGCTATAGTGTGGGCACTGCAGAAACTTAAGCCTTATCTGTATGGAAGAAAATTCACTGTTATGACAGATCACAACCCCCTAACATGGTTAAACAGAGCAAGCCAGCAAAATGGCAAGTTGCTAAGATGGAGCCTGGGGTTGCAAGCATATGATATGTCAGTGCAGCACCGCAGTGGGATTAGCAATGCCAATGCAGATGGGCTGTCAAGACAGGGAATGGGATAAGGTATACTCAGGTAGACCTAACTTTCTCAAACAGCATTTCTCAAGGGTCACAAGAAAAATTAGCTTGAGTTCTCCGGGGGTGGGGTGGGGGGTGAAGATTTGTTGAGATGGGTGAAGACTGCCAGCCTAGTCAAATAGAATTTGGTACATAATTCTGTCATTTGTAAATATAAATGTTGAAATACAGGCTTGTTTTCTTAAGTGAAAAAAAATATGCTGTGAAATGTTGAACTCAAAATAATGTAGCAACATTGCCCTCTGCTGTAAAGAAAGCTAAGTCAGTCATTCCTTGTCTGCCCTTTGAAATTGAAATAATTTCATGACTGACTTTGATGTTTACAGTTCGGCTCCAGCCGGGCTAGGTGAAGGCTTCCTGCCTATTGTTTTAAGGCTAAAGTTAATGACCAGAATTTACATGTGGAATGTCCTTTATTGCTCTGGTTTCTGCCTAGGTGTAAAAGAATGTAAATGCAGTTTCTGTCGGCCTGGGAACACAAGGGAAGTGTAAAAAATGATGTAATGGGAATCAGGACTGCAATAGCAATTTAAACAGAGAATCAGAAAACATTAAGCGTTTTTGTCTTGAACATCCAACTCACAGCACTGTCTTGCTCATATGCAAGTTATCTTAGACTTGTTTTTTCCTTTAGAAATAGCTAGGAACTAGAAAAATTAGACTGTTTTTTCTGTGATTTCAGAACTGTACTATTGATTTATTTTAAGTATTTCTGTGTGATCTCTGAACTCTTGGCTAGCACTGTGTAGTAGAAAGTATTGCCTTGTGTTTTTATTATTTATATATTTTAAAACCTTTCAACTGTGGCTGTTTTGTGTAGAGATAATTTAAGCTCTAGAGTACATTGCATATTTATAGAGTTTACTGTCCAAGTCACTCTAAGCCTTGACCGTTTAGTCACAACTACCAATTGGATAATAATATTACACAGTAATAATTGGACACTCTTTTAATGGCCTTTGAGTAGCTGGTTAAGTATTAGTGGGTGGTGGCAAGTGGAACTACCGTATAGTCAGGGAGAAAGGGGCACAGCTGGAGAAACTGTGCCAGCCTTCTCCAGGAGTGTCTGTGTGGTTGTATAAACTCTTCTCAAAGTGCATGTGGGTGTGTTTGTCAGCTGCTTGGGCAGGGACACAAAGCAATGGTTGGACATAGAGGGTGCTAGAGGTTTTAGCTTGCCCACTAGGCTGAGATCTGGACCCTATAGCTGTGCCAGTGGGGAGTCTTATTGTGGACCTGGAGAGCAAGGGAGCGACCAGCCCTGGACTGACGTTAATGTCTGTGTGCTTTTAAGTGAAATTGCACCTTATTGTGTGTATTTGTAATTCTTTCCTCATGTATGAGAACGCCCTCTCTGGTGTTAGTGATGAGGATTGAGGCTCCTTAGTTGCTGGGCCAGGGCACGGGTGTCGCACCATCTTTGATCATCGGTCTGAATGTTCCTTAGTCTACTGATTACCAAACTGCTTCAGATAAGTGCCCCATTGGGGGTTGCTTTTTATCATTACCTTTTCTTTTGGTTGTAAGGTTACATTTTGTCCAAAAAGGGAAAATGCTAGTGTGGAAGATAGATTCCTCATAAGAACTGTCATCAGGAGTGCTTGTTTTGCTTAGGTTCTTCTCAAGACCATACGTCATGCCCCATTTGTGAGGTGTTTGTCCCTAAAACTCTTTGTAGTCATATTTCCTCCTTATCTGTCAAACTGGAAAACCAGCATCTTAAATTGTTGGTGCATGGTACAATGGCAGACTCTTCCAAGCTTTGAGGGTCAGCCATCTACTAAGAAGGCCAAAAAAGTTAGGTTGGATTCTACTGCTGTACCACCTCCCCTGGACGTCTTGAGGCTGGTGAAAGCCCGGATGATCGCATGGTTTGTCCTTTGAATTCCTCTGCCACGACCATTTTGGTCTCCAGCATGGATCTAGCTTCTCACATGTCCTGTGAAACTCTGCAGAGTTTCGGATGTTCAGGGGGAACTGCGGATGATTATAACCAAGGGGACTGAGTGTTCTGCAAATTTTTGTTGGGGAGGAGATTCCCACTACATTGATTGTTGGCAAGGGTCTGAACTTTGTAAGGTGTTTAGGGCAGATGTCCCTTTAAAGAAGAAGCAGAAGACCAAGCATATTTCCCCTGCTCTTAAGGATCCTTAGCATAAATGGCAGGATTTTGCATGGGTTATTTAATGCTCTAATGGCTTTGAACTCCCCTCAGAAAGTCTCTGTTCCTGCCCTTCCTTGGTCTTCTACTCCTTTTAAGCGTCCCATGGAGCATAACTTTTCTGATGAGGAGTTGGACTCTGATGAAGAGTCTTTGGCTTATTCCTGCCAGATTCCCTCTCCATTGGATTATGGTTCTGGGGATGAGGACCATATTAGTTCAAATTCTTCTTTTGAGGAGATTTCCTTTGGGGATTCCATCTCCTGTATGATGGAATTTAAGTGGGACTGCACCCAGGTTTCTGATGTTTCAGAGGTAGTACTATGAACTCCTCCAAATGGAGTTTGCTGAGCCATCTGCTGTTCCTCCTGTTCTTGCTGCTTTGTTGGACACATTTTCAGCAGCTTCTCAGGCTCCTGATTCCCTGCCTCTGCTGGTAAAACCTGAAAGGTTTTATAAGGTGCTTGATTGTAAATTTCTTTACAAGTGTCCCTCTGCTGACCTCTCTGTTTCTCTTTATTCTTACAAGCCTTCAAATCTTCTGCCTTCTACCAGACTTCCTTCTGACAAGGACAGTTGAACCATGGAAAGATTGGACAAAGAGGTATACACTGCTGCTACTCTGGTTTTTGGGACTGTAAATTACCAGATACATATGACCAGGTATAGTTTAGCCCTTTTTTGTAAGGCTTTTAAAGTTATTTCTGACTTTCCAGATTCTGAGGGAAAGGCTTTTGCCCTCTCTTTGTTGGAGTCTTCTCAAGTAGCTTGCCATTTCATTAAATGTAGTTATGTTGCAGCTGTTGTCATCTGTAGAGCTGCTGCCTTTGGTTCTGTGTTAAGGCAGTATTCCTGGCTTCACCTTCAGCCACTGCCTGATGATGTTAAGGCCAAACTGATGGATGCTCTTCTTGACAAAAATCTCTTTGGTTCTGCAGCTGCTGAGCTTTAAGTCTGTTCGGGAGAAAGGTAAGGCTATGCAGGGAATAAAACATATTTTTGTTTCTCCTGTTCCCATATTTCAGAGGAATTTATCCTACTAAGTCTGCCTTTGTACATAGACAGTCTCACCCTCCTCCCAAGCAAGGATAAAAGGGTACCAGAAGGGCTTCTCCTGATAAGTCTACTCAGACTCCTACAGCTCAGAAGCCTCATTTTCTAAACAAGCTAGGTTATGTCTGTCTTATTCCCCTCTCTCCTTAGCCAAATTCCTCTATCTCTTCTTCTTTGTCTCTCTACAGTTGGTTAAGGATCACTCAGGATTCTTGGGATGTTCATCGTGTTTCACTGTTGCAGTCATTACTCTTGGGTTATCCTGCTGGCAGGCTACCCGCAGTTGGCCTGAATTCCAAAGTCCTGGTCCGGCGTCAGCTGCTGTCGCCTCTTCCCTGACATCAGTGCGCCAGGGGTATAAAAGATGCAGCCGACACCATTTTCTTCAGTCTTTCTTGCCGCATTGTTCATCCCCTTTTCAGGAAATTCTTATGTTGTGTTTCTTCCTAACATTTTCAGTTCTCTGTTTTGCACTTTCTCCTCTCTGCTGTGCCAGGAGTCTTCACCAAATGCCTTGCTTCTGTGATTGATTTTTGCAGGATGAGGGGAATACAGATCTTTCCTTATCTGGACAACATACTCATTCAGGGATCCTCTCCAGAGACCTTGCTTCACCAGTTTCACTATGCTATTTGCCTCTTGAAGAGCCTGGGGTTCATAATGAATCTCCAAAAATCTTTCCTGACTCCTCCTCAGGGTCATGTGTTTCTCGGATGCAGGCTCCAGACATTTCCTATGCTGGCATCCATGCCTCCTGCCAAGACTTTAACTCTGAGTACATTTTTTCAATCCCTTCTTCCTTTGGTCTCTGTTACACCCATTACACCCTGGGGTTCATGACCTCCAGCATTCCTATGCTTCCTTTAGGCAGGCTTCATATGAGAAAGCTACAGTGGTTTCTAAAGTCAGTATGTTCTCAGCATTTTCATCCTTTGGACTTTCCAATTCCTCCTCATCTGTACCTTAAGCTAGAGGTTCAGTGGTTAATTCATCACCTGTGTCTCAACCCAGGGCTTCCTTTTCAGCCTCAAGTTTCCTCTCTGGCACTATTTTCAGATGCTTCAGACAAGAAATGGGGAGCTTCTTTTGGCACTCTGAAGGCTCAGGGCCTTTGGTCCCTTCGTCAGAAGAAGGGCCATATGAACTTCAAAGAGATGTGGGCTCCTCTTCTGGCCCTTCAGGCCTTCCATTTTCTCTCTATTCCAGGGCCCCTCAAAATCTTTATAGACAATACAACATTGTTGTGTCTTAAATCAGTCTATTCATTTGCCCACTTTTTTCCCCTTCTCCGCAGTCTAGTAGTGAGAAGGTTCTTCACATCTTGGACTTGCATAGACAACTTGAGTATTAGTTAGTTAAAACTAAAGCTATTCATAAATCTGAGCAATTTTGTTTCTTTTCATCCTTGGTCTTTAGGTTTGGCTGTTTCTAAGCAAACTGTTTTTTCTTGGATCTCTAAAGCCATTTCCTTTTGTTATTCTTGTCATGGGAAAAGCCTCTCTTCTTCTGTTAAGGCTGATTCTGCCATGGCTGTGCCTTCTTCTGGTACTTTTTTCAAAGGATTGGATGCCCACTCCATCCTTCAGCAGCAGCTACTTGGACTTCTGTGCATAATTTTACCAAACATTATAAGTTGGATATGGTTTTCAGGGCTGTCCTGCATGGCCTTCTTGAGGGGCTCTGCTGGACCTTCCTCCTCACACATTTCCTCTTGAAGTTTTGTACTCTCCCTAGTGTAATGACTGCTGCAAAAGTTATATGGAAGGACATAGTACAGTTGTGTAAAATATTACCATAACAGATGATGTCCTTCCCTTCACCATTGCGGTATTCATTCCATCCCTCCTTCTCCTTTTTACTTATTCCTTCTGGATGCACATTTTCCTTTTTGTACTCTTAGGACTGTTGTTTCTCCTGGGGCATATTTTTGAGGAAGGTTATGTCCATACATCACCTTTATATCCTACGTCGTAAATGGGGAGCATACATGTAATGTATGATGTCCCTATTGCAACCTAAAGCTTTGATATACTGGCCAGACGTCAGGCTACCCTTGACAGGGGATCCCTAGTGAAGTGAATACTGCAACAGTGAAGGAAAGGACATCTATTTTTATGGTAACATTTTGCACAACTATACTTTTTCCATATTTACACTTGTTTATATTTGCAGTCTTTTTCAAAGCATCGGGAATCTCACTTGGGTAAGCGATCTCTTACACAGGCTGGGATTCCAAGAGAACATTCAAAAGTCTTTGACATCACACACAGGATTGTGTTTCTGGGTTGCCTGCTAGACATTTCCGTATAAAGAGCATTTCTTCCACATGAAAAAGTAAATCTATTTTTAGATCGGTTTTCCACACAGACTTGTCACAGTGAGGGGATTCTTCAAGACCGAGTTTCACGGCTTCAGTGGTTGTCATGATACTGCTTGCCAACCTCCACATGAGAAAGATACAATGGTATGTGTAATCTCTTTAGTCTCACCATCAGTACCCATTATCTTTTCAAATCCCAGTTCAGGGATTTGTGAAGAGAGACTTTTTGGTGAAGACAAATTTCTCTCAATCTGTCTCTCCCATTCTCCCTTCCTGCTCCGAAGCTGTCAGCCTTTTATGCCTTAGACTTTGCATGGAGGGCAATGTCAATGGTAATAAAAGTGCAAGGTCCCTGGGACAAGAAAGGCATACCAACACAAATTGTAAAAGAGATGCTTGGTCTTATAAACTTTCTCTGAATTATCTGTGGTCCCCAGGACCTCTTCAAGCAGTTACAGATGCCACAGTGATGTGGTACATAAGCGAGCAAGGGGGAATTAGGTCTTCTTGCAGACTAGCCATGTTATCATAATATGTATAGCTCAGACTTGCTCTTTATTCCATCACAGCAAAACTGTGTGACCAGGACCAAGGCAGACCCTCACAAATGGAAAAAGATCAAATCTTGTAAGATTCCCTGATTCAGTCTGTGGGGAAATCCTCATGTAGACCTTTTTGCCTCCTTTCTAAGCAATCAACTGAAAATTCTTTACAAGGATTTGATAGAAGAAGGCCTGGAAGACAGAGATGCCTTTTCTTTGGAGAGGAATAATGTTCTTCATGTTTCACTTTTGCAGTCATAACTGATGGAATTTCCTGCAGTGGAAGCCCTTGGTTGGCCTGAGTACCAGAGAACTTTCTGTTCCTCCTGAAGCTGGTGGATGCCCTGAATGACATCAAAATGTCAGCATATAATGGTAGCCGAATGGCAACATCACCTCATTTCTTTCTTGCCAGTAGAGCCTGAAGCAGAGTGCTAGTCTGTGCATCTGTTGGTCTACACCAGAGAAGGAAGACATCTAAAGCAAAGTACCCCGTTGGGGAAATTCTCATGTGTTTCTTGACTAATGTCAGAGAAAGTTAAAAATGGTCTCACCTGTCGCAAGCAGATGCTTGTTTGGACCCACAACACAATGTTCCTAGCTGTCGGTTTTGTGCTCGCTTTAATAGTAGAACAATCAAGCATAGGGCTGAGATTTTAACCAAGTATTTTAACAAGTGTATTGGGCCTTTACATACTGTGTTGTCCACCTGTCGAGCTGAAGTTAATCTCCCTAGGCATAAAAACAAAAAGCACCCAAAGCTTAGGATGCTGGGTGACGCTGGTTCGCTGTCCGCCACTCCACCTAGGATTGTGATTGCTGAAGGTGAGACACCTTTGCAGTCCCTTCCGACAACTGAGGTTGTGGCACAGGTCTCTATCAAGACCTTTTTGGAGTCTGATATGCCAGCGTGTCCCTCTCCTTCCTTATGAGATGAAGGACTTAGCTCATCAGTTGGGTCCAGATCCTTTTCACAGGCTCTTTCTTCTAATGACCACTTTAAAACTGATGAAGGTGTATCTGCATTTGACATGTTCAGGTCCATGTTCTGCTTTCTTTGTCAGTTGGCATGAGGTCATCAGGAGATCGCCTCTTTTCACCATTCTCAGGATTCAGCTGTCCGTCTGCATCCCAGCCCTAGTGCAGACTTCGCCCTCAGGCCTAGGCCTAAGGCCTCACATAAAAAGGCTGCATCCAGCTTGCCCCAGTCAAGGCATACTGGCTTCCACTCCCAAACTCAGGTTTATCAACAAGACCTAGTTAGGTTGGCTGAAGATTTGATCTCTATGGTCAGATTCAGGCATCTCTTTTTACCTAGTTTGGCCCCTGAATCTTCTCCAGGTAAAAGAAAAAGGGAGTATCCCCCCCCCCCCCGGATTTTTCTGATTTCTTTGACTCTGAGAATGATAATGATGAATCCACCTTTGTGGAAGGTTTATCTGTTGCTTATTATGGGGATTCCGATACTGAGGAAAACCTTGCCTCAGCTCCCTCCCCTCAAAAGACATTTCCTTTGGGGAGACTTTACATACCCTGAGGGAACACTATAAATGAGAAGAACAGGCCTACCTACAATCAAAGAATTTCTAAATCTCACTGAGCATGAACCTCTTGCCAAGTAATTGCCTCCCTTGTTAAGTCATGAAGTAACTGTGGTTAATCACATTTTTGGGAAAGCTGAGTTCAGTTTCACTAGCCACACCCAGGCCTGATTACTGCCAGACCTGTTGAATTAAGAGATCACTTAAATAGAATCTGTCAGACAAAGTAAAGTAGGCCAAAAGATCCCAAAAAAGAAGACATCATGCCACAATCTAAAGAAATTCCAGAACGGATGAGAAACAAAGCAATTGACATCTATCAGTCTGGAAAAGGTTACAAAGCCGTTTCTAAAGCTTTGGGTGAGAGCCATTATTCACAAATGGAGAAAACCTGGAACAGTGGTGAACCTTCCCAGGAATGGCCGGCCTACAAAAATTACCCCAAGAGCGCAGTGACAACTCATCCAAGAGGTCACAAAAGAATCCAGAACAACATCTAAAGAACTGCAGGACTCACTTGCCTCAGTTAAGGTAAGTGTTCATGACTCATCCGTAAGAAAAACACTGAGCAAAAATGGCATGCATGACAGAGTTACAAGGCGAAAACCACTGCTGACCAAAAAGAACATAAAGGCTCGTCTCACTTTTGCCAAAAAAAAATCTTGATCCCCAAGACTTTTGGGAAAATATTCTGTGGACTGACAAAACAAAAGTTTAACTTTTTGGGAGATGTCTGTCCCATTACATCTGGCGTAAAAGTAACACAACATTTCAGAAAAAGAACGTCATGCCAACAGTCAGTCATGTTGGTGGTAGTGTGATGGTCTAGGGCTGCTTTGCTGCTGATGGACCTGGATGAATTGATATGATTGATGGAACCATGAATTCTGCTCTCTACCAAAAAATTCTGAAGGAGAATATCCGGCCATCAGTTCGTGACCTCAAGCTGAAGCGCACTTGTTTCTGCAGCAGGACAATGATCCAAAACACACCAGCAAGTCCACCTCTGAATGGTTTAAAAAAACAAAATTACGGTTTTGGAGTGGCCTAGTCAAAGTCCGGACTTGAATCCAATTGAGATGCTGTGGCATGACCTTAAAAGGGTGGTTCATGTTTGGAAACCCTCCAATATGGCTGAATTAAAACAATTCTCCAAAGAAGAGTGAGCCAAAATTCCTCAACCGCGATGTGAAAGACCCATTGCCAGTTATCGCAAACGTTTGATTGCAGTTGTTGCTGCTAAGGGTGGCACAACCAGTTGTTAGGTTAGGGGGCAATTACTTTTTCACATAGGGCCAGTGTAGGTTTGGATAGCTTTTTTTCCTTAATAAATAAAATCATCACTTAAAAACTGCATTTTGTGTTTACTTGGGTTATCTTTGTCTAATATTTAGATTTGTTTGATGATCTGAAACATTTAAGTGTGACAAACGTAATAAAATAAGAAATCAGGAAGGAGGCAAATACTTTTTCATTGCATTGTACCTGGAGGCCGATTCTACACCTGTCAAGGCTCAGAAAATTCTTGCAGGTTCCAAAATTAAAAATGCTAAAACTTCAAAAACTACTGCTCATGGCGTCTCCCAATGCTTTCATATGAACCTTGGTCTAAAGGAAGCATACCTAAACATTCATATATCAAAATTTCACAGGAGGTTCTTGTACTTCAGATGTGATTATCAGTTCTTTGCTCTGCCCTTTGGTTTATCTACTTCACCCAGGATTTTGACAAAATGCCTAGCCTCAGTGAAAGCCTTTTGCAGGTCAAAGGGCATTCAGATTTACCCTTACTTAGATGTGGCCTCTTTCAGGAAACAGATCTAGAAAAACTCAAAGCAGATCCTGGCTACACTGGAGTTTCATCATCAATACCCAAATGTCTCAGACCATCTTCACAAACAGGATTGTGTTTCTATGACCTTTGCTGGACTCATCTGTTCAGAAAGCCTTCCTTCTTGTAGTCAAGGTTACCTTTCTAGCTCGATATTTCCAAAAGCTCTTTGTCAGGAGCTACTTCACAGCCAGAAAGTTCCTCAGAGCCTTCGGTTACATGGCCTCATGCATTCTCATGAACCCTCTGGCCAGACTACCTATGAAGAAGCTGCAGTGTAACTCAGAAATGTGAGGTGCCAACATTCTCAATCCCTCAAATTCAGGGTGAAGCTTCTGCCTTGTCTCAGGAAAGAGTTTGTCTGGTGGACCCGAGCATGCTTCCTCAATCTAGGCCTTCCCTTCAGATTCATCACTCAGGACCAAGCTCTGATTACAGATGCCCTTTGGACTTTCCACAGTAACTTCCAGACTCAGGGCAGATGGGACTCCCAGTTCAAGAAGAAATGCATTGACCTAAAAGAAATAATGGCAGTCCAAAAAAGGCTTGATTGCATTTAAAGCCCAATGGAAACCAGGAGTTCCTGGTAAAGACAGACACCACAGTTATGTAGTACATAAACAAGCAGGGGGGGAATTCACTCTTACCTTCTTTGTTGCCTAGATATGGACCTTTGGGAAACTGCAAACTCCTTAGGCCTGCATCTCATGGCATAATACCTACCAGGAGAAATTAATCAACTGGCGGATCACCTAAACAGAAGCTTCAGACTCTCATAAATGGCAACTACGTTGAGAAGGTTTTCTCAGCATAGTCAAAGAATGGGATGTGCTACAGATGGACCTTTTTTGCTATCAAAGAAAATGCTTACTTGAAGAAATTTTGTTCAAGGACCAAAGCTAGGTCAGCCTGGAAGACTGATGCCTTCTCCTTCACTTGGACAGGCTTGTTCCTCTGTGTCTCCCCCCCCAATACCATTGCTTGCCAGGATGCTGGTGAAGATAAGAGGAGAAGAGTCAAGGGTCATTCTAATAACCCTAGATTGGCCGAGGTAGCACTGGTATCCTCAGTTGCTCAGTCTAAGCAAGAAGGAACTATGGTTATTGCTTCAGCAAGTGGACCTATTAACACAAAACAAGGGCACTATCATATACCCCAACCTGAACACACTCAAATTGACAGCTTGAAGGATACATTGACCCCATGGAGAGGGTCACCCCTTGACAAATAGGTACTGGACATTTTACAATAAGCCAGGAGACCTAGCAAAAGGAAACCTTAGTCTGCCAAATGGAAGCGATTTACTATGCGGTGCAGACAAAAGGGACAGAGGCCTCAGCAAGTTCAGATGTGTCTGATCCTTTTCTACTTATCAGGACTTTTTACAAAAGGACTCTCTTATTCCTCTACAAAAATTCACACTGCAGCAGTTTTAGCTTACCTGCCTACTCAACTCTCTTCTCTCATGAAGCAGTACCTGAGAGGAATTATTCATGTTACACCCTAGAAGAAACCTCCTATTCCTCCACGGGATCTCAATTTCATTCTGGAAGAGATCACCCTCCCAACTTTCATGCCAGCTACTTCTGCAGGTATTAAATACTTGACCTGGAAGACTGCTTTCCTAGTAGCCACTACATCAGCTAGAAGGGTTTCAGAGCTTCAGGATCTTGTGTGTTTGGAGCTGTTCATCACTTTCCACCCAGACAGTGTTTCTCTTTCTCTTAGGACCAATCCTTCCTTTATGCCTAAAGTGTTTACAGAGATTTGTTTAAACCAGACCATTCAGTTGCTTACCTTATTTCCTAACCCTCAAAACAAGGGGGAAAGAATCCCCCATACATTGGGTGTGCACAAGCAACTGTTACTGCTAGGACAGAACAAAGAATATCAGGAAGTCTGACCATCTTTTTGTGGCCTTTGCCTGTAGCTCTGAGGGGAGACCAGTTTCTAAATAATCTCCAAATGGATCTCCCACTGTATCTTGTTACAGCCATCATTGAAAGAAGCCTCCAGAACTTGAGATTACACCCCACTAGTATGGCCACTAATGACATTTTGGAAACCACTGCATGGTCCTTCACCAAGCATTATCATCTTCCAACTTTCTGCTAGTCCAAAGTGGGTTTTGCCACTGTCATCTTGCAGGGCATCCTTTCCTTTCCTTAATCCTTTCAGCTTTGGGAGTCATTCCATCAGTTATGACTGCAACAGTAAAACATGAAAAATATAGGACATGTGTGTATACTTACCATAGGTGTAGATGTTCTGTTGTATTCACTTTTGCAATATTCTTTCCCTCCCCTCTTGCCCATGGGATTGGGGTAATTATTCTCCTCTCTAGTGCCAGGTTGCTCCCTCCTCCTCTGTTCATACTCTGGAGTTTCTGAGCTTAGGCTCTTGACCTTGAGGACCTGCTAGGAGGCAAGAAAGTACTGAGGTTATGGCACCAGCCAACTCCCTTTATACCCTGATGTCTTGATGTTCATCAGGACGTCTGCTGGCTTGAGAAGGAAGAGAAAATTCTCTGGTAGTAAGGCTGGCCAAGGGCTTTCGTGACAGGAAATTCCATCAGATGCGACTTCAACAGTGAATGCACTCTTAACATCTACATTTATGATAAGTGTACACAACTGTACTTTCCTGTATGCTTTTCCACCCTTTACAGGATGCTTTTGAAAATACATAAGGATTCCACAAAGATCATTGTGGTGACTCCCTTCTGGCCCAGGCAGTAATGGATGTCCTACTCACATGTTTCAGTATTCTGTATGTATGGGTTTCCCTCTCTTGTTACCTGAATGTCCGGCCAGTATACAAAAGATTTCAGTCACTGTATGGTGCGTGGGATGTCTGACATGGCTAGCAATGTGTGGATCATAAAAGTGACATCTGCACGCCCCAGACCTCAGAACTTTTCAACCACCAGTCGAATGTCAGCTGTTCCTGCCTTCCTGGCCATCGGATTTTCGAGAACTCAGATAAGTACCCCATTGGGGGACCCTTCCTTTCAGTCATTGTTTTGTAATGATTGTGCAAGTGTGGCTGTCTGATACCTTGCAAAGACACCCACAATCTGTGCTTGTTTTATCTTGTCTTGGTAACTTCACAACTACAAGGCCTGCCCAAACTGCCAAACGTTTGTTCCCAAAACTCTATGTAGCCAAATTCACGAGTTTAATCTATACTTAGAAAACCAACGTCTTAAACATCTAATGTTAGGGATGGAGGGCTGTGCCATCTTACCTACCAAACAGCCAAAAAAGGAAGGCCAAGACCGCAAGGCCTGCTACTGTTGCTCCTCTGTCCGACACAGCCTGTGGCCATCAGCCTAGTTGAACGATTGGGCTCCACCGTCCCAGGTACAGCAGGTACCTCTTTGGAAGCTGCAGAATCCTGTGCAGAAGGCATGTCCGCGAAGGTCTGTCTCCGCCGAGAGGACAGTTAGATCTCTCCCATCTCTTTGCAGTTATCAGACCCTAGGCCTTTCCCTGTTCAGTCCCCTGCTAGGCCATTCCTCAAAAAGGAGGAGAAGAGGAAGCATGTGTCCCCTGTTACAGAAAGTACACCAGTCTGGCAGGCTTTCTCTCAAAGCCTATTTAATGCCTTTATGGCCTTGCGGCTTACTACACCTGGGACCTCCACTGCCCCCTCCTCCAATCCTGAACCCTAGGCCTCAGGCCACAGAACCTTCTCAGATGGAAGAGGAAGAATATTCTGATTCTTCTTCCAAAGAATCACTCTCCTACACCTCTCCGCTCCCCTTTCCCAGAGGAAGAATCTGTGGACCCAGATTTGCCTGCCGAAGGTCTAACCTTTGTGGAAACTATAGTTAAATGAAGGAACATTTTAAGTGGGAATCAATGGAGATGACTGAAGTACAAAAAAGATATTATGACCTCATCCAGATGGGATTCCCCAGCCACTTCTGCTGTTCCTCCCATTCATCCAGCCTTTTTGGATGCCTTTTCAGCAGCAACGCTGAGCCTGGACTCCCAACCCTCCTGCTCCAAGCAGACCGGATAGATTCTATAAAGTCGCTGAGACTGCACAATTCTTAAGTGTCTAGCTGCAGACCCAGCCACCATTTCTAGTTCAACTGACAAGGCTTCAAAACTTCTGCCTTCTACTACCCTCCTCCCTGCTGACAAGGACAACAAAACCATTGAGTGTTTAAGTAAAAAGATATGCACGTCTGCAACTCTTGCTTTCAGAGCAGTCAGTTACTAGACACACATCTAAATACGCCTTATCCCTTCTGGAGAAAATTGCTAAGGAATTACCTGACTCCCCAGACTCAGTAGCCAAAGCCAAACTGTCCGCCCTTGTTTCCCTGGCTTCTCAGGTTACTAGGCACTCTATCAAGTCCACCTATGATGCTGCTGAGACCTCAGCCAGGTCTGCAGCATCAGCATCTCCCTTAAGAAGGTATTCCTGGATGTTCATCGTGTTACCCTGCTGCAGTCATCACACTTGGGTTATCTTGTCGTCAAGCAGTCCCGCAGTCGGCCTGAATTCCAAAGTCTTGGTCCGGCGTCGGTTGCTGTCGCTTCTTCCCTGATGTCAGTGCGCCAGGGGTATATATAATGCATCCGATGCCATTTTCTTTTTTTTCTTGTCGTGCGGTGCCCGAAGCAGAAGCAGTTCGCAAGTGCCGGTCAGCCGACTTCTGAGATTTTCGAAGTCGAATTTCAGATCCGAAGTCTTCAATAAAGCTAAGTACCCCGTTGGAGAAACTTTTCTTGCTTCAGACCGATGTCAGAAAAAGTTAACAATTGTATTTCTTGTGGGAAGCAAATACCTCATAAGGATTTTCATTCTTACTGTATACCTTGCCTAGGCCCAGACCACAACGTCACTGGTTGTCGCTTTTGTGCTAGGTTCAATAAGCGTACTATAAAAAGATGCTTTGATTTTGCACGACACTACTTCGGTAGAAAATTTAACTACACAATGCCGTCGGAGCAACCGACTACCGGCGTGCACAAAAAACGCAAGGATAAGGACAGGCAGCCTAGACCCAAGCCAGACTCCGAGGCCTCGGCTGGGCCGGTCTCCGGTTCACCGGTTTTCAGTGAGGCTCCTACGCAGCCCCTGGCTACCGCAGATTTGGAACCCAAGACCGCCTCGGAGCCTTTGGCGGAGAGTGCTAGGCCGACGCAGCCATTTTGTTTAGCCCCTACCGACGACACTGTAGAAAGAGATGTCGGTGCTGCAGAAACATTTTCGGTTTCTGAAGGTGTCTTCAGACCGACGACGCTCACCATAAAAACATATCCTAAGCTCAAGACTCCTATTAAACCAAAAAAGACTGCACTTCAGTCTCCAGTTCAAGGCCCCATGCCTAAGAACCAGATGCTTAAAATGGCTGAAGATTTGATCTCTTTAATCAGGGGTTCCCACCCCCCCGACAAAAGGCCTAGACAAGAGGAAGATTATCCCTTTTCTGATCAAGTGTCTTGTTTCCTCAGGCTCCTCTGAGGACTAAGATTACTCCTTCCCCCCCTTATGAAGATTCTGATGCTGAGGAATTCCATTCCCTCAGCTTCTCCCCCTGAAGAGTACTCCTTTGGGGAAACTTTACACACTATGAGGGAACATTTTCACTGGGAAGGTCAGGACGACTATGTTTCAAAGAAGAGGCTCAGAGAGTTTCTTTTACTCCCCCAGCACAGACCTCTTGCTATCCCCCCAGTTTTAGACATTGTGGATGACGTTTACTTAGAATCTAGTTTAAATCCAGATTCTCTGCCTCCTGCTCCAGCCAAACTAGACAGATATTATAGAGTGCCTGACTCCCACAAATTCCTTTATAAAAGCCCTGTTGCTGACCCAGAGACTATCTCCCAGGGTCCCAAAGGGGCTAAGGCTTCTATGGCGAAAAATCCTGTACCCTCTGAAAGGGACTCCAGAGCACTAGACAGGTGGGGGAAAAAGGTTTACACCTCAGCCACTCTAGCTATGAGAGCACTAAATTGTCAGTTTCACATGCTAAAATACCAGCAATTTCTAATGTCTCAAATAAGACAAAAAATGAGCACACTCCCTCAACAGTCTGAATTGAAAGAAATGCAGGATCTGTTGCATGCAGCTGAACAGGTGGGCAAACATACTTTACAATGTGGATTTGATTCTTTGGAGGCTTCCTGTAGAGCAGCTGTTACTGGGTCTGTTATACGTAGGCATGCTTGGTTAAAGGAACAAACTCTGCCTGATCATGTTAAAGCAAAGCTTCTAGATGCCCCCTTACAGCAGGATGTCCTATTTGGAGTTAAAGCAGAAGTCGTCTTAAAGAAAATGGAGGATAAGGCAAAATCTATGCAGACGGTCAAAGATTTTCTATAGGTTCAGCCCCCTCTCTTCAGCAGAAATTGGCCAACAAAAAAAGTGGTCCTTTCCAGCTACTGACAGACCACAGAGGGGTAAATACAGGCGCCCAAGAGGCAGAGGACAACCACAAACCCACTACAAACCTCGACAATGGGGCACTGCAACACAGAAGGGAGGAAGAAGACAGGTCCCAAACTACTAGAAGGAAAACTCAATGACTTAAACCTCATATGGCCAAGCAAGACTCTCTTGGCAGCTCCCTTAGGAGGAAAATTAGCACTTTTCTCAGACAACTGGCACATCGTCACAAAGGAGAAATGGGTCCTAGACATAATTTCACAAGGATACAGATTTTATTTCCACACCTTGCCAACAAAAAGAGGAATGCCAAACCTGCCACAAAATCAATGGGCAGAGGCACAAAAACAAATTACAGCCCTCATGGACATGAGAGCCATGCAACTGGTACATACACGGGAGCAAGGCCAAGGATTTTACTCAAGACTCTTTCTAGTTCCCAGAAAGGACAATGCCTGGAGACCAATTCTGGACCTTTCAATTCTAAACACCTTCTTACAAGTACCCAAATTCAAGATGCTAACACTACAGCAGCTTCTTCCCATGTTGGGCAAGAAAGCATGGCTGGTAATGTTGGACCTCAAGGAGGCATACCTGCATGTCCCTATCAGACAAAATTGCAGAAGATACCTCCGTTTCATTGCAGGTTCAACCCATTACCAATTCTCTGCACTGCCCTTTGGCTTATCCACTGCGCCCAGGGTTTTCACAAAATGCCTGGCACCAGTAATTGCATACTGCAGACAAAGAGGAATTCAAATATACCCATACCTGGACGACTGCCTCATCCAAGCAGAAAGCAAGGACATCCTCTTACAACATCTGGCTTTTGTAAAACATCTTCTATAAGTTATCAAGGATAAGTAGAAATCGTGGAGTAAACACTCCTCCTGGTGCAAACAACGTAGAATAAATGATAAAACCAAGCACGGAGGAGGGAACACAGCAGGAATTAAATAGAAATAATTCAAATGCACATGAAGTATCCAACGAACATCAAACCACGATCCACAGGAATACAAACAGGAAATTTTATTCAATAGAGTAAGCGCTTTCACCTACATGGCTTCTTCAGACTCGAATAAATTTTCCTGTGCATTTGAATTATTTCTATTTAATTCCTGCTGTGTTCCCTCCGTGCTTGGTTTTATCATATCTTCTATAAGTTGCCTAGGGTACACAGTAAACGAAAAGAAATCAAAACTAGTACCCTCACAAAATATGATATTCCTGGGTGCCAGCTTGAATACAACGGCCCAGAAGGCTTATCTGATGCCAGACAAACAACTACAACTGACTCAATATTTCAAAACAATGGCAACAAAGACCCAACTCCTTGCAAGAAAAATTCTGCAGGACTTGGACTTCATGGCATCTTGCATACTACTAATACCATTTGCAAAGCTGCATATGAGGAAATTACAGTGGTACCTAAAAAGCGTATGGTCTCAACCCAGCCATAGCTTGGACACAATGATATCTCTCATTCCCTGCCTTCAACAAGAGTTTCTATGGTGGTCACAGGCATGTCACCTCAACAAGGGTCAGCCTTTCACCTTGCCCCCAGCCAGGCAAACTATGACAACAGATGCATCAGACTCTTCCTGGGGGGCACACATGGCAGGACAGTGTGTTCAAGGCATATGGACTGCAGATCAAAGGAATCTGCACATCAATCAAAAAGAGATGCTAGCTGTACAGAATGCTTTGACAGCCTTCAAGAACCTCTTATATCCAGGACAGCTTACAATAAGGATGGACAACACCACAGTAATGTGGTACATAAACAAACAAGGGGGTACACACTCCTACCCTCTATGCAGGCAAGCAGTGACCTTGTGGAACACAGCACTGGCTTACCAAGTTCAGCTACAAGCTCAATTCCTGCCAGGAAAAAAGAACACATTGGCAGACGACCTCAGCAGAAACATCATGGATCCCCACGAGTGGAAACTGGATCCACAAGTATTTGCAATGATAACTCAAAAATGGGGCCACCCAGAGATAGACCTGTTTGCCAGCCCTCAAAACTATCAGCTAACAAAATTTTGTACAAGGACACTTCACCATCAAGCTTGGAAAGTGGATGCACTCTCATTCAGTTGGAAAATCCTGACAGTATATGCCTTCCCTCCATTGCCCCTTCTCTCAAAGGTGCTTTTGAAAGTCAGAAAGGAGAGACCACGAATGATACTCATAGCCCCAGACTGGCCACGCCAGCACTGGTACCCACTATTAAGGAATATGGCCCAGGGCCCACCTTGGATTTTACCACAAATTGCCCATTTGCTCACACAGCAAGACAATCAGATTCTACACAGCCAGCTCAAAACCTTAAATTTGGCTGCATGGCAAATCACCTAAGCATCCAGCCAGCTCCTGTTCCTCAAGCAGTTATGGATGTTATTCTGGAAGCTAGGAGGCCCAGCACCAGGAAGGCCTACTCGGATAAATGGAAAAGGTTTTGTGTCTGGAACCAAGCTAAAGGCCAAAATATCCTGCAGCCTCACATGCCTCAGATTCTACAGTATTTAACTGAGATGTTGCACAAAGGACTTTCTTTTTCATCTATTAAAATCCATGCCTTAGCTATTTCAGCCCACTACAACACGGATCCACCATTATTTTCACATCCACTTCTAAGGCAGTTCCTCAGAGGGGCAAAAAACATTAGGCCCCCCAGGAGAGCACCTACACCAACCTGGGACCTCAACTTTGTTCTGGAAAAACTTATGCTACCTCCCTTTGAACCAGTTTTCTCTGCTGATCTAAAGTTTATATCATGGAAGACAGCCCTGCTGCTAGCTATAGTCTCAGAGCTTCAGGCACTAATGGCAGTAGAACCTTTCCTCATTTTCCATCAAGACAGAGTTTCTCTACGAACTAATCCTTCCTTCATGCCTAAGATGTTATCCAGTGTGGCTTTTAATCAAACCATCCACTTACCCACCTTCTTTCCAAATCCACAGAACAAAGGAGAAAGACTCCTGCATTCCTTGGACATTCACAGGCAACTTCGTTACTACTTGGATAAAACTAAGGTTTTCAGAAAATCTGACCAGCTCTTTGTATCCTATGCTGCAGCTTCACAAGGGAAGGCTATATCAAAACAGACCATTTCCAAATGGATAGGACATTGCATTCTTTTTTGCTATACCCATCATGAAAAACCAGTTCCTGCTACCATAAGGCCAGACTCTACCAGGGCAGCAGCTACATCTACAGCCTTCCTCAGGGGGGTGCCAGCCAAGGATATTTTGGAAGCTGCAACTTGGAGTTCAGTACACACCTTCACCAAACACTACCACTTACCACTTTACTCTAAGACTAGAGCTGGCTTCGCCACTGCAGTTCTGCAGGGCCTTCTAGCCTCCTCTAACCCTCTTTGACTCCTCCTCCCATCCTTAGCTTTGGGATTCTACCCAAGTGTGATGACTGCAGCAGGGTAACACGATGAACATAGTACGGTTTTGTACCTACAATAAATGTAGATGTTCGAGTGTACACCCTGCTGCAGTCCAGGTTACCCGCCCTCCCATCCCCACTGACTAACTAGCTCAATCTTTACAATACCTTTCTGATGTATTTGCTTATAGCTGGAGGGATGTTGTGTTTGTGCTAAATTTATTAGATTGGTACTAATTACTGACCACCTTTTTGGGGGCACCTGACATCTGGGGCAACAAAAACTGAAGAAAATGGCGTTGGATGCATCATATATACCCCTGGCGCACTGGCGTCAGGGAAGAAGTGACAGCAACTGACGCCGGACCAAGACTTTGGAATTCAGGCCGACTGCGGGACCGCCTGACGACAAAATAACTCTAGTGTGATGACTGCAGCAGGGTGTACACTCGAACATCTACATTTATGGTAGGTACAAAACTGTACTGTACTGGGGTATCTCAGCATGCAAGGGGGAACCAAATCATATTTACTTTGCAGACTAGGTCTCCTGGAGTGGGAATTGGGCTCCACCTAGGGAGTGACTCTACAGGTGTTATACATACCTTCACAGCAGAATTCCCAGGCAGACTCCCTCAGCAGGTCCATCACTATGGCCCACGATTGGTTGCTACACAGGGATGTCTTTCTGGACCAAGTCCACCAATAGGGAACACCTCAAATAGACCTGTTTGCCTCCACCATCAACGGGCAACTTCCCTCTTTCTGCACCAGACTAGAAGAACCACGGGCTATGGCAACAGATGCCTTTCCAATTTCTTGGAAAGGGGATGTTTCACTATGCATCCCCCCTTCCCTCTTGTTCAGAAGGTCCTGCTGAAGATGCAGCAGGACAGACCAAAAATCTTGATGGTGACTCCCTATTGGCCAAGACAGCATTGCTTCCCCATCCTCCTACAATTATCCAAGAGCAATTACCACAAGTTACCCCTCAGAGTGGACCTTCTCACACAGGACAAGGGAACCCAAATCCACCCACAGTGACAGTCTCTTCACCTCACTCTGTGGGTGATTCTTTTCAGACACCTTTACAATGAGGGAATACTAACTGTCCTGCAGGAGGCCAGGAAACCTAATACCAGGAGATCTTACCTGTCCAAGTGGAAAAGATTCCCCATATGGTGTCTCAAAAGGCAGTTGGACCCATTGCACCTGTGTGAACGTTTGCAGACATGGTTAGCATTCTCATCTATTAAGGCAAATTTGTCTGCCATTTCAGCATGCCTCCCTCTGCCCCCCCCCCTTAGCTTCCAGATTGCCCGCAAAGCTGTTCCTTAAGGGGGTCCTTCCTCTCAGGCCACCAAGGAAGCCCATTCCCCCTCCATGGGACCTGAACTATGTTTTAGAGAAGCTAACACTACCCCCTGTTGAGCCAGCATCCAAAGATTCCCTAAAATACTGCACATGGAAGACTGTCCTCCTTGTGGCCTTGACCTCAGCTAGAAGAACGTCTGAGCTGCATGCCCTCATGGCTATTCCACCCTTTCTTGTATTCCACACAGACAGGGTAAGCCCTTAGAACCAACCCTTTCTTCTTGCCCAAGGTAGTTAATGACCTTTCTTTAAACCAAGCCATACACCTTCTTCCCCAACCCACAGGGAGACAATGAGAGAGTACTTCATTCCCTGGATGTGCACAGACAACTCTGATTCTATTTGCACAAAACCAGACCAATCAGTTAGGCGGATCAACTGTTTATCTCTTTCCACCCCAAAGCCCTAGGAAAAGCAGTATCTAAACAAACCATTTCAATATGGATTTCAAAAGCTATTGCCTTTTGCTACAAACACCATGGGAAATACTTGCAAGGAAGTGTTAAAGCACACTCCACCAGGGCAATGGCTTCCTCTGGCGCCTTCTTTAAGGGTTTGGACACCACCACTATTCTTGAAGCTGCTACTTGGTCTTCTGTGCACAGCTTTACAAAGCATTACAAGATGGACCAGATTTCTAGGTCCAGAGCTGAATTCCCCAGGGCTATCCTTCATGGACTCCTGGAGAATTCTACTAGACCACCTCCTCCTCCTTCACAGTGAGCTTTGGAACTCACCCATATGTATGGAATACTGCAACATGTGAATAGAAGGACATTGAAAAGTTGTGTAAAATCTTACCTTAGCCATAGATGTCCTTCTGTTCCATGTTACAGAATTCCTTCCCTCCCACCTACCCTGCTTGTTATACAGCAGTTCCCTTTTGGATGGCACAAGACTTGCATTACCTTCTAAGTACCGATTCCAATTGGGGTGCTCAGTTCTGAGGTCTGGTGCCTGCAAATGTCACTTTTATGGCCCACGCACTGCCAGCCACACCAGACGCTCCATGCACCATACAGTGACTGAAATCTTTTGTATACTGGCTGGATGTTCGGGTAGCAAGAGAGGAAAACCCATATGTACAGAATACTGCAACATGGAAGAGAAAGACATCTGTGGTTACGGTAAGATTTTACACAACTTTTCTTTCTCCCTTCTTTTGGAATTTGCCAGGAGCAGTTACCACAAGCTTCCTCACAGATTGGATTTACTCGCACATGATCAAGGGTGTTTGATGCATCTCTGGCCCAAGCAATTTCAAGTGACTGTCTTACTACCTTTTAGGTACCTATTTTTTGAGGATATACAGCAGGTACTAATGGAGCAAGAAAGCGTGCTACTAGAAAATCGTATATAAGCAAATGGAAAAGGTTTTCTAGTTGGTGCCAGCAAACAGCCAGCACCCATTCAAGGCTAGTGTTTCTCTGGTGTTACTGTATTTTTGTGAGTTACTTTCCTATAGCCTGTCTAATTCCTTCAACAAGATTAATGTCTCAGTCATTTCAGCATGTCTGTCTCTGAATTCCCCTCTTTCAATGCATAGTCATGTGAAAATGTTTTTGAAAGGAGTACTGCTTAAGAAGCCTTCCAGAAAACCGGTGTTTTTCCCTTGGAATATTAATTTTGTGTTGCAGAAGCTAACACTTGCTCCATTTAAACTAGCTCATCTGGCTGACTTGAGGATTTAACATACAAAACAATTTTGCTGATTGGCCTAACCTCTGCAAGAAGAGTATATGAGCTGCAAGCTCTTATGGTGGGTCAGCCTTACCTCAGCTTTCACAGAGACTGGGCTTGTTTGAGAACTAATCCTTCTTTTATGCCTAAAGTGGTATCCAAGTTTACTTTAAGCCAAATTGTCTATCTCCCTGTTTTCTTCTTACAACCAAAAAATTACAGAAAGAGGATGCTTCATACATATCTACAGACAACTCAAGTACTATCTTGACAGAACTAAAATTTTCAAAACCTCTTATCTGCAATTAATTTCTTGTGAAGGTAAGAAAGGACAACTTGTGTCAAAGCAGACAATTTCCAAATGGTTGTCTCAGGCTATTACCTCTTGTTTATACCACATCAAAACTATTCCAGGCAGGGTCAAGGCTCCTTCTGTCAAGGCCTTGGCTTCATCTGTGACTTTTTGGAAAGGGTTGAACTCAAATAGTATTATAGAAGCAGCTGTCTGGTCCTCTGTACATATGTTTGCAAAGCACTGCAAACTAGATTCCTTCCCAAGTTCTAGGATGGGTTTTGCTAGTACCATTCTCCAGGGGCGTCTGGACCACCTTCACATTGTTGTAAGCTATAATCTACCCATATAGCTTAAGCCACTGCAGCAGTGATCAGTATGAAACACAGTAGAGTTCTGTAAGTAAACTTACTGTAACGGAAGATGTTTGAATAATCTCTGCTGCAGTAGTTTTCCCTCTAACAATACCCCTTGTTTATTTTTTTTTTCTTATGACAGGGTCTGGACATGTATTTCTTTTCTTAGCAATGTCTTCACAGGGCTTAGCCTTCCTTCTTTCGTTTCACATGAAATCTTTGAAGGGCTTGGAATCCAAACCTGTCTTTTTAGTCAGCTCAACTTGAGCTGTCTAATGGTTTGGGTGTTAGGAAGATGCCCTTAAGCTTTGAAAGTTGGGTGGCTGTTGTATCCTGAGCAAGATATAACCCCATTTAGTTTAGGGTATTGCAGCATTGATCATTCAAAACATCTACTGTTATGGTTAAGTTCACTTGCACAACTGCACTTTATGCCTGCAACCATGGGGAAATAACTGCTTCATATAAAGACAGGAATCCCTGTCACAGAGTTCTAGTGACAGCATGTCGACCAGAACTTAAAAAAGTGTACAACATCCTAAGGGACCTTCAGCTGATGTTCATTGAGTGTGGCAATTTGAGAGAGAGTTTTCAGGTACTCCCACTGCTGTAATCTAAACAACCACCCAGTCTAAAGAATCGTCTTGTGAGAGGGACACACACAGACCAGACCAAAACATAGCCCAAAATATTTCAAAACCCTGCAAACATCCACGGTGCAAAACATGTATAGCTTCCATTATAGCAAGTTCTTAGAGCATACATTTCAGAGTACTGGATTCATTTACTTTTAAAAATGTGGTTTATTGAATTAAACAGGAAATGGCCAAATAACAGTTATATATGAGAAACTGGTCAGCCACTCAGAACTAGGATGAATGTCCATAGACACGTAGTTTTAAACAAAATGACTGACAAGCCAGTGGTAATAGATTTCCCAATCTAATCATTCTGCATCAGATGTGACATTTATTGCTCTACAAGGACATTTCCATTTACTTTTGGAAAGTAGAACCATGGAGATGAAAGCTAATTCAGTTGTTCAGTCTGACAGTTAGTGGTTTGAATCTGGATATTGCTTTTATAAGATGCTGGAACTTTTTCCCTCATGCAACTAATGGTGGACAGATATAATGTGTAGCGGAGAGCAACAAATGTTTCTCTTTCAGTTATCCATTATTGATGAATTTACCCTGAATCCAAATTGATGACTGTTTCAGAGTGTCAACAGTAACTTATGATTACTGGGGTTTGTGTTTTAGCACCTGTTGTTTTATTAATGATGAGAGAATTTATTGTTACATAAGGACACGCGTCCCAACAGGTCAATCCACTTCTGATAAGAAACATGTTGCTAACAGTGTCCCACAGGGCTCAGTGTTGGAACCCCTTCTGTTATACACTTCTTTGAAGTGAAGGCCAGTGTTGGGGGCCACTGACTCACCAAGTTTGTCAATGACTGTAAGCTGGGAGCAATCCTTGAATTCCCAGATGATGCTGACATCCTACAAACAGGTCTGAAAGTGAAAAAATGAATGATGCCAAAACCATGGTGCAAGACTAAATGCTAAAAAATGCATTATCATACCTTTCAATAAATCAGATGCCCCTGCAAAATATAATATCGATACACACCCCTCCCCCAAAAGTAGACCCTGTGGTGAGCGGCCTAGTAACACAGATAGTAACTTAAACTTTGACCACTGGGTAGCTATGGTAGTGAGGAAATCCTTCTGTGTGGCTCAGCTTGTAAATAAAGGCATAGCATCAAGTTCAAAGGAAATCATAGTGCCATTGTACGTGGCCCTTATCAGGCCCGAAAATCATATACAGTGCTCTTTTCTGCATGTACCTAACCAGACAGATACACCAGTTGGAGCAGCCCCAGAGGTTTCTCACTAAAAAAATACAAAGCGTAAGACGCATCTTATGCAGACCAACAAAAGGCCCTATCCCTTTACTCTGTCTCACATTGTTTATTGAGAGGTGAGTTATACCTGACCTACAAAGCATTGTCTGATCCAGCAAAAAGTTACATATTCACATTCCATGGGCCTGAACTGTATTTGTGACTCTAACAAAAGTTGCTAGAGAGAGATTTGTATCCCAAAGGCTACCTTGTCTATTGAATAAACTTCTCATCTTCGTAAAACAAAGCCCATCCCTCACTGTGTTAAAAGATAATTTGGATAAATGGGCGGGAACAGTAAATTCACTTCTGGAGTACTGCCCATGTCCCGTATGGAGAGAGGTAGCCTGTGAAATGACTCAGGGCTCCACAACACCCAGCGACTCACTACCCTGATACTACCCCATCCCATATCTGGGTAATTAAGATTTAATACTGTCATATCCTGGGTGTTATTGACTAGGCTTATAAAGGCTTGTGTGCCGTTTGCCACTTAAATTAGAATTATAGTATCTGTCATAGGTTCAACCCATGAGCTCTGGAGGACAGGAAGAATAAGTTGATTGTAAAAGGATTACTCCCATCTTCATTTTCTGAAACCATTGCTAGGGTTCAATCCCCCAAACACAAGTCTAGAGACCCTACCAAAAGATCCAAGTCTTCTGAGTCTCCAGCCTCCTCTTCATAGGAGCCTAGGAAGACAAAAAAAGAGAAGTTGAACCTGAAATTGCATACGATCTGACCTCATCAGATCTTTTTAAGCCTGCGTTGGACCTTACGCCCTCAGACCTGAAGCCTCTACCAAGGACAACTTACTCTGCAAGTCTGGATCCAGTTCCATCCAGAGTGCCCTCTCCCTTTTTAGAGAGATGCTGCAAATCACCTTCCCTGGTATCTTATCATTCGTCCAGGAGTCTCATGGAAGCGGATATAGACAGGATGAGGAGGAAATTCATCACAGAGAAATTTTAGAGAGGAGTTCTCATGGTTCCTACCCCTTCGGGTAAGAAAGTCCGATCATCTACCACTCCACCCATTACAGCTCCTTCTGTAATCCAACCTGTGGTTTTAGAGTCCTAGAGTCCATCTGGTATGGATCTGAAGAGGGCCCTGTTTTCGGATTCGAATACTGCTCTGCGTGCACAGCCTCAGGTGGATTGTTCTTGGGGTGGAGGGAAGCGACGTGCCAGAAACTCACTTTCTCAACTCCGTTGTCTTCTTTCTCCCCAGAGCGATCTGCCTATGAGGTTTTGAAGAGAGTGTTCTCTGCTCCACCAGGCCAGATGGGTCTGTCCCCCTCGGATCCACCCTCTACTTCTCAGATGACTTTGCATCGCGATTCTCAACATTCTACCCCACAAGGGCAGCTAGACCAAAGCTTCAAGATTACCCAGCAAGGTATCTTAATCTCTTCTGACCACCCACCGAGGAAGACCCTAGGAAGAGAAAGTGCAAGAGGAGGCACTTGGTCTCGCCTCAAGAGTCTGCCACTGAGGATACTGATTTCGATGAAAGAGAGTGGCCCCCAAAAATCACCAACCAATGACTTCTCATTTGGAGACATATGTGAGGTCTGTAAGCAGAAGGGTAGGTGGTCTTCCCAAGACTTTACTCTGGAGGAATCAGTATTTCTGGAAGCTTTTGGGACTGCCCAGTCTACTTACTGGGTTACTCTGTCCACCGATGAACTCATTGATTTGATTTCTAGATGGGCATGGAAGGAGCCTGAAACGATTGAGCCAATCTCCAAGAGACCAGACCAGATTCTGACTCCACCAGTAGGCAGGGAATATTGGAGTAAAGGAGTGCTAGTAGATGCCATGGTCATGGCGGCAGCTGCAAAAAAAGAACTCGCGAAACAGAGTTCCACTGTTCATCCCCCTAATAGAGTGTCTAGGACAATAGACAGATTTGGGAAGCATGTTTATGCTTCAGTGACTTTTGCACTCAGATCGCTGGACTACTTAGCAGATTTTACTAGACTTCAAAGAGATTTGATTAAGGAGCTATCATAATCTCTTTCTGGCACGGAAACTGCTGAGGCTCAACCTTCAGTAGTCTCTGAGTTGGCTACCCTAGAGGTTATATTTAATTCGTCCATTAGGCTTATCTCGCACACTGCAGAAGGCACCACAAAGGCTGCGTGTTCAGGTATTTCCATCAAGAGGCATGCCTGGAAGAACGTGTGTGATTTTTGCGGAGACCTTCAAGTCATCGTTCATCAATGCTTCTTTTGACCGAACTTTTTTGTTTGGCCCCAAAGTAAAGGACACACTCTTCAGGTGTAAGAAAAACAGACTCTCTCTGCAGTGGACATGTGTTTTTTGACCCCTCAAAGGACATTTTTCAGGAGTCAATGGGGAGGTCGAAAAATGTGGTTCAGAAAATGTCCTTTCCTGGACACATATGGAAGTATTTCCCCAAGAGGCACATGGGAGGTGATAATGGAAGGTTACTCCCCCATGGCAGAGGAGGCCCTCAAAACTGGTGGTCTGGTCTAGAGATTTTTTCTGACAGTCGCTTTCAGTGCTCTTAAAGGGAGGTCCAATTGCCTACCAATGTAGGCAGATGTGGAGGTAGCTTGTCTCTGCACCTGAGAGCCTGGCTAGATGTAATAGAAGACAGTTGGGTGCAGACAATTATTTCCGGAGGTTATATAATTCCCTTTTCCATACCCTCCTCCATTGTCAACAAAATTTCCTGCTGTCCCACCCAATCAGAAGAAAGCAGCAGCACTAGAAATACAAAAGCTGCTAGAAAAGTCATCCAAGAGGTCCCACCAGACCAGAAAGAATCTAGTTGTTACTCAGGATTTTTTTTTATTGCCAAAGAAAACGGGGAACTGGAGACCAATTTTGGATCTCAATGTATTGAACAACTCAGTTCAACACACAAAGTTCCAGATGGTCATGGCTCAGTTCATTCTGCCCTTTCTCGGTAAGGACGACTGGATGTGCTCGATGGCTCTTCAGGATGAGTACTATCATATAAAGATGAATAGACAATCCAGAAGTTACTTATACTTCTGGCTGTGAGCCAGCCACTATCAGTTCAGAGTACTGTCCTTTAGCCTCACCACAGCCCCCAGGAATTCATTGGAGCAGTGTTCAACGCAGTATCTATGGCAGCTACTCTTCCACTATCAGGAGTGCAAACAAAAGGATGCAGGTCAAGAAAATAATTTGCAGTACCAGAATTTCAGCCCAGTTGATTCAGCAAGCCCTGGGTTCAGTGTCAGCAACAATAATTTTAGTTCTTTTAGCAAGATTCCACTTGAGAATTCTACAATGGATGCTAACAACACAATGGTCAGTGCTTTCTCATCCCATGTCAACGAAGATAAGAATCACCCAGTAATGCTAAAGATACCTTTCCTGGTGGATGCAGTCATAATAGCTGTTGCAAGGTCGTCCTTTCATCTTCCCTCAGCCCAAGGCCATAGTGACCACGGATGCTTTCAAGGTTAGGTGGGGGAGATTTCCTGGGGAAAAAAAGTCCAGGGCACTTTGTCCCCCACAGAGACCAACTTTTGCATATCAGTGTTCTGGAGATGAGAGCAGTGCTTTCAGCATTACAGGCCTTCCAAGACGCTCTCCCTCTCAGGACAGTTGCAGTCCAGACAGACATGTCAGTAGTTTGGTACATCAGCAAACAAGAGGGAACCAGATCTTACCCCCTGTGTTGAGAAGCCCTCAGAGTGTGGCAATGGGCAATATCTTTCAGTCGCTTTCTAATAGCAACACATATTCCTTGGAAGTCCAACATGATAGCAGATAAACTGAGCAGGTCCATCTTACTACCTCGAGTGGTCTGTCAACAACCGTGTGTCAGAAATGATTTTTAGGCAGTGGGGCCAGCCTTGTTGTGATTTTTTTGCATCTCCCCTAAACAACAAGTGCAGCAGCTTCTTTGCCCTGATCCCCCCACCAAGGTAATCACCGAAGGATGCTCTACTCCACGATTGGCACCCCCCAGGTCGCCTGTATGCTTATCCTCAGATTCACCTAATTCCCAAATTCCTTCAGAAAGCAGCCCGGTTGGAGAACAAAGTCATCCTCATTGTACCTTACTATCTTCGGCAGATATGGTTTCCCTCCTTCTGGCCTCATCTGCTTTATCCACCTTGGATTCTGGATCCAATTCCAGACCTTTTGTCTCACGACAGGCATGGTACACCCAAATATCTCAAATTTTAACTAACAGCGTGGTTTTTCCAATTCCCTTATTAGTCAGACAACCAATGATCTCTTCCCCTCTCCGTTCCATACTTTTAACATTGCGTAAACCTACTAGGAAAATCTACAGGAGTAAATGAAAAAGGTTTGTTTATTGGGCAGAGCAGAATCAGGTAAACCCCTTCTCGGTTCCAGTTCAATCTGTTCTAGAGTTTTTAGTGAGTTTATTTAGTGAGGGTGCTAGTTCATCAACTATTAAAGTTCAAGTCACAGCAGTCTCTAACTTTCAGGTCATGGTTCAAAATTCTTCAGTGGCTTCTAAACTGTGCAAGGCATTTTTACAGGTACTTTTTACTATGACCCCCCCCCCCTTAAAGACCCCTTGTCACCATGGGATTTAAATTTGGTACTGCAAGCCTTAATACATTCTCTCTTTGAGCCTGCAGCTAAATGCAATCTAAATTTTTTGACCTGGGCAGTTTTATCTGCTAGAAGAATTTCAGAAATTCAAGCATCATCTTCTAAGCCTCCGTATTTGATTTTTTTATAAGGATAAGGTCACGTTACATACCAATGCTTCCTTCCTTCCTAAGGTGGTGTCAGAATCCAACTACAGCCAATCCATTAATTTGTCAGTATTATTTCTGAAATTTACAAGTAAAGACGAATATTTGCTGCACTTACTGGATGTTCATAGACAATTGCTTTTCTACCTGCACAGAACAAAAGAGATTAGAAAGACAGCACAGCTGTTTGTTTCCTTTACACATAATGAATTGAGTGAGCCAGTTACAAAGGTACGTCTCTCTAGATGGTTGATAGATTGTATTTCATTTGATTTATAACAAATTGAATCTCCCCTTACCAAAATCCTTAAAGGCTCATTCATCCAGATCTATGGCAACGTCTACTGTATTTCAGTCTACAGCTTCTATGGCTGATATATGTGCGGCTGCAACTTGGTCAAATCCTCATACTTTTATCATTCATTACAAACTAGATCTGGTCTCAAGGAGAAGAGCAGCCTCTGGCTCAACCATACTCAGGAATATCCTTCCACAGAGTCCACCCATGAATTCAGGTAGCTGGGGACCCTGTCCCATTAGTTGAGGAATGAATGAAAATTGACAGCATCAGATAAAAAAGTTATGAACTTACCATAAAGTTCCATCTGTGTTGGCTGTTTTCATTCTTCCTCAACTCTCCACCCACCATCCCCCACCATTTTTATTACCGACATCTGAAGGAACGAGACGTCAAGGACACTTATGTCCTTTGTGTTGAATTCCAGTTATGTCATTTCTTAGTCTTCCTGTCAGGCTGCAAACCAGATCTGAGAGATGTCAGGTGTGGTGCATTATGGGTAGGGAAGGAGCTTGACAGTTTGTTGAAGGCCACAAGCTAGTGTAACAGCCAAGTCGGATCCAAGGATCGGATCTGATCCCATTAGTTGAGGAAGAATGAAAATAACACAGATGGAACATTATGGTAAGTACATAACTTATTTTTTTCCAGTTTTAGGCACAAGTGAATCTTTAAGCAGTGTGTCTAACATCTGTCACTTAACTCTCGATGATGGACCTGTGCCAGTTTGAAAGCCCAAGTAATTGCAAAACCTATGTTTTGTTCCAATAAAATGTATTGCACCATGTTTGTGTTTAGAGAAGCTTGGAAAGAACTGGAAAAAAAAGAACAGATTGATTACAAAGGAGCATTGGGAAGAGATTTGTAGGGTACCTAAATATATAACAAGAGTCCAAACACTTCAGGACATTTGAGCAGGAATGTTTGCACAGGAGTCTTTGTATACTAAGTAAACTTCCAAGGGTCTCCCCAAGTGGGGAATAAGTGTTGGAGATGTGAAAAGATGAGAGAGGAAGCTGTGGAAGCATCCATTTTTGGGAATGTCTGATGATCGATTTTAAAGCCTCTATGCAGAATACTTTGTTACTAATGTTGGGGGGAAATTGTTGTAACTAAGGAGGTGATGTTTTTGATTTGGTGTTTAGGGTTAGACATGCCAAGAAGATAGTAAGCCCTTATTAAGCGAAATGCAGTTGGCACCCAAAAAACAATAATGAGAACATGAGGTCAAAGAATAAAGCAATTTCAGAGGCTTTAATGAGTGTTGTATGCGAAATTAAATAAATGGAAGTGGGGTCTTTAAAAGGGAGGAAGTAAAGTTAATAAAATAAATGTCATCTGTGATGTGGAAAACAGCAAGAGTCAAGTGGGATAAGATGAGCCTTCCAATAGAACAAGGTGGTTTGGCATTACCTGGTTTGAAGGGGTATTTCAGAGCTACAAAGTTAAGACGCCTATACTTAGCACAAGCAGAAAGTTATAATTCAAAATGGAAAGGTATGATGATGAAACAAGGGGAAAGCTCAAGAAATAAGGAGAGACTGGGATTCTAGATGCAGATCCTTAAGGAGAATAACAATAACCATACAGAATATTATATTCATAAAGTAGCAGAAATTATTCTAAGAACTAAGCAAACACAGGAATGTAGAAGGGGATTCTCCTGATAGGGATAATTGCAATTGGGGGTTCAGAGAATGGTCAGGAGGGTGCTGGAATTTACTGGAGAAAACTGGCAAAGAAACCCTGATATTGAGAGCAAACAATTAGAGAAGGAATAGTAATAGCATGGGAAGATGTAAAAATGCATTTGGACTGCAGGCTAGAGATTGCCTGCCCTATTAAGGATTAGTATCAGAGTATAGGCAAAGAGAAAGGAATAGGGGGATCCTAAGTAAAAGATCAGCACTGGTAGAGTTTTTAGTAAAATCTAGAACAGAAGCTGCTGTTAAAAAAAAGAGTATAATTACTAAAGTGTATAAAATATTGCATGATAACTATAGGAATTAATCACAGGAAGTTGGAGCGGATTGAGAAGAGAGATTAGATAAGAAGTTCACAAAGAAGCAATGGAAGGATATATGTATTGCTCCCAAATATGCAACAATGTCTGGAAGATTTAGGAAGTGTTTATATAGGTATTTTATACCCCAAGCAGGCTCCAAAGAATTTTTCTTCTGGTAGATTGCAAGTGTTAGAGGTGTGATGGGGAAGAAAGAGATAATTGGGAATGTATTTTTTTGGCAGTGTAATAAATTGGCAGACTTTAAAAGATCCCTGAAGGCTACTCTGCGAGAAATACTGGGTGAGCAAATTGGTGCAACTAAGAATATGATTTTTTTTAAGCTTTGATATAGAATCGGAATTGCTTAGTAATAGTAAGGCCTTGCTGAATCAAATTATGGTGGCTGCCAAAAAAGCAGTTACCAGAAAATGGAAATCAAAGTCTAAACCAGCTGTTCTAGAAATGGTGAATATAGTAACAGAGATAAACAACTGGACATGGGATCCTTAGAAAAGGGTAGGAGCAAATTGCATAGACAAAATGGGAATTATGGGAGCAATACATGCAGAATAATGTTTTGGAGGAAGAATGAGGTTTAAAAGAAGGCAGGATTTGAATGAGCTATGTAATGCTTTGACTGAGAATGACTGGATAGATAAGTGATATATGTCAATATGGTTTGTTTTCATTTATATAAATGTAAGATTGCCTTTGTCATAAGTGATAATTTAATAAAGATGTATATTGTTTTAAAAATTGACATTTTTGGAGCAGTTCATGCAGACAAATTGGATTAGGAATGGGGTTTATGAGAAGGTAGTCACTGAATAATTTATGTACTTTTGCTTAGGTTATATGATGTAAAGTATATGTAATGTTTAGTGCTTGTAAACTTAATATTGTTTGATTGCTTTTATATGAATGACATTTTGCCTGTGTCACAAGTGATAATTCAATAAAGATGCTAGGAAAAAAAAAAGGTGATTTGTGATGTGGGAAGGTTGACGAGTATTAATAAATATGTAGGCATGTTTCATCCCTCTCAACTGTCCAGATTTTCTAAGAATGTCCAGATTTTGTCCTCATATTTTTGGTCCGTTTTTCATAAAATTGTGGTTTTCTGGCAAACTAGTGGCAAATCTTTAAAGACTGAATTAAGAAAATAATGACAGACGGTTGAGTTTCAGACTTCCTATCCTTCAGAAAATTCATGCTAATGCAAAAAACTTTCTATGAGTAATATTTAAAAAATGTTCCTATTTTTGAGCTGTTGTCCCACTTTTATTTATGGCTTTGTCCATATTTCTTGCTCTAAGAGATTGAGAGGCATGCATGTTGTAAATACAAATACTGAATCTATGATGAGAAAGTGTATAATGAATGAAGATGACCATGGTGAAGGTTTTTGAAAAACGTGGGAGAACTCCTGGTACAGGTTAGTGTGATGAATGAATAAACTTACTTAAAAAAGGGTGTGTGTAAAGAACCAACAGGCAGGAAATGGTAGGCCATAATGACATTGCAGGAGCCTGAAAGCATCACTTTTGGGAAGGTGTTGCCGTACATGTCCAGTCCAGGTTTTTTTCACCTTCATTGACTTTTTCCCATCTGCTTTTACTGCCTTTTGTGGCAGGCAGTGAAATACATACTTTTATTTTAAATGATGCCTCCTCAGAAATTGTTGAAATATGAAGGCTGGCTGCCACTTCGTAGGCACTCATGAGGGGCATTGAGCTTTCACATTTTTCGTCTGCATCACACAAGTAACTCTCCCATCATAGTCTGAAGCATTAGATAAACTGCCCTTTTTTGCCCCTCAACAAACAGTTGTTTTGCCAGCTGAAAGGAATGATTATCTAATGAATGTATACTTGCCCTGTAGGAGTTCACCTTGGCCTCTGCCCTATTTTAACTGTACAAAGTTCACTGAAGAGTGCCTAAACATGTTGCAGGATTTAACCTTCTGTATTCTCAGCCCTCATCCTTGAGTGATCTGTCCAGTTAAGTGAAGGAGGGATTCTTGTCTCTGATATTTTGGATTCTGATTTAGATGAATGTCTTATTCCGTGGTGGTGCAGTGGTAGCGTTGTTGCCTTACAGCAACAGCAAGAGGTTCTCCTGTTCAATTCTCGGCTGGAGTTCGGGGAGTGCCTTCTGTGTGGAGTCTGCATGTCCTCCCCGCGGTTGGATGGGCGTTCGAAAGACATGCGTAAATGGGTGTGCCTTCGTTGAAGGTTGAACGTCGAGCTGGCACCTCGGCGTTAGTCAAAATCTACTGCCAATCATTAGCGGACTGGAGTTCCGCTGTGGCGACCCCTAACCGGGAAAAGCCAAAAGACAACAACATTTAGATGAATGTCTTGTGTATTTACTCCAGATTCTGTCCTTTGGGCTATGATACTAATTACCAAACTTCTGCCTCTTGGGAACATGTATTTTAGAGAGTTGGTGAATCTCAAAAAGGGGACATATAAAAAATGAAGGAATTCAAGGAAATGTTTGATATGCATGAGTTACTTTACTCATTCATAAATAGGGGACCCAAGGGCAATGGTGATCCTGCAAATGTTTAGGCAGTCAGGGATGCCATTTGAGAGTGCATTCCTTGAACCCAATTTACAGGTGCTTATCACTAAGAAAAGAATGCTGACTGATTTTTGTAGGATTCAGAAATTCTATAAGGAGGTAGCTGTGTAAGATGACACTGTTGTACCTGTCAGTGCTACTACAGAGTCTGAGTTGGTTCAAGTAGCCCTCCCCAATGAGAAGAAGTGCAGGATGTTGGACTATTTGGTAAAAAAAAAATATATACAATTCACCACTTTTGCTATTACAGCCATAATTGTAAGATATAAATTATGAAACACAAGGAAGACATCCTCAAGAAAGAATAAGGTAAATGAGATCCCTGGTGATGCCCTAAGTGGGGGGATTATAACCTGACCACAGTGCTCTGAAATGTGGATATAATGCCGTTGGTGCTAGGAGAAGGTGGCAGACCAGACACGGTGGGGATGTAGAGTAGTCTAATGAATACAAAATGCTGAGTCCTGCCAAAAGAAAGTGTTTCAACCTTAACTCATTACTTCTGAGTGATGCTTCCAGGTACGTCTGCAGTTAACTCTTCCTGACGCCTCTAGTTGTCAAATATTGTTTGTTCATGTTTGCATCAATAATTCCAAAACCATGCTATGTACAAGGTTGTAAAAGATTTCATCTGTTTTTATTTATTATTTCCACAATGGCAAATTCAACTGCATTAATATTCAACCTCTGTCTAATGCAGGTAAAGAGATATTAACTGTTGTTTTTATGATATTAATCTATATAGGTATAAATTTCACATTTTTCTAAATATCCCAACAACCATTATGAAAGCTCCCAGGTAGATAAATAAAATGCTGCTGACAGTATGTATGCAACATGAGTGGTTGCTAAGTTATTGTAAGTTGTTTACAAAATATTACAAACATAATAGTTATGTTTACTATGACTAATAAAATTCAGTTTAAGACCTAAAACATAAAGAATACTACCACTATAAATATAGTTTCTGCTGAAGGGATTGTCATTTATACTTCTTCCATAACCCCTATGGTTCCAGAGATGAGCATTTGTTTGAAATATGAGGACATAATTTGATTCTTTCAAAAGGCTTAGGCTCCACCCAATGGAAGTTGCAGTAAAGACTTCCTGAGCTCAGTTGGAGTGAATGTGTTGAAGACAAAGTGGGAACATCTGTTAATATTGAAATATTAAAAAATAAAACTTAAAAAAAGTGTTTTACTGGAGTAAGCCCCTCTGTATTCCCCTTCCACGCACCCTTTATTGAAATGTACTAACTGTTGTCACAATCACAGAGGAAGGGCAAGCACTGACAAACAGCAAAATTGTTTCCTTTCCCCATCTGCAGCAATCTCTGCAGAAAACAGTATAACTAAACTGCACTTGCTGTTCAGGCAGCCCAGCAGAAAACAAAACTCCCCACTTCCTCATTTTGGTTTCCCCCAAACCTAAGTAACCACATACATCAAAAGAAAACTGCACAGATCACAATAAAGTCATCATCATCATCATCATCATCATCATCACAGTAAAAACTGCAGTACTTTGTTTTACTGCTGCTCAGTATGTATGGTCCAGCAAGTAAGGGTTTGAGGTGCATAGTTAAAGTGCACCAATCTGCTGCCACACAGTAGTGTGTAGGCATGCATGGGTAAAGATTTAGCCCTATTAAATAATTTTAAGGGCTATTATGCCCCTGTGGAGAAAAGTGCTATTTGGTCCCTTTTCTTAGAAAGTTTTCAAAAAATGGAAAATGAAGATGATCATAGAGTTAGTTAACTAAAGTTTTGCCTGCTTGTACCAAGGTACAACAGAAATTAACTCCACAAACAATGGCCTTTGTTTTTAACATGAAACCATTATGGATGACGGCAGTATAAACAAAAGTAAGTGGTATTAAAAAAGCAAGGTGGTGGAGGAAAATCTCCCCTATCTAGGAAGGTAAATTCCTGCTCTCAAAAGGCAGCCTGACTGCTTTCCAACAGCAATTACTATGAATACCAGAAATGCAAAATGATTAAGCTGAAAATGACTTTTGGCTGATCATGACTTAATTGCATGACTGGGATTTCACTGCCACTTCCCCACCCCCATGGAGGTGCCAAGGGGATAGACCCCCCCCCAAAACACACACACTTTTTTTTTTTGGCTCACTGAGTGTGTTTTTCCGCCTAGCCATTCCTCCATCCTTCCCCCACTCCACATGTGGAGGTCGGGATTTTCTGTTGCAGATAACACTAGTTCTAAATTGTTTTAGTTAGATGGGTAAGGAAGATTATATAAAAACAAGTGAAAAAAAACAGACTTTGGTCCTGCCTATCCTTCTTAGTAAAGGCTCATACCTCACAAGTCATTTGGATGCAATACAGGTCAGTTCGCTGTAAACATTACTATGCAAAGCCATAGAAAGAGTTCCCAAAGTGGAACAAGAGCAAGAGTTTTACTCGAGTCTCTTACCCATTCAAGAGGAGACTGTCTTATTCAGATCCATCTTAGGCTTATCTAGATTAAACTAATTCTTAAAGGTAATCAGCTTCAAAACATTAAAATTACAGGCCCTGCTTCTTCTGCATATGTGTGGTACACTGTTGTTGATGATATATTTAAGTAAAGGATGCTTTCCTGCATATTCCTAGCCACAGAACCCACAGGCAGTTCCTGCATTTCAAGAAGGGGCAGGAGCCCTATCAGCTTGCTTACTTGCTGTTGGCCTTTCCATTACACCTAGTGTGTTCACCAAATACTTGCTCTCAATATTTAGCCATTTCAGGTGTAGGGAGATTCATAGAGGATGCTTGATTGAAGTAGCAGCCTTAAAAGAGATGCAAAGAAACCTGTACTGCATATCCACTGCTGGACCAACCTCTGCTTCTCCACAAATTGGGTATAATGCAGTATATCTTGTTCATAAGAGGTTACTAGGCTAATGACCCTAGGGTCTTTACAGGCCTAGCCGTGTAAAAACCCTGCGTTCCCTTTTTCATCATACTTAGATGGTCATTGTTGGTGATTCTGTGAACAGCACTGACTGCCCTTGTCCATGAGGGACATAGGTGCCGCCCCCAGGATGAATTTACAGTCACTCATGCAGTTGTCAAGGTTGTGCTTGAAAAGGATCATTGAAGAGCTCTGCTTCACATGGAATGGGAGCTTACTCCAGAGGAGTGGTAAGCCCTGGGAGACATAGCTATCTTTCCAGTATGTTCTCTTAATGTCGCAGGCTAGGTTGAGATCCCTGAAATTAGTTATTCTTGTCCCATTTGATTTGTAGATATGTAGCAATTCCATTAGGGCAGGGTCCGAGACTACTCTGTGGGCTAGGTACAGATTGCCTGTTAGCAGCCTGAATGTTACAGAATACAGTAACAGGGCTTTCAGTCTTTACATGTATGTCATGTTTTGGAGGCCCTGGATTTTCATGGTAAGAAACCTCTGTGGTCTCTCCAGTTGCTGCAGGTGTCTGGTGAGGTATGTACAGAAGGGAACATTGTACTCAAGTAGTGGTCTGATAAGGGTCGAGTACAGTAGAGCTATAACCTCCCTGGTCGTGGGTGTGGATGCTGTATACGAGATACGCAATATTGAATGTTTTTCTTGCCACTGCAGACACACTGTGATCAAAGTTTATTTCGCTAACAACCTGTGTTCTCAATTACCACTGAGTTTGAGCTGAGAGGTGTGCTATCTGTGTCATAATTAGCAAGGGCTGCTACTTTGCCAAAGGGAATAACAAGACATTTTTTTGCATTAAGTTTTAGTCTGTGAGTTTGGTACCAATCATTTGTCTGCGTTAGCCCTTTCTGTAATATGTTAACATCGTTGAGGAACTCTATGATTGCACCCAGTTTACAATCATCTGCACACTTGGCAAGTCACAGGACATCTACCATCGCCTGGACTTCAGAGAAATAGATTTCAAACAGTAGAGTGCCCAGCACAGGTTCTTGCAGTACCCCACTGGTAACCGGTCTACTGGTGAAGGTGGACTTCCCAGCTTTGATAGTGTGTTCTGTCAGTGAGCCAGTTGGCTATCATTTAGTAATGAGCTGGGCGAGTTTCTGTATGATACCTGAATGGGGGGGATTGTGTCAAAAGCCTTGGCTAAATTAGGATAGGCAGTATGTACTGTTTTGTCCTCGTACAGTCCTTGGTGACATTCTGAAAGAAGTCCATCAGATTTAATAAGCAATATCTACCCTTGACGAAGACAAACTGGGTCGGGTCAAGTGTTTTAAGGTCGCCTATGTCCTTGTGGATAAGGGCATGATGACTCTTTCCATGTCCTTGCAGATAAGGCTGGTTAGGCTTATGGGTCAGTAGTTCCCAGGGTCAGTTGATGGACCCCCCCCTTTGTGCAAGCGGATTATTGTTGCTGTTCTCCACTCTGTTGGGACAAAGCCATTTCTCAGGCTATGGCTAAAGAGAGTGTCAAGTGGTTCTGCTAGGTCTTGTTTTAGATTGTTTAGTAAGCAACCTGGGATGTTATCTGGTCCCATAGAGGCTGTGTTTTTGTCCTTGGAGAGTGCTTGTATAACCTATTCTTTGGAGATACTCGACAGAGGACTGGTGTTGGAAATGCTTTGGAGTACATCAGGTGAGGACAGGAGGGTGATGATGTTGCCAAATCTGTCAGCTAGCAGGTTGGCATTTTCCTCAGGTTCATTGTGAGTGGTACTGTCAACTACAAGATGTTATGTGATCCTATCTCGCCTACATTGTGACTGATGGGTTCGGAGCCGATCCTCGGCTCCGACTCGGCACGCTTATGCCAAAGAGCGAAGTCTCTTATTGGCTGAGCTTACTATATCCCAGGATGCACCACTACCAGTCCCCCAGATCTCGTTTGCCGCTAACAAGCAAAGACGTGGTCTCGAGCTGGCTGAGCTAAGTAGTGTTTTCTTCACTTACTTTCCTGTCAGGAATTTCCTAAAAATTTAACAAAAAGCTGTTTTAACAGCTATCTCGTGTTTTTTGTGTATGAGTGGATATTTTCTGTTTTAATATTTGTGTGGTGATTGCGTTTTTCTGACTAGAGGTCCCCTTTGAGTTGAAGGGCCTTCCCCTGTCAGTCCGTTGTTGTTCAAGTCCGTTTATTTAGGGATTTTTGGATCCCTTTAGTTAGTTTGTGACAGCCTTTGGTTCTCAAAAAAAACGGTTCTCAAAAAAAAAAAAAAAGAAAAGAGAATTTTTCTGTGATATTTAGTGTGTTTGATTTAGCTAGTCACTAAATTGGTTGCCATAATGTCACAGGCTCCTAGGCCTTCAGGATTTAAAAAGTGCACTAAGTGCAGTTTCAAGATGTCAATAACAGATGATCATTCTCTCTGTGTGTACTGTTTGGGCGCCAAACATTTGCAGGAGTCCTGTAGCGTGTGCCACGCGTTTTCCTCGAGGGTCCTCCAAGAGAGGAAAAATAAACTTATTTTAAAAGGCCTTATTAAACCCTCATTTGAAGAGGCTTTAGCTTCCTCTCCTTCTCCTGCAAAGAAGAAAAGGGCGTCGGCTCCGATCGCCAAAAGACATAGGCAGGCTTCTCCTTCGGCTCCACGGACTTCGGAGCCGAGGGCGGAACGGTCTGCCTCGATGCCTCCAGCCTCGACTCCTCTGGGTTCGGAGCCGACGGCTGGGGCCTCGAGAGGCGGGTCATCTTCATCGGCTCCACTGATCTTGGAGCCGATGAAGGTTGTCCACTCAGACACTTCCTCCTCGGCGCCGAAGCCCTCTTCGGCACCGATGGAAATTGGTTTGGACACTCCGTCGGCGCCGATAATTATCGAGTCGATTCGGAGCCGGTCCCCTAGTCCCTTGGAGCCGTTGGAGAGGCCTACTCGGACCCGCTCGGTCTCTTCCAGGTCATCAAGGATGTCAGATTCGACATAGACAGGGTACTCCAAAGACTTTTCCAGTCCCCAGTCTTTCAGAAATTTGTTTTGGCTCCGACCCAATTGGCTTCGGAGCCGATAGCCCATTCCATTGCCATTCCTCCTCCGACTGCTTCGGCTCCGGAGCAGGTGCTGATGGAGCCAGTAGAGATCCTAGGGTCGGCTCCGACCCTTACTCCAACCCCGGCCTTCGGGTCCGAGTTTAGCACACGGACTTCTTCGGCCGGGCCCGGGTGACGCTGGGACCAATGCTGTCGGTTCCAAGCCTCCCTCTCGGTAAGCTTCCGCTGGACTTCCGTCTGCTATCATGACTCGAGACTGGACCCTCCCAGGATTCTGGGGTCCGCCTTCAGAGCTATGAGGAGTGCCTTGGCCAAATCTTCTTCGGCCATCTCTATGGCTTTACCGGCACCTTCCCTGGGCATGGAGACTGGGTCTTTGGTAGTTCCCCTGTCTCTAGGCAGCGGAGCCCTGGGGCCTGAGGTTACCCCCACTGGGGGTTCCCCTCCTCCTGAGGGTCTTTCGGAGTTGTCTTCGGAGGAGCCCCCAAGGAAGAGATCATGCAAGAGGAAGCACGTGGACTCCCCCGATGAGTCTCTTACATCGGACACTGATCTTGATGATGCGGAGGGGTCCCCAAAGTCATCCTCGGATGATGTCTCATTTGCAGACATTCTAGAGATCCTCAAGCAACGAGGCGGCTGGAATTCCAAACCCCCCTCCGCTGATGAGTCGGTGTTCCTCAAGGCCTTCGGGGCTCAGCCCTCCGCCTCCTGGGTGTCTCCGCCCTTCGACGAGCTCCTGGATTTGGTTTGTCGGAGGGCGTGGGAACATCCAGATACTGTGGAACCAGTGCCTTCTCGCCCTAACAAATTTTTGTCTGCCCCACCCGAGAAGGAGTTCTTAACGAAAGGCGTGGCTGTAGATGCCATGGTGGTGGCATCTGCTACCCAGCAGGACGTGGCAGAGGCTTCAACGTCCGTTCATCCTCCTAATAAGGAGTCTAGGAGCATGGACCGCCACGGGAAGCGCACCCTGACTTCAGCGGCCTTTACTCTGAGGTCCCTGAATTATTTGGCACATTTCACCAGACTACAGAGGGATCTGGTCAAGGAGCTCTCAGACTCCCTCTCAGGTAACCTACCTGAGCAGCTAACCCAGTCGGTTAGCTCTCAGTTGGCTATCCTTACCTCGATTTCTAACTCGTCCATGAGGCTCATTTCATATGCGGCCGAAGGGCGGGCAGAGCGCAGGCACAGGCATGGCTCTACGAAGACAAGCCTGGCTCCGTTTGTGTCATTTCGGAGGCCTTCAAGTCTTCCTTTGCCGACGCTCCCTTTGATGGGTCCTCTTTGTTTGGACCCAAGGTAAAGACACTCTTACCCGCTGTGAGCAGGAGGGAAAGACTTTATCTGCCAGGAGCATGATTTTCCACTCCCTTTCGGCCTTATCCCAAGGCTAAAAGAGGAGGGAAGATGTGGTTCCGCAAATCACAGAAATTCTTTCCTCAACAGCAGGAAGATTCCCTTCCAGAGGCAGAGGACGGGAAATTTTTCTGGGAGACGCCGTCCCAGAGGCGGCAGAGGCCCCGCAACACTGGAGACCGTGAGTCCTTTCGTGGCTCTTCAGCCTCCCACACTCCATGAGGGATTGCCCGGCTGTGCTGCTCCGGAGCCAGTCGGGTGCCGTTTTGACAAGCACCTAAAAGCCTGGGAGTCTATTACTCAGGACAGATGGGTGCTTCGGATTATTGCCGGAGGTTACACCATTCCCTTTACACGCCACCCCCACCGTCCAAAAAATCCCGGACCCACCACCCAGTCAAAGGGAAATTGCAGCCGTAGAAGCTTTAAAGCTGCTAGAAAAGGAGTCATCCAACCGTCCCCACAGACCAGATCGGATCCGAAATTACTCAAGGTTCTTTTAGTGCCAAAAGACAGGGGACCTGAGACCCATTTTGGATCTCAGCAAACTAAACCAGTCCGTCATGAAGTCCAAATTCCGAATGGTCACTTTACAATCCATTCTCCCATTGTTGGAGAAAGATGTTTGGATGTGCTCCATAGATCTCAAGGACGCCTATTATCACATACCGATACATCAGGCGTCCAGGAGGTATCTGCGCTTCAGCCTGGGAGACAGTCATTTCCAATTTTGTGCACTGCCCTTTGGTCTCACCACAGCCCCCAGGGTGTTCACCAAGTGTTTGGCAGTAGTGACTGCTCACCTGAGGGGTCTCGGATTCCAAGTGTTTCCCTATCTGGACGACTGGCTCCTGACTGCCACCACCAGGCATCTACTACTAGAGAACCTACAAGCCACCATCTCCCTGGGTGTTTCCCTGGGAATTGCATTCAACTGGTCAAAGTCTGTCTTGCTGCCTTCTCAGCGCATAAGATTCATAGGAGCAGAGATAGACTCAAAATTAATGCGGATCTTCCTTCCTACCGAAAGGATACAAACATTACAAAATCAGGTCCGAGCCCTGCTTCTAAGATCCAAAGCCCCAGCCAGGATGGTCCTGCAACTTTTAGGTTCAATGTCTGCCACGGTTCTCCTAGTTCCTCAGGCAAGGTTGCACGTGAGGATTCTCCAGTGGCTATTATCGACACAATGGTCTTTTCAAGATCTCCCCCTCAATCATCACATACTGATTACAGAAACGTGCAAACGGGACCTCCGCTGGTGGCTTCTGCCATCCAATCTGAATCAGGGAAGACCCTTTGTTATACCCTCCGTGGCCACCTTGACTACGGATGCCTCCCAGACGGGTGAGGGCATTGTCTGGGCAGGTCAGTTCAAGGTTCTTGGCTTCCCAACGAAACATCTCTCCATATCAATGTGTTGGAAATGAGGGCTGTACTTCTGTCCTTACAAGCCCTCCACAAGTTTCTCCCTCAAGGCATTATCGCCATCCACACAGACAACATGTCGGTGGTCTGGTATCTAAACAAACAAGGAGGGACCAGATCTTACCCCCTTTGCAGAGAGGCCATGAGGGTGTGGGAATGGGCAGTGGCTACCAAGCGCTTCCTGGTAGCGACCCACATTCCAGGCAAATCCAATGTATTGGCAGACAGACTGAGCAGGACTATTCTCTCTCCTCACGAGTGGTCTCTGAACCAAACAGTAGCAGCTCAGATTTTCAAAAGATGGGGGATTCCGTGCTGCGACCTGTTTGCAACACCACGAAACACAAGTGCAAAAGGTTCTTTTCCTTGACCCCGCGTCAAGGGGAGACAGCTACGGATGCTCTAGTCCAACCTTGGCCAACAGGACTGCTTTATGCTTTTCCTCCGATTCCACTCCTCCCCAAAGTCATCCAGAAAGCTTCCCAATTGGGGTCCACAATGATTCTAATTGCTTCAGATTGGCCTCGTCAGGTATGGTTCCCCTACCTACAGAAATATACTCTGGACGGTCCTTGGTTCTTGGACCTAATTCCGGACCTTCTGGTTCATCAGTCGGGACAACAGCACCAGTCCCTTCACACTTTGAAATTAACAGCTTGGCTCCTCCACTTCCGACTATAGTCAGAAATCACACCTTGGACCCGGAAGTTATTCACATTTTATCTTCAGCCCACAAACCCACCACTAAGAAGTTGTATCACAGTAAGTGGAAGAGGTTTGCTATCTGGGCTCAACTCAGAGGATTAGACCCTATTACTGCCCCGATACCAGAGGTCTTGAAATTTTTAACATCCTTGTTTAATCAAGGATCTTCAGTCTCTACTATTAAAGTCCAACTAGCAGCTATCTCCAAATTTCACGATTCCACAGACCCACCGTTGATGAGCAGCAGATTATGTAAAACTTTCATGAAAGGTGCTGTGCTTTTAAGACCCCCAGTTTTTCATCCTGCGCCTCCGTGGGATCTTGATTTGGTACTTCGTGCCTTAACATCTTCCCCCTTTGAACCGGCTGCTACATGTGAGTTGAAATATTTGTCTTGGAAAACTGCCTTCTTAATTGCAATTATCTCTGCAAGAAGAGTTTCAGAACTTCAAGCCCTATCTATCAAACCACCGTACTTGATTTTTCACAAGGATAGAGTATCACTTAGACCTAATCCATCTTTTGTCCCAAAAGTTTGCTCTAATCTCTGTCTCCAACAATCTTTAGAGCTACCAGTTTTCTTTCCAAAATTTTCAAACAAAGCGGAATACACCTTCCATACATTGGATGTTCACAGGCAATTGCGCTTCTATCTAGATAGGACTCAGCAAATTCGGAAAACAGATCAATTGTTTGTGTCCTTTTCAGATAATAAACTGGGTAAAACCATCACTAAAGCTACTATTGCCAAATGGATCAGAGATTGCATAACTCAAGCTTATTCCTCTTCAAATAAGCAACTTACAACATCTGTCAAAGCTCACTCTACTAGAGCTATGGCTACCTCTATTGCATTCCATTCCAAGCTCGCTATTTCTGAAATTTGTGCTGCGGCTACTTGGTCCAACCCGCACACTTTCATTTCCCACTATAAATTGGATGTGGCATCTAAAGGACGAGCATCATTTGGTTCCACGGTACTCAGGAGTGTTTTCCAGTGAGCCACCCAGGATTTAGGTGCTAGGGACGCTGTCCCATCAGTCACAATGTAGTGCTAGATAGGATCACATAACATCTTTTAGTTATGTACTCACCATAACTTCAGATGTTTGGGATCCATCTCGCCTACATTCCTAATACCCACCCTCCTTCCCCTGCCTTGGAGATCAGAAGAGATTGAACGGTTTGGGTTCTACTGTTTTTTATCTTGTATCATCTGTCAATGTTATATAAGCAGTGCATGCGTGTGTGCATGTATGCGGACAAACTAGATCTGGGGGACTGGTAGTGGTGCATCCTGGGATATAGTAAGCTCAGCCAATAAGAGACTTCGCTCTTTGGCATAAGCGTGCCGAGTCGGAGCCGAGGATCGGCTCCGAACCCATCAGTCACAATGTAGGCGAGATGGATCCCAAACATCTGAAGTTATGGTGAGTACATAACTAAAAGTTCGGCACACAGCTGGGCATTCCCTCCTAGGTTTTGGATGTAGCTAAAGAATGCCTTACGATTGTCTTTAGCTAGGGATGTTAATTTAGACTTGTAGCTAGCCGTAGAGGACTTAACAAGATATCTGACTTGCTTGTTCAAGCTGTGGAGGGATACTTCCTCTGAGTTAGTTCCCTCTTGTCTTAGATATCAGTTTCTTTCTTTTGCTGTATAACTTATTCATACTTACAGTCCAACAGGGTGCTTTTTTCTGGGAAGACCTGGTTTTATTCCTGTTGGGTACCACCAAGTCAGTGCATTTGTTTAAGTAGCTATATAAGGATATTGTGTATTTCTCTGCATAGGAGTCATTGTTGTCTATGTTGGCAAGGGCTTTGAAACGTTTTATGCCATCACTTAGTAGGCAATAGTTTGAGTTAGAGAAATTTTTCAGTTTTTTTTTTTTTTTTTTTTTACTCCTGTGGGGGTGTCAGGTTTGATCTTTATTTCAAATGAGACAGATTTATGATCGGAATTTACCAGGGAGGGCAACACACAGGGAGTAGTTATGTATCCCCCCCCCCCCCGTTTGGTGAGCACGAGGTCCAGGACATTTGAGCCCCTTGTGGGGGTGTGGACCATCTGTTCCAGGGCATTTGAATTCACAAAGTCCAGGAATCTCGTAGCAATCATGTTTGTACATATGTAAGTTGCCCAGTCGATGGCAGGATAGTTGAAATCTCCCATGACCAAAGTGTTTGGCTGTATGCTGAGCGACTCTAGCAATTTCAGATAGGAGGTGTGCTTCTCCTGTTTCATGGTGGGTGACCTGTAGCTAGCGATGTCATGGAAGGGTATTTTTCCTATAGTTAATTGGACCTTGAGTATCTCAAGAGGGTCGTACTGTTTCACTTGTCTTGAGGTGTATTTGGATTTAATGACAATGGCTACACCTTCACCTTTTGTTCTTTCATGCTCATTTTGGGGTCTGAATGTGTGAAAGGCATTGTAACCTTGTACGGCCAGGGTGCTCTCAGTGTGCTTGAACCAAGTCTCTGTGACTGCACAAACAGCATCTTCCAAGGTGTGAGGAGTGCTTCCAGGGAGTGCAGTTTAGTGTTTAAGCTCCTAGCATTAAGCACCATGACCTTGAGTTTGTCTTTAGTGAATTTCTTACGTCAGAAGTTTTGTTGTTTGGACATTGCCTAAGGAGACAGGTGAGGACTATCTCTGGCAAAGCAGCATGAACGGTCAACTATGTCTTCTCAGGCAGGCAGATACTGGATCTCCTTGGAGTGACACTAGAAGCTAAGCCAATTATTAAAATCAATCATTTTTGTCTGTATTGTGGCATCATCCTCTGTGAAGTTAGAATGCTACTTAGTGCTAGGGACATCCCTGACTGGGACACATAATCTGAAGGTTCGGTTATATGTCTATCCATATAGTCAGGAGAGGTAAGTCTCAAGTCATTCACACCAGCATATACTATGAGTCATAGCAGTAATTGTTGTTGAGTGACTTGAGTGTGTGTGTGATTTGATGGATCCTGGAACCTGACAGGCAGCTGATGGTGACCTTCTCTTTGTTCAGCCTGATGAGGGGGACATCTGTGTGTGTCACTATTGAGTCACCTATAACCAGAACGTTTGGTTTTGAGGTGTTTTGCCTTAGGGGCTTAATTGTTGAGACATTGATATGTGTGTTGTGTGGTGGTGGATTCTGTTTGTGTACCAGTATGCGTATGTTTGTATTTGGGTGGTCTCTGGTCTTTTGGCAGGCTCTTAGTGAGTACCTCTGCATATGTGGATTTGTGTTTTGACCTTCTGTTGTGTGAAAGGGAAGGTGTGTAACGACAACCTTTTGTATGTCTTGTTTGTTATGTGAGAGGACTGATTCTAATTTTATGGTATAGTTACATCTCTCACATACTGTATTTGTTTGCTTTAGGAGCAAGTGGTTGTCGGTGTACATGAGGCAATTGCCACATTGTCTCAGGATGCCCATGTCAGTCATGGCTGGAGAAATGGTGGGAAACTGTCTGTCCATTATAGCTGGTTTATATTGTAGTGATTAGTGGGGATGGACTAGATGGACCAGAATTTGCTTTTGAGACTAACAAGGGCAGCTGTAGAAGGCTAAGTGTGGAAGACTGCATCAACACCTCAGAATGCGCAGCTGAGTTGCTTGCTGTGTGGCAGTGTGCAACTGTGTTGCACACAAGCAGTGGAGCTAAGGAAGATTCTGTAGCCGTTATCAAGGGAAAGTTGTTGTTTCCAAGTGCTTGTGTCTTTACACGGCAGTGCTAAACCCCACTGCTCAGTGCACAGCTTCTCACAAACGCGGTGCTTAAATACAAGTGAAGTTAAACAGTTTTAACACAAACTAGCCAATGGGAGAGCCCAAAACAGAGCCTTATTCCAACAGTTCCCAACTCAGAGGGGTCCTGGGCTACACATTTATGCCACAAGGGTGCAGGAATGGCTTCTTAATGTAGAATGACTGGTTTTAGTGCTCAGTTAATTCCAAACAGCCTAGATTCAGATTTGAATGTAGCTTATGCTATCAAGTACAGACGTACTAGGATTTCAAAGTGCAGAAAAAAGTCACAGCAGCAAAACATGAAACAGCAGTTAAGCAAAATGCAGTTAAAAAAAGTGCAATGCAAGCTTAAAATATACTTATTTTTTGTTGATCACCATATTGGACCTAAAAGTGAACCATCTGCATCTTTTCAGACAAAAGTCCTCCATTTATTTGTTGTTCTTTGCTCACATGGCCAGCAGGATGCAAGTAACACCCCACAACACTTCTGAAAGCATAAGGTTAATACCAGCTTCAATCTAATTGGTGTTTGTAGCTAAACTGCACTTGTGGAAGTCACAGTGATGCATCAGAATGTCTGGGAGCAACACCACCATCATTTGAAATGTCTTACCGTTGATCTGTTATGTTAAGAAGGAACTGAATTGGTGGTCCTGCCAAATGGTAGCTAGCTCATGGTTGCCTTTTGTGACTCCAGACAATACTCAGACCTTGACATGAATGCCTCACTATCTAGCTTGGAGGCCATACACTGCCCATGTTATGGTCCAAGGCAGGTAGAACAGGCAAAATAAAGGTAGTATCTGGTAGCATCACCATTATGTGATTTGTAAACAAGCAAGGGTACTTGTTTACATCCTCTTTCAGGCTGGTTCTTATGATCTGCTACCTGGATTCCCACCATGTCTTGCATCTCCTGACTGAATGCATGTCTTCACACCATATTGCCATGGCAAACATGCCTAGTAGAACTTCCTCCAGGACGCACAGTTTTCAGGGAATAAAGTAGTGGTGGTGAATGCAGAGATATCTGTTTGTTTCATATTAGTATTATGGCTGGAGAAATTTTGTGTTAGATTCATACTGATGGAGGCTTGAACAGTGAATGTATATTATCTCCCTTTAAGAGGGAGAAGTTTATAAGTATAGCTCATTCTGATAACACCGTCATGCAGTCATCTGACCAGAATAATAATGTTTCTCTGAGCTAGATCAAAAACAAATTTTCTGTTAAGTAGTTCTAATAAACAAGGGGAGACCGCTACCAAAATTTTGTACCCCCTAATACCACAGAATGGGTCTAGTGCACCTAAGCCTAAGGTGTACTAGTTTGATAGCATAGAAAGTGTAAGCGTAATACCCTTCACGGACCTCTTCTCTAAGGAATTGCAGCATATTCTTAAAGCCCAGAAATCCAAACACAATGAAGTCCTGTTTGGCAAGTGAAAAAGATTTTCTGTACTTCTAAAGATACTTACTGCTGCTACACAGTACTTCAGTAATTAGCTAAGCTGTTCTACAGTGGATTATCTTATGCATCCATAAAGAGACATCTTTCAGCTGTTGCAGCCTACCTCCTCATGAATTCTAATACATTTGTATAATGGCACTCATGATTACCCCATGTGTTCTGATTGTTAGAATTATTGCTGCAGTAGGAGGTTCAGCTTTCCTTTCCTCATGTTTCATGTCATTTTTTTTTTACTTTGGCTAAATTAAGATCCGTTAGAAATGGGTCCATCCTCTGTAACCTGTAGTAGTAAGGTTGCAGGTGTTGGGGCCACTTGGTATTCGTTTTTTTTTCAGGCTGCTGCACACCTGTGCTCTGTCCCATAATGTACCACCTTAGCAGGTTTTTGTTGCCATGCTGTGCCCAGTGTTGATCTCCTAAACAGATTGATTGCTCTATAGAAGGAGTTTTCCCCTTGATTTGCATTGATTGGCAGAAGACACAAAAGACAATCATAAGGCCTTCTTTAGCTATGTTAGAAACCTGGGTGGAAACTCCCAGATATGCTCAGAATTAGTCCAAAATGATACAAAAATCACTGAACCCACAGACATTACCAACATACTGGCAGACAGGTTCAGTGCAAATTTCTCCCCTCCCCCCCCAAAGGAGAAATATCTATCCCACCAAAGTCTAGCCTCCCAAACATCTCAGATGCCCAGGTGAGAGCTGCTCTCTCTAAAGCAAAAAACACAGCATCAGTGGGACCGGACGGTGTCCCCAGCTGTGTGCTACACGAACTCAATGAGGAACTAAACCCACACATAAGGCTGCTGTTTAATCTTAGCCTTACTACAGGATACGCACTCCAAAGAATGGCGACGGCAACTGTGGTCCCACTCCACAAAGGCGGTGCTTCTACGGACCCTGGAAATTACTGCCCCATAAGCTTGACGAGCCTTGTCTGCAAAGCTATGGAGAGGATCATAATGGAACTCATAAATAAAGACATTGGGGACCTACAGACACTGGATCCTACCCAATTTGGCTTTGTCAAGGGCAGATCCTGCCTCTTGAACTTGGTCGACTTTTTCGAAACAGTCACTAAGGCCATTGATGAGGGTAAGGCAGTTCACACAGCCTACCTTGACCTAGCAAAAGCGCTCGACACAATACCCCACTCGGGCATCATAGAAAAGCTCACCAGCTTAGATGTAAACCCATATGTCACAAGATGGGTTGCAAACTGGCTCAAGGACAGAACCCACAGGGTTAGAGTTGCTGGTGCCATATCAGACTCTAAGCCGGTCACGGCGGTGTCCCACAGGGCTCAGTCCTGGGCCCCCTCTTGTTCGGCATTTATTTTTCTGAAGTGCAGGCAAACATGGGGGATTGTGGCTGACAAAATTTGCAGATGACTGCAAACTGGGCACCATAATTGACACTCCATCAGACACAGACATCCTCCAGAGAGGTCTCATAGAAATGGATAACTGGTGCCAGAGCCATGGCCTTAAGCTAAATGCCAAAAATGTATAGTCATACCCTTTGGGAAAAACAAGGTAACCCCTAATTACCACATAGGTGGTAATCCATTAAACACGGAAGAAGTTATCAGGGACCTGGGGACCCAAGTTGACAGTAACCTCTCTTTGACACTCACATTGCCAAAGTGGTTAGGAAGACCTTCTACATTGCCCACCTGATCATGAAGGGATTCACATCCAGATTAGGAGAGGTCATTGTACCCCTGTACTCTTCACTTATCAGACCAATGATTGAGTATAACGCCCATTCGAATGTACCTTACCCGACACCTGCAGCAGTTGGAAAGACCCCAAAAGTTCCTCACCAAAAGGATAAAGGCTCAAACATATGTCATACGCTGCCCAACTGAAGAAACTCCAGCTCTATTCAGTCGCATACCGTCTGCTCAGAGGTGATCTGTGCCTGACATACAAGGCCATGTCCAACCCGAATTAATGGACATGCTCCACCTCAAAAATCCAAATCCACCAGAGCCACGAGAGCAAGAGACTTAAACCTCAACACGGATATAAATAGGACGTGCTGGAGGGACAGATTCATCACCCAGAGACTCCCTACACTATGGAACAGAATCCCAGTCCATGTGAGGCAGAGCCCCTCACTGACTCTGTTCAAGAGAAATCTTGACGAGTGGATGGGAGATCGTAGGTTTACCCCAGGAATCATCTCTGTGTCACTGCTGGACAGAGGCACAGCAAACTAATGGGTATAGTATTCTCATCCTAAGGGGTGGTGAAAGCCACACACACTCTGGCTAGGCTTATAAATGCCCTAGGGCAGATAGCCTAGTATGAACCTATGAACCTATTTATCTCTGTTTGCCCTCCACTTTCTCTCTGATCCATTACCTGTTGTTTCCTAACCTACTTTTAAAGACAGAAATGATGGTCTTTTCTCTCTCAGAAAGCTTAAGTTATTTTTTTCTACTCTGGTCTTGCTTACTTTGAAATGCATTTTCCTTTGTAGCTCAATGTATTTTTTGGTTGTTGGTCTTGATTCATGTCTTCTTGAAAACTTGTTTTCACCTGTATTGTTGATTATTGGCTGCCCTTTTTGTTTCAGGTTAAACTTGCCCATCATCCTCACATGGGGAGTTAGGGTAAGATCTTGCCTACTGACAGACATTTTTTTTGTTTGTTTTGCTTAGGAAAATATAATCAGGAAGACTAGTAAGAGATTTGCAAAAATGTTACAGCTACCTTGTGTTAACATTGATGGTAAAGACTTTAGACTTCATTTGTACAAGCAAGCTATTGCTACCTAAATTTCTACTCTCCCATAGCCTGTCGTACTGCTGACTGTGAGTTCTGGGTTTCTCTCCACCTCGAGGAATATTAGTGCTTCAGCACCGTTGTGCCCTTGATTAAGCAGTAGTGGAAGCGTTTTGCCTAAAGACCTTTGGTCTGTCAGTGTTTTGAGGCACTGGATTTTTCTTTCAGATTCTGAGACCTCTGACAGTACTCTGAAGCCTCAGTTAAAAAGATAATTTTGCAGATTATGGACACACTTTCCCACAGTTCTGTTTGCATAGTAGTAGTACCTGTCTGTCAGACACTTTTCATTCTTTCTGTTCAGGCTCCATTGCCTGTCAAGTCTGTTTCCAACAAGGAAGTGAAAGTTAGTTTGAAGTCTGCTGATGTTCATCGTTCACATTCTCTCGGTGCCTTATGGGATGTTCATCGTGTTTCACTGTTGCAGTCATTACACTTGGGTTATCCTGCTGGCAGGCAACACACAGTCGGCCTGAATTCCAAAGTCCTCGTCCGGCGTCAGTTGCTGTCGCCTCCTCCCTGACGTCAGTGCACCAGGGGTATAAAAGATGCAGCCAACACCATTTTCTTCAGTCTTTCTTGCCGCGCGGTGCCCGAAGCAAAAGCAGTTCACAAGTGCCGGTCGGCTGACTCCTGAGATTTTCGAAGTCGAATTTCAGATCCGAAGTCTTCAATAAAGCTAAGTACCCCATTGGGGAAACTGTTTTCTTGCTTCAGACCGATGTCAGAAAAAGTTAATTGTATTTCTTGTGGGAAGCAAATACCTCATAAGGATTTCCACTCTTACTGTATTCCTTGCCTAGGCCCTGACCACGACATTGCTAGTTGTAGGTTTTGTGCTAGATTTAACCAACGCACTGTTAAGCGTCGGTACGATTTTGCTTTTCATTATTTTGGCAGAAGGTTTACCTACATAATGTCGTCGGAACAACCGACAACAGGAATTCATAAAAAACGCAAGGATAAAGACAAGGGCAAGCTTCCGAGGTCCAAAACAGATGACGAAGCCTCTTCTAGGCCAGTTGCCAGTTCGCTGGTGCTCAGTGAGGCACTTTCTCAGCCCCCGACTCCCGCTACCTCAGAGCCACAGGCCACCTCTGACTCCCACGTGGAGACAACTAGGCCTGTGGATACTGTAGGTATTGGCCCTTCGGAAATTAATCCCTCAGATGGGTCCAGAGCCGCTGAGCAGGCATCGGCTTCTGAGGGTGTCTTCAGACCTACACAACTTTATATAAAGCCTACTTCAGCATCCAAGACACAGTCTAAAACATTTTAAAGACAAGGAAACCAGTACAGCATTCTCCAGGACAGGCTTCTATGCCTAAGAAACAGATGCTCAAAATGGCCGAAGACCTAATTACTATGATCAGGGGTTCCCATCCCCCTCCTGAAAAGAGGCCTAGGCAAGACACTGAATATGATTCCTCTGATCAGGTTTCCATTCATACCATGAGGGAGCATTTCCATTGGGAGAGCCAGGATTATTGCGATTCTAAGAAAAGACTTAGAGACCTTCTTTTACTTCCTCTGCACAGGCCTCTTGCAATTCCCCCTGTTCTAGACATAGTAGATGATGTTTTTTCAGAGTCCGGCCTGTCTCCAGACTCTTGACCTCTTGCCCCTGTTAAGCCGGACAGATACTACAGGGTCCCAGACACCCATAAATTTCTTTACAAAAACCCTGCTGCTGACCCAGAAACTATCTCACAGGGTCCAAAAAGGGGTCAAGGCTGCTTCTGCCAAAAACCCTGTCCCCTCATACAGAGATTCAAGGGCTTTGGACAGATGGGGGAAAAAAGTTTACACTTCTGCTACCTTGGCTGTAACGGCTTTAAATTGTCAGTTTCATATGATCAAATATCAGCAATACTTAATATATTTGTTAAAACAAAAAATGTTGACAAATTTTGAATGTACTGAGAACAAAGATTTGCAGGATTTATTGCATGCAGCTGAACAAGTGGGAAAACATACTTTGCAATGTGGCTATGATTCACTGGAGGCCGCATGCAGGCCCGCTGTTACAGGTTCTGTTATTAGAAGGCATGCTTGGTTAAAGGAACAGAATCTGCCTGATCATGTTAAAGCAAAATTATTGGATGCTCCATTACAGCACGATACCTTGTTTGGTGTTAAGGCAGAGGAGGTGTTAAAGAAAATGGAGGATAAGGCAAAATCTATGCAGACAGTAAAGGATGTCTTACAGGTACAGCCACCCAGATTTAGCAGGAACTGGCCCTCTAAGAATTGGTCCTTTCCAGTGTCAGACAGACCACAAGGAGGCAGATTCAACAGCCCTAGGGCTCATACAGGCCCAAATAATGGGGTGCTTCTACCTCCAAAAGTGGAGAAGACAAATCACAGCCTTATAGAAAACAGTCACATTGACTTCCCTCTGCCAATGCCAAGCACTTACTTTTTGGCAGCACCCTTAGGGGAAAGCTAGCACTTTTTTCACAAAACTGACACAAGATCACCCAGGATAAATGGGTCTTAAATATAGTCTCTCAGGGCTACAGGTTCCAGTTTCACACCCTTCCAAAGGAAAAAGGTATGCCAGACCTGCCACGCAATCAGTGGGAAGAGGCACAAAAACAAGTTTCATCTCTCATGGACATGGGGGCTATTCAGCCAGTGCCACAACAACAGCAGGGACAAGGATTTTACTCAAGACTTTTCTTAGTACCAAGAAAGGACAAAGCCTGGAGACCACTTCTGGACCTGTCTATTCTAAATACTTTTCTGGACGTCCCAACATTCAAAATGTTGACTCTACAGCAGCTTCTGCCCATGCTGGACAAGAAGGCTTGGCTTGTAACTTTGGACCTCAGAGGCATACCTGCATGTTCCAATCAATCTTGCAGAAGATACCTCAGATTCATAGCTGGCTCAGTGCACTACCAATTCTCTGCACTGCCCTTTGGCTTATCTACTGCGCCCAGGGTTGCCAGACGTCCTTATTTGGACGGGACTGTCCCAAGATCAGCAGCCTGATCCCGAGTTCCGCCCTGCTGGTTTAAATCCCGGGCAGCCTCCGCTTTGTTTTTTTTTTTTTTTTTTGATTGGCCCATGTACCGGCATACGGGCCAGTCAAAAATCGCTAAACATGGAGTTACTTGTGTTTAATGCGGAAGTTCCGCATTAAACGAAGCTCTGTGTTTAGCGATTTTTGATTGGCCTGTATGCCGGTCTACGGGCCAATCAAAACATCGCAAAACAGAGCTACTTCTGTTTAATGCGGAACTGCGATGTTCCGCATTAAACAGAAGTAGCTCCGTGTTTAGCGATTTTTGATTGACCCATATACTGGTATACAGGCCAATCAAAACATCGTAAAACAGAGCTACTTCTGTTTAATGTGGAACATTGCAGTTTGTTTGTCTGGCGTGAGATAAGCCATCTGGGCAGATGTATTTAAGCTTGCACCCAGGAATATTATCTCTTGAGGGCACTAGTTTTGATTTCTTTTTGTTTACTGTGTACCCTAGGCAAATTAGTAATCTTTTTACAAACGCCAGATACAGTAGTAGAATATCTTTGTCCTTTGCTTGAATAAGGCAGTCGTCCAAGTAGGGGTATATTTGAATTCCTCTTTGCCTGCAAAATGCAACCGGTATACGGGCCAATCAAAACATTATAAAACAGAGCTACTTCTGTTTAATGCAGAATATCGTAGTTCCGCATTAAACAGAAGTAGCTCCGTGTTTAGCGATTTTTGATTGTCCCGTATACCGGTTGCATTTTGCAGGCAAAGAGGAATTCAAATATACCCCTACTTGGACGACTGCCTTATTCAAGCAAAGGACAAAGATATTCTACTACTGTATCTGGCGTTTGTAAAAAGATTATTAATTTGCCTAGGGTACACAGTAAACAAAAAGAAATCAAAACTAGTGCCCTCAAGAGATAATATTCCTGGGTGCAAGCTTAAATACAACTGCCCAGATGGCTTATCTCACGCCAGACAAGCAAAGGCATCTGACTTTTTACTTCAAAGACATGGCAACAAAGACCCAGTTATCTGCAAGAAAAATTCTGCAGGCTCTGGGCTACATGGCATCCTGCATTCTACTAATTCCATATGTAAGACTGCATATGAGGAAAATACAGTGGTATCTAAAAAGTGTTTGGACTCAACATTGCCACAACCTGGAAACACTAATTACTCTCATTCTCTGCTTGAAACAGGAATTTCAATGGTGGGCACAGGCCTGTCACCACAACAAGGGACAGCCGTTCACCTTACCCACTGCCAGGCAGACACCAACAACAGATGCATCAGATTATGCCTGGGGGGGCGCACATGGCAGGAAAATGTATTCAGGGCACATGGCCCACAAACCAAATGCATCTTCATATCAATCAAAAAGAGATGCTAGCTGTACAAAATGCCCTGACAGCCTTTAAGGACCTACTTCATCCATGACAACTACTGATAGACGGACAATACTACAGTCATGTGGTACATAAACAAGCAAGGGGGCACACATTCCTACCCCCTCTGTAGGCAAGCCATGACTTTGTGGAACACAGCATTGACTTATCAAGTACATCTGCAAGCACAATTCCTGCCAGGAAAGACAAATACTGTGGCAGACGAATTAAGCAGAAACCTCATGGATCCTCATGAGTGGAAACTGGATCCACAAATCTTCAACATGATAACAGGGAAATGGGTATGCCCAGACATAGATCTATTCGCCTCCCCTCACAACTGCCAGCTACAGAGATTCTGCACTCGGACTTATCACAAGCAAGCATGGAAAGTGGACGCCCTTTCATCCAGCTGGAAAGCCCTTACAGTACATGCCTTCCCTCCTCTGCCTCTCCTCTCCAAGGTACTCCTAAAGGTCAGACAAGAGAAGCCAAAAATGATACTGATTGCCCCAGACTGGCCACGCCAGCACTGGTACCCAATCCTAAAGAGCTTGTCTCAAGGCCCAGCCTGGACATTACCTCTAATACCTCATTTGCTGACCCAACAGAGCAGTCAGATCCTGCACAGCCAACTCAGAACCCTAAATGTGGCTGCATGGCGGATAATGTAATCATTCAGAACACACCTCTCTCTAAAGCAGTTATGGATGTTATTTTGGAGGCCAGGAGGCCCAGCACCAGAAAATCTTATGCAGAAAAATGGAAGAGATTCTGTACTTGGAACCAAGCGCAGGGAATTGACTCGCTTGAACCAAATATTCCTCAGATTTTGCAATACCTAACTGAGATGCTGGACAAAGGCCTATCCTTCTCATCAATTAAGATCCATGCCTCTACCATTTCAGCTCATTACAATACGGACCCACTTATTATTTTTCATCCACTGCTAAGACAGTTTCTCAGAGGGGCCAAAAACGTAAGACCTCCAAGGAGAGCTCCAGTACCTACATGGGACCTCAATTTTGTCTTGGAAAAACTCACACTGCCTCCTTTTGAGCCAGTCAGTACAGCAGAGATTAAATACTTGTCATGGAAAACCGCTCTTCTCCTAGCAATAACTTCAGCAAGAAGAGTCTCAGAGTTACAGGCACTAATGGCTGTGAAACCTTTTATTATTCTCCATCAGGACAGGGTTTCTCTAAGGACAAACCCAAAATTTATGCCTAAGGTAGTGTCCAGCGTGGCTCTTAACCAAACCATACATTTGCCTACCTTTTATCCAAACCCACAGAATAAAGGGGAGAGACTTCTGCATACTTTGGACATACACAGACAGCTACGCTTTTACTTGGACAATACTAAAGCCTTCAGAAAGACTGAGCAACTCTTAGTGGCATATGCTGCAGGTTCCCAAGGAAAAACATTTCAAAGCCGACTATTTCAAAATGGATAGGCCACTGCATTCTTTTCTGCTATTCACAACATGGCAAATCAGTGCCCAAGGGCATTAGGCCACATTCTACCAGAGCAACAGCCACTTCAGCAGCCTTCCTCAGAGGAGTACCAACCAAGGATATTTTGGAGGCTGCAACATGGACTTCAGTGCACACTTTTACAAAGTACTACCATTTACCTCTCTATTCTAAATCCAGAGCAGGCTTTGCCACTGCAGTTCTGCAGGACCTCATAGCCACTCCAAACTCTATTTAGGCCCAGCTGCCCAACCTCAGCTTTGGGATTCAACCCAAGTGTAATGACTGCAACAGTGAAACATGATGAACATAGTACAGTTGTGTACTTAACATAAATGTAGATGTTCGAGTGTATTCACTGTTGCAGTCTAGGTTACCCTCCCTCCATCCCCCTTTTTTCTTTGCTGGGACTTATCTGTACCTATCTATTCTATACAGCCTATGTGGTGTATTTGCTTGTAGATAAAGGTTATGTGCATGCATTTTTATGATCATAATTTTTACACCCTACCCTTTTGGGGACACCTGACATCTGGGGCAAAAAAACTGAAGAAAATGGTGTCGGCTGCATCTTTCATACCCCTGGTGCATTGACGTCAGGGAGGAGGTGACAGCAACTGACGCCGGAAAAGGACTTTGGAATTCAGGCGGACTGCGGGTTGCCTGCCAGCAGGATAACCCAAGTGTAATGACTGTAACAGTAAATACACTTGAACATCTACATTTATGGTAGTAGGTACACAAGTGTACTTTCTGTGCCTGTACAAACCCACACTGGGAGCTTTCCAGATCTCAGAATTCCCTCCTCTGACTCCCTGTGATAGGGGATCAGCTAAGGCCCTCCCATCGGTGGGGGGGTGGGGCTAAACCTTGTCACAGGAAGTTCGTTGTTTAGTCTTTTAGTGCCAGCTGTAGGAAACAAACAATTGAATCTCCTTGGCAGCCTGCATTAGTGACTTGTAGCCTCCAGCTTCCCTTCCTCTCTTTTTTATTTTATATACATATATATACATATAGATATATATATATAGATATCTATATATATATATATATATATATATATATATATATATATATATATATATATATATATATATATATATATATATATATATATATATATATATATATATATATATATATATATATATATATATATATATATATATATATATAAAATATATATATATATATATAGAGAGAGAGATGTAGATGGATATAAAATGTGTGCATGTATGTGTTAACTTTTTATACCTGCTATTTACTACTGGTGTTAATTCCTCTGGTAATTCTAACTTATTACAGTGTTTATATGCTTAATACTGCTTTTAAGCAGTTATGGAGCTTTTCAAAAATGATTTATGACTTCTTCTGGGAAACTGAAGTTATTTGGTGTCAGTTGAACACCCAAGGACTGGCTTGTGCATGTAGAGCTGTGATTTCTTTGTACCTGTTTTTTTTTTAGTTTGTTTCATTTTCAAATTCTGATGGAAATATTGCATTTTTTTTACTTTTTTTCTTCTGTTTGATATTTGTTTCTGACTCAACACAGCTATAGCTATTTTTATTGTTAAATTGATATTTTACTGCATATTATGTTTTCTTATCTTTATGAAGAATTTTTCATTTCTGACAGGGGATTCTCTAAGTAAATGCTTATTTATTTAGTTTTAACAGGTTTCTATTTGATTTAAGGCATATATTTGATTCCTTGGCACTATTTGGTCAAGTAAATTTTACTTGGTATTATGACTTTGTGTACTGTTTGTGCTGTTTACTACACTGTACAGGTTGTAGAACAAGGCTTAGCACATTTTAAACCATTTATGCTGTATTGTCTGCAGTTTAGCCATATTTGTTATGTGCTAGCAGATCTAGGAGACAATCTTTCTGATGCCATCCTTGTGGGAAGAATAAAGATGCCTTACTGCAGTCTTGAGAAGCTATTTATGTAGCTAGATGGTTGAGTGCTCGTGTTGTAATAACATTACTTTCAGCCGGTCAGTTGTTTAAAGGTAGCTGCAGACAATGGGAGGTCCAAGAGAGCTGCTTGGAGGAACATCTGGGAGAAGGAAAAACAATTGGCCAGTCTCATACAACAGAGGTTAGTCCTTCATTTGAATATACCTGAAGGACACATGAGCGTTTACCAGCTCAGGAACCTGTGGAACTTTATTCTTAGTTAAGCAGTTTATTTTAACATGTATACAAAAAAATGAGAATTGAAACATGACAACACAGCATGAAAAACAGTATAAAATTATGTTTAAGAAAATACTTTCACCTGAGCTTCATTAGGTCCATCTAATGGAGTTACTTGTAGATTGTTTTAAAGGTTGCTCATTGGAAATGCTTGCTTTTTCTAGGTTATGATCATTGGAAATAATGTATTGGAACAAGAATGCTCATCCACCTAAGTACTTAATTGAATAAACTTCTTGAAACTTCATCAAGGTGTGTTTATTCCTCCCAGATGGAAGGCATCAGAAATCAAGTCTCCTAGATCTGCTAGCTGAAGTGATTTTCTCTGTTCTTATCCTTTGCACTCTTGTTTCTTCTCACCCTACAGGTCACAGGTGGAATACCAGACCTGACTTGAGCTTTCTGGGTTACCGTTGGTTTCTTTCCTGTTTGCTGTGTGGAGGCATAGTTTCTAGTATTGCTGCCCTTAGTCAGGCCTTAATAGTTTCAGTGTATTGTTTTGGCTGGTGTTTTTTCCCTTGACTTGATGGATTATGATACATATGCCTCCCTTCTTCCTCCCACCTCCGCCAGCACCACCACCATCAAATCCAGTTGCACCTAAAAAAAACTCATCAAGAACGTGTCACAGCCTACAGTTTGTGAATCTGCTGTATTAAGCCACCCAGCATACAACTTACCCCCCCCCCCGCCAATCATCCTCTGGTGTCAACCTGCAGACCTGTATGTCATGGGGGTCAGATACATCATTTGTGGCTGTTCCAGTACCTGGTTCAGGTCCCTTTAGGTGCAGTAGAAGTCTCTGGGTAAGAGACCATGTGCCAGGCATAATACTCTATCTGTATACATTTTGTCCACTATTGTAGTTCACATTAATGAGAAACAGAAACTTCACCCCACTGCAGGTAGTGAGGTTAATAGCATGACTTGGACTGGTGTGGTTTCCCTAGCTAAAAATGTTTTGCAGTCAGCTAATCAGTGACTATACTCTTTATTTTGAATGACTATGGTAATACCCTCTCTAGAGATCAGTGTATGGCTGCAGATTTTAATGGAGGCTCTGATGCAGATACTAGTGAGCAGTCTGATTCTGTCCAGTCTGATTCTTTAGAAGGTGAACAGGTTCAAAAACCGAAGTAGGTGTTCACCCTTCCACAAATGCTAGCTAGGTTTAGAGATGTATTTGACTGGAAGCAATCTGGAGCTACACCAGAGACTGGCAAAGTTTATGATCTTATTGAGAATGACATTCCAAATATTTTGATTGTTCTTCCTCTGTTAATGGCTTTAGAAGATGTCAAAAACTTCATGTAAACCCCTTTTGTTAGTGAACCAGACCCCAAAAAGGCTATGAAGAAATATAAGGTGTACTCTGATCCTTCAGCTCTTTGCTGCATCTTTGCACACTAAACAAAAGTTTTATATGAATGAGATTGTTTGTAGTGCGACTAATGTTTTTATAAGATGCTTTTGAGAAAGTGTCTTGGAAGGTGCAGACACAATTTCTAGCAATGCAGCTGTCTCTTTTGGACTGAGAAAGTTTGCTTGGTTTCATAGCCAGAATGTTTCTGAGGATTTATAAAATGAGATTTTGAAGGCTTCTTTAATTTCTGAGTTTGTTTTGGGTCTTGCTGCTACCCAGATTCTCAAATAATGGGAAGGCAGAGATAAATTAATGCATGGGGGTATCTAGAATGTTACATATTCAACAAGGCGTCCAACCTCAAAGGGCAGAATAAGCAACATTCCCAGTCCTAAGAAGAGTTAGGGTGCCAAAAGGAAATGGTTAATGCTTCCAAACCAAGTAAGAAAGGTTACTTTCTCAAAAAGGATCAATCCCCTGCTAAAGAATGACTGTGCTGAGACCCTGGCATTCTTTCCCTTCCTCCTGTCCTTCCTCCTCTTTGCCCCTCTTCCAGGCATTGTCTTGACCTAGCAACCTGACCGGAAATAGTGTCAGGCAAATGGGTGCAGAGAATAATAGAGAGGATGCTCTTGCCAGTGAACAGAAAGTCCTACTCCCTTCAGCGGAATTACCTAAGCACCTGCCAGTCAAGACACATCTGTTCTCTATGGTAGTCCTTCATATCTTGGAAGCAGGGGTTATAGAACCAGTTCCTGCACCATAAAAAGGAAAGGGATTTTACTTCAGAATCTTTTTGATACCCAAAAATGAGCTGTCATGGAGACCAGGGCTAGACTTGACTTCTAAATATCTTTCTGAAAGTGCCTACATTCAAAATGCTTACCTTGCCAACAGTCCTACTCCTTCTGGACCACTGTTTTATGGTGGCTTTAGATCTGAAAGATGCTTATCACATTCCAGTTGCTCTCAGCTTCAGGAAATATCAAAGATTTGTTTTGTCTGGCTTACGTTATCAGTTTTGTGCATTACCCTTTGGGCTATCTGCTGCACCTGGAGTATTCACAAAGTGCCTGGCTCCAGTGGTTGCTTACTGCAGGGCCCAGAGCATACACATTTCCCCTTATTTGGATGACTTGCTCATTTTTGTAAGCCTGTTTCAAGTCATTTAAAATCATTATACAAAGGTCTGAACCATTCAAGCTAACCTGGGTGTCAAGCTGGAGCTACAAAAGTCTTGTCTCACTCTCTCATAGAATTGTCTTCCTGGTGTGTATGATAGACACACAAAAAAGAATGGCCTTTCTACAGGAAGACAAAGTCCTGACTTGTCAGAATTTTTTCATGGATTTCTCTTTCCAAAAAGCTGTTTCAGGATAGTTTCTCAATATTCTAGGCATCATCGCATCAGTGATCCTCATGGCACGACTGGCCAGACTCCATATGAGTAAGATTCAGTAGTACTGAAAAAATGTTGTTTCCAGCACCTGCATCCTTTAGACTTGCAGGTACCAGTGCTGGAATTTGTGAAATGAGAGTTGCAGTGGTGGAGGGACCAGATGCCTCTTAATACAGGCCTACCTTTCTCCCTTCAAACCCCAGTTCCGTCAGTCCAGACATCAAATTTTGTATGGAGAGCAGAGTCCATTGGAGTTCAAGTGCAAGGTAATTGGGGTCTTTCTGACACTACAAAGCACTTTAAACATCAAAGAAGTGTTAGCAATGATTCAGTCCTTAAAGGTTTTTTACTGTGTATGGTCTCCATATCCCCTTTTATTGATCAAAGACAACACCACAGTAAAGCAGACATGGAGGTACAAGGTCATATCCTCTTTGCCAGTTGACACTAATGGCCTGGGAACTGGCCTTACAGCATTCTCTGATGATTTAGGCTTTGTAGAGCCTCACATAATTGTTAGCTTTTAAAGCGAGGTTGAGAATGTTTTTAACAGTTTTAATAAAGTCCATTTGTTGTGAGACGAAAGAGATCAACTGTTTTTGGAGTAATGCACATCTTGTGAAGACAAGCGAAGGAGTTCCTTTTGTTCTTAGACATTTGTTTGTCCTTCGCTACCTTGACTGTTGATTTCTTTGCAACTTTTTAGGTCCAGATTATTCTGCTTCCTCATTTGCTGGAGAAAGCCATTGGTTCTGAGGCCAGCTAAAACCTTGTTGGCCCATCTATAGGGAAAATCTGTGAGGTATTTTTTCTCTGCACCTCCTGGTCTGGTTTCTTCATTTCCAGTTGTTAATTATAATAATACTTTATTGGAGAGGGTTGTTTCCATTATTTTTCTTCCTTCAAACCCGGTACAAAGAGACCATACAGGGATAAATAGATTTTTTTTTTTCCATTTGGGTTGAATCCAGAGAGTTGTACATCTTTCCTGCTTCAGTCCTGATTTAGTTGGACTAACTTGCTGGCATTTTTTGGTTCTGGGATAAGTGTTTCCTGTGTGAAAGTCAACCTTGTTGGCATTTCCAGTTTTCATCACAGGTGAGATGGTTTTTCCTTGGCCTTTGTTGAAAGTTTGCAAGACCTTCATGAAAACCACCTGTCCCTTGTGGCCTCTTATGTGAACCAGTTCCTCTTTAACTACCTTTGCTTTGTTTTAGTAAAGCTCACTCAGACTCCTTTCAAACTGGCCACTTAAGCAGACCTTGTTTGTTTCCTGAAAGACTGTCTTCCTTGTGGCTATTACAGCTTCCAGGATATTTTCCAGGCTTCATGCCCCATTCTGCTGTCTTGATAAGGAGCACTTTGGACAGCTTTTATCCTGAGGCCAGGCATGATCAACACAGGGGGTACCAGTGGGCTTCAGCCCAGGTGGGGGGACACAGGGGCAAGTAACATCTAGAGGGAAAAATGTGTAGCTTGTTGGTCCACCTTGAACATCTTTGTAAAGTATTGCATGTCTGATGTGGCCGCCATGTCCAGAGCATCCTGTAGAAGCCCCTTAGTTGAATGTATTGAAGTAGGACCTCCCATCTGGAAGAGCATGGGATATTATCCTAAGATATTACTGTGGTTAGATTTGCTCTTGAGGTACGACAGCTGTGTACTTCCTGTAATGATAGATGTTCATCATTATTATCACTGTTGCAGTAGTCTAAGCTGTATGGGTTATGTCTTGGATAGCTTCACATCACCTTCTACACACCAGAACTGTTAATCAGCTCAAGCTGAGCTGATTAAAGGTCGGGTTTGGGTGCCAAGCCCTTCAAAACTTTCCTGTAGCTGAGAACAGTGTCCTCCTCCTGGCTTTTGAGAATCAGCTGTCTGCTAGCACTGTTCCATTGCTGGACAGTTAAGTTCTTTTCGGGGAAGAAAATCTCAACTTTACTTCTTATCGTGGAAAACTTGCTTTATCTGTAAAATTACTTTTAAAGTAGTAAAATGTTTTTAACTCTCTTGTGAGTTTTATGTACTTTTAAATGGAGTGACACCTTTTTACTTATGTGGTAAAAAGTTGTCAAAAGTTTAAAACTAATTTATCTGTGGAAAAACTATTGTTAATTTACTTTGTGACCGATATAATTGTTTAAAGTGCTTTTTATCGTGTTTTTTTTTCTTGTGGGGGAGGGGGTTACTTTTTACATCTTGCATGTTTTTCCAACTATTGCTGCTAAGCTTCCCTGGGAATTAAGCACCATGTTTTTGCTAGTCAGTAGAGCAACATACCAGTTCCTCAGCAGGATCTTTTTCCAGCCACAAAAAGAAAAAGATTGTTAAGCAGTCTTTGCCACCACAGCAGGCTGGTAGTTTCCCTTAACCACAGATGAGTGACTGCTGTGGCCAAAGTTGTTTTTTCAGACCACTCATCTTTTTCTTTGGACCCATCTGGTGTAGTTCCTATAGCAGCCATGGACCAAGTGTTAAATGTGCTTTTTGTTTGCTCTTAGTGGAAAAGGAAAATCTGGTCTTGTTGGTCCTGGGAGAAGGGGTAGGGAAGGTGCCTCTGCTTAGTCAGAACGTTGTGCTCATCCCTATAGACATTGTTGCTGGCAATACTGAATCTGTTCTTCAGAAATTCTTGTCAAAAGGAAAACGAAAACTAAAAATGTGTTTTCTGCTCTGTCAGTTACTGTGGACAGTAGAAATTTTTGGTCTTGGCTCATGGTCTTATGTAGCTCTTGACCCTTCTTTTAAAGTTGTTTCTGGCAAGAGAAAACCAATGGCAGGGAAGTTCCAAAAAGGAAATAGGAACCTCCCCAGAACAAGGGCAGAATGACTATTTAAGGGACCTTATTACCCCTCACACCACCCCAGCAGTTCCTTAAAGCTCTCAAAATTTCTGAATTCTCATTATTTGGCAATAGATTGTTTCAGACAAGTGGGTCGTGAATGTTACCCATCTAGGATGCAGGTGATAGTGGAAGAATCTTCCTCCTTTCCAGGAGATTCCTCCTCATCTGTCAGACCGAACTGTCTTCTTTCCTCCTTGCATCATATGCTGTCTCAGAGGGTAATAAGTTGTTCCTCCTCCTCTGTCAGGAGAAAGATTTTCTTTATTCAAGAGTTTTTCTGGTGTTAAAGAAAGACAATTCTTCGATACCAGTTCTGGATCTTTTCCTGAACCAGTTTGTAACAGTGTTCAAGTTCAAAAGTCTGTCAGTTCATAGCTTATTATCCACTGCATCCTCATGTGAGCTACTTGGTGACCTTAGATTTAAAAGATGCATATTGTCTCATTCCTGTTAATGCAGATTTCAGGTGTTTAAAGGGTTTTTTTGTCTGGATCACATTATCAGTTTTTGTCTATCCTTTGGGCTATCCACTACTTCAAGAGTGTTCACAAAGTGTCCAGATCATGTGATAGCCCACTGCAGACTGCTAGTCATCCAAATTTTCCCTGTTGAGATGACTTGTTTATCTTTGCAGAGTTTTTTTTTTTTTTTTTTGCAACAGCAGTCTCTCTCTTGGGTAAGAGATGATCTACACAGCCTGGGATTCCAAGCAAACATTCAGAAGTCTTTTCTGATGCCCCTTATATTCTTAAAGGGGGCCTGCTAGACACCTCAATCGAGAGAGCTTTTCTTCCTCAGTAAAAATTAGATCACTATTTAGATCTATTTCTGGGGTTTTACACTCAGACTTCAGTCTCAGCAAGGGATTTCTTTTGTATTCTGGGTGATTCTTATACTGCTTGTAAAACTCCACTTGATAAAGATATAGTGGTATCTAAAACTGCCATGGTCCCAGTCTTAGCACCAATTGACTTTTCATTCAAATTCTATTCTTTGGATTTGTAAAAAGGGGAAATTTTGAGGTGGACTCGCAGTATTCCTCAGAATTCATGTCTCCTGTTTTCACTTTCTGCTCCGGCACACAGTCAGTCACAACAGACACCTTAGATTTCGCTTGGGGAGCAGTATCAATGGGGCATAAAAGTGCAGGATCTTTGGAAAAGAAGAGAGTAAAATGCATCTTAACACTAGTAAATGTTCTCAGCATTTGGTCATTCTTGATCTGTGGGACCTCTTCATGTGTTTACAGACAACACCACAGTGATGTGGTATATAAACAAGCAAGGGGAAAACCAGATCTTACCCCAGACTAGTCATGTTAGGTTAGCATAAAGCTTTATAGCACAGTCTCACTCTGCAGGCATTATACATTCCATTAGAGCAAAACTGTGTGACAGACAAGCTGAGCAGGACCCAGGACAGACTTTCATCAGTGGAAAGTGAATTAAGAGGTTTTCCAGGATTTGATCAATCTATGGGGAACACCTCAAGTAGATGTTTTTGACTGCTCTCTAAATAATCCTATGACAAAATTCTAATCCAGCACTCCATGCAAGAAGACCTGGAAGAAAGATGCCTTTTATTTTCCTTTGACAGGACTGTTACCTGTATGCCTTTCCACTGATTTATGATATACTTATGAAGACTCAGAAGAACTCCGAAAACATAATTGTAGTGACTCCCTTATAGCCTAGACAACATTGGTTCTCCCTTATTTTGGAAGTGGTCAGGGACAATTACCACAACTTTCCTCACAGATTGGATTTACTCACACAAGGTTGGGGTGTTTGATGTACCTTGACCTCAGACAATTACAGTGGACTGTCTGGATGATAGGTTCTTGATACATTTTATGCACTATTTTCTGAGGATGTGAAGCAGGTAGTGATGGAGACAAGACAGTCTACTAGAAAATCATATACTGGCAAATGGAAAATTTATAACTGGTGCCAACAAAGGAACTTGCATCTCCTCATTGCTAGTGTTTCTCTGGTTTTAGAGTGTTTAGGTGAGTTGCACTATAACCTGCTTTACTCCTCTATGACAAGGTTCATTTGTTGGCCATTGCAGCATGTCTGCCCATAGATTCCCCTCTTTCAATGCAGTCTTATTTCAGCATGTTTCTGAAAGGTGTTCTGCATAAGAAGCCTCTTAGAAAATCAATGGCTCCTACTTGGGATTTTAATGTTGTGTTAGAAAAACTAACACTTGTTCCATTTGAACCATCTCATCAGATCAACTTTGAATTTTTAACATGGAAAACTGTCTTTACTCATTGCTCTGACCTCTGCAAGAGGAGTGCAGAGTTGTAAGCTCTTATGGCAGGTTACCTTATCTCATTTTCCACAGAGATCTGCTTTCTTTGAGAATTAAGTCTTCTTGTGTGCTTAAAGAGGTGTCCATGTTTATTACCTTAAGCCCATCTATCCATCTTCCTGTCATCTTCCCAGAACCTAAACATGAAGGGTACTTCATGCCTTGGATGCCCACAGACAACTCTGGTATTATCTTGACAAAAGAAAATCTTTCAGAACTTCTGATTAGTTAATTTCTTGCAATGGTAAGCAGAAAAGGCAGCACATGTCAAAACATACCTTTTTCCAAATGGTTGTCTCAGGCTGTTACCTTTTGTCATTCCCACCACAGCAAAATTATTTCAGGCAGGGTCAAGGCTCACTCTGCCAGGGCTTTGGCTTCATCCATGTCTTTTTGGAAAAGGTTGGATTGTAGAAGTATTCTAGAATCACCAACTTGGTCCTCTGTGCATACTTTTACAAAGCACTATAAACTAGATTCCTTGTCCAGGTCTAGTACAGGCTTTGCAAAGACCATTCTCTAGGGGCTGCTGGACCCTCTTCCTCTTCCCATTTGTTCTAAGCTGTGATAATCTACCCATAGAGCTTGGGCTACTGCATTGGTGATTATAATAATGAACATAGTGCAGTTGTCTAAGTAAACTTGCCATAACAGTAGATCTGAAGTAGGAACTTCATTTGTCAGCAACCTTTGGGATACGGATCCGATCTCGGATCCGAGCCGGCAACTTTTACCACAGCATAGATCCGAGCTCCTAGCTCCTCCCTTTACCCATAATCCCCTGCCAACCCTAATTGACCTCAGATCTAGTTTGCCGCACTTCAAGCCTACAAGCTGGATTTCGAGCTCCTGGCAATTCAGAGTATTTGTGAGAAAAAAACTTAAAATTTTTTGTACTTTTCTTGTGTGATTGTGAAAGTTTGTTTAGGCTCCCTCTTAGATATCTTTTTTTTGTAAAATGTTTCCTCCCTACCCTCGCTGGTTCGTAGTGTGTGTTTGTGGTATGTGTAGGGGCCTAGTGAGTGTGTTTTTCCGTTCAACATGTCGGAGGCCCCTAAAGCCATCTTTTCAAAATGCACCGAGTGTGGCCATAAGCTTTCACCGGCGGATGGCCACACCCGGTGCATTAGGTGCCTTGGGGTTGAACACCTCTCTTCGGGATGCACGATTTGTGCAACGTTCAACCCCAGGGCACTTAAGGACCGGAGGTCGAAGCTGATTCTGGCGGGCCTTTTGCCCCCGGAGTCAGCTCCGGCCTCCGGTTCTTCGGAGGCCGCTACCCAGCCCTTGGTGGTAGCCACCCCTGCCTCCCTTCCTCCGGTCGGGACTCAACCTCCCGTTTTGGCTCCGTAGGAGAGTGAGGCCGGAAAAACCAAAAGGAAGGAGAAGCATCATAAGCGGTGGGCCGAGGACTCTTCCTCGACCCCACCCGCCAAGCGGGCTTCTCCATCCAGGGTTTCTGGATCGCCTCCTCCTCGGCTTCGGTCCCCTTGTTTTTCACCGGGACCTGGGGAGGAGGCAAACCCGGTCCCCGTCGAGGTCATCGAGGCGTCACTCTAGGTCTACCTCGGTGGCCTCGTCGAGGTCCACATTTAGTATGTCAGATGCAGACATGGACCGGATGATGAGGAGGTTCATCCAGGCCCTGCTGCAGATAGGTGTGCTCTTGCCTCCCCCCCCCCCCCTCCGGGGGGGAGCTCGACCCCATTTTTTGCCCCAATTGCTCCTTCTTCATCCCGCTTCCCGGGTTCGGAGCATTTGGAGCCGAGCCACGTCAGATCCGGGGGTGTGTCGGAGCAGACAGTACTAGTTACTTCGGATCCAACTGGTCCCTCGAGTTTGTCGGATCTGACCTCTCGGAGCCATGGGTGGAGCTTTGGATCCGAGGGACTTTGTGTGACTTCGGCTCCGTCCCGGTCGGAGCACACGGGTCCTTCGGATCCGAGGGTCTCAGCCCCAGATCCAGTCCCCGCTTCGGATCCAAGTGGGAGCCGACTCTCTGAGCCTATTGAGAGTAGCTCCCCCTCGGCTTTCGCGGTGGTGGAGAGGGCACTGTTGAGTGCATCCGGACCCCCGGTCTTGGCTTCGGCTCCTCCCTGCACTCCTTCTCAGCTGGTCCGGGCTCCCATCACCCGGCCTTCGGGACAGCCTGCTTCAGCTTCTCTGGGTGTTCCTGCGGGGCGTGATATTGCTGGTGAATCTTCCTCGGACAGCCCCCCCCCCGAAGAGGTCCCTCACAAAGCCAAGTGTAAGAGGAGGCACATGGACTCCCCTGAGTCCCTTACCGAAGATACGGACTTAGATGAAGAGGAAGGCTCCCCAAGGTCACCTCCCGGGGATGTCTCCTTTGGAGACATCATGGAGATGCTCAGGATTGGGGGGGGGTCTGCCCTCCAAGGCTTCCTCCGATGAGTCCGTATTCCTAGAGGCGTTCTAAGCAGGGCCATCTACCTCTTGGTTGTCCCGTCCCCCCGACCCCCTGGTGGACCTTATTTCCACCAGGGCTTGGAAGGAGCCGGACACTGTAGAGCCAGTCCCCAAGCACCCGGATAGGATCCTGAGTCCCCCCTGCTGAAAGAACCCACTGGAGCAGAGGTCCCCCCGTGGATGCCATGTTGGTGGCGGCGGCCACAAAGAGAGAACTGGCTCAGGAGAGCTCTGCGGTCCACCCACCGAGTAAGGACTCTCGAGCGATGGACCGCCTGGGGAAGTGGGTCTTTAGTTCAGCAACCTTCTCCATGAGAGCGCTGAACTATATGGCACACGTCATCCGGATGCAGCGGGATCTAATAAAAGAATATGCTGCATCCCCCCCAGAGTCCATGTCGGAAGGAGACAAGCATCTGTACTCCTCCCGAATGTCTACTGTACGTTCAGTTTCGAACACGTCTATGCGGCTCTTGTCACACGCCACTGAAGGAGCCGCTAGAGCCGGCGGAGCCGGCCTGGTAATCAGACGTCAGGCCTGGCTCCGACACTGTGACTTCTCAGAACCTTTTAAGGCGTCATTCGCGAATGCCCCCTTTGATGGTTTTGCACTTTTTGACAAAACCGTTCGCGACACTTTAGTCCAGAGCGAGAAAGATGGGAAGACGAGTCCGCTTCTCTGCTCCCCAGAGGTCCTTTTCTAAGAACCAAAAGGGTCATAAGAAGATGTGGTTCTGAAAATTGCCTCAGTCCCAGTCTGCTCCGGGCAACCAGTCCTCTTGTGGCAGAGGTGGACAGGGAGGACGCTGCCCAAGAGGCAGAGGGGGTCCCAGAAACTTTGGGTCCAGGGAACCATTCTCTGAGAGCCCCACGTAGAACCCCTGAGGGGTTGCCCGGCTGCTCCGCCCTGGAGGCAGTCGGGGGGCGTCTTTCGAAGCACCTAACAATGTGGGAGTCCATAACAACAGATTGCTGGGTGCTTCGCATCATATCCAGAGGTTACCAAATTCCCTTTATTGTAACCCCCAAAATCAAAAGCCTCCCCGACGTACCACCCAATCAGAGGGAGGCAGCTGCTACAGAAATTCAGCAGCTTTTGCAAAAAAGAGCCATCCAACCCGTCCCCCCAGATCAGTTCGGATCGGGGTTTTACTCCAGGTTCTTTCTGGTGCCAAAAAAGACGGGGACTTGAGACCCATTCTCGATCTCTCTCTCCTGAACTTGGCAGTACCCAAAGAAAAGTTCCGAATGGTCACCTTACAATCTGTTCTCCCCCTATTACGGGAGAACGATTGGATGTGCTCGATAGACCTCAAGGATGCGTACTACCACATCCTAGTGGACAGACACACCAGGAGGTTCCTCCGCTTCCGGCTGGGAGCCAGTCACTTTCAGTTCAGGGCCCTTCCCTTCGGTCTCCCCTCAGGCCCCAGGGTGTTCAACAAAGTCTTGGCGGTCATAGCGGCCCACCTGAGGCTTCAGGGAATTCAGGTCTTTCCGTACCTGGACGACTGGCTCCTCATCGCCCCAACAAGGCATCTGCTCTGTTCAGGCAGGGATTACTTCCTCGACCTTGCTCCACGTCTAGGGTTAACTATCAACATGACCAAATCCTCTCTAGTCCCCTCACAAGTAATAGATTTTATAGGGGCGAGATTGGATTCCAGGATAATGCCTGCCTTCTTAACTTCCGATCGACTTCAGAACCTGAGGTTCCATGTTAAGGCCATTCTCATTCTTCCTGCTCCACCTGCGGAATTGATCCTGAGGGCTCTAGGGTCCATAGCGGCAGCTATTCCTCTACTACCCCTAGCCCACCTAAATATGAGGGTCCTGCAGTGGACCCTCCCAAGTACAATGGTCCCTGTCTTGCAACCCCCTGTCCCATCCTACTCCCCTAAGCAGGGCTTGCAGAGGGTCGCTCATGTGGTGGCTCCGGTCCCCGAGACTCCACATGGGATGACCATTTTCAATGCCTTCCCCCGTTTCCACAGTGACCACGGATGCCTCTCGCCTGGGGTGGGAGGGCAGTATTCAGGCAGAACGGTCCAAGGCACGTGGAACGACACAGAGACCTCTTTGCATATCAATGTCCTAGAGATGAGGGCGGTGCTTTTGACGTTGCAGGCACTTTACAGCCTTCTACCAATTGGGACAATTGCAGTACAGACGGACAACATGTCAGTTGTCTGGTACATCAACAAACAGGGGGGAACCAGGTCTTATTCCCTTTGTCGCGAGGCCATGAGAGTGTGGGAATGGGCGATTTCCACCAACCACTTTCTTATTGCAACGCACATTCCGGGACTGTCCAACATCCTAGCAGACAGGCTCAGTCGTTCGATTCTGACTCCGTACGAATGGTCTCTCAATCCTCTAGTAGCGAAACAAATATTTGCCCTATGGGGGCAACCCTGTTGCGATCTTTTTGCCTCTCCTTCAAATACCAAATGCAACAGTTACTTCGCTCTAATCCCCCCTCAGTGGGAGTCCTCGAGAGACTCTCTAGTACATGCTTGGCCTCCCGATCTCCTTTACGCTTATCCTGATTTGCCCATGATGCTGAAACTCCTACAGAAAGCCAGTCGGCTGGGGAGCAAAATGATCCTCATTGCCCCATTCTGGCCTCGTCAAACATGGTTCCCGTACCTGTGGTCTCACCTAATTCATCCACCATGGATTCTGGATCCACTCCCGGATCTCATTACCCACCCTCTGGATCTCCCGGCCCCCAACCTGGTCAACCTCAAGCTGACGGCTTGGTTGCTCCAGTTCCACTCCTGATTAGGACTCCTGGAATCTCCTCACCAGTCAAAGCAATCCTAGTAGCAGCACATAAACCTTCCACCAGAAGAGTCTACCGAAGCAAGTGGAAACGTTTCTCCATCTGGGCGGAGCACAATCACTTGGATCCTTTCACGGCACCTCTCACGTCGGTTTTGGAGTTCTTAACTACCCTTTTTCATCAAGGGGCTAGCTGCTCTACAGTCATGGTACAACTGGCAGCAATTTCGCATTATCATGTAGGGCATGAATCAAGCCCTCTGATGACTTCCAAGCTTTGTAAAGCTTTCCTCAAGGGTACCTTCCTTCTCAGACCTCCAGTCAGGGAGGTAGTACCCCCATGGGATTTGTCTTTGGTTATCCAAGCCTTGACTAGCCCCCCTTTCGAGCCGGCGGCCACGGTTGATCTTAAATATCTTTCTTGGAAAATGGCCTTCTTAGTGGCCATTACTTCAGCTATAAGGGTCTCTGATCTTCAGGCTCTATGTGTTAAGCCACTGTATTTATCCTTCCATCCAGATAGAGTTTACCTCAGGATCAATCCGTCCTTTCTGCCTAAGGTGTCTTTGGAAGCTAATATTAATCAATCTATTAATCTTCCCGTGTTCTTTCCCCATTAACAGAACAAAGGAGAATATAAACTGCATTCCTTGGATGTGCACAGACAATTACATTTTTATACTCATCGAACTGCTGGTCATAGGCAGTCTGACCAGTTGTTTGTCTCCTTTGCCAAAACAAGTTTAGGCAAGTCAATTTCTAAAGTTACACAATCACGGTGGATAGCTAATTGTATCTTCTTAGCATATCAGAGTTCGGGAAGGCCTGCACCTCAGGGAGTCCGAGCTCATTCTACTAGGGCCGTCGCTGCTTCGGCGGCTTTTAAATCTAGGGTTCCCTTAGATTATATTTGTTCCGCAGCCACTTGGGCCTCATCTCATACCTTTATCAGCCATTACAAACTGGATGTTGTCTCTAGAGGTAGGGTGTCCTTTGGCTGTGCAGTGCTCCGGGATGTTCTACCATAAAGGCCACCCAGGATTCAGGTAGCTGGGGACTCTGTCCCAAAGGTTGCTGACAAATGAAGTTCCTACTTCAGATTTAGAAGTTATGTACTCACCATAACGTTCCATCTGAGTAGGTATCTTCATTTGTCTGCAACCATCCCCCCCTCCTTCCCCCTGACCTATAGGATCTGTCTTGGATAGCCCCTTCCGGGGCACAGTAACATTGCTTATATCGGGCAAACTTGATCTGAGGTCAATTAGGGTTGGCAGGGGGTTATGGGTAAAGGGAGGAGCTCGGATCTATGATGTGGTAAAAGTTGCCGGCTCGGATCCGAGATCGGATCCGTATCCCAAAGGTTGCTGACAAATGAAGATACCTACTCAGATGGAACGTTATGGTGAGTACATAACTTTTAAATGTTTGAATCATCACTACCATAGTAGCCGCACATTTTTTGCCAGGATGTGGACATATATATTTTCTTTTCCTCGCATTGTTCTCTCAATGTTTTAGTTTTCTTCTCTCTCTCTCTCTGTCCTGGCATGAAAGCTCTGAAGGGCTTGGTGCCCAAACCTCACCTTTAGTCAGCTCAGCTTGAGCTAACAGTTTGGGAGCATGGATGGTGCCCTGAAACTTTGGAAGCTGGCCGACTGTCATCGTATGCCGGACCTAAACCATATAGCTTAGGTTGCTCCATCAATAGTCATTAGACCATCTACTGTTATGGCAAGTTTAATTACAGTACTGTGCTGTCTATAGGACTAGAGTCATCCTTAGTAACCACATGTCTCACTCTCCCCTGCCTTGGTGATGTGGCCTTTATTCATTGGGTTTGTTTAGCCTCAGCACAGCTGCCTTAAGTCTGGAGAAGGGGTCTAGCATGGTGCATAGCCTGAAAAAGTTTATAGTGATGAACAGTCCTGATGTCTGCAATCTTTAGTCCTAGAGGTTACTGAGGGTGACTTCACTCCTACAGGTCTGCCCTTATGGTAAGTACATACATTTTGTTTACCTTAAAAACTGTATTTTGGGGTATGTGTAATATTTAATGTATATTGACTGAGGGTTGTTAAAGATGGTTTCCGCTGTCATTTTTTATGTACTGTATTAGGCACCCTTGAGCTTGTCTAGTTGTTAGCTGTTGCTTCTGTACCTTCTCTGTTTGCTTAGGATCTGTGGGTCTCTCTTCTGTTCGCTAGAATAGAGGCTTGAGCATACATGCTGTGGGCTTCCTGCTACAAAAAGGAACACAAGATGGTCTGGTTATCCACCACCCCACTATGGTTGGGTCTCAGCCAATGTCCTCAGTATGAAGTGCAAGTGTATAAATAGTCTGGAGATGTTCACTTCATCTTGAAGTCTGTTTTTTGAAGACTTACTCCCGAGTGCAGCTAAGTCCTGTATATTACGAATACACTGCAGCAGTTATACCATTTAAATGTATGCAGTTATGGTGAGTACCCTCACACAACTACTAGGTTATTTTTTCCTGGCCTCTCGCCCAGATTTCCTGTTCAAATATGTAGCCTCACCACAGTTGAACACTACGCCAAAGCATTTGCAAAGGGCATTAGCCTAGCTACAGTAATCGTCCAGCAGAACTCCGCCTTGTTTCATGTGTAGAAGCTTGCAATGAGGAGTACTTTGTTATTCTTCATTGGGGTTCCCCTGCTGTCTTTGTGACTTTGGATATTTCCACCTGAGGGGTTGAAGGACAAAGAAATAGAAGGAAGACCCTCTTCTCCAGCAGAGTCCTCTAAATCAGATTGTGATGAGGAAGATCTAGCCTACTCAGACCAGATCCACTCATTCTTCAATTTCCTTGCAAACTGTGAAGCTGCCATTTTCTAAGATTCTGAAACAGAGGGTTTCTCTCTGTGTGAAACTCATAACCGGAGGAAATTTTTAAATGGGGGTTAGGGAATTACTGTAAACCTAGAAAAGACATTTGAACAGGGAAACTGAGCAGCTTGGGTCACCAAACATTGCTCTGCTGGTAAGAAGCTCTGAGGTGTTTTTGAAAGTGTTTGACTTGTCAGGTTCCCATTCTGTAGCACCGAAAAAGACCTGTTTCATAAGGACCATGACATCTGTATAAAACCAAAGTGGACTCTGTAGTGATTCCAGTGGTGTCAGATAGTGGTCATGAGGTGACTGATCATCTCTGTACTTTCTCCACTGATAGTAACATTAGACTTCTTGATGGATTTGAAAATAAAAATCTTACTTTTGCCACTGTTTAGCAGAGCCATTTTGTTTTGAGCCCATGATTCAATACCAAGAGATATCTTGAGTTTGCTTGACAAAGTAGCCCAGGGTATTAAGGATATTTCTTTCAAAAGTGAAATATCTATGCACAGATAATATGTGTAGAGGTGATGCGTTTTATCTTACCTTAGTATATGTGAATGTCTAGGTTAAGGTTATTAGCTTAATCTAACAAGTTTTTGTGTAAGCAAGTAAATAAGAGAACACTGAATGTAATGAAAAGGTTTCCTTTAGGAAATAAATGTTAAGTTTGAGAAGTATGTAGCTGAGGGCAGATGTAGATTTTATTCTTAGGCAAAAATCTGACTGGTGTACAATAAAAAACAGAGGGCTTTTTTAAGGCTAAAAGTTAATGTTTTACTAAAAACATACAAGCTGTTTTTCACATCTGGGAGGAGAGTAAAGATAAGAAAAGAACAGACTGCAATTAGTGTAAGCAGTAGCACAGACTGTAACATGCATCTTAACATGGATAACCACAATTTTAGATTAGGTTTTGCATGTGTGTATAGCTGTTGATTTGGGACAGTTGTTCCTGTTAGGAGGGTTAAACTTCATTATTTGAAGATGTACTAGTGTTGTGGGTTTGTTTCAATTTAATAGGTTCTGGGTGGGTTTTTTTGAGGGTTTCATTAAAAACAGTCTTGTAAAATGTGACATGGGTTCAAATGGAGATGACAAGAAACAACTGTATAAAAGATCAACCTGCCAGACAGTGAGTGCATGTAACTCAAAAGCTGGAAATATACATGTTAAAAAAGCTGTCATATATAATACACCTGAATAACAACTTCTTATCATAATGGCTACACTGAACAGAAGGATTTGGAACATGAATGGTCTCACCAGTATAGACAAGAAAGAGTGTTTGTAGGCACTGCAGTGTAAAAAAGGGAAGAAACTCTGGAGCTCTGGAGAAAAGCTTGTTTAAGATAATAGGCTGTATTCTTGGGCTGTTGAGGTGTGAGGGATTGGTTGCAAAAGTATACAGATCATGATACAAGTAAATGTGGTGTGCTTTTTCTTAATTTTGCATAGGCAAATCACTAGATTAAGGCCCTTGGCTTGATATAACAGGATTTAAGTGGAAGCAAGTACATAAGAGAACACTGAATGTAATTAAAAGTTTTTCTTTAGTAGATGTTCACATTAGCATAAGAAACTTGTAGCTGAAGACACCTGTGTACCTGGTTCTCATGTTTCTGCAGGGACAAGCTGATAAGACGGCAGTATAAACAGAATGCTTTCACTGGCTAATATTATGCTTTCTGAAGGCATTCAGTTTGTTTTCTACACATTGGAGAGGAATTAATATAAAACAAAAACACAGCACTTGGTGTAAGTATAAGCATAGGCTATACCATGCATCTTAGCATGGACAACTATAATTATAGGTCTGTTAGAGAATGAGAGTGTAACTGTCAGTCTGGGATAGTTGCTCATATTAGGAGGGTTAAACTTAATTATTTGAAGTTGTGCATAGCTTTTGTGTTTGTATTAAGTTGATAGTTTCTGGAGGTGTCCTTTTTTTTTTTTTTTTTTTTTTGCGGATTTTTATTAAATCAAAAAGTCTTATAAGTTGTGACATAGGTTCAGATGGATCTGTGAAGAAACAGCTGCATAAAATATCAACTTGCCAAACATTAGTGTATGCATGTAACACAAAAGCTGAAACTAGACATTAAAAAAGCTATTAAACTTAATAGGCGGGAATAATAGCGTATTATCATAATGGCAGCACTTTCCATATCATCTTTGAATGTGAATGATATAACAGGAATATACAAAAAAGAAAGAGAAGTGAACTTTAAAAATGAATTCATAGTACCTATGGGAGAGAGACTTTTGGAAAGAACAGAGCATGTAAATTTGATGAAGAAGGATTTCAGGATGGTTATTCAGCGGAATAAAAAGGGGGCACTTGCAATAATAATAATGAAATGTGTGATAACTATAAGAATCAGTCAGAGGAAGTTATAAAAGATTGAGAAGAAAGATTGGAAACAATGGGAAGATATATGTAAGGCTCCCAAATATCCAACAAAGTTTAGATGATTTAGGATTTTTCTTGGAAGTGCTTGTATGTGTATTTTTATACCCCAAGCAGACTCCAAAGAATTTTTCCCTCAAGTAGATTGCAGATGTTGGAGGTGTGATGGATGAAGAATGATGCAGTTGGGAACATATGTTTTGGGAGTGTAATGAGTTGACAGATGTTAAAAATTCATTCCAGGCTGCTCTGTAAGAAATTTGTACTGGGTGGGAAAATTGATGTAACTAAGGAAATTATTTTTGAGCTGTGATACAGGATCTGAATTGCCTAGACATAGTAAGGCCTTGTTGAGTTTAATTCTGGTGGCTGCCAAAAAAGAAATTACTGCAAAATGGAAATCGGAGCCAAGGCTAACTGTATTAGAAGTAGTAAATATAGTAACCGAGAGACAAGAATTGGAAGTAGGATTTTTAGAAAAGAGTAGGACCAAATTACATAGAAAAATGGGAATTGTGGGAGCCGTACATGCAGAACAATGCTTTGGAGGAAGAATTAAGTTTAAGGGATGGCAGGAATTGAATGAGCTATGTAACGTTTGATTGACAATGAGTGTATAAAAGATTATATGTGATGTGTAATGTTTGCAGTTGAAAATGTCAGTGTGGTTTGTTTCCATTTATGTAAATGTATGATTGCCTTTGTCATAAGTAATAATTTAATAAAGATTTTTTTTGCTTAAAAAATGAGAGAGTACTGAATTAAAGGACCACTACGGGCAAATGATGAAGAAAACATATTTTTTTTATCTTGCCATGATTTACTACACCTCCCAAAGCTGCCTGCAGCAAAATAAGTACTAATTCCTAATTTTATTTTGTTTTTACTCTTGTCTGCCGTCATGGGGGCAGACAACGTGATTCCTTTGGAAAGCTAAATCTGTCCCATAATGCACAGACTGAGAACAAATAGCCATACCATTTGTTGTCAGACTAGACTTCCATTCACTTAGAATGGAACACCTGAAAAAAACTGCCAAGTTTGAGAGTCTGCAGCTCATGTGTCATTGACTGGTATGTGCTGAGTTTTACAAGTGTTGTTCCTACTGATGTACTATACTACACATTCTCTGAAAGAAACTTGCAAAAGTGTCAACAAATTACTGAGATAAAAAAGACTTCTCACAAGGAGCGGTTTTGCAAGTTTCAGTTTCTGGCCAGGTTACTCCTCCCATCTCCCCTCCTTCAGTGGGCTACAGTCTCACATTTCCAGCTTTACTAGATTCAACTATTTAGTCAGCTTTGCATGACAATAGACATAAAAAAAAAAATTGCAGCTTGGTGTGCCACTAAATCTGTTCCCCTGTATGTCTCTATGCCTCTTCACTTCTGAATAGCATTTCCCAGGAATAAAAAAAAAAAAGCAAACGCATCAGTCCAGAGTTTAGGCCAGTCTACCCACTTAAAATGTGCACAGTAAAATATTCAACTTGTAATGCATTTTGGCTGCTGACATGGTTATCTTTACATAGTTATTCTCTTATAGTATAACCTGAACTTATGGTATTTAATGATAAATTGTGCAACATTTCTCAATTTCTTAACAATGACCTCCCAAGCCTCTGATGTGACCTAGTACTTTTTCTTACTATTGCTTTATCTAGTTTGTCTTAGTTGTATACCTGTAGCATGTGTCTCATCCTCTCAGCAACAGACTCCTAGAGAAAACTTCCAAAGCAGGTACTTGTATTGAAAGAGTAGCAGCAGCTGTAGCAGTGAAACTACACTCCAAAACAATGCACTTAAACATAGTACTGACAAACACAGGGGAATGTATATGTCTAAATCAAGCAGTGATGAAATTGCTAGGGACTTTACTGAACACAATTTTACTCTTAATCTCTCCATTTCATAATCCATAACATTCGCACCACACTTATAAAGGCACACCTCCACCTTCCACAAACACAGCTACCCACACAACATACCAGTCAAATTTAAGGCTTTTCCCACCTCTCTGCAAAACACTGCTGTAGTGGCTTTGGCAAACAAATGAAAATGATTGATGGGTATTGGTTCAAGACTTCCATCCATATCTCTCAACAGTACAGATTTTTGCAGAAAGTCCAGATTTTTTGTCTGTTTTTCATAAAATTGCAGTTTTCTGTCAAATCACTGGCAAATCATTGAACACTGAAGTCAGAAAGTTGACAGACATTTGATTTTCAGACTTCATATCCTTAAGAAAATTCACTCTAATGAAAAACCTGTTTATCAACTTTCTAAGTTTGTAAGTGCAATATTTATAAATTGTCCCATTTTTGGGCCTTTGTCCCCTATTATTTATGGCCTTGTGCAGATTTCTTATTCTATAATGTTGAGGGTTATGCTGCCATCCCTTCCTACTGGAGCCAGTCCACTGCACTTGCACAAGTGTCCCCCTCAGCAGGGCAGCAAGCAGGTATCGGTGCAGATTTGCTTTATAGTTCTTTTACACCACACACACACACACACACACACACACACACACACACACTCTCTCTCTCACTCACTCACACTAAATCTTGTTGTCCATGTTATTTCTTCTTTTCCTTGGTTTCGTTTCTCTTAATTGTAATGTTGCTTTTACTCATTTTTTTCTCCTGCCTCCCATATCTACCCTAATTATTACTTCTAAAAAAATACTTTTTCTCACTCTTTCTTCTCTTCCCCTCCTCCTCTTTATCCACTATTTGAACTTTTCCACTCTGACATTTGCTTTATGGGTAAATAATGAACTGTCACCCTTATGTCAGCACATTTCAGTGCTACATAATATTGTATTTAGTCTAATGATAGGTTCATAGGCAGGTACTAGGCTATCGGCCTAAGGGCCTAAGTAAGCCTAGCCAACAAGTTTCCCTGGCTTATGCCACCCAAGAAAGTTATTTTCCTGTGCCACTGTCGAGCAGAGCCACAGAAGTGATTCCCGGGGTATATTTTCCTATCTCCCATCCACTCAAAGATTTTTCTTGAAAAGTGCTAATGAGGAACTTTATTTGACATAGATGGGTAGCTTGTTCCAGAGTATGGGAAGTCTCTGGGACACAGGAATCTATAGGTGGTAGTCTACTTAACACCGAATGTGTGATGAGACCTTGGGACCCAGGTGGACAGTAGTCTCTCCTTTGATGATCACATCGCCACAGTAGTCAGGAAGTCCTTCTACGTAGCACACCATCACAAAAGGGTTCTCATCCAGGAAAAAAAGAGGTCACTGTTCCCCTTTACTTGACACTCATTAGACCCATTATAGGGTACAACGCCCCTTTGGGAATGTACCTCACAAGATATTTGCAGCAGATGAAAAGGCCGCAGAAGTACCTCACAAAGAGGATTACTGGCCTCAAACAGATGCCCTACACTGACCATCTAAAAAAACTCCAGCTTTACTCCGTAGCATATCGCCTACTCCGAGATGATTTCTGTCCAACATATAAAGCTATGTCAAACCCAGAGCTGTTGGACGTGCTACACCTAAAGAAATCCCAATCCCTCCGAGCTACATGCTCTAGGGACCTAAACTTATTAGCAATAAACAGAACATGCCAGAGGGATAGATTCCTGTCCCAGAGACTTCCCATACTCTGGAATAAACTACCTATCTATATCAAACAAAGCTCTTCATTTGCACTCTTCAAGAAAAATCTTGATGATTGGATGGAAAATAGGAAATTCACCCCGGGGATCACCTCTGTGTCTCTGCTCGACAGTGGCACAGGAAAATTATTTTCTTGGGTGGTGAAAGCCGGGTTACCTTTTTGGCTGGGCTTGTATAGGCCCCAAGGCCGATAGCCTAGTACCTACCTATGAACCTATGCGTTCCATGGCCTTGCAGACCAAGCTCTTCAGGCTAATTGGACGATAGTTCCCGTGACAGTGGTGGCTCCCCCATTGTGGAGTGGGGTAACTGTTGCTGTGCGCCATTCAGTGGGCACAAAGCCTGATGTGAGGCTATGATTGAACATGGTGCTTAGGTGGGGAGCCAGTTTGTTCTAAAGTTCATTTAAAACGCAGCCTGGGATGTTGTCCAGTCCCATGGATGCTGTGTTTTTGGCCTTAGAGTGTGCAGCTTTTACCTGTGTAGTTGTGATTACAGGGACTCTGCATTCTTTCTGTATAGATATGGGCCCTTTAGGGTGTGAGAGGGTGGTAAAGTTAGCACTGAACCTATCTGCCAGAATGTTGGCAATATCAGTTGGTTCTGTAATTTTCATGCAGTTGTGCTGTAACTCGGAGCAGATCTGGGTGTTGCCATTGAGATTCTTGACATAGCTGTAGAATGCTTTGTTGTTGTCCTTAGAATCAGTGGCGATTTTATTTTCATAGCTAGCTTTGGATGCTCTTATAAGGGATCTCAGCGTCTTACTGAGGCTGACCAGGGAGCTCCATCACTCATGGGATTTTACTCTCTTTTGCATCAGTTTCTTCCTTCTGTTGTACAGTTTGTTTATGGCAGGGGACCACCAGATTGGCTTCCTTTTTTTGGAGGATAGCTTCTTGGTTCTGTTTGGGATAGCACGATCCATGCACTCATGTAAGTGCTTATAGAGTGCATTTGTATAGGATTGAGCAGTCGTAACTGTATTGGCCGTCTGCATGGGTGTCATGAAGTTAGCCACTTTTGTCTTAAGAAGCATGAAGTTGGCTATGGAATAATTTTTTACTGTGGTTTCCTTAATGTGGAGTGGGGGCGGGATGTGGATATCTAGGGTGATTAGCTTATGGTCGGGATCTGACCAACAAGGAGTTGACTTTGGGTGTGGAACACCGGTCATTTATGTTGGTAATTACTAGGTCTAGGATATTGTTGCCCTTGGTGGGGGTGTGGATAAGTTGATCCAGGGCACTGGAATTTATGAATTCCAGAAAGCGTTGAGTGAAGGAGTTGGTACATGAGTAGTTTTCCCAGTTAATGGTGGGGTAGTTGAAATCGCCCATTATTAGGGTGTTTGTACCCTAATATTTTCCAGTATATCAAGAAAACATGAGTGGGAATCCTGGAGCATGATGGGGGATCTGTAGCAAGCTACAATTTGGATTGCAGTTTTGCCCAGAGTTAGTTGCACTTGGATAACCTCGGATGCATTATGCTGAGCAACTAGCCTGGAGGTGTGGATATCCTTAATGAATATGGGCACACCTCCGCCTTTGGTGTTCCGGTCCAGGTTACGTGGCCGAAAAGTGTGGTATGAGTTATAGCCTGGTAGTGCAGGGGTGCTCTTTGGAGTCTTGAACCAGGTCTTAGTCACTGCACAGGTATCGATGTTCTCCATTTTAAGGAGTGCCTTGAGTGATTGCATTTTGAGATTTAGACTTCTAGCATTGAGTAGCATTACCCTATGTTTTTGCTTGCCTGTTCCTGTTACATTTGAAACTTGTCTAAAAAAGGCACTGTAGGGGCGGCAAGAGCCTTAGCCAGTATGCGGAATCCCATGTGCAACAGGTGCAGGCCATCTCTGGCAAAGCATCATGGTCTGTCGAGCATGTCTTCCTAGGCAGACAGATACTGGATCCCCTTAGAATGACATCAGAAGCTTTGCCAATTTTTGAAGTCAATCATTTTGTCCTTGTACTGCGGTATCATTATGGGCGATGGCAGAATGCTGCTCAGGGCTAGAGTCATACCTCCCTGGGCTACAAGATCGGAGAGCTCTTCCATGTCTCTTTTCATGTAGTCCAGGGAGGCATGTCTCAGGTCATTCACACCAACATGGACAAATGACAGAGTCATATTTGTACTTGGTTGTGGAGTGACCTGAGTGCATGGGTTATGTGGCAGATCCTGGCAGCTGACGGTAACCTTCTCTTTGTTTAGCCTGGTAAGTGGGTCACCTATGACTAGTGTGTTGGGTACGTTGTTTTGCCTAATATATTATATATATATATATATATGTTTGCCCATAATATCTGAATAAGTGAGTGGGATTTTCATGACAGCATCAAGGAAACATTTTCCTTCCTTCTGTGTTTTTTTTTCTTAAGTTTTGGATTTTTCTTGGTATATTGATTGATTTTCTTAGTATATTTTATTTTTTATTTATTTTCCATTTATTTACCAGGTTAGTCCAACTGGACACAAGATGACCATTTTCAGCGGAGGCTGGGGTGAAAAGCTCCAGATACATAGTAAACAATTGTAAAAAAATAATAAAAATAAATTATACAAACATAGCTATTTTGTACAAAGAGCATAGAAAATATAAAAGGCGTAAAATCAGAGTTTTACAATTGATGCAGCGTACACAGTGGTTAGAATATTGAGAAACAATTAAACAAAATAATATACAACAAATATACAACTGCTTGAACATAAATTCAAAAATAAGTTTCCATAGACAAACAGGGTCATAAACTAGAAATCATAACTATATTGATATGCTTTATATTGCATTTATCTTGTATTAATGATGGTATGTGTGTATTATTGTACGTGTCATATGTGCACAAATATTTGTATTAATCTATGTATTTACAGTATATTGACAAAAGTACGGGGTCACATCAGAGGCTTGGGAGGTCATTGTTAAGAAACTGAGAACTGTTGTAAAGCTTGGCATTGAATACCATAAGTTCAGATTATGCTATAAGAATAACTATGTAAAGATAACCATGTCAGCAGCCAGAATGCATTATAAACTGAATGTTTTACTGTGCACAATAAGAAATGGATAGATTGGCCCAAACTCTGGTCTGATGTGTGTGCTTTTTTTTTTTTTTATTCCCGGGGAAATGCTATTCAGAAGGGAAGAGACATATAAGGGAACAGATGTTCATCGTGTTACCCTGCTGCAGTCATCACACTTGGGTTATCCTGCCGTCCCGCAATCGGCCTGAATTCCAAAGTCTTGGTCCGGTGTCGGTTGCCGTCGCTTCTCTCTGACGTCAGTGCGCCGGGGTATATAAGAGGCATCCAACGCCATTTTCTTCAGTCTTTCTTGCCGCGCGGTGCCTGAAGCAGAAGCAGTTCACAAGTGCCGGTCGGCCGACATCTGAGATTTTGGATTCGAATTTTAGTCCGAAGTCTTCAATAAAGCTAAGTACCCCATTGGGGAACCTTTTCTTGCCTCATTCCGATGTCAGAAAAAGTTAATTGCATTTCTTGTGGGAAGCAAATACCTCATAAGGACTTCCATTCCTATTGTATTCCTTGCCTAGGCCCAGACCACAACGTCACAGGTTGTCGGTTTTGTGCTAGGCTTAACAAACGAACTGTCAAACGCCGTTTTGACTTCGCACGTCATTACTTTGGTAGGAAATTTAATTACATCATGTCTTTGGAGCAGCCGACGACCGGCATACATAAAAAACGCAAGGATAAGGACAGGCAGCCTAGGAACAAGCCAGAATCCGAGGCATCTGCTGGGCCTGTCACTGGTTCTCCGGTTTTCAGTGAGGCACCTACGCAGCCCCTGACAACCGCAGAACTGGAACCCCAGACAGCTGTGGATTCTCAAGCAGTCTACTAGGCCGACGCAGCCATCTTCCGACACCGGAGCAGAGGTAGACCCCGGTGCAGTGGAAACACCTTCGGTTGAAAAGGCTCCGAGAGCTCCTTTTACTACCCCAGCACAGACCTCTTGCTATCCCTCCAGTTTTAGATATTGTGGATGATGTTTTCTTGGAGTCTAGTTTAAATCCAGACTCTCTATCTCCTGCTCCAGCCAAATCAGACAGATACTGCAGAGTACCTGACTCACACAAATTCCTTTATAAAAGCCCTGTGGCTGACCCAGCAACAATTTCCCAGGGTCCTAAGGGAGCTAAAGCTTCTATGGCTAAAAATCCAGTGCCCTCTGAAAGGGATTCCAGAGCCCTAGATAGATGAGGAAAGAAAATATACACCTCAGCAACTCTGGCTATGAGAGCATTAAATTGTCAGTTTCACATGCTGAAATATCAGCAATTCCTAATGTCTCAATTAAAACAAAAAATGAGCACACATACTGAAAAGTCTGAATTCAAGGAAATACAGGATCTGTTGCATGCAGCTGAACAGGTGGGCAAACATACTTTACAATGCGGATTTGATTAGTTGGAAGCTTCCTGTAGAGCAGCTGTTACTGGCTCTGTCATACGTAGACATGCTTGGTTAAAAGAACAAACCCTTCCTGATCATGTTAAAGCAAAATTATTGGATGCACCTTTACAGCAGGATGTATTATTTGGTGTCAAAGCAGAAGTGGTTTTAAAGAAAATGGAGGATAAGGCAAAGTCTATGCAGACGGTCAAGGATTTTTTGCAGGTACAACCCCCTCGTTTCAGCAGAAATTGGTCAACAAAAAAAATGGTCCTTTCCAGCTTCTGACAGATCACAGAGGGGCAAATACAGACGTCCAAGAGGCAGAGGTCAGTCACAAGGCCCTTACAAACCTCGCCAATGATGTACTGCTACCCAGAAAGGAGGAGAAGACAGGCACCAAGCTAGCAGAAGACAAACACAATGACTCAATCCTCAAACTACCAAGCAAATCTCTCCTGGCAGCTCCCTTGGGAGGAAAATTAGCATTTTTTGCAGACAATTGGCACATCATCACAAAAGACAAATGGGTCCTAAACATGGTCTCTCAAGGATACAGATTCCACTTTCATGCCTTACCAAGGATAAAAGGAATGCCAAACCTGCCACCAAATCAATGGGCAGAGGCACAAAAATAAATTACAGCTTTCATGGACATGAGAGCCATTCAACAGGAACCTACACAGGAGCAAGGACAAGGATTTTACTCAAGACTCTTTCTAGTCCCAAGAAAGGACAAAGCATGGAGACCCGTTCTGGAGCTTTCAATTCTGAACACCTATCTGCAAGTACCACATTTCAAGATGCTAACACTACAGCAGCTTCTTCCCATGCTGGTCAAGAATGTTTGGCTAGTAACGTTGGACCTCAAGGAGGCATACCTGCATGTCCCTATCAGACAAAATTGCAGAAGATACCTCTGTTTCATTGCAGGTTCAATGCATTATCAATTCTCTGCACTGCCCTTTGGCTTATCTACTGCGCCCTGGGTCTTCACAAAATGCCTGGCACCAGTAATTGCATACTGCAGACAAAGAGGAATTCAAATATACCCATACCTGGACGATTGCCTTATTGAAGCAGAAAGCAAGGACATTCTTTTAAAGCATCTGGCATTTGTCAAACACCTTCTAAGTTGCCTAGGGTACACAGTAAATGAAAAGAAATCAAAACTAGTGCCCTCACAAAACATAATATTCCTGGGTGCCAGCTTGAATACAACGGCCCAGATGGCTTATCTCACGCTAGACAAGCAACAACAGCTGACTCAATATTTCAAAATAGTGGCAACAAAGACCCAACTCCCTGCAAGAAAAATTCTGCAGGCCATGGGATTCATGGCATCTTGCATACTACTAATACCATTTGCAAAACTGCATATGAGGAAATTACAATGGTACCTGAAAAGTGTATGGACTCAGCACAGCCACATTTTGGAAACAATGATACCACTCATTCCCTGCCTTCAACAGGAGTTTCTATGGTGGCACAGGCATGTCACTTCAGCAAGGGTCAGTCTTTCACCTTACCCACAGCCAGGCAAAGTATGACAACAGATGCATCGGACTATGCCCGGGGAGCACACATGGCAGGACAGTGCATTCAGGGCAAATGGGCTACAGATCAGAGGCATCTGCATATCAATCAAAAGGAAATACTAGCAGTACAGAATGCCCTAACAGCTTTCAAGGACCTCTTACACCCAGGACAACTAATAATAAAGACGGACAATACCACAGTAATGCAGTACATAAGCAAGGGGGCACACATTCCTACCCTCTATGCAGGCGAGCAATGACCTTGTGGAACACTGCACTGTCTTACCAGGTTCAATTACAAGCACAATTCCTGCCAGGAAAGAAAAACACATTGGCAGACGACCTAAGCAGAAACATCATGGATCCACACGAGTGGAAACTAGATCCACAGGTATTTGCAATGATAGCTCAAAAATGGGGGCGCCCAGACATAGATCTGTTTGCAAACCCCCAAAACTACCAACTTCAAAAATTTTGCACAAGGACATTCCATCCACAAGCTTGGAAAGTGGACGCTCTCTCATTCAGTTGGAAAACATTAACAGTGTATGCCTTTCCTCCACTGCCTCTTCTAGCAAAGGTACTGCTGAAAGTCAGATTAGAGAGGCCACAAATGATGCTCATTGCACCAGACTGGCCACACCAGCATTGGTATCCAATTCTAAGGAACATGGCCCACGGCCCACCATGGATTTTACCACAAATTCCTCAGCTGCTCACCCAGCGAGACAATCAGATTCTACACAGCCAGCTCAAGACTTTAAACCTGGCTGCATGGAAAATTACCTAAACAACCAGCCAACACCTCTAACCAAATTTGTTATGGATGTCATTCTGGAGGCCAGGAGGCCCAGCACCAGGAAAACCTATTCAGACAAATGGAAACGATTTTGCGCCTGGAACCAGGCTAAAGGCCAAAATCCCCTTGATCCAAACATTCCTCAGATTCTACAATAGTTAACTGAGATGTTGCATAAAGGACTTTCCTTTTCATCTGTTAAGATCCACGCCTCAACAATTTCAGCTTATTACAACATGGATCCTCCTTTATTCTCACATCCACTCCTAAGACAGTACCTCAGAGGGGCTAAGAACATAAGACTGCCAAGTAGAGCACCAACACCTACTTGGGATCTCAACTTTGTTCTGGAAAAGCTTACACTACCGCCCTTTGAACCAGCTTTTTCAGCTGATTTAAAATTTCTTTCATGGAAAACTGCCCTACTACTAGCAATAACCTCAGCTAGAAGAGTCTCAGAGCTACAGGCACTAATGGCAGTGGAGCCTTTCCTCATTTTTCATCAAGACAGAGTCTCTCTATGAACTAACCCTTCCTTTATGCCAAAGGTGGTATCCAGTGTGGCCCTAAACCAAACCATTCATTTGCCCACCTTTTTCCCAAATCCCCAGAACAAAGGAGAAAGACTCTTGTACTTTTTGGACATTCACAGGCAATTACGTCACTACTTGGATAAAACTAAGGCTTTCAGAAAAACTGACCAGCTCTTTGTAGCCTATGCTACAGGAGCACAAGGAAAAGCTATCTCAAAACAGACTATTTCTAAATGGATAGGGCATTGCATACATTTCTGCTACACGCATCATGGGAAACTGGTGCCTGCTAACATTAGGTCCCACTCCACCAGGGCTACATCTACATCAGCAGCCTTTCTCAGGGGAGTGCCAACCAAGGATATTCTGGAAGCTGCAACTTGGAGTTCAGTGCACACCTTCACCAAACACTATCACTTACCTCTTTATTCTAAGACTAGAGCTGGTTTTGCCACTGCAGTTTTGCAGGGCCTACTAGCTTTTTCTAACCCTGTTTAACTCCACCTCCCACCCTTAGCTTTGGGATTCAACCCAAGTGTGATGACTGCAGCAGGGTAACACGATGAACATAGTACAGTTTTGTACCTATCATAAATGTAGATGTTCGAGTGTTCACCCTGCTGCAGTCCAGGTTACCCTCCCTCCATCCCCTCTGAACTAGCTGAACTTATCTATACCACTCTATCCTATACAACCTCTGTGGTGTATTTGCTTGTGCCTAAAGGTATTGTTTTATTTTTATCTAGCGATATATATATATATATATATATATATATATATATATAATATTGCCTACCTATTGGGGGCACCTGACATCTGGGGCAAGAAAAACTGAAGAAAATGGCATTGGATGCCTCTTATATACCCCTGGTGCACTGACGTCAGGGAAGAAGCGACAGCAACCGACACCGGACCAAGACTTTGGAATTCAGGCTGACTGTGGGACCGCCTGATGGCAGGATAACCCAAGTGTGATCACTGCAGCAGGGTGAACACTCGAACATCTACATTTATGGTAGGTACAAAACTGTACTTTTTAGTGGCACACCAGGCTGTGATTTTTTTAATGCCTATTGTCATGCAAAGCTGACAAAATAGTTGAATCTACCCAAGCCTGAAATGTGAGACTGTAGCCCACTGAAGGAGGGGAGATGGGAGGAATAACTTGGCCAGGAATTGAAACTTGCAAAACTGCTCCTTGTGAAAAGTCTTTTTTATCTCAGTAATTTGTTGACACTTTTGCAAGTTTCTTTCAGAGAATGTGTAGTACATCAGTGGGAACAACATTTATACAACTCAACATATACCAGTCAATGACACATGAGCTGCAGACTCTCAAACTTGGCATTTTTTTTCAGGTAGTCCCTTCTAAGTGAATGGAAGTCTAGTCTGACAACAAATGGTAGGGCTATTTGTTCTCACAGTCTGCATTGAGAAAGATTTAGCTTTCCAAAGGAATCACGATGTCTGCCCCTATGAGGGGCAGACAAGAGTAAAAAAAAATAAAATTAGGAATGAGCACTTATTTTGCTGCAGGCAGCTTTAGGAAGTGCAGTAAATCATGGCAAGATAAAAAAATATATATGTTTTTTTCATTGTTTTCCTGTAGTGGTCCTTTAAGAAATGCAGTGTGCAAATATCAATGCTACAGGAGTCACACTTGGAAAGATGTGAGCATGCACATTTGATAAAGCAAGGATTTCATGAGGGATATTCAGAGTATCCTATGTGATTCCCAGCTCAGACAGACCAGGATACCTTCTACTGCTTCTGAGCAAGCAGTCCCAAGTCTTATTCATGTAAGACCACACTACAGTTACTTCAAAATAAATAGTAACAAATCAAACAACTAACTAGAAAAACAAACTTTTAAAATTATTACAGTGCAGGGAAAAGCAGCGAGGACAGTAAAAAATCAGTGGTACTTTACAATGGTAAAGTGCAAAGCAAACTGTCAATAAATAATTTGAAAGTATAGCAGCAGTACCATGTAATAACTTATAAACGTGCACAATTTTAAATTATTTAGCTGAGCTAGGATGTCACTGGATGCTGGCCAGCACTCTGGAAACAGTGACATAGTCTTTGTGAGCTCTGTGGACATGAGCCAAGGACATCTGTGATTCTAATAGTGCCTAAACAGAGGACTTTCTCTATATTTGTGTGTGTGTATGAGAGATGGTAATTTAAAAAATGTAGAGACTTTCATGATCTGAAACAGCTGGGAAAAATGGAAGATGTTGAAGGCTTTCTGAACATAGAAATCCTTGCTTACAAAACATCCTTATGCAGCAGTGCAGGAATTAGGTTTCTGATGGATAGTAATTTATTTATTTATTTTACACTATTAATTACATGTAAAAGGCATCCAGATTTGATTAACAGGGATTAAAGCATCTAGTTTTAGCTTTTGTCACATGCATAAACTAATGTTTGGCAAGTTTGTCTTTCATACACTTGCTTCTTGTCATATCCATTTAAACCTATGCTGCATCTTACAGGATTTTTTGTTTTAATGAAAACCCTCAAAAACGCAACTCCCAGAACCTATTAACTTAAACCCACAAAACTATGTACATCTTCAAATAATGACGTTTAACCCTCTTGACAGGAACAATTGTCCCAAATCAGCAGCTGCACATACAGGCAAAAGCTAACCTAAAATTAAGGTTACCCATGCTAAGACACATGTTATAGCCTGTGTTCATACTTGCACTAACTTTTGTCTAGTCTTGTCTTTATTCCCCTCTCAGATGTGAAAAACAGCTTGTATGTTTTTAGAAAACATTAACTTTTACACTTAAAGTGCTGTGGCTTATTGTCCCCTAAGAATAAAATATACATCTGCCCTCAGCTTTAGACTTCTCGAACTGAACGTATATTTCCTAAAGGAAAACTTTTCATTGCATTCAGTATTGTCTTATTTACTTGCTTACAGGCAAAAAATGTAAGTAGACTAAACCAAGGGCCTTAATCTATACATTCACTTCTGCAAAAGCAAGGTAAAACATATCACCTCTACATATATTATAATATGTGCATAGATATTTCACTTTTCAAAGAAATATCTTTAATACCCCGGGCTACTTCCTCTACCAAACTCAAGATATCGCCTGGTATTGAACCATGTGGGTTCAAAACAAAATGGCTGTACTAGCCTTAGTGGCAAAAGTAAGCTTTTTATTTTCAGATCCATAAAGAAGTCTAATTTCAGTATCACTGTTAGAAGTACAGGGACCAACAGTCACCTCATAACCACTATTTGCCACCACAGAAGTAACTGTAGAGCCTGCTCTGGTTTTATAGAGATGTTGGAACTCATCGAGGTCCTTATAAAGTGTTTTTTGGTGGAAGACCGTGTGAACCTGGCTCAAGCCAAAAAATTTCAAAAACATCTCAGAGCTTCTTATTAGCAAAGCGAATGTGTGATGACCCAGGTTACTAAGTTTCCCCACATTTCCAAACCTCTTTTCCAGGTTGGTGATAATTCCCTAACCCCCATTTAAAATGTTCCCCAATTAAGAATTTCACACTGAGAGAAACCCTCTGGTTCAGCATCGTAGAAAATGACAGCTTTATAGTTTCCATGGAATTCAAAGAATGAGTGCATCTGGTCTGAGTAAGCCTGATTTACCTCATCCCAATCTAATTTAAAGGATTTTACTGGAGAAAAGTCACTTCCTTCTATTTCTCTGCCCTTCTATCCCTCAGGTGGAAGGGTCTAAAGTCAGAAAGACAGCTGGCCCACTGAAGTACATTAAAATACTCCTCATTGTGAGTCTTTTATAAATGAAACAAAGGGGAGTAGTTCTGGGATATTCCTATAGCTAGGCTGAAGCTGTGGTGGCTGTAATACCTAAAGATAGTAAAGACCTATCTGACCCAGCTTTATATAGGCTAATTTCAAATTTAAACCATGATTATGAAGTGTGTATGTCTATAGTAGGTAAAAGAATGCCAAAGGTGTTGACAAAATGTGGTTTTGTGGAGGGGAGGCAAACATTTGGCAGTTATAGAACAATGATGATCCAGTGGGAAGCAGAGTGTAAGAAAGTATCTACAGAGTAAGCTGGGATTTTATGAGTAGGGCAATGGAAGCATTTGCATTCCCTAATGCAGTGGTAAGGTTAATTAGAATATATGAGGACTAGGAGGCAAAAATTAAAGTGGGAGTGTTTTTCTCTGATATGTTATGTCCAAACAGACAAACCAGGCAGGGGTGTCTTCTTTCCCCTTTGTTTGCTTTATATTTAGAACCATTCGCAAATAAAATAAGGGGTTTAGAAATTCAAGGATATAATTGGTCTGGTAATCAAGAATTGTTGGCTTTGTTTGCAGATATTATTTCGTACCTGATAAATCCAGAAAAGGACATATCTCATTGGTGTGGGACATCTTGAGACGCTTTCAAGTATTTTCACGATATAAAATGAATGAAGATAAAACAAAGGCTATAGCTGTAAACCACACATGAATTGGTCCAGCAATACCCATATTTATGGAAAGACAGTGAAATGAAGTATTTAGCAGTATGAATTAAAAAGGATTCTGTTATGGCAGCTAAGGATATGTGGGAAGAGACTAAACAAAAGGTAATACAAAAAATGAATAATTGGAAGCTCTTGTTTATGAATACGGATGGAGAGCAAGATACAAGCAGTGAAATGTTTTCAGTCCCTTTGGTTTTACAGGTCAGGTATATTTTCTTCAACCAGGGAAGTCGTGGACAGTAATTAGAGTTGAAGAATGTTATCTGGGAGGAGAAAAGGGCAAGGGTCAAGCAGGATAAGGTGATCCTTCCAATAGCTGATATACTCAAGCAGAAAGTTATAATTCAGATTGGAAAAGGATGATGATGAAGCAGGTGTGAAATTCAAGAAGTAAGGAGAGAGAGATTTTGGATGCAGATCCCTAAGGAGAATAACAGTTATACATAATATTATATTCATAAAGTAGCAGACAACATTTCAAGAACTAAACCAATATGAGAATAGAGAAGGGAGATTTTACCAAAAATAGGCAAGAGAGGTCTGGAATTTACTGGAGAAAACTGACAAAGGGACCAAGGTATTGGGAACAAATAACTAGAGAGGGAACTATAATAGAATTGGTTGAGGCCAAGAATACATTTGGACTGCAGGCTAGAGACTGCCTTCCCTATCAGGGGTTGATATCAGAGTATAAGCCAAGAAAAAGGAATAGGAAAATCATAAGTGAAAGACCTGTTCTGGTAGAATTTTTAATTGAATATAGAACAGAGGCTGCTGTTAATAAAGGGTAATTAGTAGGGCATATAAAATACAGTTTGATAACTATAGGAGTCAGTCAAAGGAGGTTAGAAAAGATTGGGAAGAAAAATGGGATAAGCAGTTCAGAAGGAAACGGGGGGGGGGGGGTCATATGTATGGCTTCCAAATATGCAACAGTCTAGAAGTTTGTATGTTTTTGCTTGTAAGTGTTTGCATCTGTATTTGTATACCACAAGAAGAATTTATAAAATTTTTCCTCAAGTAGATAGCAAATGTTAGAGATGTGACAGGGAAGAGAGAGAGAGAACTGAGAACATGTGTTTTGAGAGTTTAGTGAGCTGCCAGACTTCAGAAATTCCCTACGGAGTACTCCATCAGAACTATTGGGTGAGCATATGGCTGTAACTAATGATAGTTGTTTGAGCTTGGACATAGGATCTGAATTCTCTAAACATCATAATGCCTTATTAAGTTTCATTCTGTTGGCTGCTAAAAGGGCAGTAACTAAAAAATGGAAATCAACATCTAAACCAATTGTATTTTTAGTACTGGATGTTATGAAATAAACAAACTGGAAGAGGGGTCCTGAGAAAAGGGATGGAGTAAACTACGTAGAAATGGAAACTGTGAGAAGAATACAAGCAGAATAATGTTCAGGTGGAAGAGGAGTGAGGTTCATGGGGAGGCAGGAGTTGAGCAATTTTTATACTGTTGGACTGACAATTACAAAAAAAGATATGTGATGTATAATGTATGTAAATGGAAAAGATGTTTTGATTTCCTTTCTTTTCTGTTAATGTATGTTTGCGTATGTCTTAAATGGTAGTAAAGGTGTTAAAAAAAAGAAAGACAAAACAATGGAAAAGATGTTTTGATTTCCTTTCTTTTCTGTTAATGTATGTTTGCGTATGTCTTAAATGGTAGTAAAGGTGTTAAAAAAAGGAAAGACAAAACAAGACTGGGAATGCCAGAAGAAAAAAAGTCCTACACCTAGAATTTTTGTAGAACTGAAGGGAAGAATTAGTGATGTTACTTGGAAACCTTAACTGTAGAGAAGTTAATGGGATCATTGCTGCAAGAGAGTATTTTTTAGTTGACTTAATGGCATAGAGGGCTGGAACTTTGTTTTGCAAGACATTGTGCTGTCATTTAGTTACCCGGATACAGGTGTAGCCATCCAGTAATCATCATGGGGAGTGTATGACCATTTAGAGGGCTTAGTTCCATTTCTGCTTCTGGAGTGATATCTGTGGGTTATAATGTAGACATGCAGTCCTGTACAGAAGGTAGTATGCAGTGTTTTGAGCCTACCATGTAGTACATCACACTTTAGTTAGGAATAGCTGGTGTGCTGATGCAGTTACTTCTGTCGTGTAACTGCCTGTGGAGTTATGGTCACAGTCCTTAACTCTCACTTACTTTGACTTGGCTTCCTGAATGCTGGGAAGAAGGGAGAACAAATAAACCAGCAGGTGTGTACACACAATTCCTGTGGGATTGGGAGGGCAAAAACAGTTTGTTTGTTTTTTTGTTTGTTTGTTTTTTAAATATTGAAAGGCAATGAGGCCCTGGATCCAGGGCAGCATGGATTCAGAGCAGGAAGGTTGTACCAGACAAATCTGAGAGAATACTCCCAACTGGTTAACTATGCTATTGGACAAGACAGAGTAGTTGGAGACATGTCCTTAATTTTCACCAAGTGACACAATATGATCTCACACACTGTTGACAGAAGGAATGGGCTATAAGGTAGTACCACAGATAAAGCATTGGCTAGACAAAATGACACAGATTGTAACCATAAAGGTACCCTGTAATGAAATTGTTGTTGATGGGGGGAGCATGGGGTTTATTACTGGATGACTGTCTTTTCCATTGTTTGTATAAGTAACATTGCAGAAGGTCTGAAAGGAAGGTGCAACTTTTTCTGAGATGAGCAGTAGAGGTGATTAGGTTTGAAAAAGATGAAAAGGGATTGAGCCAGAGTTAAGGAATACTTAAAAATGCAACAACTTGATTAAATGCAGAAAATGCTGAGTATTGTATATGCAATAACTCAGGAAAGAATTATGCATAGTTAGAAAAAAAAATTTCAGTAGCAGCAATGTGTGGAGAGGGACATGGATAATTCTTCATATGATCTGAAAGTAAGCAGACAGTAAGAGGAGGGTCACTAAAATACTGAGAATCCTAGGAAAAAAGCACCCCCAGTAAAAAGCAAGTCATTGATAGTATAATATGTAGATGTCCTTCAAGAATGCAACTGCAGTCATAACATGTGGGTTGTCCTGCCTCAGGCAGCCCTCGGTCGGCCGGATTCCAAAGTCTGGGTCCGACGTCGGCTGATGTCGCATTTCTCTCTGTCAGAGCGGCTGGAGTACATAAGCATCAGCCGACGCCATTTTCTTCAGTCCAGATCCAGAGCAGGCTTTGCTTCGGCAGTCCTGCAGGGTTTGATTGCCACACCATCTCTTTCCTAGTGCATACCTCCTCCCCCAGCTAAGCTATGGTATTCTACCCACATGTTATGACTGCAGTTGCATTCTTGAAGGACATAGTACAGTTTTGTACCTACCATAAATGTAGATGTCCGATAGACATGCATTTCGCTTTTTGGGTGTTTGCGATGTCGGAAGATCCGACGGCATGGTGTAGGCAAATTTATCGCCGAAAAAATCTTCAGCGAACTCCGCCCGGCGCCTGAGAGTGCGCTTGTTGAAGCGAGCACAGGCTACACAGGCCGAGACGTCGTGGTCTGGGCCCAGGCAAGGGAGGCAGTAAGAGTGGAAATCCTTATGAGGTATTTGTTTACCACAAAAAAGACAATTGTTAACTTTTTCAGTAATTTCTGACATCGGCTGAGGCAAGAAAAGGTCCCCAACGGGGTACTTAGCTTTTTCGATGACTTCGGTATCGTAGAATACAGGAGCTGACCGACCGGCACTTGCGAACTGCTTCTGCTTGCACCGGCAAGAAACACTGAAGAAAATGGCGTCGGCTGATGCTTATGTACTCCAGCCGCTCTGACGTCGGAGAGAAATGCGACATCAGCCGACGTCGGACCCAGACTTTGGAATCCGGCCGACCGAGGGCTGCCTGAGGCAGGACAACCCACATGTTATGACTGCAGTTGCATGTCTATCGGACATCTACATTTATGGTAGGTACAAAACTGTACTTTCTGGTGACCTCCTGTTCACAAGAACATAAACAGGATATAGATGGTCTTCATGAAGGCATCAGAAACAGTGCACCAGTATAAAGTAAAAGTAGTTGAATTTAATATGTTCAGTATTGAAGAAAGGAGGTACAGGGGAGATGGGATAGAAGCATTTACATAATTCAAGAAAATCCAGATAGTTTGTCAGTATCATTGAGGAATATTAGTATAAACGGCTAAGAGAAGACAGTCTGAAAGGTTAAAATGATTTTTTCACATGAAGGATGATGGGAACTTTCTTGTAGAGTTAGTCAAAAAATGAGAGAGAGTTCAAAAATGCATTTTACTTCTGTTCCTCATTAGTCCCAGTAGGTCTGTGGCCTATGTTCAGAGTGACTTGAATTGGTATTTATACAGTTGGGGAGAAACATGGCCAAAATGCCTTAGCTATCTTCATACTGTGCTTTAGGGAGACACCAGAAGGCATCCTGTTACTGAGAGTGAAGATGACTGAGGTGGAGGAAGGATTTGTTGTGGAGGAAAGTGGACAAATCCTAATAACATATTTGGTAAATAGAAGATTGTGTGTTAAGATACTGCTTAAGCTGTTGTGTAAAACTCACTCCCAGTATGAGGAATGATACTGTGGTCTGTGTTGGTGAGGAACTGGAGTTGCTGCATGTATTGGAGTTAAGTGCATCTTGCTGAACATGCATCTGAAAATTCAGTTTGATTGAGAGTCATGATCTTGCAGATGCACAAATCACAGAGAAGATGGATGGCAAAAGAGCTGCATGTGGAACTGAAATGAACAATATGAATAACAACTGTAAAGATTTTCAGAAATTGTCTATTCTGTTGTGAGTGCAAAATAGAGTTAGTGAATAATGACATGTTCTACATCAAGATTATATAACACATGCACTATCACCACTAGGCAATTTAAGATTTTTTTGAAAAATATAATCACTTTAGAAGTGATGGTACTGATTCACTTGAACTGAATATTTTCATGATGTTTCTTTTGAGAGGGAGGAAGATGTCCTTCAAGGATGCATCTGCAGTCCTTACAAATGGGTTGTCCTGTCGTCAGGCAGCCCTTCGGTCGGCCGGATTCCAAAGTCTGGGTCTGGCCTTGGCTGATGTCGCACTTCACCCGACGTCATAGCTGCAGTTATTCGGGTATAAAGGTATCAGCCGACGCCATTTTCCTCAGTCTTTCTTGCCGCGTGGCGCCCGAAGCAGAAGCTGTTCGCAAGTGCCGGTCGGTCAGAACCAGAGATTACTACTACCGAAGACTTCTAAAAAGCTAAGTACCCCGTTGGGGACTCTTTCTTGCCTCAGCCGATGTCAGAAAAAGTGAATAACTGTTTAACTTGTGGGAAACAAATACCTCATAAAGATTTCCACTCTTACTGCTTACCTTGTTTAGGCCCAGACCACGATGTAGCAGCTTGTCTAGCCTGTGCTTCTTTCAACCGGCGGACTCTTAGACGTCGGTCGGAATTTGCTGAGGAGTTTTTCGGCTCCGCTTTTGCTTACATTATGCCGTCGGATACTCCGACTACGCAAATATCTAAAAAGCGCAAGGAAAAGGACCGACACTCGCGGTCCGCGGTTTTGGCCGAAACCGCGGTTAAGCCAACCGCAAGTGTCTCGGTTTCGGCTGAAACCGAGTCCACGGTTCTTCCTTCGGCCGAAAGCTTACCTCCACCCGAGGCCTCATCCAGCATGGTTGAATCTGCTACTGAAATCCCACCTGCTCTTGCAGGTTCACAGGATTTATCTGATACTATCCCTTTGGATATTTCTACCCCTGCACGTGGAGCTGCTAGGCCACCTGCATCCATGTCGATTAAGGCTTTTGCCAGGGCTAAAGCAGCAAAATCTACCAAAACTGTGCCTGCTAAGACCCCCTCTCACAGGCCTAGCTCTAGTTCTCAAATGCTTAGTCTAGCAGAGGATCTCATTTCTTTGATCCGGGGATCCCAACCCCACCCAGACAGGGCCTCTCACCCACCTCCAGAGAAGAGGCCTAGAGTAGAGCCCCCTGAGCCAGTTTCTTCAGATGACTCCTCTGATGAATCAGATAATTCAAACCCTCCAGAGGGCCCTTTTTCTCCTTATGAGGACTCTGATGCAGAAGAGTCCATTCCTTCTGCCTCTCCGCCTGAGGAATTTTCTTTTGGGGAAACCTTGCATGCTATGAGGGAACAATTTCAATGGCAGGGCCAGGATTTTTCAGACTCTAGGAAAAGGCTTAGAACCTTTTTGCATTTGCCACAGCATAGGCCTTTAGCCATTCCTCCAGTACTTACTGTTGTGGATGATGCATTTAATGATGCTTGTACTGGATTCAGTATCAGGAATTTATGTTAGACCAGTTAACTAAAATACTGTCCTCGGATGAACCATTAGACAAAAAATCTGGTCAGGAAATGGTACATAACATTCAGCAGGTCAGTAATCATTCCTTAAAATGCGGCTATGATGCACTGGAGGCTTCCTTTAGATCAGCCATGACTGGTACAGTGATCAGAAGACATGCATGGTTAAAAGAGCAGTCCTTACCAGACCATGTTAAATCAAAGCTCCTAGATGCTCCCATGGATAAGCTCAATTTGTTTGGCTCCCCGGCACAGCAGGTGCTGAAGAAGGTGGAAGAGAAAGCAAAATCTGTCCAGACAGTCAAGGATTTCTTGCAGGTCCAGCCTCCAAGGTTTAGCAGGAACTGGCCTTCCAAGAATTGGTCCTTTCCAGACACCTCCAGAGCTCAGAGAGGCAGGAATAGGCGCTCAAGAGGCAGGGGTCAATCCAGAGGTGCCTACAGGGGACGTCAGTGGCAGGCTAACAACCAGCGAGGTACAGCCACAGATCCAGCCACCACCACTTCCACAGGACAATCACAGTGACTTGGCTCTGGCACCGCCTACCAGGGAACAACTAGAAGACCCTTAGGCGGAAAGCTAGCCTTATTTTCAGTAAACTGGCATTACATCACAGGAGACAAATGGATTTTACAGACAATAGACCAAGGTTACAGGTTTCACTTCCATACTCTACCAAGGAAGAGAGGAATGCCAAACCTACCTCCAAATCAGAAGACAGAAGCTCTAGAACAAATAACTCCCTTACTAAGGATGAGAGCTGTAGAAAGGGTACCATCTATGGAACAAGGGCAAGGATTTTACTCCAGACTCTTCCTGGTACCAAGAAAAGAAAACCAATGGAGACCTATTCTTGACCTGTCCGCTCTAAACACATACCTCATTGTTCCAAAATTCAAAATGCTGACCCTACAGCAACTTCTTCCCATGATGGGCAAGGAGTCTTGGCTGGTAACTCTAGATCTCAAGGAGGCATACCTGCACATCCCCATACGACCAAATTGCAGAAGATACCTCAGATTTCTTGCAGGATCAGAGCATTATCAATTCTCAGCATTGCCCTTTGGCTTATCTACTGCGCTCAGAGTATTCACGAAATGCCTGGCATCAGTAATTGCTCATTGCAGGCTTCAGGGAATTCAAATTTACCCTTACCTGGACGACTGCCTGTTACAAGCGGACAACAAGACCAAATTAACAAAAGACTTGAAAAAGGTCATTCATCTACTGCAAGCCCTGGGATACACAGTCAATATAAAAAAGTCAAGGCTGATACCATCCCAAAGGATAACCTTCTTGGGTGCAGAGCTGGACACATCAAACCAAATGGCATTCCTAACAGTAGAAAAACAGGAGCACCTCCCTCTCTACTTCATGGCATTAACAAAGCAGAACCAGCTAACAGCAAGAAAAGTCCTGCAAGCCCTGGGTTACATGGCATCCTGCATAATATTGATTCCACATGCCAGACTACATATGAGAAAGTTACAGTGGTACCTAAGGAATTTATGGTCTCAGCACAGCCTAGAAACCCAAATTCCAATAATTCCATGCCTGTAGCAAGAATTCCAATGGTGGGCTCAGGCCTGTCAATCGAACAAAGGACTGCCCTTCCACAGCACTCAACCAAGCCAGACCATCACAACGGACGCCTCAGACCTAGGTTGGGGGGCACACATGCTGGACAAGTGCATACAAGGCTTATGGACTCAAGACCAGCTGCACCTACACATAAATCAAAAGGAGATGCTGGCAGTAAAACTGGCAATTCAGACATTCAGACCATTTCTTCAACAGGGTCAACTGCTGATAAGGACGGACAACACCACAGTTATGTGGTACATCAACAAACAGGGAGGCACGCATTCATACCCTCTATGCCGGATGGCAATGGACCTCTGGAATGTGGCCCTGAGCTTCAACATTCAGTTACAAGCAATATTTGTTCCAGGAAAAGAAAATATACTAGCAGACATCCTAAGCAGAACTACCACGGATGCCCACGAATGGATGCTGCATCCGGACATCTTCAAAACCATTACAGGGAAATGGGGACTACCAGAAATAGACTTATTTGCATCCCCACACAACCACCAACTGAAAAAATTCTGCACGAGGGCATACCACCCACTTGCTTGGAAGGTGGACTCCCTATCTTTCATTTGGAAAAACCTGACAGCATATGCATTCCCACCTCTTCCTTTGATGCACAAGGTGCTATTGAAGATCAAAGAAGACCGTCCAAGGATCATCCTGATAGCTCCAGACTGGCCAAGGCAACATTGGTACCCATTACTGAGGAGTATGTCTCGGGAACAAATATGGCCTCTGCCCCTAGTTCCCTTACTGTTAACACAGAACAACTTCAAAACCCTGCATCCAAACCTGAAAACACTGCAGCTGGCTGCCTGGAACATTGCATAAGACAAAATAACCCAGATTTATCTCAAAGGGTTAAAGACATTATCTTGGAGGCTCGCAGACCCTCAACAAGAAAAAATTATTCAGCAAAATGGAAAAGCTATCTCATTTGGAGTACTGCGAAAGGAGAAAATGTGTCACTGGTAAACATAGCTAACATCCTGGAATACTTGGCAGAGCTCTTCCACAATGGCCTGTCCTATTCTTCCATTAAGATTCATGCATCAGCTATTTCAGCAGAATACAACTTGGACCCTCCAGTCTTCTCACATCCTCTGCTCAGGCAGTTTCTGAGAGGAATTAAAAATGTAAAACCACCTAGGAAGCCACCATTGCCCGCATGGGACTTGAACTTTGTGCTAGAAAAGTTGACACTCCCTCCTTTCGAGCCAGCAGCAACAGCAGAATTACAGTACTTATCATGGAAAACTGCTTTCCTGCTTGCAATCACTTCAGCAAGAAGGGTTTCTGAACTACAGGCATTAATGGCAGTACAGCCCTTCCTGATCTTCCATCAAGATAGAGTGTCCATGAGAACTAATCCTACTTTTATGCCAAAGGTGGTCTCCAGGGTATCTTTAAACCAAGCTATCCACCTGCCTACATTCTTCCCCAACCCACAGAACAGGGGAGAAAGACTGTTACATACCTTGGATGTACATAGACAATTGCGTTACTACCTGGACAGGACCAAGAGCAATAGAAAAACTGACCAGCTACTGGTAGCATATGCAACAGGAATGGAAGGAAAAGCAATTTCAAAACAGACAATCTCTAAGTGGATAGGAAATTGCATTTGATTTTGTTACTCTTACCATGGGAAGAAAACTCCAGAAAACATCAGACCTCACTCTACAAGGGCTACAGCCACTACCACAGCTTTTTTACGAGGAGTGGCTACCAAAGACATTTTAGAGGCTGCTACTTGGAGCTCCGTGCATACATTTGCCAAGCATTATAATCTACCCTTATACTCCAGATCCCGAGCAGGTTTTGCCACTGCTGTTTTGCAAGGGATCTTAACTACAACATAATCTTATTACTCCTCCTCCCCCAGTTTGGCTATGGTATTCTACCCATTTGTAAGGACTGCAGATGCATCCTTGAAGGACATAGTACAGTTTTGTACCTACCATAAATGTAGATGTCCGAGAGGCATGCATCTGCAGTCAGGATTACCCTCCCTCCTTCCCCTCTGAGGTACTCCTAGGGTATTTACCCATCTTCTAGCTAGCTGGGGGAATCTATTATGGTGTATTTGTTTGTATATATGTATATACATGTTTATTTTTTATTTGCTCTCTTATTTGGAAACTTTTGCAATTATCCAAATTTAGCCTTCCTAGAGGGCACCTGGCATCTGGGGCAAGAAACACTGAGGAAAATGGCGTCGGCTGATACCTTTATACCCGAATAACTGCAGCTATGACGTCGGGTGAAGTGCGACATCAGCCGAGGCCAGACCCAGACTTTGGAATCCGGCCGACCGAAGGGCTGCCTGACGACAGGACAACCCATTTGTAAGGACTGCAGATGCATGCCTCTCGGACATCTACATTTATGGTAGGTACAAAACTGTACTTTATGACCACTGGGATTGTGTACTTGGAGAAGATGATGATGATGATGTGTAATGAGACTTACAGATTTGTTATTTTTAAACTGTCTGCTGTGAGGCAGCACAAGATTTATGTACAGTTAAGGAACTACAGTGTGCCACCTGAGGTTATGAAAAGAGAACTGCAAACACTGTGAAAGCGGTCATGAAGTTGCGGGTGGGTAAGATATGTAATGTTAACAAGACGCTCCAGTATTACTGCATATGGAAAAATAGATGCAATGTAAAGGTATAGGGTTTTATCTCTGTTTTTACAGTGACTTTTTTGTGATCATGTTTATTATTACCTTTGAAGAGGCTGGTTATGACTGGGAAGCATTTTTCCTGTTAAGTGACAAAATGTGGTAGTAAGTTGTTGATGAATTCAAGTTGGTAGTGAAAGTTTTTCTTTCAAGAGGGTTACTGTTTCATTTTCATTACTCTATTCAACGGAGTATTTCCTCCACTGAAAGTTATCACTTTTGTGTTTATAAACATTTTGATTAGAGTATATAAAAGAAAATATGAGTAGTGTATAAAGAAAGGACATGAAAAATGTGTTTACACATACACAATGTGTGGAGAAAAGACCATTGGATGGATTGTTTGGACTACAGAAGGAATTGCTGAAGTTGATCATGAAAGATTTGGTTAAGGCAGTAGAAAGTTAAATCATGCATATGGAATATGCAAAACCAGAGAAGGTTCATAGGTTGGTACTAGGCTATCAGCCCTAGGGCCTATACAAGCCTAGCCATAACAATTCCCTGGCTATTTCTTCCCACATTATTTACTTTCCTGGACCCCTGTCTAGCAGGGCGACTGACGTGATCCCTGGGGTGAATTTCCTTTCTCCCATACAATCGTCAAGGTTCCTCTTGAAGAGGTCCAAAGAGGCACTCTGCTTGACATGTATGGGCAATCTATTCCAGAGTCTGGGGAGTCTCTGGGTCAGGAACCTATCCCTCCAGCATGTTTTGTTTATTGTGATGACAAGGTTTAGATCCCTGGAGCGTTTAGCTCTGAGGGACTGGGATTTCTTTAAGTGTAGCATGTCCAACAGCTCTGGGTTTGACATGGCCTTGTATGTTAAGCAGAGATCGCCTCTGAGTAGACGATATGCAACAGAGTATAGCTGGAGTTTTTTAAGGCGGTCAGCATAGGGCATCTGCTTTAGGCCTGTGATTCTTTTAGTGAGGTATTTCTGAGGCCTTTCCAGTTGTTGCAGATGTCTTGAGAGGTACATACCAAATGGGGCATTGTATTCTATAATGGGTCTAATGAGGGATGAGTACAGTGGGACAATGACCTCCTTTTTTCTGGATGAAAAGCCCTTCGTGATGAGGTGTGCCATATAGAAGGATTTCCTGACTGTTGTGGCGATGTGGTTATCAAAGGTGAGACCACTGTCCACCTGTGTCCCTAAGTCTCTTATCACACTTTGTGTTTAGTATACTGCCACCTATATGGTAATTCATGGATACATGTTTTTTCCCAAAGGGGATAACAATACATTTCTTGGCATTGAGCTTGAGCCCATGGCTCTGGCACCAAGCATCTGTTTCTGTAAGGCCCTTTTGTAGAGTATCCACATCATTTGGGGATTCAATAATGGCTCCCAGTTTGCAGTCATCTGCAAACTTTGTTAGCCAGAGTCCCTTAGTGTTGACCTGTACTTCAGAGAAGTAGATGCCAAACAAGAGCGGCCCCAGGACTGAACCCTGAGGTACTCCACTTGTCACTTGTCTGGAGCTGGATTTGGAGTCGGCTACTTTTACAGTGTGGGTTCTATCAGTAAGCCATTTAGCAACCCATTGGGTGACATAGGGATTAATGCCCAACTTAGTAAGTTTATCTATGATTCCAGAGTGGGGGATGGTATCAAAGGCCTTGGCAAGGTCTAGATAGGCTGTGTGGACCACCTTACCCCTTGTCCATGGCTCTGGAGACTGATTCAAAGAAGTCAATCAGGTTTAGGAGACAAGATCGGCCCTTCACAAACCCAAACTGGGTGGGGTCCAGTGTTTGAAGGTTGCCAATGTCTTTGTTTATAAGTTCCATGATAATACGCTCCATGGCCTTGCAGATAAGGCTTGTCAGACTGATGGGACGGTAGTTTCCAGGATCCAAGGTGGATCCCCCCTTGTGGATTGGGATAACTGTAGCTCTGCGCCACTCAGTGGGCACGAAACCTGAGGTGAGGCTATGATTAAACATGACACTTAGGTGAGGTGCCAGTTCATATTGTAGTTCATGTAGTACACAGCCCAGGATGTCATCTGGTCCCATGGATGCTGTATTCTTGGCTTTAGAGAGTGCATTTTGTACCTGTGTGGCCGTTATTACTGGAATTTGGCAATCTTCCGGTATTGAGATGGGCCATTTAGGGGGTGAGAGGTGAGTGAAGTTGGCACTGAATCGATCTGCCAGGATATTGGCAATATCCTTTGGATCAGTATATTTAATGCCATTCTGTTTTAGCTCAGAGCAGATCTGAGCATTGCCATTTAGATTCTTGACATAGTTATAGAATGCTTTGTGGTTGCCTTTGGAATCTTTGGCAATTTTATTTTCGTAACTAGCTTTGGAGGATTTTATGAGGCATCTCAGTTTCTTACTGAGGCTAGTAAGGAAGTTTTTTGCATCCTGGGATTTTCCTCTTTTCTGCAAAAGTTTCTTCCTTTTGTTGTAAAGTTTGTTTATGGCAGGGGACCACCAGATTGGCTTCCTTTTTTGGATGAGAGCATTTTGGTTCTATTTGGGATGGCACGATTCATGCATGAGTGGATGTGCTCGTACAGTGCCTTAGTGTAGGATTCAGCAGTTGAACTTTCAGTTCCGTCTGCATGGGTGTTATGAAGTTTGTCACTTCTGACTTGAGTAGCATGAAGTTGGCTTTGGAGAAGTTTTTATGGTGGTTTCTTTACTGGGGGTGGGGTGGGATGTGGATGTTAAGGGTGATTAGCTTATGGTCAGACCTGACTAACGAGGGGTGACCATAGGTATGGAGCATTGATTTCCCATGTTGGTAATGACCAGGTCTAGGATATTGGAGCCCCTGGTGGGACTATGGATTAGTTGATCCAGGGCATTGGAATTTATGAATTCCAAGAACCGTTCTAAAGGTGTTGGGACATGAGTAGTTTTCCCAGTTAATGGCAGGGTAGTTAAAATCACCCAGTATTAGGGTGTTTGGTTCTATCTTAATATTTTCCAGTATGTTTAGAATGGTGTAGTGTGAATCTTGGGGTATGGTGGGGGATCTGTAGCATGCTACAATTTGGATTGCAGTCTTACCTAGTGTTAGTTGCACTTGGAGAATTTCAGACACATTGTGTTGGCCAACTAGCCTGGTGATGTGAATATCCTTGGTGAATATTGACACTCCTCCACCTTTAGTGTTTCGGTCCTGGTTTGGTGGCCAAAAAGTGTGGTAAGAGTTGTAGCCTGGTATTGCAGGGGTGCTCTCTGGAGCCTTGAACCAGGTCTCAGTTACTGCACAGATATCGATGTTCTCCATTTTTAGGAGTGCCTCGAGAGAGTGCATTGTGAGGTTTAGACTTCTAGCATTGAGTAGCATTACCTTCAGGTAATTAACCTTTGAATATCAAGGAGCAAAATACTGCTATGGAAACTTGTAAAGGTTATGAGAGTTTTCTAAGTAAATAACTTAATTAGTTTTGGAATGTATGCAGAAGAAGTGGAGGAAATACTCCGTTGAACAGAGTAATGAAAATGAAACAGTAACCCTCTTGAAAGAAGAACTTTCACTACCAACTTGAATTCATCAACAACTTACTACCACATTTTGGCACTTAACAGGGAAAACGCTTCCCAGTCATAACCAGCCTCTTCAAAGGTAATAATAAACATGATCACAAAAAAAGTTACTGTAAAAACAGAGCTAAAACCCAACAATGATGGCAAAAATTCCTTCCCTAGAAAACAGATGCATTCATTACCCAAGCCACCAGAAGACATGACCCTCGCTGCATTCGCAGCTCCCAGAACTCAGTTATTAACAACCCTGAGTAGCTACGGAAACTTAATAATCACTTAAAAGGAGTGTTCCACCAAACCAATAACAAACGACAAAAGTAGCACCTCTTCCTTCCCAGGTGATTATCTAATTAGACTTCCTGAAAGAATTCTTAGATCTCCCTCCACTAGACATGCTCTGCCAGGCCCCAAACCTCCACTTTCCACTTTTATTTTCTTGTTCAGAAAAATCCATTTTAAACATATTTAATGAATTTCTCTCAGATTCTCCAACAGACATTGGTGGGCTTATCCCTTGGTTTCTGAAAATGTATACACACCGCATTCTCCTTGAACTTCATCTTTATACCTTGTCTGAAATACCAACTTAGTGTGCTAACCCGTTGTAAACAAGCAGCTGTTAAATTCATCCCTTAACTAGCCAATCTAGAAAGCACCAACATTTTCTAGCCTATTTCTGTCCTGCCCACCCTTGGCAAACTATTTGCAAAACTTGTATTTAAACAGCGAACAGAATACTTTCAGAAATGCTGTATTCTTCTCCCATTCCTCGACATGGCTTCTTGCTTGCACAAGCACTATACTGACAACCTTATATGCTCTCTCAGACAGTATTCTCCAAATATGGATAAAAGCCTATTGACAGGATCAGTCCTCTTTGACTTTTCCAAAGCTTTTGACCAGTTGACCACCAACTACTACTCGTATTCCTCATCTGTTTCAGCTGTTATTAGCCACAGTTCCATCCCACGATTCAGAGATTATCATACCAGTAGGCAATCCTCAACCCCAAGTATTAGGCAAATTGATCTCCATAGGTGCTGCGGTAGCATTGTCACCTCACAGTTAGATGTTGCTCATTCAATTCTCAGAGCGTCTTCTGTGTGGCGACATGCATGAATGGGCGTTCCTTCTTTGAAGGTTGTGCGTTAGGCCCGGCAAGCCAGCACATCAAAATCTACTGCCAATCATTAGCGGACCGGAATTCCGCTGTGGCGACCCCTAACCGGGAAAAGCCGAAAGAAACAAAAAATTATTACATGCCTGACAATAACTTGTCAGTGACCAAAGGTGAGAATCAAACCTTGCACCTTGTGTCCGTGAGGTAAATGAACCTTAACCATTATGATCTAGACAATCACTTGCTGCTCAATAGACTGATGTCAGAAGTTTTTTTGGGGGAGGGGGGTAAAAACAAATTATTGCGCTTAGTACTTTTGGGGGGGGTTACAGTAGAGTTGCCAGACTTTTTAAAGTATCGAATTGTACCATGTTTTACTTAATCTAATTTTTTTTCCTCTGTGTTTTTGCAGTTTTACCACTTTTTTTCAATAAACTGTAGCCTGGCTAAAATAGCCAATAGTGTGCATGTCTTTGTTGCCTGTTCTCCTTTGAAAAGTAGATAACAGCGCTGTAGCAAACGGGCTCACAAGTAGAACCCAGGAAGTAAGGGCGAGTGGCTCTAACTCCTCCAAAAGACTTGTCACTAGCAGAGTACCTGTGTTTCAGTTCTTGGGTTTGCTCGTCTTTGGCATTTGCATCTTGGAAGTCAAAGCTAATATCAGTGGTTTGTGGCTAACAAAGTCTGTTGATGACTGCAAACTTGGTACTGTAGTAAACTCCTTAGAGGGCAATCAGGATCCTACAAGGCGGCCTGTCCCAAACAAATAGCTGGTGTCAAACCCATGGACTAAAACTTGATGGAGGTAGAGACCCCCAGCCTTACATCCTGAGTTCTCAACAGGCTTTGAGCGAGGACAGCAACAGCCATTGCCGTGCACAAATGGGGCTTCAGTGGACCTGACCAATTACAGATCTATAAACCTTACTAGTCTCCTCTGTAAGGCTTATGGAAAGGATCATTATGAGACTAATAAACAGGGGCTATAAGTAACTTACACACTCTCAAGCCACCCCGTTCGAGATTTATCAAGGTCAAGTCCTGCCTCTTTAACCTCATCTTTTTATTGAAAAAGTCACTGAGAGAATGGATGAGGGCAGATCGATGAACACTTCCTATCTTTACCTTGCAAAAGCACTCAACATCATCACAGGTCTGGCATCATAGATAAATTCACCCAGCTAAATGTTAACCCCTGTGTAACTCATTGGATAGCAATCTGGCTCACAAATAGAACCCAGAAAGTAAGGGTGGGTGGCTCTGCCTCCCCCAAAAGATCTGTTGCTAGCAAAGTAGCCCAGGATTCCATCATTACACTTCGCTTTGGCATTTACTTTTTTTGAAGTCAGAGCTAATGTTAAGGGTGTGTGGCTGACCAAGTTTGCAGATGACTGCAAACACGGTGGTCTTAAACTACCTAGAAGACACAGGATCCTGCAAAAGAGCCTGTGCGAAACAAATAGTTGTTGTCAAAACCATGGAATAAAACTTAATACCAAGGAATGTATAATCATATCCCTCATCTCATCAGGTTTGACTGTCCTTGTAACTGTTGCATTGACAGTACTCATTTGAAAATTGTGCCAGTAGGTAGAGATTTGGGAACCTATGTTGACAAAGAGCTATCGTTCAATCACCACACATCAACTATTGTAAGAAGGTCCTTTTTCATTGCACAGCTTATATCTGAAGGCATGCATGGTTATTATTGTTCAACTGTACTCTGTATTCATTAGGCCAGTCATTGAGTTTAATGCCCTTTCTGGAATTTACGTGTCCAAACACTTGTCACAAATGGAATGACCACAGTGCTTTTTAACTGAAAAAATCAAGGGCCCAAATCATAAAAACTATTGATGACTGTCTATAGCCGTATCCATCTTCTTATCAAACAGGCTTTTGATCGGCGACCTCTGCCTCATCAAGTCCAGTGGTGTCACCGGCTCAAGGTTACTAAATATTTTTTTCGCAAACGTTAATAGAACATTTTGGAGAGAGAAGTATGTATTGCAGAGAATACCAATCGTATGGAACCATCTTCTACTCCACATAAGGCAGAGCACTTCTTTCACTCTACACAAATGTTATTTGGTTGAACGTTAGCCACAAATACATCTCCAGTTTAACACCACTGTCTCTCAGGGAGGGGGGGGGCATGTAATTTCCCCAGCATATATTTGTTCAGCCCACCTTTGTGTATTTGTATTGCAAATTATAAGGGCTAATAATTACCATGGGAATGCAAGGCCAGGCTTCTTGAGATCCTCACAGATCAATAACTTGGTAAGTACTGTGAACCTAGGAAGGATTTTGTTTAGTAAGTCTGCAGTAACCTCAAAGCTAGAATGCAGGTGTAAAGGGTAGGGCACCTGAAAACTGGATTAGCTGTCAGAAGGAACCATGAATGGGCTATAGGCTCAACTTTAGGAGATTGCATGGAAAAAGATTGCAGGCTTTGGATTTTATTGGAGTATGTAGATTAGTTTATGTACAGCGGTAGTGATGCTGCAGTAGCGTTGTCGCCTCACAGTTAGACGTTGCCCGTTCGATTCTCAGTTAGAGCGTCTTCTGTGTGGTGACGGGCGTTCCTTCGTTGAAGGTTGTGCGTTAGGCCTGGCAAGACAGCACATAAAAACTCTACTGCCAATGATTAGCGGACCGGAGTTCCGCTGTGGCGACCCCTAACCGGGAAAAGCCGAAAGACACAAACAATGTAGAATAGTTTATAGCATTTATGATTTGCACCTGTAAACCATTTGTTTTTCTTTTAGTGCACTACACGCACACACACACACACACACACACACACACACACATATATATATATATATATATATATATATAGATAAGGATAGCTAGATCGGTTTGTATCTATCAATGTATATCATCATGAAAGTAAAGCTGTGGAATAGAACCATTTCACTGTTAATACCAGGTTTCAGAATCATATGTTTAATACCATACTGCCAAGGAGGTCTCTTTTGCATGTGGTGTAACAACTTGAAGGTAGTTCTCTGCAGGTTAGAGGGTACGTGGAGCTTTGCCCTTGTCTGAAACATGTATGTTTTTAGCTTCTAGTTGTCAATTTTTGATATGGACTGATCTCCAGTCTTCAGTACTAGGTACAGTACAGTAGATTGCACTCTGAATAGTTTGCTGCAGGGAACCCAAAAATCAATTAAGCTTTTTAGAGTTGTTGCCTGGACTGATCTCCAAATGGTAAAGAAGTTGCACATTTGAATAGTGATAGAAAACAGCTTAACATATTACGTGAGAAAGGTAAGCTCATTCAAGATTAGCAGGTAGGTAAATGGAGAGAATAAACACAATTTTTCTGATTGTTCCTGTTTCATTTTTGTAAAGTTTTATTGAAAATAAAGTAGTGTCTGTTTGATGATGTTTCACTTTTTTCCTCTCAGAGTGTGCCAGACAAATCTACAAAGGTGTTTCGGATATTCAAGCAGTGGCATGCACCTTGCTCATCCTAACAGAAGAAGAAATACTGGAACTTGTTTCTTATTTAGTATTTTGAGACATTTTTAATTTCTTTTCTTTTGTATGTACTTGATGGACTGTTTCTTAATGACAGTCTCTTCATTGTAATGTATAGTTATGGTGGAATTTAGCACACATGCAGTTCTTTGTCTTATTCTAAATTGCTTTTGACCCCAGGCTTACTGACTGAGGATGCTTTTTTTATCTTTCTGGTGCCACAAAACTTAAGCAAAATGACATATCAGGACAAAAGGAATAATGCCACCTTCATTAGTTAAACCACAGTAAGCTTGTTCTTCACACATTCCCTGGTTAATCTGTAAAGCCTAGAGAGCAAAGCCCGAGTGGTTTCACTGAAGGTTTTTTTTGTACTGTTAGAAATGGTTAAATAGACTTATTTGATGCTACTTGAGGCCTTAACTGTTTTAAAATGAAATATCCATTCTCAAAGATGCATATCATAATGTACTGCCACATATTTGGTCATCACTGATAAATCTCCATTGTCTGGGCATGCAGTTGTATGAGACACACATTTAATTTCTGTCTTTAGCCATTGAGTAAGGAGAATGAAATTCAGGGTTTTATTATTTACTTGCATCATGATAAGCATTCTGTGTCATTATATTGCCTTGTCTGTGGTGCTCAAGCTGAAGAATGTTGTCAGGTCAATATGATGGTTTTTTTCTGATTGCACAGCATTATTTGTGTCTACATTGTAAAATAATGTTTGCCTGACTGCTCTTTGTCCTGTACCTGGTGAAAGGAGGAGTGGTAGGTGTAGTAGGCTGAGTAACAAAGCAGGAAAGTACTTTCAGCTCTGTTTCACTTCCTGCCCTACTCTGCAGTTGTGTGAAAACTCATCCAGGTTTTAGATCTTTATGCATGCGCATAATCTTTTGAAATTAAATTGCTGCAGCTCAGCTGGACTGACTTGGAGAAGTGGATTATTAACAAAGCTTGTGGTATGTACTCTGTGCTCTGTATAGAAAGCATACAGTGGTAGTACAATTGATTACTTTTTGAGAGACAAATATTCAAGGACATTAGTGTTTTGTCACCGTTATTAAATTATCTTATTCACCTTGGCATGTGGTCCCTCCATTGCTGCCCTTAATTTTCCTTCTCTTGGTGTCTGTTTTCCAGCACCAAATTTAAAATTAGTCTTCATAAAATAATATTGTCCCCTATCTGATCACCATAAAGTTAATTGAACTTTACCCTCTGCGACTTCAAGGTAAGGGAGTGAATACAAGTATGTCCATAGGCTTCAGTGGATACACCACAGTGCATGTGTGAATTCTTGTCCCTTCAAATCTATTGACATACCCTGTGCTATCCCTCAAGTAACATCATTGAGAAATACAAAATTATGTGGACATACTTTTAATAAAAAGTTTGTGAAACATTTTATTAATAAACCATTCACATAATTGTGGTAAGATTTAGTGGAAAATATATTGTGGCATGTAAGTTAGAAATTGCTGTGATGTAGTAACTAAAGACTTTAAGTATCGTAAGTGGTATTTGCCAGTTCATTTTAAAGTGGGAAAGCACTTCTTTTTCATCTGATGAAGCACAGGAGAGGGACCTCCTGTTAATCTGCAGGGAAATTGTTCAGCACTGTGTGCATAAGATTCACTGTGCTCATCCAGTGCCTCTTTGGGTACTAGACCACAGGAGAACAAAATAGAACACAGTACATAAACTGAGTTGACACTAGTGTCCAGAATACCTTGTCCACCATCCCTCTTATGCTGTTTGTCTCTCTTTTCATCTAAATTGATTAGAGGAATTGTTACAAGTGCCATTCATCTGTTAAAATACAGACTTCAGTGACAGAACAATATTCCTAGTACAGCATACGAATGTGGTACCTACGGAGCAAGACGCTTTTCTTAAGTGGTTTTACTAAGTGAGAATTCCCAATCTGTTCTTTTTAGCGTTTTACTGATGGAGGGTTTTGAACTAATCTGTAAACATAACAAAAGACCAATAAACTGTCCCTAGATCTTACCAAAAAAAAATTGTACTTAGCTTAATGCCCGCTTTTCCTTTACTGCTTGGATAAAGCCCCATTACAAATCAAGTCAGCAGATAATGGAATGTTTATGTAAAAAAAAAAGGTGCCTCATTGACAAAAATAATGTGCATGTTTATGTATCAAGTTGTTTGATTCAGCAAAACAATGGATGAAGAAGTGTGTTGTTCTCCTTGCTGCCTGGGAAATTCATGCAGTCCACTGAATTCTGACAGGTAAAGTTGTGTACCATACTATGGTGACTTGCTTTACTTAGAAGTATGTGGATGCTGTAGAACATTTGGAGGAGTTGTACAAAAAGAAGGTATGTTTATTTCACTGAACTGGAGTGTTTTAAATATTCAGACATTTGAAACATTGTCTCTCCCCACTGGGAATTACCTGGAAGTACTGCAGTGTATTAGATCGAGCTGTATATTCCTTTGTTAAAGTAGATAATATTGTATGAGAATGCTGAACAGACATCACCAGCAGTGCATGATGGGACATTTTATATTTGAAAACATCACCACTTGTTCATGGCTTTGTCACTTACTGACAACATCCGGTCTACATTTTTGATTGAATAGAAAATTAAACTGAGTTGGGGTTTAAATGGCTTGTTAGAAAAGGTAAATCAAAGTTGCACTCATGTTTGAGTGAAAATGCAACTAATTACACATCTTCAGCTCCTTTTCCATCACTTTAATACTTTATTAAGCCAAGTGACATGTTATAGGCATACAATTATGCCATAATATGTGTTCACCATGGGGATGTTTGAATTGAATGAGCTTTATGCTTTTACCTTTGCAGTACATTGTAACGTGACCATCAAAGCACTAAATTGAATTTTGGATTGTTTGTGCATGCAGACCTGGATACAAGTGTCTATACCATATCAGTAGTAATATGTTTAGATACTTCAGTTTTTAATAAATATTTTCCCTAAAGCACAGTCTGTTTGAAGGACTGCAGTGGAAAGTACCAGTCTTTACTAGATGTTGCCTTGATGTGCATTTCCTTTTTTAGTTAGTATGAGCTGGTGTTATAGCATCCAAATCTTTCCAGATGGTATGTGAAGCATATGCAACACACATGCTAAGTCTTTCTTTTCTGTGGATGGCAAGCTCAGTTTCTGCTTATGCTCCTTATGTGCTGTACTGGTCACTGACATTGGAAACACTGTATTAACACTAAGTTGTAAAGTGTTTTATTACTTTAAAATCCAGTATTGCTACTGAAAAAAAATGCTTATGGTGACTAAACTGCTATGCAAGTATTTCACATTTGAACATGTCTTAATTTGGTTTGCTCGTGTTAAGACATTTCTAGCTTAAATCTGAAAGTGGAGGAGGTAATATGCAAATAAGACTTGACCTGTAAAGCATAGTTAAGATTAATAAAAAGCAGTGAAAGTGTTAAAGCTTTGCCATAAATTTGTTAATCAAATCTGCCCCTCTGAATGAGATTTTAAGTATGTATTTGCAGAAGAAAACGTTAGACTTGAATATATTGATTGTGTACACACATGGTACATACACATTTCCCTCAATCTCACACACACGTGCCCACATTTATATAATATGCTGTATGTAGCTGTATTCAGAAAACAGATTCTCCTAATATACAAGCATGAAAATCATTGCTACATTAATGAAGATGGGATATGCAGGCTTAAGTGTACTGTAGCAACAAATGCTACTGTTTGGCAGACAGAATTTGAAGAATGCATTCTTCCTTCACTGTTTCTATTTGGGAGTCTGACATTTCATAGAGATTGAATATTATGAAGCTGGGGAAATGATAAACTGTGATACTATATACTCTAGTGTAGCAATTGTTGTATGGCAGATGGTGTTTTTAAGGTTTGAATTCATGTTTCCAGGTATAAAATTTTGCAGTCTGACTATTGCATCACTTTACTTGGATTATTTTTGGGGAGGCAGAATAAAGCAAGTTGTGGCATTAGTTGGCAGGTAGATTGTGAAAACAGAGGACAAGCAGGGATGGTTAACAAGGACGTAATGAGTGCGAGGCCTCAGACCCACACATACACTTGTACAGTAGTGTGTTAAATAGACTTTCATTCTGAACAGCTGCTACTGAAGTATTACAGTAGAGTAGTGTTGGCTATTAACCTGCAGGTCAGTTGTGTAAAAAGTGGGTAGAAGTTCTATCTGATTAAACATGTTTATTGACTTGACATTGAGGTGGAGCATGTTGCCCTTTTTGAAATTAAGTGCTAAAATATATACTGTGGCTGGATACCTGGGTGGATTTGTGGTCATTTCATTTAAACTTTAACATCACAGCTGTGATTGAGCATTACCTTATTTCATAAAAGCAACAGATGCTTAATCTTGTTGATAACTTTATCTTGTTCTCTTCATGATCATTACTTTAATTGCTGTACCAGTGACTGAGAGAATGGCTGGTGCAGCTTACTCTGGGCAATATCTGTCTCAGTCCTATATATGTGACCAGGAGTCGTCATGCCATTTTGCATGAGTCTTCTAGTGAATTGGAAAAGAATCTGGTGAACACATTCGACAATTGGTTATGGATCTAGGGCATATGCTATTCACATCCTTGCAATGAAGACATAACATAGAGTAATGCGTGTACTGTGCAGATAATCATTAGCTTTGCTTCCCTACCATGCAGCAGCTGTGGACAGTAGTATAACTAGGTTGGGGCAAGAGGGGCAACTGCCCTGGGTCCAAAGTTTGGGGGGGTGCAATCATTCAATATTGATCTCTCTTTAATGCAATACTGGCTTTTAAAAGCCAGTATTGCATTTGTGGTTAAACCGGAGTTCTGTAGCACTCATGTGTGCTCTAAATAGTAGCAAGCAGTTTGCTACAGTTTAACAGTAAAAAAAAAAAAATATTTATTTTTTGTCAACTTAAACCTGAGCAGTGTAGCACTCCGTGCAGGTAGGATATAAACTGTAGCAATAGTTTGCTACATTTGTAGTATCAGTTTGCTGAAGAGTATGATGAAAGAGGGTTGGGGCAGAGCACAGAAATGGGACCTGAATGACTGGGGGGGGGGGGGGCAGCATGTCATGCATCTGGCCACTTGGTTGGTGTGTCAGTAGAAAGAACATCCTTTTTCTTTTTCTTTCTTTTTTTGTTGCTCGGCAGTGGAATAGTTTGGGGGAGGTCAGTGTAGATCTAACTGTAATAACTTGATTGCTTTCAATGTAGCAGTTCTCTTTATTTACATTGAAGTTTGTTTTGCTGAGTGGGTTGGGATGCTGTTGTGTAGTACACTCCCAATGTGCTGGTTGAACCAGCTATGTTTCTGGCTATGGATTCTGTTTCAGGGTGCTGAATTGGGAGGGGAGCAGGAGTTTAAGATGCACTGATAACTGTTCTTATCACCTGGAAGGCAGTTGTTAAGGTATTTGAAAAAGAAAATTAAAGTAATAAAACAAATCATGCTGATTTTTGTATCTTGACTCCAAGAGACAGGTGAAAAAAGAAACCCTAACTAACGAAATATGTGAAAGACGTGAGAACAAGACTTGCCATACCTTAAGTGGAAAAAGAAGCAAATATGTCCATTTTCATTTTGTTATACACACACGGTCATCATCAGTAAGAATTATCTCAGTACAGGCTTCCATCTTAGTTAATGCAGACCTGCAGCAGTTACTGTTGTGTTAATCTTGGTAGCATTGCATTCAAATGTAGCTGTAGCACTCATCTAAATCAAAGTGATGTATTTCCAGAGCAAAACAGTAAAATAGTGAATTCAGAGATGATGTGAAACTGAACATATGATTGCACAGTGCATCCATACAAGGAAATGCCATTCTTTTTAGTCATACTTACGTATGTTTTTAGCACAAGTTGGCAGTAAAGGAAAAAAGTACAATTTTCACTTACTGGAAGAAGGAGTGCCCTTCTTCAACCAGTCCCAATCATTTCTGCAGTAATGCTTGGCTGATGTAGTTCATTTTCTCTTCTGGAGCACCAGCAGTCAGTCGTGCCTGGGGAAAAGAAGGGTATCTGTGCACTTTGTGACTGACATAAAAGTTGGTTTACTTGTGACATTGAGTTAGTTGACCAAAGGCTATCTTCCAGGTTGAGACCTTGGCAGTTCAGTAATTTTTACTGTTCGTTGTGTATTGTGAAAAATGCTACTTTTGTTGTAATATACCTCATTGGATTTGTAGAATTGTGTTACTCATGTAAGTCAATCTTGAAACATTTAGTTTAATGAAAATGAGGTTGTGCAAACAACACTGTTGGAATCGAGTGTTCATAGCATACTTATTCTGTCCACTGTATTTGTTTTATGACCCGTAATGGGTTTCAGCTACTGTCACTTTATTCCAGCCATTTGTGAATCTGAGCAAGAGACACCCAATGAAAATTATATTTTTGTAGTAAGATGGCAGAAGTGATAATTGAAGTGTTTTACTGCACTTGTCACAATTGTATGTTTTGTTACAAGTACATAAACATGCACCCTGTAAATGTACACTGTAAATGTATAAATAAAATTAAAAATGTGGTATTGCTTGCATTATGAGTTTCTCTGCATGTAAATAAAGGTTCATTTTTCAGGGAGAAATGTATACTTGGATTGTTCATGGAGCAGCTTTAATTATATTTGAAGGGCTTCTTTCATGACATGTTTTGTAAGATCATGTAAATAATCGGTTTAATCATTGATTAAAAACAGTGAACACTTCATATTCCCATCTTTACTGCTTGCTGTACTCTGATGAGAGATGGTACTATGATGTATTGAGCACTCAGTCTGTTGGCATTTGTGAGAAAAGCATTCTTTAGGTATGTGTATTTACTCCAGTTATGGGACTGTTCCCTCGTAAGGGTTATTTGTGACCTGTCTTTCTTGTTAATGCTCAAGAGTTATTTGTCTTTTAGGTATCTGTCCATAAAAGACCACTTTTCACAGAGTCTTAATTTGTTTCAGTACATTATTTTTAGTTAACATTTTGCATTTTAAGCTACTGAAAATTAATGGACCTACTGTGGATTGTATAGCATTTCTTTGACCTGTAGGCTGTGCCGACGACATTACTGTAGGGCTTGATAGATTCGGTCAGTCATTTAAGTCAAATCATTTGCTTTAAAATAGTAGAATGGGACATGGGATGTTACATTGCACCATGTAAGAGAGATGTTCATTTATTGTGGTGTAGTTTAATAGTGATAGTTGGTCACTGGGCGGCCTCAGGTGGTGCAGTGGTTAACGTTGCCACCTCACAGCAAGAGGTTCTCCGATTCGATCCTTGGCTGGCATGCCTTCTGTGTGAAGTCTGCATGTTCTCCCTGGGGTCACGTGGGTTTCCTCCGGATGCTCCAGTTTTCTCCCACATCCCAAAGACATGCTGTAGGTGGATTTGACGCACTAAATTGGCCCCAGGTGTGAGTGTGTGCCTTCTGTGGAAGGTTGGGCGCCAGGCTGGCAACTCGACATTGTAAAACTCCACTGCCAATCATGAGCGGACAGGTGATTTGCTGTGGTGACCCCTAACCAGGAAAAGCTGAAAGAAGTGATAGCTGGTCACTGGTACTTGTTTTCTTGTCTTTGCCATTTACTTCTTAAACTGATTGCGCTTTTTATCCTCTCTGCGTACACATTTAAAACATGCATCATATGATGTGTAGAGTCTACATTTTACTCACTATTACTAAAAAGTGACAAAAGGAATCTTGTAATGATGATTTGTGTTTGGTTGTGTCATTGAAACTGACCAACCAGGTTCTGTTTCTTTCAGTTTGCTACTCTAAAGTTATGCAGTTAGGGAGTAGGTTATATCAAGCAAGGGGTACTGGGGATAAAACTGCATGGGAGAGTTTATAATGCCGTATTACCCAGGGTTTTAAAAGCTTATTCCTTTTGATGCATTATTGAAATTAGATGGCATTAAAGTTTGTCTCCCCAGTCTCTTGAACCATATCCTATTCTTAAGCTTATTAATTCACAGCTGAGAATATCACCAGCCAAAAACAAGGAGTTACTTTTCCTTTTTGTAGTTACTTTATATGTCTTTCTATAGTTAATTTACAAATCTGGAAATCTCATGTTTGTATGAACATAAGGTAAAAGCATGTTGGAGGAGGGCATGAAATGGTGCATGGTCTGTTGCATTAGTTGTATGAAAAAAGACTAAGAAAACTAGCACACACAGAGCTGATGAAAGGAGATAGTACTTCAAAGTTATCCATAGAATCCAAGTGGGATGCTATCTTGCAAACAAGGATCTATCGGTACAAATTGATAAAGCATGAGAATGTATGCAAGACAGCTGAGGGAGATGTTACGAAGCATTATTTTATGGAAAGTTTGCTGGGTGAGTGAAACAGACCTAAAGTGGCAGTACCATAAAAGCTGTTACTAAAATCAATAATCTGTGGGGAGGCATAAGGTTCGAAAGTCCATGAGATGGAGTTGGAATCATAATATAACATCGAGCCCTGCAATTTCAGGACTCAGTGTTACAAATAAAACATCAAAATTTAGCATTTAACCTTGTGTACTACACTTATAGGTTCATAGGTAGGTACTAGGCTATCTGCCCAAGGGCCTAAGTAAGCCTAGTCAACAAGGTTCCCTGGTTTATGCCACCCATGAAAGTTAATTTCCTGTGCCCCTGTCGAGCAGAGCCACATAAGTGATCCCCGGGGTGTACTTCCTATTTCCCATCCACTCATCAAGATTTTTCTTGAAGAGTGCTAATGAGAAACTTTGCTTGACATAGATGGGTAGCTTGTTCCAAAGTATAGGAAGTCTCTGGGGCAGGAATCTAACCCTCCAGCATGTCCTGTTTATTGTGGTGACAAGGTTTAGGTCCCTAGAGAGTGTAGCTCAGAGGGATTGGGATTTCTTTAGGTGTAGCATGTCCAGGAGCTCTAGGTTTAACATAGCTTTATATGTTAGGCAGAGATCTCCTTGGAGTAGCAAAATGCTACAGAGTAAAGCTGGAGTTTTTTGAGACGGTCAGTGTAGGGCATCTGTTTGAGGCCAGTAAGCCTCTTTGTGAGGTACTTCTGTGGTCTTTCCAGCTTTTGCAGATGTCTTGTGAGGTACATTCCAAAAGGGGCGTTGTACTCTATAATGCATCTAATGAGTGCAGAGTAGAAGGGAACATTGACGTCTTTTTTCCTGAATGAGAAACCTTTTGTGATGAGGTGTGCCACATAGAAGGATTTCCTGACTACTGTGGCGATGTGATTATCAAAGGAGAGACTTCTGTCCACCTGGGGCTCAAGGTCTCTCATCACACATTCAGCATTAAGTAGACTGCTGTTTATGTGGTAGTTCATGGGTACAGAGTTTTTACCAAAGGGGATGACAAAGCACTTTTTGACATTGAGCTTGAGGCCATGCCTCTGACACCAGGCATCTGTCTCAGTGAGGCCCTTCTGTAGGATGTCCACATCATTTGGGGAATCGACTATGGCTCCTAGTTTGCAGTCATCTGCAAACTTAGTTAGCCAGAGGCCTTCTGTGTTAGCCTGTACTTCAGTGAAGTAGATACCAAACAGGAGAGGTCCCAGGACTGAACCGTGTGGTACTCCATTTGTCCCTTGTTTGAAGTCAGATTTAGTCTGCAGCTTTTACAGTGTGGATTCTGTCAGTGAGCCAGTTGGCAACCCATCTTGTGATGTAGGGATTTATACCTAGTTTAATGAGGGTAAGCTATAATTCCAGAATGGGGGATGGTGTCAAAAGCCTTGGCGAGGTCAAGATAGGCTGTGTGAACCACCTTACCCTCGTCTATGGCTTTGGTGACTGCCTCAAAGAAGTCGATCAGGATCAGAAGGCATGATTTGCCTTTCACAAACTTGAACTGGGTGGGGTCCAGAGTTTGGAGGTTACCAGTGTCTTTGAGTTCCATGAAGATACATTCCATGGCCTTGCAGACCAGGCTCATCAGACTGATATGGCGATAGTTCCTAGGATCAGTGGTGGCTCTCCCTTTGTGGAGTGAGATAAATGTTGCTGTGCGCCATTCAGTGAGCACAAAGCCTGACGTGAGACTATGATTGAACATGGTGCTTAAGTGGAGAGCCAGTTTTTTCAGAAATTCATGTAAATTGCAGCCTGGGATGTTGTCCGGTCCCTTGGATGCTGTGTTTTTGGTTTTAGAGAGTGCAGCTTTTACCCGCATAGATGTGATTACAGGGACTCTGCATTCTTCCTGTGTAGATATGGGCCTTTTAGGGCGTGGGGGGGGGGGTAAAGTTAGCACTGAACCTATCTGCCAGGATGTTGGCAATATCAGTTGGTTCTGTAATTTTTGTGCCATTGTGCTGTAACTCGGAGCAGATCTGGGTGTTGCCATTGAAATTCTTGACATAGCTATAGAATGCTTTGTGGTTGCCCTTAGACTCAGTGGCAATTTTGTTTTCGTAGCTAGCTTTGGAGAGGGTTGTTTTAACCTGAGTGTCTGTGATTTCAGGGGCACTACATTTTTCTGGTATAGTTACGGGCCCTTTTGGGGGTGAGAAGTTTGCACTGAACCTGTCTGCCAGGATGTTGGCTATATCAGTCAGTTCAGTGTATTTTGTGCCATTCTGCACTAACTCTGAGCAGATCTGAGAATTGCTAGTTAGATTCTTGACATAGCTAAAGAATGCCTTGTGGTTATCTTTAGAGTCCATGGCAATTTTTCTTTCGAAGCTAGCCTTGGATGATTTTATGAGGGAAATGTAGTTTCTCGCCGATACTGATCAGGGTGTCTTCCCTTCTTGGGAGTTTACTCTTTTCTGTATTAGTTTCCTCCTTCTATTGTACAGCTAGTTTATGGCAGGGGTCCACCAGACTGGTTTCCTTTTCTTGGAGGAGTGAGTCTTGGTTTTGTTAGGTGCCCATAGAGTGCATTAGTAAAGGATTTTGCAGCTTGGACAGCGTTATCCTTTAGCATGGGGGCTTTGAAACTTCCCACCTTGGTCTTTCGTAATGCGAAGTTTGCTTTTGAAAAGTTTTTCACAGTGGTTTCTATGACCGGGGGTGGTGGCGGCGGAATGTGGATACCCAGAGTGATTAGTTTATGGTCAGATCTAACCAGTGAGAGGTTGACTTCCATTGTGGAACACCACCCATGTCGCCCTTGTTGGTGATGACCAGGTCCAATATATTGTCACCTCTGGTGGGGGTGTTGACCAGTTGATCCACGGTGTTTGAGTTTATAAATTCTAGGAAATGTTTGGCAATGGAGTTTGTACTTGAGTAGTTCTCCCAGTTAATGTTTGGGTAATTGAAATCACCCAATATCAGGGTGTTTGGTAGGACCTTTATGTTTCCCAGTGTTTCTAGGAATGTGGAGTGGGGGTCCTGGGACATGGTTGGTGATCTGTAGCAAGCTATAATTCGAATAGCAGTTTTGCCTGTTAGTTTGCCTGTTAGTTGCATGTGGATGATCTCTGAAGCATCGTGCTGTGCCACTGACCTGGAGGTGTGGGTATCCTTGATGAATATAGATACTCCCCCACCTTTTGTATTTCGGTCCGGGTTTTGTGGCCGAAATGTGTGGTATGAGTTGTAGCCTGGTAGTGCTGGGGTGCTCTCTGGAGCCTTAAACCAGGTTTCTGTTACTGCACATATATCGATTTTCTCCATACTGAGGAGTGCCTCGAGTGCGTGCATTTTGAGGTTTAGACTTCTGGTAACTGAGTAGCATTACCCTCAGTTTTTTGTTACTTGTGCTATTTATGGGGCTGGGTTTGTCTTTTGAACCTTGCCTAAAAAAGGCACTATCGTGGTGGCAAGAGCCTTGGCCAATATTTGAAAGCCTAAGGGTGACAGGTGCAAGTCATCTCTAGCCAAGCAGCATGGCTTGTTGAGCATGTCATCCCAGGCTGACAGACACTGGATCCCCTTTGAATGACACCAGAAGCTTAGCCAGTTGTTGAAATTGATAATTTTTTCTCTATACCATGGTATCATTCTTGGTGAGGGCAGTATGCTACTCAGGGTCAGGGTCATACAGGCTTGGGATACATGATCAAGAGAGCTCCTCCATGTCTCTTTTGATGTAGTCCAGGGAGGTACAGCTAGGGTCATTCACACCAACATGGACAATGACGTGCTGGAGGGATAGATTCCTGTCCCAGAGACTTCCCATGCTCTGGAACAAGATTCCAATCTACATTAGGCAGAGCTCCTCACTAACCTTGACGAGTGGATGGGAAACAGAAAGTTTACCCCAGGGATCACTTCAATGGTTCTGCTGGACAGAGGTACAGGGAACTAATCTAAGGGGGCGGCGAAAGCCAACACATTCCGGTTAGGCTTATACATGCCTTTGGGCAGATAGCCTAGTACCTACCTATGAACCTATTACTGAGGCTGACCAGGTAGCTCCTCCACTCATGGGATTTTACTCTCTTTTGCAACAGTTTCTTCTGTTGTAGAGTTTGTTTATGGCAGGGGACCACCAGATTGGCTTCCTTTTTTTGGAGGATAGCATCTTAGTTCTGTTTGGGATGGCATGATCCATGCACTCATGTAAGTGCTTATAGAGTGCATTTGTGTAGGATTCAGTAGTTGTAACTGTATTGTCCATCTGCATGGGTGTCATGAAGTTCGCCAATTCTGTATTAAGCATGAAGTTAGCTTTGGAGAAATTTTTTTACCGTGGTTTCCTTAATGGTGGATAGGGGCGGGATGCAAATATCTAGGGTTATTAGCTTATGGTTGGATCTGACCAATGAGGAGTTGACTTCAGGTGTGGAACACCGGTCACTCATGTTGGTAATGACTAGGTCTAGGATATTGTTGCCCTTAGTGGGAGTGTGGATAAGTTGATCCAGGGCTTTGGAATTTATGAATTCCAGAAAGTGTTGAGCAAAGGAGTTGGTACATGAATAGTTTTCCCAGTTAATGGTGGGGTGGTTGAAATTGCCCATTATTAGGGTGTTTGGTTGAACCCTAATATTTTCCAGTATATCAAGAAAAGAGGAGTGGGAATCCTGGGGCATGGTGGGGGGTCTGTAGCAAGCTACAATTTGGATTGCAGTTTTGCCCAGAGTTAGTTGCACTTGAATAACTTCGGATGCATTATGCTGCACAACTAGTCTGGAGGTGTGGATATCCTTAATGAATATGGACACACCTCCGTCTTTGGTGTTCTGGTCCAGGTTCATGGCCAAAAAAGTGTGGTATGAGTTATAGCCTGGTAATGCAGGGGTGCTATCTAGAGCCTTGAACCAGGTCTCAGTCACTACATTTCGTGTCTCTTTAGATCTCATTTGACACCTATGTATCTAATGGACAGAGACAGCCTGTCAATGATTCATCTCACAGGCCCCTGCTTACACTTACCAAGCATACAAAAAATTGTCAAATATTGGGAATGCATGGCTAGGTTTAAAAAGGCCCCAGTGGTCATTAGTGTAGTACACACCTATGAACCTACTGCTTGCATTGAGAGGCAATTTCAGGCTGATTGGGTTGTGATTTAGAGAGGGGTTTTTTTTGTCTCTTTGATCTTTTAATTTTATGTCAATTTTTTTTAATTTTGCTGCACAGAACACAGTTGGAGTTCTATTTTGATAGTTTAGTTACCTACTAGGGATCAAGGAAGTTGAGCATTGATGTTATGTAGTCCTATCTCGCCGTAATTCTTGCTGGATGGTTCGGAACCGATATTCGGCTCCAACTCGACCAATACTAAAGCTCGAAAGCTTTTACTGGCTCGAGGCTAACCCCTGTCCCATGGTGCCTCACGGCAATTCTCCAGATCTCGTTTGCCGCAAAAGTTTCGAGGTTGTCTCCTTACTGGCTCATTGGCTAAGTAGAAGATTTTTTGATAAATCTTGTATTTTCACCACTTTTTTCTTTTCTTTTTTTATTTTATTTTACATTTGTTAACCACCCGCTGTGGTGGTGCTGCAGTAGCATTGTCGCCTCACAGTAAGACGCTGTCCGGTTCGATTCTCAGCTAGAGCGTCTTCTGCATGGAGACATGCGTGAATGGACGTACCTTCGTTGAAGGTTGTGCATCAGGCCTGGTAAGCCGTACGTAAAAATCAACTGCCAATCATTAACGGACCGGAGTTCCGCTGTGGCGACCCCTAACCATGAAAATCCGAAAGACACAAACAAACATTTTACATTTGTTAACCGGGATAGTCCGACTGGATATATGTCCATTTTCAGGGGAGGCCCGGGGAGAAAAGCTCCAAACAGTAACAAAAATATAATTAAATTTTCTTTTACTCTTTATAGTTATTTGCTTTTCTTGTGTCTTTGTATTGAGTGCTTGACTCCTACCCCCCCCATAGGATTGTACAGCCCGTTTTAGTTAGAGGGCTGTAGTTGCCTGTTTAAATTAGAAGACCTTTCCTCCCTGAGTGTTACTGCTTTCAGGAAAAAAAAAAAAAAAACATTTCTACTCTTCGTAACTTGACTGTTTATTGTTAATATTGTTATTATAGTTAGCGTTGTTGTTTTTGTATTTTGATAGCTTTGTTAGCTTTGTTCTTGTCAGCATGTCTAAGGAAAAAGACAGAATATAAGGAACACCACCCCTCGGGGTTCAAAAAATGTGATAAATGTTCACAGAAGATGTCATTGACTGACAGTCACACTAGCTGTGTGTACTGCTTAGGCGAAGTCCACTTACAAGAACCCTGTACCTTTTGCCATGCCTTCAGTACTAGGGTTCTTAATGAGCGGAAATGCAAGTTAATAGATAGGGGTCTTATGACCAGTTCCTTCCAGGAACAGCTGGAACTTGGTCAGACATCTTCCAAGACTACTAAAAGAAATTCTCTGGCTCCGATTCCACTTCGTCTGTCACAGTGCCATTGGTGTCGAGGCAACCTTCGGTACCGAGACAATTACCAGATATCGACCCTGTCTCGCCTACTTTGAGGTCTCCTAATTAGAGAGGAGAAGATCTCCTTCTGTCTCCAGCCGCTCCTCCAGGACTCTTTCAGTTGAGGACATCGAGCAGGTGGTGAAGAGGTTGCTCTCTGGCCCAGCTCTGGCAAGAAGATTGGCCCCTCCAGACCCAAAGGCTTTGGAGCTGCCCCATTTACAATCCACTGCTCCTCCGACTGCTTGGCTCTTGGAGCCAAACACTTCAGGTTCTTCGATGTTGGATCCTTCAGTTCTGAGAATTCTCCCTGCTTCCTCGGAACCGATAACTCTATACTCAGAGGCTCAGTCTAGAGCTGAGGGATCTGGGAGCCGACGCTCTCAAGTCAACTTCGAGGGGGATAGTCACCCTGGGTTTTTTCTGAATCGACCCTCCCTCTCGGTGCCTTGGCTCAACTCGGCTCGGTTCCCATGTCTGCTTCGGAGCTAGTCCCTCCTGCTCGGAGCCGATCTTCCTTCTCGGAGCGGAGGTCATCTTCGGAGAGGGGAGGAAAGGCCTTTGAAGCAATAGAGAAAGCTTTGTCCAGTGCAGAAGCCCTGCCTTTGAACCCAGTGTCCCACCAGCGGCCGACAGCAGCCTCTTTTCCCCTGCCACCCCCTCAGCATAGGGAATCAGAGACAGCCCCCATTGGAGGTGTCCCCTCTTCCAGGACCTCCCCAGATTATCCCACTGGAGAGCTTCCTCAGAAGAGACTTTGTAAAAGGAAGCATGTTGACTTACCTGAGTCTATCACTGATTTGGAGGAGTCAGAAGGGTCCCTTCGATCCCCCTCTGAGGATGTCTCCTTTTTTGACATACTTGAAATCCTTAGACAGAGGGGTGATTGGAAGACCTCTAATCCTACTGAGAACAAATCAGTGTATCTTGAGGCCTTTGGTTCCCAACCTTCCACCTCCTGGGTGACACAGCCTCATGACCAGCTCTTAGGGAATCATATCCCGGAAAGCGTGGACCTCCCCAGATACAGTGGAACCTGTCCCGAGGAGGCCAAAAAAATTTGTGACTGTCCAAAAAAGAATGATAAACACCAAGCCACAGCCAAGAGCATATAACAGAAACTGACTTTAATAAAAAAACATTTAAGTGCTTTCACCAGACCATCTGATGAAGCACAGTTGTCTGTGTGAAAGCACCCGTTTTTTTATTAGTCAGTTTGTATTATATGCTCTTGACTGTGGCTTGGTGTCTATTGTTCTTTTTTGGATTATCTGTTTGCTGTTGAACACCACTTTTCCTTGGGAGAGTTATCTATCTGTTTTTCTTCATAAATTTATGACTGCACCAGAAGATAAGTCCTTTCTTTTCAAGGGAGTTCCCATTGATGCTATGTTGGTAGAAGCGGTCACGAAGAAGGAGTTGTCCGAGACATCTTCTAATATCCATCCTCATAAGGAGGCCAGGACGATGGATAGGTATGGAAAAGTGTACCTTCTCTTCAGCAGCATTTACCTTAAGATCGCTGAATTACCTGTCCCATTTTACTTCAAAGGGATCTCCTGAAGGAGTTGGGAGATGCCCTTCATGATTCAGTAGCTTCGGGATCCACGGATAAGGTTTCTGCGCAGCTCTCCACCCTTACATCGATAGCTAACTCCTCCATGAGGCTGATTTCCTATGCAGCGGACGGAGCTAGCAGGGCAGCCACAGCAGGAATCTCTCTTAGGAGGCATTCCTGGATGAGTCTCTGTAACTTTACAGAATCCTTTGTCTTCCTTCACCAACGTCCCCTTTGGATGGTTCAACTCTTTTTGGACCTCCGGTGAAAGAGACCTTGACCAGGTGCGAGCAGGAAGGGAAAACCTTATCTGTCGTCGGAGTCCGTTTCTCCCTTCCTTCTAGACCCTATCATAAGGGTCACACAGGAGGGAAAATGTGGTTCCGTAAATCCCAAAAAGGTTTCCTTCAGGCACAGGGTCAACTCTCCCCTAGGGGCAGAGGGGGAGGATACAATGGAAGATGCCATCCTCCTGGCAGATGAGGTCTGCAACACCAGGGAGATAGAGAAACCTTCTCTGATCATCCCTTCCATCGCCGCTGAGAGGTTGCCCGACTGTCCATCTCTGGAGGCAGTCGGGGGGCATCTTTCACTGTACCCAAGCGCCTGGCTAAACATTTCACAAGATCATTTGGTACAAACGATTATATCCAGGGGTTACCTGATTCCCTTTGTTTCTGGTCCCCTGGTAAACCGGTCTCTACCAGAGGTTATCTCGTTGCTGCGAAAAAGTCATCCAAGAAGGTCCCCTCAGAGCAAATAGGATCTGGAACTTACTCTCAATTCTTTTTAGTTCCAAAAAAGATGGGACTGGAGATCAATTCTAGATCTCAGCAAACTCAACAAGTCTGTAAAGAAATCGAAGTTCCGAATGATCACTCTGCAGTCGATATTTCCCTTTATCGGGAAAGACAGTTGGATGTGCTCAGTAGATCTTCAGGATGCGTACTACCACATCAAATTGTGCAGGCGCTCCAGAAGATGCTTATGCTTTTGGCTGTGAGCCAGTCATTTCCAATTTAGAACACTGCCCTTTGGTCTCACTACAGCCCCCAGAGTGTTCACCAAATGCATGGCAGTGGTAACGGCTCACCTGAGATGTCAAGAATTCCAGATGTTTCGCTACCTAGACGACTGGCTCCACACTGCTACCACCAGGCACCAACTGATCAAAACCAGGGATGAGACTCGTATGCGCCAGATTAGGCATTACAATAAACCTAAAAAAAATTAGCCTTATCTCCATCGCAGCACATTGTATTCTTAATCTCAGAAATAGACTCAACCAGCATGACAGCAAAGCTGACACCAAAATGAATAGAATCACTGCGCGACCAAGTCAGATCTTTACCAAACAGACACAAAGTACAGGCCAGGGTAGTCCTTCAAGTCCTAGGGACTATGGCTTCCTCCATTCTCTTAGTTCCCCTTGCCCGTCTGCACATGAATACTTCAGTGGCTACTATTTGCCCCAGTGGTCAAAGCAGGATCTCCCCCTGTCTCACCAAATTCTCATCACAAATGTCTGCAAGAAGGATCTGACATGGTTACATATGGATCAACTTCATTTAGGTCGCCCACTTGTTCCCCCTCAAGAAAATGCAGTTTTGACCACAGACTCCTCCCAGATAGGGTGGGGGGCATTATCTGGGAATGACGGTCCAAGGTACTTGGCAAAACCATGAGAACCACTTGCACATAAATGTTCTGGAGATGAGAGTGATGCTTTATGCGTTGCAAGCACTTCACAGTTCTCTTCACACAGGGACAATTGCTATTAAATCAGACAAACATGTCTGTGGTGTAGTACATAAGCAAGGGGGAACCAAATCTAACTTTGTCGAGAGGCCTTAAGAGTATGGAAATGGGCGGTGGACACTCAACACTTTCTGGTAGCAATGCACATCCCGGGAAAGTCCAATGTGATAGTGGACAAATTCAGTCAAGCTATTCTCATGCCTCACGAGTGGTCTGAATTCAGAAGTTGCAAAATAGATCTTTCACAAATGGGGCCAGCCTTGCTGCGACCTATTTGCCACATACCTGAACACCAAATGCAACAGCTACTTTGCCCTAATTCCTCATCCAAAGATGTCACCCAGGAATGCTCTGGTCCACGATTGGCCTCCAGGACTCCTTTGTTTTCCCACCTTCTCCTGTCATTCCAAAAGTGATTCAGGAAAGCAAAACAGTTGGAGTAGCCTGATCCTCATTGCTCCTCACTGGCCTCATCAAGTCTGGTTCCCCTTTCTATGTCCCTATCTCTTGGAGGAACCATGGATTCTGGAACCATCTCCAGATGACCTGATTCATCAATCGGGGCAGTTCCATTCTACCATCCAGACCCTAAAATTGACAGCATGGCTGCTGCAGTTACACGAATAGACAGCTGCGTTTCCCTTTCACCTACAGTCAAACACATTCTGATTTCTTCCCACAAACCTTCCACTAGGAAACTGTATCCCAGCAAATGGAAAAGGTTTTCTATTTGGGCAGTAAACCAAGGCTTAGATCCCTATACAGCTCCTATAGAGTGTATTTTGTCCTTTCTTGCATCTATTTTTCATGAAGGATCTGCTGCTGCTGTGGTTAGAGTTCAGTTAGCTGCCATCTCAAATTACCATTTCGGCTACATGGGAAATCCAATCATGTCCCACTCTTTGTGCAAAACTTTTTTGAAAGGAGTCCTCCTCAGACCTCCAATCAGGCAACCACCAGAACCCTGGGACCTAAACCTAGTTCTTGCATCTTTAATTTCTTCACCCTTTGAACCTTCATCGGATCTGAAATTATCTTGGAAAACACTGTTTTTAGTAGCTATAACTTCTGCCAGGAGAGTCTCAGAATTGCAACCTCTCACCATTCAACCTCCTTACATTGTTTTCCACAAGGATAGTCTCTCACTTGGAACTAATCCTTCCTTTCTCCCCAAGGTATGTTCAGAGCATAATCTCAACACCACTATTGAACTACCAGTGTTCTTTCCAAATCATTCTAATAAATCAGAATACAGACTACAACTAGGAGTCAACAGAATTCTCAGGTTTTACCTACATAGGACTAAAGAATTTAGAAAATCAGACCAAATATTTGTTTCCTTTACTGACAAAAATAAAGGCTTGCCTGTTTCTAATGTTACCCTTTCAAAATGGCTTTCAGATTGCATTTCTTTTGCTTATAAGACTGCTGGCAAACAGTTACCTAACAAAGTAAATGACCATTCAACAAGAGCAGTATCAACTTCATGTGCCTTTAGATCTAGGCTCCCAATTGATACCAATTGTGCAGCAGCTACTTGGGCAAGACCTCATACCTTTGTCACTCATTACAAATTGAATTTGGCCTCCCAGGCCAGGTCATCCTTTGGGTCCACTGTGCTTAATAGTCTCTTCGTATGTGCCACCCATGGTAAAGGTGCTAGGGACGCTGTCCCATCCAGCAAGAATTACGGCGAGATAGGACTACATAACGTAAAAAAGTTATGTACTTACCATAATGTTCCATGTTTATAGTCCATCTCTCCTACATTCTTGCGTCCCACCCTCCTGCCCCCTTCCTGTTTCCTGGAGGAACTGGTGGACTATACTTATGCTGTCTGACCTGGCTGTAGTTGTCTGTCCACCTGGCATGGATAGTATTGCACAGTGTTCTGTCTGTATGTGCACAGTTGTTGATAGTTTCCTAACTATTAGGTACCTATTACTTTCTTGCAAACAAGATCTTGGGAATTGCCGTGAGGCACCATGGGATAGGGGTTAGCCTCGAGCCAGTAAAAGCTCTTGAGCTTTAGTATTGGCCAAGTCAGAGCTGAATATCTGCACCAAACCCCTCCAGCAAGAATGTAGGCAAGATGGACTACAAACATGGAATGTTATGGTAAGTACATAACTTCTTTTTTTGACGTATTTGATCTGTGGCATTCTTATAATTTGCTGTTTATGACTGACTTACTGTGCTCCTCCCACTGGCTCGTCCTGTTCGTAGTACATTCATTTTGTTGTTTCCTGAGGACTTGTAGTTGTGGTGAAAAAATAGAGCTGTAGGATTCAGAAAGAGATTGAAATATGGACAAAATAACTGTACCTCCCAAGGTCAAATATACAATGCATGTAGTTTGCCTGGAGATTTGCAATGAGTGTGGATCTAAAACTGTCTAGAAGAGGAGAAACTAATTCTGAAGGCCCTGCTGTTTGGTGATGTAGCACTGAACCTTAAGATTCAAAAGAGAGAGAAGTGGGTCTGAAACCCTCTAGAAGAGGAGAAACTGATTCTGAAGGCCCTGCTGACTGGTGATGTAGCACTGAACCTTAAGGTGCAAGAGAGAGACGTGAAAACTTGAACATGGCACGGCTAGCAGTACAGATTCCCCCCTTTTTTCAGAAATGCCATGTACTGAGTTTTCCCCTTCAGAGATTGGGCTGCTGCCTGGTTGGAGATGGAAACCCCTACAATGTCAAGAGTTCCTCTATTGGAGGCTGCTGTGGTGGAGGATCCTCATGCGCACAAAAATATTTAACAATATTTCATTTAAAAAAGATCTATCCAAGTATCTTCCTCATTTCTTTAGGTCTTTTTTTCTCTAGATCTCTGTGGTTCCCCTGTAGCTGTCGGCTTGGACTGGGGAAGATGAGGACTGTTGTCAAGAAATGAAAAGAATGCCCTGTTTAAGCATACTCTGGAATGTGTCCGGGCTAAATTTCTATTTTTTGTTATAGAAATGGTACCAAAGGACATCTGAAGGGGTTTATGGGAAGCAAAATTGGAATATAGGGAGGTTTATTTATTTTATATTATTTATTTATTTTACATTTGTTAACCGGGTTAGTCTGGCTGAGCTTTTGGCTCATTTTCAGCAGAGACCTGGGGAGAAAAGCTCCTCATGACTAGAAAACAATTTATTAAATTTTAGTAACATAGTAACTATCAGCTATAGGATCTTACAAGCAGAGACCTAGAGAGAAAAAAAAACTCCTCAGGAAATTCAGTTATGTAGAGTATTAACAATTGGCAGACAAGTATGTGAGTTGTTACAAACAAGGTTTTAAACAATTAGCAGAAGAAAATGTGACTAGTTACAATATTATTTAAGCTGCTTAGAGCAAAATGAGTTAATAGGCAGATGCTTATTTAAAGTGGGGTAGGATCTAGTTGTATAGGAGTTTGGAAACAAGAAAGGAAAGTAAGAATGGCTAGTAGGAGATGTAGGGGAGGTAGAGTATAGGAGACAGACTAGACAAGTAGAATGTTTTGAGACTGTAAGAATTAAGGTTGGCTATAGAGGAAGGGAAGAGGCAGGGAAATAGTGTTAGAGATACATTGAGTGAGGTGGTAAAAACATGAAAGGATGGTGGTTTTAGGGTGGTTGGCTGCAGTGGCAAGACCACTTTGTTTTTAAGTTTCCTGGCAGGTCACTTTAGACTCGGGTAGATTTCCTGGACTTAATGAGCATGTTTCCATCGCCCTATTAAGTTTTTTTTTTTTTTTTTTTTTTTTTTAATTACAACTAGTGAATGTTTTTAAAAACAAGTATTTTACATGCGCTTACTTATTATGGCCACTAGATGGTATCACACTTTTGATAAAACTTGAATGAATTGTTATAACAGTATTTTAAATTAGATTTTATAACATTTTTTTATTAAATAATTTTTTATTAAATGTGAATTTATATTTTTAAATGTGTTAATATAAGAAATTATCTGTACTGTCATCCCATTATGTATGCACTTATTTATATACTTGGTTTTGATCTGTATTCACTTTGCAATTATAATGTATTGCTTAGTAAGGGTTAATGTAGATTAACAGAGACTATTAAATGTATGTGAATTTATTGATTGATTAAGTAATTAGTTAATATATAAGCTTTACCAGCATTTAATGCATTATTTCTGTCTGAAGAAGTCTTTAGAAAAACAAAAATGTATGTGCAGTGTGGGTGTTTGTGTTTATCTGTTTGTGGAGTGACAATAAAAGTACTTTGAGCTGTGTTTTAAATCACTGACTCATTGCAACCCTGAGTTTTTTGTTTACTGATGTCGAGGATCAGATAGTGATTAATGTCCTGTGCTCACCCTCAGTTTTCAGGGTGGTAAGTGAAGTTTCTAACCTCTCCTTCCTGTTCTTTTCTCAGTGAGCTCTTGGTTTCAGCATCAGTTGACTTAGTTGGTGGTTCATCCACAGCTCTTGACTTTGTGTCAATACCAGTTACTGCTTTGCCACCATCATCCCCTTCCCTGCTGTTGGCATTGGTGCTAGTCTTTTCTGTACTGAAAGTCATTGCTCAGGTCTTAAGTGTTAAATAGGTCAGTGCCACTTCCTACACTTATGCCCTCACTTCCATTCTTAAAATTGTTTTTTCTTACTTCAACACCGTCAGTGGGGGAGGGGGGACATTTCATTTCTTAAACTTTTTAATCTGTGAGAGACTTCAGACTTCTTGAATTTTCATTTGTGTGTAAAGACTTGCTTTTTGGACCACCTTCATCAGTAGTACTGACAGTGTCTGAGTCCTTGGGGCTGAAGTCATCCTTGGTACTGACCTCCCTCTAGATACTGAGGCATAGCTAACAGACTCTGCATCAAGCTTGTCAAAACCAACATCTTTCATATTACAGGTTCTTGAAGCATAAGCTCCTTTTCTTTCAGCTCCCAAGCAGCTTGGGGTGGCTTGGAAACAAGTGACTTTGTTGGGTGACTCTGCCATAGAGTCTCCATTGACTTTGGTCCACCTCATGATTTAAGTACTTGCCCCTTATCATTCTCCCAGAAGGGGCAGAAGAGCAGAAAACCCACTGCAGGGATTTTCAGACAATATCCAGCTTAAATTCCCCTTCTCTTTTTGATGAGAATCCTCTTACACATGCTCCCTGAATGAAGTGATCTTAAAAGGAATCAGGATGGTTTTAGAAGAATGGAAATTCATCCCCCCTCACCATATCCCCCTCTGAGGACCCTAGATTCAGTGATGAACTTGAATGCATCAGATATCAGTTGATTCTCAAAAAAGATAAAACTGCTGTCGTTACTTCTGCCCATGGAAGAGAGTCCAGCAATCTCTCACTATGGCCTTTGGCTCACCAAGTTTACAGATGACTGTAAATTGGGAGCCATCATAGATATCTCCCCCATGACACCAGCATTTTGCAAGAGGGTCTAACACAGACAAATGACTATTGCACAGCCAGTGTTTAAAAGTCTGTGTCAGTAAATATATTACAATTGCCTTTAGGAAATTGTCCATCGAAGTTAATTACTCCATCAATAGAACATCCCTAATAGCTGACAGAGTAGTTACCGATCCAGGAGCATATGTCGACAGTAATCTAGCCATCATGTAGCAAAAGATTTAAGAAAATCTTTGTGTCACCCAACTTATAGGTAAAGGTATGGTACCCAGATCTAAGGAAGTTATAGTACCACAGCCGTTATCAGACCCAACATTGAGTGCAATGTCCCCTTTGGCATATACCTAATCAGACACTTGCAACTGTTGGAAAAGTTTCCTCAGTAGGAGAATCCAGGGCATAAATAATCTGCCCTACACAGATCACCTAAAGGGCATATCTCTCTGTACTCAGTATCCTACAGACTGTAAGAGGTATTCTATGACTGGGTTATAAAGCATCCTCAGATCCAGCTTTGATGGAGCTTTTCCACAGCCACAAAACAAACAGCACTAGAAACACCAGATCCAAGGATTTGAACTTCACTTGTGACATAAATAGAGCATACTGGAGGGATAGATATGTGACTCAAAGGATCCCTTTGTTATGGAATAGGTTTCTCATCCATGTAAAGCAGAATTCATCCCTTAGACCCTTCAAACGAAACCTTGACCATTGAATAGGAAATCACAAGTTCACCCTCTGTCTGGCTCCTATGTTTCTGATGGACAGAGAATGTCAGTAAGTAAAATATTCTGCAATTAACACCTCCCACCACAAAGACCTTTGCTACCTCCTTACTAACATACCCCCCACTCCTGATAGATGCCCAAGGTACTCTGGGAAAAATGGGTTGGCTAAGCTTATGAAGGCCCTATTGGTAGCTAGCTGAATAACAACCTATAAACCTGTCCACCTGGCAAGGTGTCTCATACATTTGACTGATTTGGAAAGTGCATTTGTGTCATGTACTCTTTCCCCCCCCCCCCATTGCCTAACTACCTGACTTTTATGCCCACTGCTAGCATGACCTAATGATTTGAGTATTTGTCCTTCTTACAGAAAAAAAGTGCCATATGGAGGTTCATGTAGGAAGCTGGAGTCACAGGTAGCAAATGTGGTTACTGTATCGAACATCTCCATGTGACTGATGCACAATGCATTCAGTGGAGAAGCTTGTGCAGCAGACACAAGCTTCTCTGTATATTGATATGCCTGGCTTAGGCATTGCAAATTTGTGGACTTCAAAGTATCATTCTCCAGTACCCCCTGTAATGGTGTCATTCCGTTTTGTCCACAGGTGGAGAAATTATAGAAGAACATGCAGGAGGAGAATATGCTGTCATGGCTGGCTTGAAGTTTCCACTGCTCAGAGGACATTTTCTGATAAGCAGAGTATTAAGAATTTGTGGTTCAAAAAATGGTCAACTGTCATTTGAGTATTTTTCTGACAGAAGCTATCATGGCTGTGGAGATTTCCAGAATGGAGTTCACCATGGAGGCAGTGGTGGACCACAAGATTAAGGTTTCTGCAGTCCTGTCTCTGGGAGTCAACCAAAGAGTTCCTGAGGACTTGCTAGATTGTTTTTCTCTTGCAGCATTTAGGTGGGGGCTCACATCTCCCAGCAGCTTTCTTAATTACAGGCTATCAGCAGGGCATGTGGATTAGAAAGATAGGATCCAGGGGTTACACCTTGACCTTTGTAGCCCCTCCTTGTCTGTTGTCTTATCTCTTTCTTGACATTCCGCCCTGTAAGAAGGAGGTGGTCAAACTAGACATCACAAACCTCTTAATCAAAGAGCAATCCAAGAGTCCCACCAGACCAGAAGGGGTCCGGGTAATGAGGTTATTTTTGGTTCCCAAGAAGATATAGGGGCTTGGGACAATCTTAGATCATGACCGCCTAAACCAGTTCAGAGAAAAGGAAAAGTTCTGGATGGACTCAGCACACAGTCCAAACATGCCATTTGAATTTTCAGCACACGTACAGATGCATATTAAGATAGCAGCGGTGTTCAGGAAAATGTTCTTCATGTTTCACTGTTGCAGTTATCACCGATCGGTTATCCCTGCTGTGGTAGCCCTCAGCCGGCCTGAATACCAGAGTCAATGTTTTTGTGCACCGGCTGCTGTCGCCTGTAGTCTGACGTCAGGTCATTAGTACTGTATAGCAAGGCAGCCGACGTCATTAGATCAGTCTTTCTTGCTGTGGAGCCCATAGCAGAAGCAGTTTGCATGAGTGCCAGTCGGTCACTACCAGAAGTCAAATTTCAGCAGAAAACATCTAAAGCTAAGTACCCTGTTGGGGACCCTATTTTCTTGCTCTAACCGATGTCCGAAAAAGTTAACAATTGTCTCGCCTGTGTAAAGCAGATCCCACACCAAGACTTTCATTCTTACTGCATCACTTGTTTAGGCCCAGACCACGATGTCCCTCTTTGCTGGTTCTGTACCCTCATTAATGTGAGAACCATTCGCCGTAGAGCTCTTTTTGTAGACAATTATTTTCATATTCCGTCTTATAGTTTGGTACTAGGCTATCGGCCCTAGGGCCAATACAAGCCTACCCATAATTTCTGACTATTTCTTCCCACTGTATTTACTTCCCTAGATCCATGTCTAGCAGGGCAACTGACATGATCCCTGGGGTGAATTTCCCATCTCATTCAGTCATCAAGGTTCCTTTTGAAGAGTGCCAAAGAGGCTCTCTGCTTGACATGTATGGGCAGTCTATTCCAGAGTCTGGGGAGTCTCTCGGTCAGCAACCCATCCCTCTAGCATGTTTTGTTCATTGTGATGACAAGGTTTAGATCCCTGGAGTGGGTCTCTTTGAGGGATTGGGATTTCTTTAAGTGTAGCATGTCCAACAGCTCTGGGTGTGGCATGGCCTTGTATGATAAGCAGAGATCGCCTCTGAGTAGACGATATGCGACAGATTATATGTAGAGTTTTTTTTTAGATGGTCAGCATAAGGCATCTGCTTTAGGCCTGTGATTCTTTTAGTGAGGTATTTTTGCGGCCTTTCTAGTTGTTGCAGATGTCTTGGGAGGTACATACCAAACAGGGAGTTGCATTCTATAATGGGTCTAATGAGGGATGAGAACAGTGGGACAATGACCCCCTTTTTTTCTGAATGAAAAGCCCTTAGTGATGAGGTATACCACATAAAAGGATTTCCTGGCTACTGTGGCAATGTGGTTATCGAAGGTGAGATCACTGTCAACCTGTGTCCCTAAGTCTCTTATCACACTTTCGGTGTTTAGTGTACTGCTGCCTGTGTGGTAATTCATGGGTACATGTTTTTTTCCCAAAGGAGATAACTATACATTTCTTGGCATTGAGCTTGAGCCCATGGCTCTTTCACCAAGCATCTGTTTCTGTATGGCTCTTTTGTAGAATATCCACATCATTTGGGGATTCACTAATGGCTCCCAGTTTGCAGTCATCTGTGAACTTTGTTAGCCAGAGTTCCTTAGTGTTGGCCTGTACTTCAGAGAAGTAGATGCCAAACAAGAGCGGTCCCAGGACTGAACCCTGAGGTTCTCTACCTGTCACTTGTCTGGAGCTGGATTTGGAGTCGGCTACTTTTACAGCGTGGGTTCTGTCAGTAAGCCAGTTGGCAACCCATCGAGTGACATAAGGATTAATCCCCAGCTTAGTAAGTTTATCTATGATTCCAGAGTGGGGGATGGGATTGAAGGTCTTCGTGAGGTCCAGATAGGCTGTGTGGACCACCTTACCCTTGTCCACGGCTCTGGAGACTGATTCGAAAAAGTCAATCAGGTTCTGGAGACAAGATTGGCCCTTCACGAACCCAATCTGTGTGGGGTCCAGTATTTGAAGGTTGCCAATGTCTTTGTTTATAAGTTCCATGATAATACATTCCATGGCCTTGCAGATCAGGCTCGTCAGACTGATGGGGCAGTAGTTCCTGGGATCCAAGGTGGATCCCCCCTTGTGGAGTGGGATAACTGTAGTTGTGTGCCACTCAGTGGGCATGAAGCCTGAGGTGAGGCTATGATTAAACATGACACTTAGGTGAGGTGCCAGTTCATTTTGTAGTTCATTTAGTACGCAGCCTGCGATGTCATCTGGTCCCATGGATGCTGTATTCTTAGCTTTGGAGAGTGCGTTTTTTTACCTGTGTGGCCGTTATTACCAGAATTTGGCAATCTTTCGGTATTGAGATAGGCCCTTTAGGGGGTGGGGGGGTGAAGTTTGCACTGAATCGATCTTCCAGGATATTGGCAATATCCTTGGGATCGGTATATTTAATGCCATTCTGTTGTAGCTCAGAGCAGATCTGAGCATTGCCATTTAGATTCTTGGCATAGCTATAGAAAGCCTTGTGGTTGTCTTTAGAAATTTTATTTTCGTAACTAGCTTTGGAGGATTTTATGAGGGATCTCAGCTTCTTACTGAGGCTAAACCACAAAAAGGTCACCTGCACCAAAGTCACTCTGCCAGTAAACAAAATATAAATCCAAAAGGCACCAAAGGCAGGAGACACCACGCCAAATCTTGTAGAAAAACAGTAAATATTTATTAAAACAATAAAATGAAATAAAAAGTGCACTGCTAAGCGCTTTCATGCTAACAAGCTTTTCATCAGATAGTGTATACTTAACAAAGCTAGACATTTAAAATGCTCATTGACCAATCAGAAATCAGTATTTTACCCTCCTTTTTCTAAGAATGGGTTTTAAAGGGATAACAGTGTTTAGGCCTGGGGACCTATCTGCCCCAAGTCTAATTATCCACCTGGTCTCTGCACATTCCGTATCATTACTAATGCCCCCCCCCCTCCTTACATTATTGCTAAGTATTTGTAATTCCATGATTATGGCTAAAGCTTTTATAGCCAAGGTAAAGACTAAGATTATTAACCTACAGAAGGTAGGTCTTATAGATGGTTTGAAAGATTTTTATATGGGTAGAATGCCCAGTGATTCCTGAATTTAAAGCTTTACCAAAAATCCATAAGAACGTATCAGACCCACCCCTCAGAACTATAGTTTCAGGAAGGGGATGGGTGACTGAAAATATTTAGATATGGATAAAATGTGCTTTAAAAATGTTCTTAGTTTATACCCTAGAATAATGAATATTGATTTTATGAGGGATCTCAGCTTCTTACTGAGGCTGGAAGGGAGTTTTTTTTGCATCCTGGGTTTTTCTCTTTTCTGCAACAGTTTCTTCCTTTTGTTGTAAAGTTTGCTTATGGCAAGGGACCACCAGATTGGCTTCCTTTTTTTGGAGGAGACCATCTTGCTTCTATTGGGGAAGGCACGATTCATGCACAAGTGGATGTGCTCATACAGTGCCTTAGTGTAGGATTCAGTAGTCGAACTTTCAGTTCCCGTCTGCATGGGTGTCATAAAGTTTGTCACTTCTGACTTGAGTAGCATGAAGTTGGCTTTGGAGAAGTTTTTTTTACAGAGGTTTCTTTACTGGGGGGTGAGATGTGGATGTCAAGGGTGATTAGCTTATGGTCAGACCTGATCAATGTGGGGCTGACCATAGGTGTGGAGCATCGATTTCCCATGTTGTTAATGACAATGGGAATTCCGGTATGGAGTCCATCAGCCAACAATCCACCGATATTCTGAAAAAGGTAAAGATAGAGACAGGCCACAGAAGGCTAAGCCTTCCAATGACGCTACCGCCAAGCAAGTCATCAGTTCTCCAGAATTCAATGAGGTGCTTTTGCAGCCCCTGCTGCCCAACTTGCTTTCTATGCAGGCCTGTGCCAAGACCCTTTCAAAGTCTGGTATGTTGCAAAAATCCATTTGTCTTCTGAGCCTTTGGCTGTCTCTGCCTCGGTTGGGTCCGGAGCCACGATGTAGGCACCGGCTTCCAAGGAGGCCATTCGCACTACCGATTCTAGATGAAAAACGGCATCTTCTCTTCTGACTATAGTTTCTCAGCGACCAACAGATTTTCTTAGGCCTCGAAGCCAGGCCACTCCTAGGAAATCTGCTTCTAGCCACCATCTTGCTACTGCTCCCCCACCCCAAACTCAAATGCTTAAAATGGAGGAAGACCTCATCTCCCTTATCCAAGGTACTCAAGCCCAAACTCCAAAAAGGAAAAGTCTTCCTTATCCAGAAATTGACAAAGAGTCTAAGGAATCTGATTATTCTGCCTTTGAAGAGGAACAACAGCCGTTAACTGTTTGAGGATTCAGATGCAGAGGAGTCCATCCCCTCTGCCTCCACTCCAGAGGACCTCTCCTTCGGGGAAACCCTTCACTCCCTCAGGTAACATTTTTAATGGGAATCTCAGGACTACCCTCAGTCAAACAAATGACTTAGAGAGTTTCTAGACCTACCCCAGCACAGACCACTGGCCATCCCACCTATTCTAGAAGTGATGGATGATGTTTTCTTTGAATCCAGTTTAGCCCCTGATGCCCTGCCTCCTGCTCCAGCTAAACCTGACAGGTACTACAGAGTACCAGATTCTCACAAATAACTTGTACAGAAACCCTGCTGCAGACCTTGAGGTCATTACACAGGGACCCAAAGGAGCTAAAACTTGTTCTGCCAAGAATCCTCTTTCTTCTGACAAAGACTCCAGAGCTCCGGACAGATGGGGTTAGAAAGTGTACACCTCTTACCCTTCACTATCAGAGCACTCAGATGTTCTTTGTGTTTCACTGTTGCAGTCATCACATTTGGGTTATCCCTGCTGGGGTAGCCCTCGGCCGGCCTGAATACCAGAGACTTAGTATTTCTGCGTAGGTTGCTGTCACTGAAGACTGATGTCAGGTCATCAGTGGTATAAAGAAAGGCAGCCAACGCCATTACATTAGTCTTTCTTGCCGTGGAACCCGAATCAGAAGCAGTTAACACAAGTGCCAGGCGGCCACTCCGTGAGCTTTGTTTCCTAATTGAAGTTGAAGTCTTCGAAAGCTAAGTACCCCACTGGGGATCCTTTTTTCTTGCACTAACTGATGTCAGAAAAAGTTAATTATCTCACCTGTGGAAAGCAAATACCACACCGGGACTTCCACTGTGTCACTTGTTTAGGCCCAGACCACGACATCCCTCGTTGGTTTTGTGCTTTAATGCCAGAACTATTCATCTTCGGGCCCTTATTGTAGTCAGATATTTCCGTTTACACTCCTCGAATTCCGATATGGCTTCTGTAAGCCATCCGAAAGCAGAACTTCCGAAAAGAACGTAAAGATAAAGACATAGATCGCACATGACTAAACTTTCTGATGATGCTACCGCCAAGCTGTTCGTCAGTCCTCCTGAATTCAGTGAGGTGCTTTCGCAGCCCCTGATGCCCACTTCAGTTAATTCGCAGGCCTCTACCGAGACCCTTTTGGAGTCCGGTATACCGCAGAAGTCTTCTTCGTCTAAGGATCCTGTGGTTGTCTCTACCTTGGATGAGTCAGGAACTGGTGTGCAGGCACTGGCTTCTATGGAAGTCCTTTGCAACTCCAAATCCAGACATAAACCAACACTTTCTTTCACGGCTACCATTCTTTCTAAAACAGCCAAGTTCCTTAGGCCCAGGGTTCGAACCACCCCCAAGAAACCGACTTTCAGCCATTCTTTGGCACCTGCTCCTTTGCCTCATTCACAAATGCTTAGAATGGCAGAGGACCTTATCATGCTGATTAGGGGAACTCGGGTCACTCCCTCAAAAAGAAAGCGATCCATCTCCCAAGTTTTCTGAACAAGAGTCAGATGAATCTGATGCATCTGACTATGAAGACATGCAGCCCCTCTCTACATATGAGGATTTTGATGCAGAGGAGTCTATTCCTTCAGCCTCTCCCCCAGAGGATTTTTCCTTTGGCAAAACCCTGCATACTTTAAGGGAGCATTTCAAATGGGAGAGTCAAGACTACCCACAGTATAAAAAGAGACTCAAGAGAGTTCGTGGACCTTCCACAGCACAGGCCCTTAGCCATCCTCCAGTCCTAGATGTAGTGGATGATGTCTTCCTTGAATCCAGCTTGACTCCAGATGCCCTCCCTCCTGCTCTCAGAAAGCCTGATGGGTACTACAGAGGCCCTGACTCTCACAAACATCTCTTTAAAAACCCAACAGCAAACCCTGAGGTCATTACTCAAGGCCCAAAAGGGGTTAAATCTACTTGAGCTAAGAATCCAACCCTCTCAGACAGGGATTCCAGAGCACTGGACAGATGGGGTAAAAACGTGTACACCTTAGCCACTCTTGCTATCAGGGCACTAAATCTTCAGTTCCATATGCTTAAATATCAGCAACATACCTTGATACTCCTTAAATAAAAATAAATCCTCGTAACCACTTGCGAAGAAACTTGTTGTACCACCACGACCAAAAAGCCAGCAGCACCCGTGCCAAATAGAAGTCAAAAAGTTCCACTGGAATATAGAAGTAAAAATATGATTTCTGTTCCACCAATAAGCACTTCTGGCACAGAGATAAAAATCTGTTTTATTTTCACAGTGTTGAAGCAGTAAAAAATAGCACAATATTCACTGATATTGACAAATAAAACTCCTAGCGCCTCGGCCACATCAGCCTTGACAGAGTCAAGGCTGATGTGGCCGAGGTGCTAGGAGTTTTATTCCAGTGGAACTTTTTGACTTCTATTTGGCACGGGTGCTGCTGGCTTTTTGGTCGTTGTGGTACAACAACAAAAAATCCTCCTTTTCTGCATGGGCAGAATCTAAAGATTTACAGGAATTAATGCACTCTGCTGGTCAAGTAACTAAACACTCTCTACACTGCAGTTTTGATGCCCTAGAAGCTTCTTGCAGAGCAGACAGTCACTGGATCTGTCATTAGAAGACATGCATGGCTTAAAGAACAACCCCTGCCAGACCATGTCAAATCAAAATTGTTGGATGCACCTTTGCACAAAGATAAATTATTTGGTACTAAAGCAGAAGAGGTGTTAAAAAAGATGGAAGAAAAAGCAAAATCTATGCAGTTAGACTTCTTACAAGTCCAGCCTCCGAGATTCAGTAGGCATTGCCCCTCCAAGCACTGGTTCTTTACTGCCCAATCCAGGCTGTCTCAGCCTGGACCAAGGGGAAGCAGACTCCCCCCTAGACAGCAACCCCAGGGATTGCAGAGATCTAAGCAGTAGAGTTCCTCCTTTTAAAAAACGGAGTGCAAAGCCCCACCCCCTTATGATAAGAACTCACAATGACTTTACATCTCCACCCCTTACCTCTGCCCCACCTGCTTCTGCCTCTAGGGGGAAAACTCTCCTTCCATGCAAGCAACTGGGCCACAATTACCAACAACATAGTGTCCCAGAGATACAAATTTTATTTCCACACACTGCCAACCCCAAAAGGGTTCCCAGATCTTCCTCCAAACCAGTGGGCAGAGGCCAAAAAGCAAGTCCTTTCCCTGCTCTCAATGAGGGCAATATGGCATGTTCCTGCAGAAATGATAGGCCAAGGTTTCTACTCCAGACTCTTCCTGGTACCCAGAAAAGAGGGCACATGGCACCCCATCCTCGATCTATCCATTCTAAACACCTTTCTGGTGATACCAAAATTCAAAATGCTCACCCTCCAGTAACTTCTACCAATGCTTTCCAAGGATGCTTGGTTAGCCACCCTAGACCTAAAAGAGGCCTACCTACACATCCCAATTAGGGAATCATGCAGGAAATACCTTCGTTTCGGGGCAGGATCTCTGCACTTTCAGTTCTCTGCACTTCCTTTAGGCTTATCCACTGCTCCGAGTTTTCACAAAATCCCTGGCTCCCGCCATTGCTTTTTGTAGACAAAGAAATATTCAAATTCACCCACACATAAGACGATTGCCTGATTCAGGCAGACAGTTGGGAAAAGCTGTTACAGCACCCGACTTTTGTAAAAGACCTACTGACCACCCTGGGGTATATTATCAACGAAAAGAAATCAAAACTAGTCCCCTCACAAAAAAATTGTTTTCCTAGGAGCAAGCCTGGACACAGCATCACAGATGGCATTCCTTACTCCAGAAAAACAAGCCTACCTGACAGGCTACTTCTCTCAACTAGCCACCAAAACCCAGTTAACCGCAAGGAAAATCCTGCAAACTCTAGGGTTCATGACTTCCCGCATCCTACTCATTCCATTTGCCAGACTGCATATGACGAAACTACAGTGATACCTAAAAAGCCTTTGGTGTCAACACTCTCAAGACCTGGAAACTCTCATACCAATGATACCTTGTCTAAGGAAATATTTTCTTTGGTGGGCAGCAGCTTGCAACCACAACAAAGGACTTCTCTTCTCACAACCCCATGCCACCCAGACCCTCACCACAGATGCATCAGACTATGCCTGGGATTCACACCTGGATGGCAGATCTATTCAGGGCCATTGGAGCCCAAATCAAATACATCTGCACATCAACCAAAAAGAGATGTTAGCTGTTCAGCACACCCTGCCAGCCTTCAGATCCCTACTCTCCCCGGGGCCTCTACTGATCAAAACTGACAACACCACAGTGATGCGGTATATCAACAAGCAGGGAGGGACTCACTCTTATCCTCTCTGCAGGCTTGCTATGACCCTTTGGCACATGTCCTCAGCCATGCAGCTACACCTGCTAGCACAATTCCTGCCAGCCTCTCTATACTCTCTGGCAGACAACTTCAGCAGAAACCTGCTAGACCCACATGAGTGGCAGCTAGACCACAGAACCTTCACCCTTGTAACCCAGAAATGGGGCACCTTGAAGGTCGACCTCATTGCCTCCCACTCCAATCATCAGCTCAGAAAATTCTGCACCAGGGAACCTCACAGCAAGGCCTGGAAAGTGGATGCTCTCTCTTCCAGTGGGTAAACCTCTCTGTCTATGCATTTCCCCCTCTACCACTCATCTCAAGGGTACTGCTCAAAATAAGGGAGGAAAAACCGAGGGCAATCCTGATTGACTGAGACTGGCTATGCCAGCACTGGTACCCACTACTGCACAGACTGTCACCCCTGCCACCATGGCACCTACCATAGATCCCAACACTCCTGACCCATGGGAATGAAGAATTCATGCATCCCCAATTGCAAACCCTCAGCCTGGCTTATTCCCTGACCACCCCTCAAGCTGCCAGCCTAAGCAAACAAGTCCTAGATGTTATACATGAGGCCAGATGCCCCAACATTAGGAAATCCTCTGCTGACAAGTGGAAAAGGTTTTGCTCCTGAATCCAGGCTAAGGGAGATGGAATGGCACAGCTCTCCCTACCTCTCATCCTGGATTACCAGGCAGACCTACTACACAGGGGTTTAGCCTTCTCTTCTTTTAAAATTTGTGCCTCTGCCATCTCTGCTTATTACAGCACAGAGCCTCCTCTCTTCTCACACCCTCTCATCAAACAGTTTCTAAGAAGAGCTAACAATTTATGGCCACCCAGAAGAGCTCCTACCCCAGCTTGGGACCTTAACTTTGTGTTGGAAAAGCTCATCCTACCCCCCTTTGAACCTGCAGCTTCAGCAGAATTAAAATGTATCTCTTGGAAAACAGCCTTGCTTCTGGCCATCACTTCAGCTAGAAGAGTATCAGAGCTACAAACACTCATGGCTGTAGAGCCCTTCATCATTTTCTATGCTGACAGTCTCACTCAGGACTAACCCATATTTCATGCTTAAAGTGGTGTCCAATGTGGCTCTCAACCCATCCATACATTTGCCCACCTTTTTCCCTAACCCACAAAACAAGGGGGGAAGGATTCTTCACTCTCTAGATGTGCACAGTCAGCTCAGATTCTATCTGGACAGGACAAAATCTTTCAGAAAAACTGATCAATTGCTAGTCAGCTTCACAGCAGGAGCAGAGGGCAAGGCCATATCCAAACAATCTCCAAATGGTTAGCACACTGCATCCATTTCTGCTACAGACAGCACAGGAAACCACCCCCAAGGGGGTCCGGACACATTCCACCAGACAACCTCCACCTCTGCAGCCTTTCTCAGAGGGATCCCCACCAGGGACATCCTGGAGGCAACATGGACATCTGTTCATACCTTCACCAAGCATTACCACCTGCCTATCTTCTCTAACTCTAGAACAGGCTTTGTCACTGCAGTCTTACCGGGCATCCTAGCCAGCCCACATTCTTCTTGAGTGCCACCATCCTTTTCTTCAGCTTTGGGAATCAACCCAAATGTGATGACTGCAACAGTGAAACATGAAGAACATAGTACAGTTGTGTACACTAACACAAATGTAGATGTTAGTGTATTCACTGTTGCGCTCCTTGTTTCCCTCCCTCCATCCCACTTGTCTCTCTCTCTCTCTGTCCTTACAGTGATTTTTTGGTATTTACTTTCTACTGGTGGTGTTCTTCCACCATAACCTAGCTTTCTATTTGGGGGGGGGGTGCTCCTGTCACGGCAAGAAAAACTGATGTAATGCCGTCAGCTGCCTGATTTTATACCACTGATGATCTGACGTCAGTCCTGGAGTGACAGCAACCGATGCAGAAATACTAAGCCTCTGGTATTCGGACTGACTGCAGGCTACCTCTGGCAGGATAACCCAAATGTAATGACTGCAACAGTGAATACACTCGAACATCTACCTTTATGGTAAGTGTACACAACTGTTCTTTTTAAGCCAAGCTTCTATGGTAAGCACTCACAATGACTCTCCCTCTCCTCCACCCTCCTTTCAATCATCTATAACTAGGAGGAAGGCTCACCCTCTTCAAGGTCAGTTGGGTCTCTACAACCAAGGACCAATGGGTATTAAAAATCATTTCGCAGGGATACAGATTCTCCTTCAGCAAACTCCCAAGTCCAAGAGAGTACCCAGACCTCCCCCCAACCAGTGACTGGAGGCATTAAAACAGGTAAAAACACTAATATCCCAGGGGGCAGTGGAATCCATCCCACCGGATCAAACAGGAAAAGGTTTTTACTCCAGACTATTCCTTCTTTCCAGAAAAGAGGGCACTTGGCACCCCATCCTGGATCTATCCAAACTGAACACCTCCTTGGTTGTCCCCTGATTCAAAATGCTAACCTTGCAGCAGCTCCTGCCTATGCTTACACAAAATACCTGGTTGGTGACACTAGACCTAAACGATGCCTACCTTGACACCCCCATCAGGGAATTCTGCCGAAAATTCTTGCACTTCAGAGCAGGCAATCAGCACTTACAGATGTTCGTGTTTCACTGTTGCAGTCATTACACTTGGGTTATACTGCTGGCAGGCTACCCGCAGTCTGTCTGCATTCCAAAGTCCTGGTCTGGCGTCAGTTGCTCTCGCCTCTTCCCTGACGTCAGTGCCAGGGGTATATAAGATGCAGCTGATGTCATTTTCTTCAGTCTTTCTTGCCGCGCAGTGCCCAAAGCAAAAGCAGTTCGCAAGTGCCGGTTGGCCGACTCCTGAGATTTTCAAAATTGAATTTTAGATCCGAAGTCTTAAATAAAGCTAAGTACCCCGTTGGGGAAACTTTTTTCTTGCTCCAGACCAATGTCAGAAAAAGTTAACAATTGTATTTCTTGTGGGAAGCAAATACCTCATAAGGATTTTCATTCTTACTGTATTCCTTGCCTAGGCCCTGACCACGACATTGCTAGTTGTCGGTTTTGTGCTAGATTTAACCAATGCACTATTAAGCGTTGGTATGATTTTGCATTTCATTACTTTGGCTGAAGATTTAATTATATAATGCCGTCAGAACAGCTGATGACCAGAGTTCATAAAAAGCGCAAGGAAAAAGAAAAGGACAGGCATCCGAGCTCCAAACTGATGACGAAGCCTCTTCTAGGCCAGTCGCCGGTTCTCAGTGAGGCACTTTCGCAGCCCCTGACACCCGCTACCTCAGAGCCACAGGCCACCACTGACACCCACATGGAGAAAACTAGGCCTCCGGATACTCAGGGTATTGGGCATTTGGAAACTAATCCCTTAGATGGGTCCAGAGCCACTGAGCAGGCATCGGCTTCTGAGGGTATTTTCAGACCTACACAGCTTTATATCAAGCCAACTTCAGCTTTGAAGACAAAGACTAAAACAGATTTAAAGACAAGGAAACAAGTATAGCATCCTCCAGGGCAGACTTCCATGCCTAAGAAACAGATGCTCAAAATTGCCGAAGACCTAATTACTTTGATCAGGGGTTCCCATCCCCCTCCTGATAAGAGGTCTAGGCAAGACACTGAATATGATTCCTCTGATCAGGTTTCCATTTCCTCTGACTCCTCTTCAGAGCAGGGATACTCTCTTCCTCTCTATGAGGATTCTGATGTTGAAGAATCTATTCCTTCAGCTTCTCCTCCTGAGGACTATTCCTTTGGGGAAACCCTGCATGCCACGAGGGAGCATTTCCACTGGGAGAGCCAAGATTACTCAGAATCTAAGAAAAGGCTCAGAGACTTTCATCTACTACCTCAGCACAGACCTCTTGCTAGTCCACCTGCTCTAGACATTGTAGATGTATTTTCAGAGTCCAGACTGTCTCCCGACTCTTTACCTCCTGCACCAGTTAAGCCAGACAGATACTACAGGGTTCCAGATTCTCATAAATTTCTATATAAAAACCCTGCTGCTGACCCAGAACTATATCTCAGGATCCCAAAGGGGTCAAGGCCTCTACTGCAAAAAAAAAACAGTCCCCTCAGATAGGGATTCAAGGGCACTGGACAGATGGGGGGAAAAAGTTTACACTTCTGCTACCTTGGCTGTAAGGGCTTTAAATTGTCAGTTTCATATGCTTAAATATTAGCAATACTTAATGTCACTGCTAAAACAAAAAATGTTGAGAAATTCTGAATGTTCTGAGAACAAGGAAATGCAGGATTTATTGCATGCAGCTGAACAAGTGGGAAAGCATACTTTGCAATGTGGTTTTGATTCACTGGAGGCCTCTTGCAGGGCCGCTGTTACAGGTTCTGTCATTAGAAGGCATGCTTGGTTAAAGGAACAGTATCTGACAGATCATGTAAAAACAAAATTATTGGATGCTCCATTACAGCATGGTACTTTGTTTGGTGTTAAGACAAAAGAGATATTGAAGAAAATGGGGGATAAAGCTAAATCTATGCAGACAGTTAAGGATTTCTTACAGGTACAGCCGCCCAGATTTAGCAGGAACTGGCCTTCTAAGAATCGGTCCTTTCCAGTGTCAGACAGGCCACAAAGAGGCAGATACAGACGCCCTAGAGGCAGACAACAGCCCCAGGGCTCATACAGGCCCAAACAATGGGGTGCTTCTACCTCCAAAAGCGGAGAAGACAAATCACAGCCATATAGGAAACAGTCCCAATGACTTCCCTCTGCCAATGCCAAGCACTTATCTTTTAGCAGCACCTTTAGGGGGAAAGCTAGCACTTTTTTCACAAAATTGACACATGATCACCCAGGATAAATGGGTCTTAAATATAGTCTCTCAGGGCTACAGGTTCCACTTTCACACCCTTCCAAAGGCAAAAGGTATGCCAGACCTGACACACAATCAGTGGGCAGAGGCACAAAAACATGTTTCATCTCTCATGGGCATGAGGGCTATTCAGCCAGTACCACAACAAGAGCAGGGACAAAGATTTTACTCAAGACTTTTCTTAGTACCAAGAAAGAACAAAGCCTGGAGACCAATTCTGGACCTGTCTATTCTAAATACTTTTCTGGACATTCCAAAATTCAAAATGTTGACTCTGCAGCAGCTTCTGCCCATGCTGGGCAAGAAGGCTTGGCTTGTAACTTTGGACCTCAAAGAGGTGTACCTGCTTTTCCAATCAGACAGTCTTGCAGAAGATACCTCAGATTCATAGCTGGCTCAATGCACTACCAATTCTCTGCACTGCCCTTTGGCTTATCTACTGCGCCCAGGGTCTTCACAAAATGCCTGGCACCAGTAATTGCATTTTGCAGACAAAGAGGAATTCAGATATATCCCTACTTGGACGACTGCCTTATTCAAGCAGAGACCAAAGACATTCTACTAAAGCATCTGGCGTTTATAACAAGATTACTAATTTGCCTAGGGTACACAGTAAACGGAAAGAAATCAAAACTAGTACCCTCTCAAGAGATAATATTCCTGGGTGCAAGCTTAAATACAACTGCCCAGATGGCTTATCTCATGCCAGACAAACAAAAGCAACTGACTTCTTACTTTGAAAGCATGGCAACAAAGACCCAGTTATCTGCAAGAAAAATTCTGCAGGGTCTGGGCTACATGGCATCCTGCATTCTGCTAATTCCATATGCAAGACTGCATATGAGGAAGCTACAATGGTATCTAAAAAGTGTTTGGACTCAACATTGCCAAAGCCTGGAATCATTAATTTCACTCATTCCCTGTCTGCAACAGGAGTTTCAATGGTGGGCACAGGCCTGTCACCATAACAAGGGACAGCCATTCACTTTACCCACAGCCAGGTAAACACTGACAACAGATGCATCAGATTACGCCTGGGGAGCCCACATGGCAGGAAAATGTTTTCAGGGCACATGGCCCACAAGCCAAAGGCAACTTCACATCAATCAAAAAGAGATGCTGGCTGTACAAAATGCCCCGGCAGCTTTCAAGGACCTACTTCATCCAGGACAACTGCTGATAAAGATGGACAATACTACAGTCCTGTGGTACATAAACAAGCAGGGAGGCACACATTCTTACCCCCTCTGCAGACAAGCCATGATTTTGTGGAACACAGCATTGACTTACCAAGTACACCTGCAAGCACAACTCCTGCCAGGAAAAACAAATGCTCTGGCAGATGAACTAAGCAGAAACCTCATGGATCCTCATGAGTGGAAACTAGATCCACAAATCTTCAACATAATAACAAGGAAATGGGGATGCCCAGACATAGATCTGTTCACCTCCCCTCACAACTGCCAACTACAGAGATTCTGCACAAGGACTTATCACAAACAAGCATGGAAATTGGATGCTTTGTCATTCAGCTGGAACAACCTTACAGTATATGCCTTTCCTCCACTGCCTCTCCTCCCCAAGGTACTCCTAAAGGTCAGACAAGAGAAGCCACAAATGATACTGATTGCCCCAGATTGGCCATGTCAGCACTGGTACCCAATCCTAAGGAGCTTGTCTCAAGGCCATGTCTGGACACTGCCTCAAATTCCTCATTTACTGACCCAATAAGACAATCAGATCCTGCACAGCCAACTCAGAACCATAAATCTGGCTGCATGGCGGATAGTGTAACCATTCAAAATATACCTCTCTCTAAAGCAGTTATGGATGTTATTTTGGAAGCCAGGAGGCCCAGCACCAGAAAATCTTATGCAGAAAAATGGAAGAGATTCTGTCTTGGAACCATGCACAAGGAATTGACACGCTTGTACCAAATATTCCTCAGATTTTACAATACCTAACTGAGATGCTGGGCAAAGGCCTATCCTTCTCATCAATTAAGATTCATGCCTCTGCCATTTCAGCTAATTACAATACGGACCCACCTATTTTTTCACATCCTCTGCTTAGGCAGTACCTCAGAGAGGCCAAAAACATAAGACCTCCACAGAGAGCACCAATACCTGCATGGGACCTCAATTTTGTCTTGGAAAAACTCACACTGCCTCCTTTTGAGCCAGCCAATACAGCTGAGATAAAATTCTTATCATGGAAAACAGCTCTGCTCCTGGCCATAACTTCACTAGAAGAGTCTCAGTGTTACATACATTAATGGCTTGGAACCTTTTATTATCTTCCATCTGGCCAGGGTTTCTGTAAGGACAAACCCAACATTTATGCCTAAGGTAGTGTCCAGTGTGGCTCTTAACCACACCATTCATTTGCCTACTTTTTATCCAAACCCACAGAATGAAGGGGAGAGACTTCTGCATTCTTTGGACATACACATACAGCTACACTTCTACTTGGACAAAGCTAAAGCTTTCAGAAAGACTGAGCAACTTGTAGTGGCATATGCTGTTGGATCACAAGGAAAGGCTATCTCAAAGCAGACTATTTCAAAATGGATAGGACACTGCATTCGTTTCTGCTATTCACAACATGGCAAATCAGTGCCTAAGGGCATTAGACCACATTCGACCAGAGCAACAGCCACCTCAGCAGCCTTCCTCAGAGGAGTACCAACCAAGGATATTTTGGAGGCTGCAACTTGGACTTCAGTGCACACTTTTACTAAGCACTACCAATTACCTCTTTATTCTAAATCCAGAGTAGGCTTTGCCATTGCAGTTCTTCAAGGCCTCATAGCCACTCCTAATTCTATTTAGACCCAGCCGCCCAACCTCAGCTTTGGGATTCAACTCAAGTGTAATGACTGCAACAGTGAAACACGATGAACATAGTACAGTTGTGTACCTACCATAAATGTAGATGTTCAAGTGTATTCACTGTTGCAGTGCAGGTTACCCACCCACCATCCCCCTTTCTTTGCTGGGACTTACCTGTACTTCTCTATTCTATACAACCTATGTGGTGTATTTGCTTATAGATGAAGGTAATGTTTATTTTACTGCATGTTTTTTATAGGCAATGCTTTTAGCCTACCCTTTTGGGGGAACCTAAAATCTGGGGCAAGAAAAACTGAAGAAAATGGCATCGGCTGCATTTTATATACCCCTGGCACACTGACATCAGGGAAGAGGTGACAGCAACTGATGCCGGACCAGGACTTTGGATTTCAGGCTGACTGCGGGTAGCCTGCCAGCAGGATAACCCAAGTGTAATGACTGCAACAGTGAATACACTCGAACATCTACATTTATGGTAGGTACACAACTGGACTTTCTCTGTACTGCTGTTTTTCTTATTTACTGCTCCCAGAATATTCACCAAATGCTTGGCTTCAGCTATAGCATTCTGCAGACAGAGAAATATACATATTTACCCTTACCTGGACGACTGCCTCATTCAGGCGAACAGCAAAGAAAAGCTGCTTCAGGATCTTCTCTTTGTCAAAAAACTCCTAACTTCCCTAGGGTTCACCATCAACGAGAAAAAAATCAAAGCAAAACCCCACCAGGAAAATTGTTTTCCTGGGGTCTGTGCTAGACACAGCAACCCTAATGGCTTTCCTATCCCCAGAAAAGCAGAGCTTCCTGCCTCTTTACTTCACCCAGCTGGCCTCCAGAACTCACCTCACTGCAAGGAAGTTCCTGCAAGCCTGGCATCTTCCATCCTTCTCATCCCTCTCACCAGGCTTCACATGAGTAAGCTTCAGTGGTACCTAAAAACCTCTGATGTCCGCACTCTCAGTCCCTAGAGACCACTCTCCCACTGATCCATTGCATAAGGGATGAATTCCTCTGGTGGGCAGAGACCTGTGGCATAAGCAAGGGTCTTCCCTTCATCCTCTGCCCTTCCAGCCAGACAATCATCACCGATACCTCAGACAAAGTTTGGGGTGCACATCTAGCAGGCGGGTGTGGCCAAGGCCTCTGGAATGCCCAACAACTTCACTTGCACATCAACCAGAAAGAAATTATGGCAGTGCAAAATGCTCTAACTTCCTTCCAGCCCCATCTCAGGCCAGGGGTCCTCCTTATAAAGACAGGCAACACCACAGTAATTTGGTACATCAACAAGCAGGAGGCCACCCAATTTTTACCCCCTCTGCAGATTAGCCATGAGTGTGTGGCTTACATCCACCTCTATGGGGCTACAGCTTAGTTGCCCAGTACTTACCAGGGATCAACAACATACTGGCAGACCACCTAAGCAGAAACTTACTGGACCCCCATGAATGGCAGCTCAACAGAGAAATCTTTCTGCAAATCACCCAGAAGTGGGGGACTCCAGAGGTGGACCTCTTTGCCTCGCACCTCAACCACCAGCTGCACAAGTTTTGTACCAGGGAGTATCACCTCCTAGCATGGAAGGTGGATACCTTAACCTTTGCCTGGAGCCCCCTCTTTGTGTACCCTTACCCTCCTCTGCCCCTTATTCCCAAAGTTCTAATAAAAATAAGAGAGGAGAGACCAAAGTCCATTCTTATCCCCCCAGATTGGCCCAGGCAGCATTGGTACCCCTTACTACACAGTCTGACCTTACAGCCCCCAAAGCTGCTTCCCCTAAGGTCAGGCCTCTTGACCCAGGAGAGGGGGAAGGTACTGCACCCAGACCTACAGACACTCAAACTTTCAGCATGGCTCATACACTAAAAACTAACAAGAAGTCACTGTTAAGCAAACAGGTCCTGGACATCATCACATAGGCCAGAAGGCCCAGCACAAGAAAATCTTATGCAGGAAAATGGAAAAGATTCTACCATCAAAAGGAGGCAGTACCGCCCAACCTTCCATCTCTCTCATCCTGGATTACTTAGAGTTTCTCAATAGTAGCCACTCCTCTATTAAAATCCATGTCTTGGCCGTCTCTGCCCATTATGATTCAGACCCACTCCTCTTCTCTGATCCTTTGATTAAGCAATTCCTCAGAGAGGCTTCTAATGTCAGGCCTCCCAGAATACTGCCTACTCCACCCTGGGACCTGAATTATGTGTTAGAGAAACTAACCGTACCTCCTTTCGAACCTGCCACTTCAACAGAATTGAAATACCTCTGCTGGAAGACTGCCTTCCTACTAACTATCACCTCAGCCTGAGGGGTCTCAGAACTTCGAGCCATCATGGCTGTTGAGCCCTTCATAATTTTCCATGCAGACAGAGTCTCCCTGAGGATTACTTCCTCCTTTATGCCCAAGGTGATATCCAATGTGACCCTTAACCAGGCCATACACCTTCTTCCCCAACCTTCAAAACAAGGGGGAAAGAATTCTACACTCACTTGACATGCACAGACAACTTGAATACTACCTGGATTGCACTAAGCCATTCAGAAAAACTGACCAACTTCTTGTAAGCTTTTCCCCAGGGGGCAGAGGGGAAGCCAATCGCCAAACAAACCATTTCCAAATTGATTTTACACTGTATCCATTTTTGCTACAGTCTACATGGGAAACCCATCCCTAAGTCGATCCATACCCACTCCAGTAGGGGGGCACTCGTGCCCTCTGTATAAGGCCTTGCAGCTGTGGGAGTGGGTAATGTTGACTCATCTCTTTGTAGTAGACTAGCATATCTCCAGCCAAGCCAGCTTGGACAAGTTCAGCTATTGCAGGACGTGGTCCCTCAGCCAGTCAGTGATTGATACCATTTTTTGCTTCTAGGACAAACCCTATTGCAAACTTTTTGCTTCAACTAATGCCAGAAGCTTTTTCTCCTTACTCTGTTATCAGGGACAAATGTGTTTTGATAGTCTGGCTCATCAGTTGATATCACGTCTCCTTTATGCTCTTCTCATTTCCCTTTGTTCTGAGACTTCTGAAGAATGCCAACATGATGAAGGTAGGAGCCAAGTTTGTAGTGCCTTTCAGGTTCTGACAAGTTTGGTTCCTTCTCTTGTGTTCTCATCTAGTAGAGAGTCCTCTACATCTAAGACCATCGAAGGTCACCTATCCCACCCATCTAGCAAGCTCCATCTGGGATTTCAGTCTCTCAAGCTACTTGTTTACTGCAGCTCACTTTGTCAGCCAGGGACTTTGCTTACCTTCCCAGGATGGTCAATGTCTTTGTTGATCTGACCTAGTAGACCGCAACCTATTGTCTAACTCCCTTATCTCCTGACATTAACAAACAAGGGGTGGACTTGACATAATGGTTAAGGAATTTACTTTATAGACACAAACTACAGGGTTTGATTCTGATCTTAGGTTATTTGCTAGTCTTAAAATGGCCCTTCAAAGTAGTTAGCCTAGCATTGAACTATGCACTCCTTCCTGTGGTTAAAATAGCTTTCTACAAAAATACTGTTTTAAAGTCAAAATTGTCCCCACCAGCTCTCCCTCCTCCCTTATCACCATAGAAGTCCCACAAGAGTCTATCCCTTTCACCTCTACTCTTCTTTTTATATATGAACATCCTCCCAAGAGATCTCCTCATATTCAACATTATAGTCTGCATGGACAACATGGTCTTCTGTACAGGAATACAGTAAGATCCAAATCAAATCAGACCTAAAAATGACCTCACCTTTCTATCCAGTTGGCTTAATAAAAAGAAACATATTCTCAGTATAAACATTCTCTGCATCAGAATGCAAACTAGAGTCAAACTCTCTGATTAGTCACTTAACTGCACCAACAAAGAAACTTTAGAGATAACTCAAATTAAAATATCTAGGACTCTGGCAAGCTTAAAGCCTAGATTTCCACATGGATATAACCAAAGCAAAATATAGAGCTCTTCTACTCTCTGTGTGGAGAATTTCCTACATCCTCTCAGCACGAGCTACAGCCTCTGTTGGGAAAGGCATCCTCCTAGCCCAACTTGAATATGGTCTTCCACTGTTTGCACACACCTCAGCAAAAAGTATAAAAGTCCATCAGAAAACAGCTAACATCATTTTCAGAATCACTGCCTTTTAAACCCACAAGGGAACATCACTAGTCTGTCCTACAAAAACCTTGTTGGTTTCCAGTCATAGACAGAAGCACCTTCCTTCTGACTTCTCTAATCTACAAACTTCTCAATAAAAACACATTGCCAGCATTTGCACCTTATACAATCTCAGAAACCTTTCAAAAGTGATACTAATACTTTAAACCCCTAGAACCAAATTGCACACTACCAACCACTCCCTTATCCTAGCTCCCCTCACATCTGTGAATTCCTTCCTGCAACACTCCGACACCATCACCTACGTTGACTTTGGACAACAAATAAAACACACCTATTTCAACAATCCTAATACAGTATCACCATACTCTTTAACACCCTGTTATGAAATCATACGGCTTTATCTTTGTTTAGCAAACGGCACTAAACATTTTCGCTCTAACAAGGCTTATGGACTTACAGTATTCATGTAATCTTCAGTCATTTAGAAGGGTCCCACCAAACACATCACTGCATTTACATTACCTTTTTTTTACTTCTTTCTCCCACAGTGCTGCTACATTACAAAAAGTAGATTCAGTGAAATGTAAATTAAGGCAAAAAAAAAAAAGACAAATACTGAATCCAAAAATGAAGTTGGGTAATCAATTATTGAAATAAATGTTTTCTTTCCTTCTTTATTAAAAAAAAAATGAGCTTCATTAGATTAAAATTGCAACTAAAACATAAGTAAATAAGTACATCCACTCATTTTAAAACATGCAACTTAGGTAGTCAAATACCTAAGGCTCAATCTGTAAATATCGAAAGCTGAAAACTGTGAATGGCCACTTCCACACAGGGAAAGAATTTGCTTGGTCATATAAAAAAAATTGTAAACCCAAATCAAGTGGGGGCTTCGCCCCCAAAACCCCCCCAATGTGGGGGACTGTGCCCCCCTAACTAAATATACCAACTCCAAGATCACCCTACATTGGACAAAAGGCCAAATTCCGCATAACGGCCAAGTGAATTTTTTTCCCCTGACGAAAAATTTGCAGAACTGGTCGTTCTTGGTTTTTAGCTTTCAATATTTACAGATCGAGCTTTAGGTATTCAACTACCTAAAGTTTCAGTCTTATAATATAGACCCACTTATACAAGATTCTATCAAATCCTACCAACAATTAAAATTATTACTATTCTATAACCATTCATAAGCTTAAAAATACACTCAAAATAATTATTTTGTTTTGTAAACTTAATTCATTGTATTTCTGTTATAAAGATAACATATAAGGAATCAATCCATTCAATTATGTTGATCTCAAATTAATCATCATTTTTCTGTCCTAAGGGCCAGTACACTTGTCATAGATATCTTATTTATTCCTGGAGACTGTGTGACGTTAAGTAAAATCTGTCAATACGCTTCCATATATTTGCCTAACAGCCATTTAGAGTATTTTCTGTGCATGAACATCTCCTTTAAGGTGTCCAGTTGTTTGTTAATCATAACTTCATCTGTAACCAGTAAAGATAACCATATCTGTCCCTTAACTTTTTCTGCCAAAAGGGATGATTATTGTCCTAATGTAAGAAACTAATGGAATAAGTGGGCTTTCTATAAACTGTAGATTCAAACCTACTACGGTCTTTATTTTTTTATATAGTTGCAACTATCAAATTCTAGTATGTAAAAAACAAATAGGAAGTGATTATATTTATGTACTGTATTTTTGCCACATCTTCCCATAAAATTAGTATGTCATACAGATATCTATAATATTTATATATGTACCTCATAAAATCCAAAGCAAACACATTTCACTTCCCATAACCGTGGAACTGTATTGGCAAACACCATGACTAAAAAAGCTCTCATAGCCACTCCTGTCTGCTTAATATATTCTCCATCAAAATAAACAAAGTTTTTTTGATAACATGTCCATAAATGTGGTTAAAGCTTTAATGGTATCTTGTGTAACATTTGATCCTGTGTGAGAGCTTCAGTAAAACTCTCCAGGTGGATCAAATGATGATTTGTGAATTTTAGATATCCCAAAAATTTGGTTGCAGGAAACCCACTTATTCCAACATAGGTAAGACTGAGAAAAATTTAAGGACAAGAATCAAGAAAAAAAGATTATACCAACGCATTAAGTAAACATTCTAGAGATTGTCAAAATTTAAAAAAGAAGTAATTTTTTATGTGTGGGGAAAAAGTGGACAGTAATGTTAGGAGAGGTAATTTGTCTTCCTATCTTGATTAGGGAATTGCACTGCAAGATTTTACTTAATGCCAAACAGTCTCTGGAAATTCATAAGATTGCTATGAAAAGTGTATTGGCCCTTAGGGCAGAAAATTTATGATTATTTTTTTTTGAGATCAACACAATTGAATTGATTGATTCCTTATGTTGTTTTTACAATGGAAATACAATGCATAAAATTTGCAAAACATATTAATTTTGAGTGTATTTTTAAGCTCCTAAGTGGCTATAGAATAGTAATGATTTTAATTGTTGAAGGGATTTCATAGACTGTTGTATAAGTGATGTTTTAAAGTGATTGGATATACTTATTTTTTATGTTTTAGTTGGAATTTTACTCTGAAGTTCTGTTTTAATGAAGGAGGAATGAAAACACGTATTGCAATAATTGATTGCCTGACTTCATTTCTGTATTCGGAATGTCTTTTTTGGCATTGTTTGAAAAAAGTCTGTATCTCATCTGTAATATTGTCTATTTTTTCTGTCAATTATGGATTGTAGTCATTGGAATTGTATTGATTGGAAATTGTTCCTGTATATACATTTCTTTGTGTTGTATTTCTTTTGGGCTGAGCTGGAAAGTGGTGCATTAAGACTAGTTATCCACCTTGGTTAACAAATGTGAATGAAAAATAATCACCTGGCTAAAAACCTTCCACTGGAAAAACATGTAAAAGGAGGTGTTCTGTTTTTCACTGTGGGCCATGAATCATTGACTTTTGATCCCTTTTAGGGCCCTTTTCTGGCAGCTCTGTAATTCCTTGTCTTTTGATCAGGGACAGATGTACTCCTCTGTTAAGGTTCATTTATAACCAGTTTTCAGTTTTTGTCAAGGGCTGAATTCATCAATAATTGATTGCCTGACTTCATTTCTGTATTCGGAATGTCTTTTTGGCAACCTTTAAAGGTGTGTAAGTTTTTTTAAAAATAATTACATGTTGGAGAAACCAGCACTGTCCTCTCTGAGCCAGCAGCCAGAGCAGATCTAAAATCTGAATATTTTTTTTTTCTTCTTGTGGTAGTTCTGCTAGGAGGGGTTTTGATCTTTATGCGCTTTTCCCTAAACTTCCTTACTTCAGTTTTTGTAAGAATAGTATCTTCACAGAACAAACCTTCCTCTATGTCAAAGGTAGCCACAGAAGCAAATCTTAATCCATCAGGCTGTCTACGTTTTTTTCCCCTTCATTCAGGTAGTCGAGAGTATGTATTGTACTGTCTAGATGTTCATAGTCAACCATGATTCTACTTATAATCAAACAGTTTAGAAAAGATGATCAACTCTGTTCTCTTCACCCATAACATACTAAACCAATAAGTTTCCAAGGTCACCCTGTCTAGGTGGCTAACCCACTACTGCTGCTATTTGTTATGATAAATGTAAGAAAACACTGCAAAGCAAACTTAAAGGATATTCTACAAGGGTGTTTGCTTCCACTTTAGCCTTTTCAAGGAGTGTACACGTTGCTCATGATTTGTGCTGCAGTGATTTTGGCTACTCTGCATACTTCAAGATCCAAGTTGCTGTTTGGGTCTATCATCATTTGGTAATATCCTGCATTGATGCCATCCCGCAGGAGAAGTGGGAGAGACTATCTTGTAGTTGAAGTGGACAGATTTGGTCATTTAAGAAAATTAGATCCATATTCATCACTTCAACATACCCTCTGGCTGTTCCCTGTCCTGTTGTAAATTCTTATTGTGAGGTGCAGATAATAAGTATAGATGTATTGCAGACAATCAGGTGTCTCGGGCAAAATTATTCTGGACAGACATGTGTCATGTGTTGTTAGAACAGTGGGAGGAGTCTTGGCCTGGAAAAGTCTATTAGATGCTTAGCAGTTAGTGCCCGGTAGCATCTATTTATGTCACTGAAGTGGACAGACATAGATCTTGAATGTGTCATTGTGATAAGTATATAACTTTCATTGCCTATCTGCGGTATGGGGGGCTGACTCCTTACACCCTTAGTCTCTGAAAAGGAAGTGGAACAAACTAATTAACATTAAATCCAAATTCCAGTGATTCCACAGCTGAAGCAGTGATAATTTAAGCCATCCTTCCATATCACTTTTGCAGTATTCACCTTAGGATCTCCTACCAAGGATAGCTCAACATTCTACCATTATACCAAAGCCTTTAGTCCTTATAAGCACCATACATCACATGTATGCTCTCCATGCATGATGTAGGGCATAAAGGTGACATATGCATGCAAGTACTCAGAACTTTGCTGCTAGTCTGAATGCCCTTCTGCTGTGTTGGTTGCTAGGCCATGTTTTCCGATAAGTGCCCCATTGGTGTTTCTTCCCTTTCTTTTGTTGTTGTTGTGTTCATGTCATCCAGAAAGGGAAAATGTCAGTGTGGAAGGCAGATTCCCCATATAGATTGTCACAACCAGTGTCTTTTTTGTTTGTGTGCATTCCACAGGCATATCCAGTGTTCTTCCTGCCAGACATTTGTGTTTAAGACCTGTGTAGTTGCCTCTGCTCATGGTCCATATACCTAGAGAACCAGCGTCTTAAGTTGTTAGTTCAGGGTGCTATGGTGGAATCCTCCCATCCTGAGGGTCAGCAATCTACCTTTAAGAAGGCTAAAAAAGTTAGGCCTGATCCAGCTGGTGTCCATCCTCTCCGAGATGTCTCTCTCAAGGTTGATTAAAGCCTGGAGGACCGTCCAGTGCTTGCTTTGGATTCCTCTGTCGTGACCCCATTGGAGGCCAGCATGGATCCAGCTTCTTACACTTCTGAAGCTTTTGAAATGTGTGCCTGATGTTGAGTGGGAACCATGGCTGATTATACCTGTAGGACTGGGGGCGGAATTCCTCAAATCTTAGTGAGGAAGGAGATTCCTACAACCACTATAGAGTAGCATAAGGGGTCTGATCCTCCAAGGGTGTTTTGAGCAGATGTCCTGCAGAAATGCATAAGAAACACACAAGCTCCTCTCCACCAGTCAACACGGCTTCTGCTCACACCACACCACGGCACAACTACTGCTCTTCTCACTTTTACTAATCAGGTTAACCAGCATAGAAACAATAATAATTATGTATCTGCTATTTTTTTTAGACATCTCCAAAGTTTTTGACATGGTCTCACACACAAAACTATTAGATGCTCTAACCTCCATATCCTTTGCCCCCTCTGCCATCTCCTGGTTCAAAAACTCTCTCTCAGACAGTAATCTGTCCAATGGCAAGGTGAACCATCTCATTTATTTTCAACTACCATAGGTGTACTACAAGGCTCAGTCCTAGGCCCACTACTTTTTTCTATCTTCACAAACAATCTACATACCGCCACCCAGGAGGCCACACTTATACAGTATGCAGATGACTAATCTGCATCTCTGACCACCTTACAGCAGTTGACCATGAATCCTTTACCTCTGTTGAAAGCTGGATCACTGACATCCAAGTTATTCTAAACCCCAACAAGACTAAATTACTCCTGTTCTCCCCTAATAAATCTAAATCTACTCCCCCTAACGTTCTCTATCACCTCTAGAAATGGCACGGTTATCTCTCCTACAGCCCATACTAAGCTCCTTGGGGTAGAAATAGTCAAAAATATTTTCTTTGATGTCCATATTGCTCAGACCATTCAAAAAATCCATAAAAAATGGGAACTCTATAAACACAAGAATTTTCTCACAAAGCACGAATCGCCTTAGCTCAAACTCACTTACTGTCCACCCTTAAGTATGCAGCACCAGTCCTGGCACACATTAGAAAAACTGACCTTAACAAAATTGAGTCATGTTATAACAAAGTTGCCAAATTTGCCAACAACTACCTTCAGAACCCATCACTACCAGGCACTTGGGGATATTCAGTGGCTAGAATTTCCTCAACTACAAACGGCTAGTCAGTGCCTTCAACATCCTAAAGTACCCTGACAAAACTCTAGCTCTACAACAAATACATTCCTACTATTCTACTAATTGTCCACTTCATTCTACCAATAAATCTCTCCTCTGTATAACTAGTGCCAACAGTACTGCAGGGAAAGCTCTATACTCTCATACCATAGCTAAAAACTGGAACCTCTACCTCTACTATCACACAATTTAAAAAAAATCACTCAAGTCACAGCTCAGGAAAACCTGGATTTGCCCATGTATAACATAAAGATGACTGTATTTCTTACTCCGCTTTGTCTCCTTCCTAATCTTTCTACTGTTGAAATAACAGAAGATTATAAGGTCTAGACTTGTAATTATTTCATAGTTTATTGGGACAGTTTAAGCTCACTGTTGTTATTATGCATGTCTCTGTGCTATCATTGTCTGTTTTTGTTACTTAAGCTGTCTAATTGTGGAGCTTTTCTCCTTGGGTCTCCACTGAAAATGGACCTAATCCAGTTGGATTATCCTGGTTAACAAATGTAAAATAAAATAAATAAAAAGAAGCAAAAACCAAAGCATATTTACTCTGTTATGAAGGATCCACAACGTAAATGTCAGGATTTCCCCTCTGGTTTATTTAATCCTTTGATAGCCTTGAAGCCATCTCAAGGGAGGTCTGATGTTCATCGTGTTTCACTGTTGCAGTCATTACACTTGGGTTATCCTGCTGGCAGGCGACCCTGCAGTCGGCCCGAGTTCCAAAGTCTTGGTCCGGCGTCAGTTGCTGTCGCCTCTTCCCTGACATCGGTGCGCCAGGGGTATAAAAGTTGCAACCGACGCCATTTTCTTCAGTCTTTCTTGCCGTGCGGTGCCTGAAGCAAAAGCAGTTCGCAAGTGCCGGTCGGCCGACTCCTGAGATTTTCAAAATTGAATTTCAGAACCGAAGTCTTCAGTAAAGCTAAGTACCCCGTTGGGGAAACTTTTTCTTGCTCCAGACCGATGTCAGTAAAAGTTAATTGTATCTCTTGTGGGAAGCAAATACCTCATAAGGACTTTCACTCTTACTGCATTCCTTGCCTAGGCCCTAATCACAACGTTACTAGTTGTCGGTTTTGTGCTAGATTCAATAAATGCACTATTAAACGTCTGTTTGATTTTGCTTTACATTATTTTGGACGAAGATTTAATTATATAATGCCGTCGGAACAACCGATGACCGGAATGTATAAAAAACGCAAAGACAAAAAAAAAGACAGGCATCTGAGGCCCAAAACCGACGACGAAGCCTCTTCTAGGCAAGTCGCCGGTTCTCAGTGAGGCATTTTCGCAGCCCCTGACACCTGCTCCCTCAGAGCCACAGGCCATAACCGACAGCCACGTGGAGGCCCCGAGGCCTGTGGAAACTCAAGATATTGGGCCTACAGAAACTATACCCTCAGATGGGTCCGGTGCCGCTGAGCAGGCACTGGCTTCTGAGGGAGTTTTCAGACCTTCACAGCTTACAATTAGGGCTACTACAGCAGCAAAGGCAAAGTCAAAAACGCCATTAAAGACAAGGAAACAAGTGCAGCATTCTCCAGAACAGTCATCCATGTCAAAGAAACAGATGCTTAAAATGGCCGAAGACCTTATTACTTTAATCAGCGGCTCCCATCCCCCTCCTGAAAATGGCCTAGGCAAGACACTGATTATAATTCCTCTGATCAGGTTTCCATTTCCTCTGATTCTTCTTCTGATCAGGGCTATTCTCTCCCTCCCTATGAGGACTCTGATGCTGAAGAGTCCATTCCTTCAGCCTCACTGCCTGAGGATTATTCTTTTGGGGAAACCCTGCACACCATGAGGGAGCATTTCCATTGGGAGAGCCAGGATTACTCAGAATCCAAGAAAAGGCTCAGAGATTTCCTTTTATTGACTCAGCACAGGCCCCTAGCTATCCCACCTGTGCTTGATATTGTAGATGATGTTTTTTCTGAATCCAGTCTGTCTCCAGATTCTTTACCCCCTGCACCAGTAAAGCCAGACAGGTACAAACAGGGTCCCTGACTCTTATAAATTTATTTACAAAAATCCCACTGCAGACCCAGAAACAATTCCTCAGGGCCCTAAAGGGGTTAAAGCTTCCACTGCCAAAAATCCTGTCCCCTCAGATAGGGATTCCAGAGCTCTGGACAGATAGGGGAAAAAAAGTTTGCACTTCTGCTACTTTAGCTGTAAGAGCTTTAAACTGTCAGTTTCACATGCTTAAATAATCAACAGTATCTCATGTCATTGTTAAAGCAGAAAATGGTTACAAATATAGAAAGTCCTGACAGTAAAGAAATGCAGGATTTATTGCATGCAGTTGAACAAGTGGGAAAGCATACTCTGCAGTGTAGTTTTGATTCATTAGAGGCTTCTTGTAGAACCACACTTACAGGCTCAGTTATTCAAAGATGTGCTTGGTTGAAAAAACAAAGTTTACCTGACCATGTTAAAGTAAAATTATTGGTTGCTCCACTACAGCATGATACTTTGTTTGGTGTTAAGGCAGAAGAGGTGTTAAAGAAAATGGAGGATAAAGCAAAGTCAATGCAAACGGTGAAAGATTTCTTAAGGTTCAACCACCTAGATATAGCAGAAACTGGCCTTCAAAAAATTGGTCCTTTCCAGTGTCAGACAGGCCGCAAAGAGGCAGATACAGACACCCAAGAGGCAAATCTCAGCCCCAAGGCTCCTACAGACCTAAACAATGGGGTGCTTCAGCCCCCAAAGGAGGAGAAGACAAATCACAACCTTATAGGAAACAGTCACAATGACTTCCCTCTGCAAATGCCAAGCTCTTACCAGTTGACAGCACCCCTAGGGGGAAAGCTAGCACTTTTCTCAAAAAATTGGCACATGATCACCCAAGACCAATTGGTGCTGAATATAGTTTGTCAGGGGTACAGGTTCCACTTCCACACGCTTCCAAATCTAAAAGGTATGCCAAACCTGCCACAAAACCAATGGGCAGAGGCACAAAAAAAGATTTCTGCTCTTATGGATATGGGAGCTATTCAAAAAGTTCCACAAGAAGAACAGGGACAAGGATTTTACTCGAGACTTTTCTTAGTACCAAGAAAAGACAAAGCCTGGAGACCAATACTGGACCTGTCAATCCTAAATATCTTCCTGGATGTTCCAAAATTCAAAATGTTAACACTACAACTTCTGCCCATGCTGGGCAAGGAGGCTTGGCTAGTTACTTTGGATCTCAAGGAGGCATACCTGCACATCCCAATCAAACAATCGTGCAGAAGATACCTCAGATTTATAGCAGGCTCAATGCATTACCAATTCTCTGCACTGCCCTTTGGCTTATCTACTGCGCCCAGGGTCTTCACAAAATGCCTGGCACCAGTAATTGCATTTTGCAGACAAAAAGGAATTCAAATATATCCCTACTTGGACGACTGCCTTATTCAAGCAGAGAGCAAGGACATTCTTCTAAAGCACCTGGCATTTGTAAAAAGATTGCTAATTTGCCTAGCGTACACAGTAAACGAAAATAAATCAAAACTAGTGCCCTCTCAAGAGATAATATTCCTGGGTGCAAGTTTAAATACAACTGCCCAGATGGTTTATCTCACGCCAGAAAAACAAAGGCAACTGACTCATTACTTTCAAATGATGGCTACAAAGACCCAGCTCCCTGCAAGAAAAATTCTGCAGGCCCTGGGTTTCATGGCATCCTGCATTCTACTAATTCCATATGCAAAACTGCATATGAGGAAACTACAATGGTATCTAAAAAGTGTTTGGACTCAGCATTGTCACAGCCTAGAGACAATCATAACCTTGATCCCCTGCCTACAACAGGAGTTTCGATGGTGGTCCCAGGCCTGTCACCACAACAAGGGACAGCCTTTCACCTTACCTACAGCCAGGCAGACAACAACGGATGCATCGGATTATGCCTGGGGAGCACATATGGTAGGAAAATGTATTCAGGGCACGTGGCCCAAGGAACAAATGCATCTTCACATCAATCAAAAAGAGATGCTAGCTGTACAGAATGCCCTGACAGCCTTCAAGGACCTAATACATCCAGGACAACTATTAATAAAGATGGACAATACCACAGTTATGTGGTACATAAACAATCAAGGGGGCACGCATTCCTACCCCCTATGCAGACAAGCTATGACTTTGTGGAACACAGCACTAACCTACCAGGTACATCTGCAAGCACAATTCCTGCCAGGAACAAAAAATACACTGGCAGATGAACTAAGCAGAAATCTCATGGATCCTCACGAATGGAAGCTAAATCCACAAGTGTTCAGCATGATAACAAGGGAATGGGCAGACCAGATATAGATCTTTTTGCCTCCCCTCACAGTTGCCAAATACAGAAATTTTGCACAAGGACTTATCACTGTCAAGCATGGAAAGTGGATGCTCTGTCATTCAGCTGGAAAAACCTGACAGTCTATGTCTTCCCTCCGATGCCTCTTCTCACCAAAGTGCTTCTAAAAGTCAGACGAGAGGCCAAAAATTATCCTGATTGCACCAGACTGGCCACGCCAGCACTGGTACCCAATCCTAAAGGCTTTGTCCCAAGGCCCACCTTGACCTCTACCTCAAACCCCTCATCTTCTGACACAACAAAACAATCAGATTCTGCACAGTCACCTCAGAACCTTAAACCTGGCAGCATGGCGGATAATGTAGCCACTCAGACTGCACCGCTCTCTAAAGCTGTTATGGATGTAATTTTGGAAGCCAGCACTAGGAAATCTTATGCAGAAAAATGGAAGAGATTCTGTGCTTGGAACCAGGCACAAGGGCTCGACCCACTGGTCCCTAATATACCTGAGATTTTGCAATACTTGACTGAGATGTTGGACAAAGGCCTATCTTTTTCATCTATTAAAATCCATGCCTCTGCCATTTCAGCTCATTACAATGTGGATCCTCCTATTTTTTCACATCCTCTACTACGACTACCCCAGAGGGGCAAAGAATATAAGACCCCCTAGAAGAGCACCAGTACCTACTTGGGACCTCAATTTTGTTTTAGAAAAACTAACACTGCCTCCATTTGAACCAGCCAGCACGGCTGATCTTAAATTCTTGTAATGGAAAACTGCTCTGCTCCTCGCAATAACTTCAGCAAGAAGAGTGTCAGAGTTACAGGCATTGATGGCTGTGGATCCTTTCCTCATCTTTCATCAAGACAGGGTTTCTCTTAGAACAAACCCAAGATTCATGCCAAAAGTGGTCTCCGATGTGGCCTTAAACCAAACCATTCATTTGCCTAGTTTCTACCCAAATCCTCAGAATAAAGGGGAAAGACGTCTGCACGCTTTGGATATACACAGGCAGCTACGATTTTACTTGGACAAAACAAAAGCTTTCAGAAAAACTGAGCAACTGTTTGTAGCATATGCTGCAGGATCACAAGGAAAGCCTATTACAAAGCAGACAATCTCCAAATGGATAGGACACTGCATCCGCTTCTGTTATGCACAACATGGCAAATCTGTGCCTAAGGGCATTAGGCCTCATTCTACCAGAGCAGCAGCCACTTCAACAGCTTTCCTCAGAGGGGTACCAACCAAAGACATATTAGAAGCTTCAACCTGGAGCTCAGTGCACACTTTTACCAAGCACTACCACCTACCTCTCTACTCCAAATCCAGAGCAGGCTTTGCCACCGCAGTTCTGCAGGGCTTGTTAGCCTCACCAAATCCAATCTAGACCTAGCCACCCAACCTCAGCTTTGGGATTCTACCCAAGTGTAATGACTGCAACAGTGAAACACGATGAATATAGTACAGTTGTGTACTTACCATAAATTTGTGGTAGGTACACAGCTATACTTTCCTGCTCCTCCCTGGTCTTCCACTCCATTCAGGATGCCTAGGGAATTGGATTCCTTGGACGAGGATCTGGACTCAGGGGAAGAATCCCTGGCTTATTTTTCTCAAATACTTTCCCTCCTGAAGTGCTTCAGAGGAGGAGGATTTTTATTTATTTTATTTTATTTTACATTTGTTGACCGGGAGAATCCGACTGGATAAATGTCCATTTTCAGTGGAGGTCCGCGGAGAAAAGCTCCAGAGTTTGTAAATATACAAAGACAAGCAAACACATACAGAATCATTTAATAAATACAGAGCCCAGGTACAAAAACATAACATATTAAAAGTTTATAGAGAAAAAAAATATATATTTTAGCTGCAAATTGTAGTAGCAAGACACGTTAGTTGTATGTCCAGTAGTTTCTACGTGAATTAATGAGAGTATGTATAATTCATCCATAGATATGTGTAAATTTACAATATTGTGTTTGAGTATGATGGTGTATGAAAGAGTTGGGGAGTACAGTGAGTAGTAGACAGCTTTCAGGAGTGTAGTAGAACACCTAGTAGATGAGGTTTGCATATTAAGAAAACTAGTACATACAGTAAATTAATATGCAGAGTTTGATAAAGTTCTGAGGGGAAAGCAGGTGTAGAAGGTCAACCTGGGGGAAGGCATGGGCATTGTCTATTGATAAATAGATGTTCCTTTAGTAGTTTAAACTTAATGATAGAATTTGCTGAGGTAATATCAAGGGGCAGTGAATTCCAGATTTTGCCTTTGTAGTTAGGAAAGGGAGTCTCCTGCTGTTGGTTCTGGTGATCTTGATTAAGGTCCTGTCACTAGAACATAGTTGTCTTGGGTTTTCGTGTATTTAAGTAAATTAGATAGTGCTGGTATTTTGTCTGGATATAGTAGGATTTTTTTTTAGCAAAAACTAGTTGGTGGAAGGTAATGAGATTTTGAAGTTCAAGCCACTTTAGTTGGTATAGTGAGTGGCTATGATGTGAACAGTAGGGAGCATTTGTGGCAAATCTGGCAATTTGATTGTAATGTGTCTAGTTTTGTAATTTCTGTTTTGGATAGGTTGGTGAAGACGGGAGCAGCATATAGAAGTGTGGATAGTAGCAGAGTTTGAGCCATAGTAATTTTAGTCTATTGGTTTAGGTATGTTTTATTTTTGTACAGACTGCCTAGTTTTCTGTGTATGTTTTTGATGGTTTGATTTATGTGCAAGTCAAACTTCAGTTTGTTGTCAATTGTAATACCCAGTAGTTTTGTGTGGGAGTCTTAAGAGATAATGGTGCCATCATTAGACATAATACTGAAAGAATCTGTGTCTAAGTTGGATTTATTTGGTTTGAAAATTAGTAATTTGGCCTTTTTGGGGTTCAGTCACAGATTTTTACTGAGAAACCAAGCTTCACTGGTTTTGAAGACTTGGGTAGTGGAAAGGAGTGTGAGGGGGTTGGTGGCTGAGCAGACTAGTGTTGAGTCATCAGCATATTGTATGACAGTTGCATCTTGGGTGATCTTGTTGAGATCGTTAATGAATATGGAAAGTAATAGAGGGCCTAATATTGATCCTTGTAGGTCTCCAGTTGTAATAGGGAGCAGTGTGGATAGTTTGTTATCCCACCTGACTGCTTGCTGTCTACCTATTACGTAATTTTGAAACCAGGCTAGTGAGTCAGTAGCTAGTCCAAGGTCAGTGAGGGAGTCAAGAAGTTTGGGATGGTTGATCATGTCAAAAGCTTTTGATAGGTCTAAAAATATGGCTGATGTTAGTTTGCCTAGATTCCGTTTCTGGTTGATTAAGTTGGTGAAGGAGAGGATGGCAGTTGTACTATGGGCAAGTCTAAACCCATGCTGGGTAGGAGTGAGAAGTTGTTTTTTCTGTAGGTATTGCATAAGTTGCTGGTAAATACATTTTTCTAATATTTTGGCAAGAGGGGATAATATGGCAATAGGGCGATAGTTGGTAAGGCCTGTACAGGTCCCACCTTTGTGTAATGGGGTGACGTGCTATTTTCCAGATTGTTTGAATTTTGCTTTCTGTTATTGATCTGTTCAGGAGAATTGATATTGGATATGCTATCTCATTCACAGCTATTTAAAGGTATTCGGCTAGAATGTTGTCGGCAGCTAGGCTAGTTGGTTTGAGTTTACTTAAGTCTTTTTATATAATCTGTGGGAATAGGTTTGAATTGGAAGGTGATATCGATATTGGTAGCAGGCTTGGGGTTGGTAGTAGTTGATGTGGGTTGTTGAACTAATTTTGAAATGGTTTCTATGAAAAATCTATTAAAGGCGTCTGGAATGTCAGTGCAATCATTTACAGTGGCTGGTGTTGGGGTACTTGGTCTGCCGGGGTGGAGTAATGTATTTTGTGCTGCCCAGAGTTTTTGGGGGTTGTTTTGGTGTCTGTTTTGCAAATTGAAAAAATAGTTCCTTTTGTCTAGTAGAATTTGTTTTTTTGCTTCGTTCCTGAGTTTTGAAATTCTTGTTTGGTTGCTATGGTTTTTTGGCTCTCCACTGATGCCAGGCACTATTTCTTTGGACTATCATGGTTCTAGTAATACTTGTGATCCAGGGGGCTATTTTAATTTTTTGTTTGCTTGTGCGAGGAGGGGCATGGGTGTTTAAGACATTTAGGAAGGTAATGTTAAATAGATCAACCGCTTCGTCTAGTGGGAGTGTCTTTAGAAGATTCCAATTTTGGTATTGTAGTTCAAGTTTGAATTTTGTTATGTCAGTTTCTTTTGTTTCTAATGGTCTAAATTGGTGGTTTGGAGTTGGTGTGGGATTTGAGTTTTAGTAGGAAGGTGGGCTGGTGGTCACTGAGGTCTGGTAGTACACCTGCTTGATAGAATGTATTGGAATTGTTTATTAGGGTCCAGTCTAGGAGGCTTTCTTTGCTTTTATTATTACCTAGCCTTGTACTAGAGTTAATGATTTGGGATAAATTATACAAATTTATAAAGTTGGAGGGGTTGGAGCTGGAGCATGTATGCCTGTTTATGTTAAAGTCACCTAGAATGATTGTTTCTTGGGGTAGGTTTTGATTAGTCCAATGTATAAGGGCTTCTAGGGTGGGGATGTTATTGCCTGGTGGTAGGTACCCTGTTGTAATATTCATAGATTTTTTTTGTTGGTAAGTTCAAGTTTGGCTAGTAGTAGTTCTGAGGACATTAGGGGGAGTATAAGAGGATCAGTAATGGTAACCTTTAAGTTGTTTTTATAAAGTAATGCTACACCACCCCCTTTTCTGAAAAGTCTATCATTACGTATTGCGTTATAGCCTGGGGGAAGGAATCCACTATCGGGGGTTGTAGGTTTTAACCAAGTTTCAGTTAGGGATAGTAGATTTGGGGAATAAGTGTCTATTAGAGTATGTAGTAGATGTACTTTATTATTAATGCTACGTATGTTTAAGTTCAGGAAAAGTAGGCTATTCTTTGGTCAGGAGAGTAAGGCTGAGTTATTAGATGAGGGTGGGGACGAGGGGGAGTGTATGTCAGGGTTTGGGCCAGGATTAGGGTGCATGTCACCTGCTAATCTTAGTTGGTGACTGATATGGTGAAGGAGTTTTGATAACTTTACAAGAATGTGTATGTGCTTATGTGTGGAAAGTGATTTTTTGGTTGTTTTGATCAGTGTTGTGGGTGCTAGAGGGATTGTGCTGTGATGGTAATTACTTGAGGATATGTGTAGGCTATAGTGTTTGGTTTGGTATGGGTGGTGTAGTTGGATGTATGTTTTGATGGGATGGTAATGGTGGTAGAAAGAGTGATGTGATAGGAGGTGAGGTGATAAGTTATAGCTAGTATTGCAAGGATGATGGAGTTGATTGCACACATGTTGAGTGGCTGTAATGGTATGTGTGTGGGAATTAGTGGGAGGAGTGTGTTAATTAGTGGGAGGTGTGTGTAGTAAATGAGGATTGGTAGATGGTCTTTTTAGGTTGTTTTGAGGTTAGTGGGAGGAGTGTATAGGTATAAGTTTTGAGGTAGTGGTTGTTAAATCCAAATTGAGATTCCCTACTCAAAAAAATAAGGGGCTCAACTGAATATCACAGGCTACCAATACCACATTTCTTGGTTCGAAATGTTGATAAATAAAGTCACAGTTAAGTAAGGTCGCTTTGCAGCCTGAGTAACACCAAGTCCAACAGTTCGTAAAAAAACAGCTTTAGTCCCCGTTTACAAAAAGACAAAAAACGGCAATGTGCAGGCATTCATGAAATGATGATAGAATCACCTCCGTATATCTCTTTATGCCGGCAATCGTCTAAAGCCTGATTATCACTCCATGCATGACACCAAAATAGCTGCAAACTGGGTGTTGATATACATTCATAGACCCACAAATGAAATTGGTTATATGAAGCCAATATTGTGTATAAGTATATATCATTCATACAAAAATCGATGAAATTGTTGATGTTCACTTGCATAAACCACTCCAAAATTTTAGACTAGTATACATGACCAATTATTTCAAAAGTAATAAAGGTCTAAACTGCTCACTGGTACTATGAAATGGTAGAACCTTCCTCGTGTACATTAATGCTCGACTGTTACTTCTCCTAACGTCTTTATAATAACAAAAGTTCCACTTGTAGAGAAAAATCTTCCAATATGGATGCCACACAGTATGCAGCAGACAGTTTAAACAGCCAAACTGCCACAAAAAATAGTTAGCCCAATGCAAAGCAGAGTCTAAGCAGTATAATATTGCTACAAAAACTATAATGATAAAGTCCACCTCGTATAATTAAAGTTCCAACTTCGGGAAGTCAGTTGGTATTCTTACAGCAGTGAAGAATGCTCCACCAATGAAGGCAGTATTCAGAAAAAGGATACCCTTCGAAAGTTTGAGACTCAATAGTGCCTGCTCTAAAACTGCTATTATATGGGCTGGTTCTTTATCTGCTACCAGTGCCGCCTTCTTGCTACTAAGGAAACTCTGGGTGAAGTATAGTCTGTGAAGATACTGTTTTGAAAGCCAAAACTCAGTGAACCCAAAGCTGGAAAAAAGTCTGTCAGCAGCCGTTGCTCTCGGGCCTCCACAGAAAATGCGCTCTGCCCATTCGGACCTTGCAGGCGATGCAAAGGCCACACAACAGCCCCCAAGTCGCACTCAGCAAAAATGAAACTGCTGTCCATAGTGAGAAATTACTAAATGTTTACCTGCACAACCTTGCTTCACAAACAGAAGTCACCAGCCAGAATGGTCAGATGCCAATTAACTCACACCAGTCATGCTGTCTCACACAATGACAGCTTTCTTCATTGTATACTGTCTCGTCCTCACCAGACACTCTGCACACCATTTGAGGAGGTAAATTACAGTCATAAGCATCAGTTCATAGCCTCTAGATGAAGTATAGTCTGTGAAGATACTGTTTTGAAAGCCAAAACTCAGTGAACCCAAAGCTAGAAAAAAGTCTGTCAGCAGCCATTGCTCTCGGGCCTCCACCGACTTCTTAGGAGTCCGAACCCGTTGCCTTTGATTCTGAGATTTCTCCTGCCTGTGAATAGAAGCTGCCACCTCTTATATGAGCTGACTTTCCCAAGTAATAAAGTTAGCAGTTGCAGACACTAACATAACCTCTCTTATTATGTCTTAAAGGCAAAGCAAATCCCTTCTTCTGAATCTGCAGTTGTAAAATGGCTTGGATCTACTGCAGTTGTAAAATCCATTCTTCTAAATAGACAAAGAAATCCATGAAGCAATGGTCTGGTATCCCAACCTTCAGCTTCAGCAGTCTTATTTGTCTTGTTTCTTAAAAAAAATTCTACTGAGCTCTCCGGCGCGCAACTCTTTTGGTTTGCTAGCTCGCGGTGCCCTCTGACGAATTGGGGCATCGCCTCTTTTAAAGGAGCCACTTTGCCAGTGTTTAGATGCACAAGAGAGCAGCCAGGGCCAGTAGGAGGAAGCATTAGTAACTGAAAGCCTCAGTGTCATTCTGTAAGTGCAGAATCCCCTTTGGAAGAGCTCCCCCTTGGTGATACCATTGCCCATGTGATGGACTGTTTTAAGTGCGATTGTTCCCATGTCTCTGATATTCAAAAAAAAGTATAATGAACTCCTACAGATGGAGTCTCCCAAACCATCTGCTGCTCCTCCTGTTCTGCTACCCTTTTGGATATTTTTTGGCAGCTTCTGTAGCCTCGGACTGTCAGCCTCCTGCATCTTAGAAGCAAGGTACATTCTACAAAGTGCCTGAGGAGTGCAAATTTCTTTATAAATGCCCTTATGTAGTTTGTCTCTTCCCACTAGTCATCCAAGTTGTTGCCCTCATCCAGGCTGTTGTTTTCTGATAAGGATAATAGGGCCATGAAAAGGCTGGACAATAAAGTTTACACTACTTCCATTTTGTCCTTTAGGGCCGTTAACAACCAGACTCATATGACTAGGTAGATTTTGACTGACCTTTCTCATGTTTCTGAAGTGGTTTCTGACCTTCCTGACTGAGGGGAAGGCTTCAGCCCTTCCCTGCTGGGTACCACTTTACAAGTTGCTCGCCATTCAGTCAAATGCATCTGTGATGCAACTGATGCCTCTTCCAGGGCTGCTGTCTTTGGTTCAGTTATGAGGCATTATTCTTTACTTCATCTTCAGGCTTTGCCTGATGACATCAAGGCCAAACTTTTAGATGCTTCTTTGGATAACAGAAGTCTTTTAAGATCCAGTGCTTCTGGCCATTTCAAATCCTTCTAGGGCAAGGGCAAAGCCTTGGAGGAGCTGTAACCAATTTTTGTTTCTCCTATTCCTAACTTTCAGAGGAAATATTCTTCCAAGTCTTCCTTTGTGCATAAGCAATCTCGCCCTCCTCCTAATAGCAAGAAGGGAACTAGATATGTACCTCTTGCTAAGTCTACTCCGACTTCTGTCTGCCAGAAATCTTCTTTTAAGGACAAGACGGGTTCTGTTGATTGTTTCCTCCTTCCATTGACTAGGTTCCCTTGTCCTTCTGTCTTTTCCCTGTCACTTCCAAATTGGCTACAAATCACCTATTACCTCTAACTCTTGGGTGATGTCCATTATTCGTCAGTGATATTTCATGGTTTGGAAGTCCTTTCCTCCCTTTTCAGGCATTGTTCAACCTCCTTGGGAATAGCTTCCTTATTTCCCAGAGGTTCTTCACTCTTGAATCAATGCACTATTCAAGCAGTGCCTTCCATCTAGGTAGGTAAGGGTTTTTATTACAGAATGTTTTTGGTCCTACGAAAAAAGGGCACATAAAGACCAGTTCTGGATTTTTTCCTTCTGAACCCCTTTTCTCAAGATTCTTTTTTTTTTTCAGATGTTATCCTTTCATACATTGTTTCCTCTTCAACTCCCTCAGGCATATTTCTCGCCATCAGAATCCTCTATCTGTGGAAGTTCCTTTGGTTCTCGTTTTGTGAGATCTGTTCCATGCTGGGCTGGCATATTCTTCAGTTAAAGATAAACTGTCAGCAGTTTTACTTGTCTGCCCTTGATTCCACCCTTGACCTCTAAGTTTGAGGTCAAGCAGTTCCTTAAAGGCATTCTTTATATCAGGCCTCCCAGGAAGCCAATTCCACCTTCTTGAGACCAGTTTTATTCTTGAAAAATTAACCCAGGCTTCTTTTGAGCCTGCTTTTTCAGCTTCCTTGCAACATTGAACTTGAAAACTGTTCTTTTGTCTCTTACTTCAGCCAAGAGAATGTCTGAACTTCAGGCTGTAATGGCTATTCCTGTGTTTTTAATTTTTCACAGGGGAATCCTTTTATGCCTAAGATGCTCAGTAAGTTGTCCCTTAATCAGACTATTCAGCTTCCTTGCTTTTTTTCCTTCTCCACAATCTGCCAGTGAGAAGGTTCTTCACACCTTAGACTTGCTTAGACATCTCAGATGATATTTGGATAAAACAGGCAATTTGCAAGTCTGAGAAGCTTTTTTGTTTCTTTTCATCCCAGGACTTTGGGTTTAGCTGTTTCTAAGCAAACCATTTCCTCCTGGATCTCTAAGGTAATTTCCTTTTGTTCTTTTCATGACAAATCTCTCTCTTCATAGGAGGTTACTAGACTATTGACCCTGAGGCCATTATAAGCCTAGCCCATGTTTAGACAAGTCAGCAGCCAATGCCCCTGTCCAGCAGGGACATGGGTGGAATCCCAGGGGTGTATTTTTTGTTTCCATCCAGTTATCCAGATTGCACTTAAAAAGGGGTAAAGAGGTACTCTGCTTGATGTGGAGAGGGTGTCTATCCCACAGATGGAGGGAGTCTCTGGGACACAAATCTGTCTCGCCAACAAGTCCTGTTGATGTCACAGACCAGGTTGAGGCAGCATGTGCAGGTTACTCCACTGGAGCTTGACTTGCAGATATGCAGCAGTCCCATGAAGGTGTGGTCGGTGATCGCCTTGTATACCAGACAGAGTTCACCTCTGAGGTGTCTGTATGAAACTGAGTAGAGGGTTAGGGCTTTCAGCTTGTGTATGGTAGATGTTTGAGGCCCTTGATTCTTTTTTTGAGGAACCTCTGTGGTGTCTCCAGCTGCTGCATGTGCTTTGTGAGGTACGTGCTTAAAGGGGCATTGTACTCAATAATGGATCTTATAAGGGAAGAATACAGGGATAGTATGACCTCCTTGTCCTTGGATGAGATACCCTTACTTATGAGGTGGATCATATAGAAGGCTTTCCATATAACAGAAGCAACATGGTCAAAAGTCAGGTTGCTATCAACCTGGGTGCCCAAATCCCTCACAACTGAGTGCTTAGGATATTGTTATTAATGTTATCATTTGTGGGGACGTCACTCTCCCCAAAGGGGATGATGATGCATTTTTTGGTATTTAGCTTGAGGCCATGTTTCTGGCACCAGTCATTTGTCTGAGTGAGACCCACCTGAAGGATGTCCACATCACTAGAGGAATTGATGGCAACACCCAGCTTGCAGTCATCTGCAAACTTGGTCAGCCATAGCACACTGGTTTTGGCCTGCACCTCAGAAACATATATCCCAAATAACAGTGGCCTCAAGACAGAACCCTGGGGTATGCTGCTTGTTACAGGTCTACTGCTTGAGGTGGCCTCCCCTATTTTGACTAGGTGGGTTCTATCAGTGTGTAAGGTTGTTACCCATCTGGTAATGTACGAATTGATGCCTAGTTGAGAGAGTTTATCTATTATGGCTGAGTGGGGAATAGGGTTAAAGGCTTTGGCCAGGTCAAGGTGTAGGCAGTGTGCACCGTCTTCCCCTTATCCATGGCTTTGGTGACTGTCTCGAAAAAGTTGACCAAATTTAACAGACATTACCTCGACTTGATGAAACCAAACTGTGTGGGATCTAGTGTTTGGAGGCTGCCAATGTTCTAGTTAATGAGGTCCATGATAATCCATTCCATGGTCTTGCAGATCAGGCTAGTTAGGCTGATGGGTCTATAATTTCCCAGACTGGTGGGCGCACCACCTTTGTGCAAAGGGATGACAGTGGCTGTCCTCTACTCAGCTGGGATGAAGCCAGTAATCAGGCTTTGGTTGAATAGGGCGCCTAATGCTGCTGCAAGTTCTTGCCTGAGTTCACATAGGATGCAGCCTGGGACATTATTGGGTCCCATAGAGGCTGTATTTTTTGCCTTTGTGAGAGCAGTGATGACCTGTTCCCTAGATATAAGGGGAAGGGGGCAGGTACTGGCGATGTCCTGATTTATTGATGGGGAAGACAGATTGGCATAGTTTTTGCTGAATCTGTCAGCCAGCAAGTTTGCTATATCTACAGCATTTGCATATGTGGTGTCCTTGACCACCAGTTCTGAACAGATCTCGGTGCTTCCTTTGAGATTGTGGACATATGTGAAGTAGGCCTTATGATTGTTTCTAGTAGATGTGGCCAATTTGGACTCTCCTTTGGAGGATTTCACTAATGCTCCTATTTGCTTGTTCAGTCTAAGGAGACATTGCTTCCAATTGGACACCTGCTGCCCCTTGGTCTTGGACAGCATTTTTTTCCTTTTTTTGTAGAGTTTATTTATTGCAGATGTCTACCAGACTGGTTTACTCTTTCTTGCGGATGATGATTTAGTCCTGTTGAGTATTCCTGACTCCATACATGTATATGCTTGTATAGTGATTTGGTGTAGTTTTGGATATTGGTGCCAGTTCCTGGAGAGGGGGAGGGGGCTATGAAGCTGTTTATACCATCCCTCAGGAGGCTGTAATCAACTTTGGAGAAGTTTTTATGTCTGACCTAAACTACATGGGGGTTGGGGGAGATGTTGACTTCAAAAGTGACCACTTTATGGTTGGATCTTACCAGGGAGGATGGTGCTGTAGGGGTGTTGCAGTGGTTTTGTTGGTTAATACCAAGTCCAAGATATTATCACCTCTTGTTGGGGTATTGACTAGCTGTTCCAAGGCATTTGCATTGACAAAATCAAGGAATCTCTGGGCATTTGTGTTCTGGCATGAGTAGTTCCTTCAGTCTATGTTTAGGTAGTTAAAGTCACCCAGGATCAGGGTAAAGGGTTGAATCTTGATAGATTCAAACAGGTCCAGATAAGTGGATTGGGGATCTTGAGTCAGATTTGGGGGGCTGGTAGCAAGCTATGATTTGGATTAGGGGTCTTGTCAATGGTTAACAGCACCTAGAGTGTCTCCTGTGCATTGTACTGTTTGACCAGCCTGGACGTGTGTATGTCTTTAATATATATTGAAATTCCACTTCCTTTGGCTTTACTGCCCATAGTTTGTGGTCTGAATGTATGATAGGATGAGTAACCAGGTAAGGCTGGGGTGCTCTCTGCAGCTTTGAACCAGGTTTCTGTGACTGCATAGATGTCAGCATTTTCCAGGGTTAAGAATGCTTGCAGTGAGTGCAGTTTCATGTTTAGACTCCTAGTGTTTAACAGCATGACCTTTGATTTGTGTTTTGTTGAAATTTTTATGTTGGTAGTTTTAACCTCATCATTTTTCCTAAAAAAGGCACTATGGGGGAGGCAACTCAGGCAAGAGCCTTTACTAGAAGCCTGAAGCCCAGGTGAGACAGATGCAGGCCATCTGTGGCAAAGCATTGTGGTCTGTCGATCATTTCTTCCCAGACTATGGGGTACTGAATCCTCCTGGAATGACACCAGAAACTAATCCAATTGTTAGTCAATCATTTTCTGTTTGTATTGAGGCATCATTCTGGGTGATGCCAGGATGCTGCTCAAAGCAAGGGGCATACCTGCCTGGGGCACACAATCAGTGAGCTTAATCATGTCTCCCTCTTCATATAGTCCAGGGAGGTACATCTCAAGTCATTCACACCAACATGGATTATGAGAAAGTCATAACAGTACCTGCTGTTTAGAGACTTGAGTGTGTATGTGGTATGGTGGATTCTGGCACCTGACAGACAGCTAACCATGACTTTCTTCTTATCCAGCCTGGTGAGAGCCACATCTGTCTGTAACAATGGAGTCTCCTATGACTAATATGTTGGGTTTATGGTGAAGCCTTAGTGGCTGTGAGACAGGTGTGTGGACTGTGTGTGGTATGTGGTGTGGAGGGATGTGAAGATCGCACGTGTTTTTGCCTCAAAGGTCTCCTTTGTTTAGGTATGTTTATGTCGAGGATCTCAGCATATGTGGGTATGTGTTCTGTAGGTGTGGGTGGTTGTTGAGGTGTACTGATTATGTTCATCTGTAAAAGCACATTATATTAAGGCAATTGCATCCTCTCATGTTTTTTCAAGGGTTTGGATATCAATTCTGGCCTTGAGGCTGCTACTTGGTCCTCCATTCATGCTTTCTTAAACATTACAAGTTGGATGTTATTTCCAGGGCCAGGGCAGGTTTTGCCCAAACTATTCTGTACGAGTTTATGCAGGGTTCCTGTGTACCTTCCTCTTGAGCACTTGTACTCTCCCTAAAGTGAAAAATACTGCAATAGTGATATTGAAGAATATAGTACAGTTGTGTAAAATCTTACCATACCAGTTGATGTCCTTCTCTTCATTGTTGCAGTATTCATTCTCTCCCTCCCTCCCACCCTCTCTGTTCTGTCTCTTGCCCTGTATTCTGTTCCCTTTCAGGCCAAGGTACACTTTACTCCCTTTTTTGTTTATTTTTCCCTTCTGGATGCATGTATTCCTCCTTGCCCCGAAGGTATTCTGGTCCTCCTGGGTCTTTTTCATGCGAACATGCATCACCTTTATGCCCATCATGCAAGGGGAGCATAGGTGTGATCTACGGTGCCTATAAGAGCTGAAGGCTTTGGTGTACTGGTCAGATGTTGGGCTATTATTGACAGGAGATCCCTAAGGTGAGGAGAAGGACATCTGTTATGATAAGATTTTACACAACTACTTTTTCACTTAAAGGTACAGGACATTACTAATTGCAGTGTTTTCAGAGAAGATTTGTTGGATGGGTCTTTAAGCTTATTTGTTAAGTGAGAAAACAAGTAGGAGCATCAGCTGATAACCCTTAGATAGCCCTTGTCTGCCATCATCTATATTTGGGTACATTTACAGTAGAAATGTACTGTACCACAGTGTGGAGCAGTTCCTGCTCAAGTCTGAAGATGACTAGCCATAGACTAAAGGGCTTACTGAATGAGAGTTTTATTTGAAGGAATCATAGGAAGTTACTAGGCTATTGGCCCTGAGGCCCTTATAAGCCTAGCCAACAGTTTTATGTATGGACAAATCAGCACCCGATGCCCTGTCCAACAGGGACAAAGGTGGAATCCCAGGGATGTATTTTCTACTTCCCATCCAGTTATCCAGGTTGCACTTAAAAAGGGGTAAAGAAGTACTCTGCTTGATGTGGAGATGGAGTCTATTCCACAGATGGGGGAGCCTCTGGGACATAAATCTGTCCCGTCAACAAGTCCTATTGATTTCACAGACCAGGTTGAGGCTGCATGTGTGGGTTACTCTAGTGGAGCTTGACTTGTGAATATGCAACAGTCCCATCAAGGCGGGGTTCGAGATTGCCTTGTATGCCAGACAGAAGTCAACTCTGAGGAGTCTGTATGAAAGAGAGTCGAGGGATAGGGCTTTTAGTCTATCTGTGTATGGAAGATTTTTGAAGCCCTGGATATGAATGGATATGGATATTAAATAAGCTCTAAAGTTTGGAAGTTCTTTTTTTTTTGAATATGTTAAAAGACACTTGAAATAGTGAATTTCACTAATTTAGGCTGCATGATTGAAACTCCTGGGGAGGGGGTCAAACTCATTTTTATGTCCTCCTGGGAAAACGAGAATGCAAGAAAGTCTTTCATGTAAGTCAGTACAGGGCACTTTTTTTTCTCTTGCATTGTGTAGAAAAGGGGTCTAAAGATTAAATAGTGTAATTTATTATATGAATATGTGTAACAGTGACACTTGCTTAAAGTATTGATTAAAAATTTTTCCACATAGAATAATGGTGTCTGTATTAATAAACGTGGACTCTTGTGGGAAGGACTGTGGATGTGGGCCCTACCAGAAATTATATAGACAGAGTATAATAGCACTGCTGTATAAAAGGGAAATTACTTAAATGGATCTTGTAGAGATTAAACATTTTGTGTGGGTTCTGGGGAAGATAAGGTGACAGGGAACACTTTCTTTTATAAGTTAGCAGAGGGCATTGACGTATAATTGTGGTGTTTTTCATTTACTACATATCGAAATGGGATTTGAGTGTTAAATATTTAATCTACACAGTTTTTCATTTACTGTTTGTTGGGCTGAGGGTTCAGTAGTGGCTTGCACTAATTGAAGATGCATGGCAATGACCTTAACAGAGTTAAGATAAATTTTGGTTGCAGTTTTCTTCTACATAGTTGGAGTACAATGACCATACTGATTTATGGAATAACAAAGGGAATTTAATCGTGGTCTCTTGTGAATCTGAGATGATATCGAAGAATTTTCTTGTACATGGGTAATAAAGTGGTTTTGTTTTCATGAATGTTAGAAAGAGATGCAAGAGGCAACATTTACAAATGCCTTCTACCAGCACCTGCAGGACTGCATGGATAAGGCAATCCCAAGCAAAACAAAGACTCTTTGTACCAAAGGCAAGCGTCCAGTTTGGTGGACCCCAGCCATAAACAAACTCTACAACAAAAGGAGGAAGCTACTACAAGATAGAGCAAAATCCTTAAAAGGTAAGACACCTTTGATCACTATAAGTAAAAAACTAAGAGCTCTCATAAAATCATCCAAAGCTAATTTTGAGAGAAAAATAGCTAAAGACTCAAAAGACAATCATAAGGCCTTCTTTAGCTATGTTAGAAACCTGGGAGGAAACTCCCAGATATGCTCAGAACTAGTTCAAAATGATGTGAAGATTACTGATCCTACAGACATTGCCAACATACTGGCTGACAGGTTCAGTGCAAACTTCTCCCCCCAAAAAGGAGAGATATCTATACCAAACGATTGCAGCCCCCCAAACATCTCTAACGCCCAAGTGAGAACTGCTCTCTCCAAAGCAAAAAACACAGCATCCATGGGACCTGATGGTGTCCCCGGCTGTGTGCTCCAAGAACTCAACGAGGAATTAAACCCACAGCTAGGACAGCTGTTTAATCATAGTCTCACCTCTGGATACGCACCAGGAGTGGAGCACTGCGACTGTGGTCCCACTTCACAAAGGCGGTGCCTCCACCAACCCTGGAAATTACCGGCCCATTAGCTTGACAAGCCTTATCTGCAAAGCCATGGAGAGGATCATAATAGACCTCATAAATAAAGACATAGGGAATTTGCAGACTTTGGATCCAACCCAGTTTGGCTTTGTCAAAGGCAGATCATGTCTTTTAAACTTGGTTGACTTTTTCGAAACAGTCACCAAAGCCATTGATGAGGGAAAGGCAGTCCATACAGCCTACCTCGATCTGGCGAAGGCCTTCGATACAATACCCCACTCGGGTATCATTGAAAAACTCATCAGCTTAAATGTCAACCCATACATCACAAGATGGTTTGCAAACTGGCTGAGTGACAGAACCCACAGGGTCAGAGTTGCTGGCGCCATGTCAGACTCAAAGCCTGTCACAAGTGGTGTCCCACAGGGCTCAGTCCTCGGCCCACTCTTGTTTGGCATCTACTTTTCCGAAGTACAAGCAAACACAGGAGGGTTATGGCTGACAATGTTTGCAGATGAGTGCATAGTGGGCCGTAGTCGAAAACACATCTGACACAGATATCCTTCAGAAGGGTCTCACAGAAACGGATAACTGGTGCCAGAGCCATGGCCTAAAGTTAAATGGCAAAAAATGCATAGTCATACCCTTCGGGAAAAACAAGGTTACCCCTAGCTACCATATAGGTGGCAATCCACTGAGCACAGAAGAAGTTATCAGGGACCTGGGGACCCAGGTTGACAGTAGCCTGTCATTCGACACCCATGTAGCTAAAGTAGTTAGAAAGACCTTCTACATTGCCCACCTTATCATGAAGGGATTCACATCTAGATCAAGGGAGGTCATAGTCTCCCTATACTCATCACTCATCAGACCAATGATTGAGTACAATGCCCCATTCGGAATGTATCTGACCCGACACTTGCAGCAGCTGGAGAGGCCACAAAAGTTTCTCACCAAAAGGATAAAGGGTCTCAAAAATCTGTCCTATGCTGCCCGACTGGAAGAACTCCAGCTCTATTCAGTCGCTTACCACTTGCTCAGAGGTGACCTTTTCCTGACATACAAGGCCATGTCAAACTCAGATTTGATGAATATGCTTCACCTCAAAAAATCTAGATCCGTCAGAGCCACAAGGGCGGGAGACTTAAACCTTGACACGGCTATTAATAGGACGTGCTGGAGGGATAGATTCATCACCCAAAGACTCCCTATGCTGTGGAACAAAATCCCGGTATATGTGAGGCAGAGCACCTCGCTGGCCTTGTTCAAGAGAAATCTTGACCAATGGATGGGAGATCGCAGATATACCCCAGGGATTACCTCAGTGTCACTGCTCGATAGAGGCACAGCAAAATAATGTGTATAGTTCCCCATACTAAAGGGGTGGCGTAAGCCACAAAACTATGGGCTAGGCTTGTAATTGCCCTCGGGCAGATAGCCTAGTATGAACCTATGAACCTATGCGAAGAAGGGTAATCATCATTGTGGAGTTAAAATACTGAATGTGACTTTCTTTAATATAGTTCAGAATAAAGTATATCTGCATAATATGGAGCCTTTTGTTTGTTGTATGCTGGAAAGAAATGCGAGATAAATAGTGGGATGCTAAGATGGATGAATGGAGGGTTTACTAAAGTGACTAGATCATATGGTACATACTCGTAACATTGTTAGAAAACACTTATTAGGTTTGTAGCATTCCTTAAGCTTCATATTTTCGTGTGCTGCCATATAGGCATATTGGCAGTGGACAAGCCAACTGGTAATAGACCACAGAATTGCAGGAGTACAAACTGAGATAGGTGAACAATAGACTGTGTGAGGTAACAGAATGGTGTCACTAATGTTTTGTGTCATACAAACTGTGTCAAGCCTCTTATTTGTTTTAGCACAGTATACGGCAGACCTCTTTTTTTATTCTGGTTTGCAACTCTTTAATCTGACTTGATAAATGGCTTAGTTTTTCAGTATTTATTGAAAGATATCAGAAAATGGTATTCAGTACTCTAGATTGTTCTTAAATAGAGATGTGTACTTCATTAATCTGATAAAAAAATCTTGTCAAAACAAGTGTCATATTTATTTTACATCTGCTGATGTACAGCTTGATAAACTGCATAGTCATTAAAAACATTTGACAGTTTGTTTTTGGTGAACCTCATTAACAGTGTCACAAAAACAGTCCATTGGAATGAGTATCTCTAGTAAAAAGTATTTAATAATGCAAGTTAAAAACTTTCACAAATGCTTCATTCATCATGCTTGCTAATGCATAAGAAAAATGGCTTTTATAACAAATGAAAGTAATCACATGATCAAGACATCAATTAATCAAGAATTTATTTAAAGAAACATACACATTAAACCTGGTTTTGTAAATCGCTTAAAACAAGTTTAATACTAATACTTCCATTAAGACCAGGATGTAAATGAGCTTCTCCTCCGTGAAATTAACTAGATCACCCCCTCTGATGGATGCGTTTATGACTTGTAAAATAAGAAACTTAACCTAGTGCGTTTCATCTGTCAGACTAATATGTTTATACAACGCATTGCAGCCTCTGGTCTTTTCACCAGCTGTCCTCCCCCTCTTTTACTGCTGTAGTATTATGTTACTTCCCTCTCAATGACTCACTTATTTGTTTTCTTTTGATCTTGGACTAGAGACCCTGGAACCATCACCCTTCTAAGCACTATCCCAAACTATAAGAAAGCTTTTTCTGATTGCCTCCTAAATGTATGGAATGCGTTGTGTACACACACAAATCTCAGTCTCTCTCTCCCTCCACCCTCTCCTGCTTAAAGTCTGCAGATGTTCTTCATGTTTCATAGGTTCATACTAGGCTATCTGCCCTAGGGCATTTATAAGCCTAGCCAGAGTGTGTTTGGCTTTCGCCACCCATTTTAAATTAATTTTGCTATGCCCTTTTTCGAGGTTAGTATACTGTGCCTCTGTCTAACAGTGACACAGAAGTGATACCCGGGATAAACCTACGATCTCCCATCCACTCATCAAGATTCCGCTTGAAGAGAGTCAGTGAGGGACTCTGCCTAACCTGGACTGGGATTTTATTCCAGAGTGAATTCACTGTTGCTTATCCTGCCAGGGGTAGCCCTCAGTTGGCCCGGATACCAGAGGCTTAGTATTTCTGCATCAGTTGCTGTCGCTTCAGGACTGATGTCAGGTTGTCAGTGGTATAAAAACAGGCAGCCGACGCCATTACATCAAGTCTTTCTTGCCGAGGAGCCCGAAGCAGAAGCAGTTCGCACGAGTGCTAGTCTTCCGCTACCTGAGTTTTTGTTTTCAAAATTTGAAGTTGAAGTCTTCTAAAGCTAAGTACCCCATTGGGGATCCTTTTTTCTTGCTCTAACCGATGTCAGAAAAAGTTATCAATTGTCTCGCCCGTGGAAAGCAAATACCACACCGAGATTTCCATTCTTACTGCATCACCTGTTTAGGCGCAGACCACGACGTCCCTCACTCACTGCCAGTTTTGTGCTTTGTTCAACATCTGAACTATTCATCGTCGGGTCCTTATTGTAGCTAAATACTTTCGCTCTCGATCTCCATATTCTAAAATGGCTTCGGTAAGCCATCTGACTACCCATCTTCTGAAAAAACATAAGGATAAAGACAGAGACAGACTGCACAGGTCCAGAACTGCTGACGACGATTCCGTTAAGCTAGTCACCAGTTCGCTGGTACTCAGTGAGACACTTTCGCGGCCCCTGATGCCCACCTTGATGGATTTGCAAGCCGCTACCGAGACCTATTCGGAGTCTGTTATGCACCGAGACTCTTCTTTGACTACAGAACCTGCAGATGTCTCTACCTTGGATGTGTCCGGAGCGGCTGTGCAGGCACTGTCTTCTGAGGAAGTTCTTTGCACTACCGATATTCGACACAAACCGACGACTTCTTTCGCATCTTTAGTTATTTCTAAAACTACCAAGTTTCTAAGGCCCAGGGTACGAGCTACGCCTAAAAAACCTGACGACCCAAACTTGAGCGCCTGCTTTCTTGCCACAATCACAGATGCTTAAATGGCGTAAGACCTTATCATGCTGATTAGGGGAAGCCAGCCTTCCCCTGCTAAAAGGAAAAGAGACTTGTCCCCACCAGCTTTATCTGACCAACAGTCTGAGGTTTCTGATTTTGAAGACATGCCCTTATCTGCTTATGAGGATTCAGATGCAGAGGAATCCATTCCTTCTGCCTCTTCTCCACAGGATTTTTCTTTTGGTGAAACCCTACATACTTTGAGAGGACATTTCCATTGGGAATGCCAGGATTATCCTCAGTCCAAAAAGAGACTCAGGGGAATTTTTAGATTTACCACAGCACAGACCCTTAGCTATCCCTTCTGTTCTGGATGTTGTGGATGATATCTTTATGGAATCCAGTCTAACTCCTGATACTTTACCCCCTGCTGCCAGGAAACCTGGCAGGTACTACAGAGTCCCTGACTTTCACAAATTTCTTTTCAAGAATCCTACTGCTGACCCAGAGGTCATCTCCCAAGGACTTAAAGGAATAAAAGCAACTACAGCTAAGAACCCCCCCCCCCTCGGACAGGGATTCCTGAGCATTAGACAGATGGAGTAAAAAAGTATACACCTCTGCAACTCTTGCCGTTAGAGCATTAAATTGTCAGTTTCACATGCTGAAATACCAGCAACATACTATGGAACTTAAGCAAAAAATTATCTACCTTCCCTGACTGTGCAGAAAATAAAGAATTACAGGAGCTTATGCATTCTGCAAGCCAAGTTAGCAAGCATACCCTGCAATATGGGTTTGACGCCCTAGAAGCATCTTGCAAGGCAGCAGTCACAGGTTCTGTACTTAGAAGATATGCCTGGCTTAAGGAACAGACCTTGGAAGACCATGTCAAATCAAAATTATTGGCCGCACCTCTGAACAAGGATAACCTGTTTGGCACCAAAGCAGAAGAGGTTTTAAAAAAGATGGAAGAAAAAGCTAAGTGTATGCAGACAGTCAAAGAATTTTTGCAAGAACAGCCTCTAAGATTCAGTGGGCATTGCCCCTCAAAACATTGGTCCTTTCCAGCCCCCTCAAGGCCACCTCAGACTAGACCTAGGGGAAACAGACCCCCCCCCAAGACTACAGTCTCAGGGTTTGGAGAGATTTAAGCAATGGAGTACCTCCACTTCTAAAATAGGGAGTGCTAAGCCACCCCATTATGGAAAGAATTCACAATGACTTCTCAACTCCTCCCTCATCTCTGCCCAATTGCTTGTGCCTGTAGGAGGAAAACTTTCCCACCATGCAAAAAACTGGACCTCCATCACCAATGATCGATGTGTCCTCAGCATAGTATCCCAGGGGTACAAATTTTATTTCCACATGCTGTCAACCCCAAAAGGGTTCCCAGATCTTCCTTCAAACCAGAGCAGAGGCACAAAACCAAGTTCATTCCCTGCTCTCTCCATAAGAGCAAATCAGCCTGTTCCTGTAGAAAAGATAGGCCAAGGTTTTTATTCCAGACTTTTCCCAACCCCAAAATGATTCACAGATCGTCCTTCAAACCACGGCAGAGGCACAAAATCAAGTTCAGTCCCTGCTCTCCATAAGAGCAATTCAGCCTGTTTCGGTAGAACAGATAGGCTAAGGTTTTTATTCCAGACTTTTCCTGGTAACCAGAAAAGAAGGCACCTGGTGCCCAATCATAGATCTGTCCATTCTAAACACCTTCCTGGTGGTACCAAAATTCAAAATGCTCACCCTACAGCAGCTTCTCCCTGTGCTGTCCAAAGATGCCTGGTTAGCCACCCTATTCCTAAAGGAGGCCTATCTGCATATCCCAATCAGGGACTCCTGCAGGAAATATCTATGTTTCAGGACAGGATCTATGCATTATCAGTTCTCTGCACTTCCCTTTGGCTTATCCATTGCTCCCAGAGTTTTCACAAAATGCCTGGCTCCAGCCATTGCCTTTTGCATTCAAAGAAATATTCACATTTAACCCTACTTGGACGACTACCTGATTCAGGCAGACAGGAAAAGCTGTTGCAGCACCTGACATTTGTAAAGGACCTTCTAACCTCACTGGGGTACCCTATCAATGAAAAGAAATCCAAACTAATCCCCAGTCAAAAAATTGTATTCCTGGAAGCAAGCTTGGACAGAGCATCTCAGATGGCATTCCTTACTCAAGAAAAATAAGCCTATCTGACAGGCTACTTCTCTCAAATGGTCACCAGAACCCAGTTATCCACAAGGAAAATCCTGCAAGCTCTAGGGTTCATGGCCTCCTGCATTCTACTAATTCCATATGCCAGACTGCATATGAGGAAACTTCAGTGGTACTTAAAAAGTCTTTGGTGCCAACATTCGCAGGACCTGGAAACTATCATATCTATGATACCTTGTCTAGTGAAAGAGTTCCTTTGGTGGGTAACAGCATGCAACCACAACAAGAGGCTTCCCTTTACACAACCCCATGCCGACCAGACCCTAACCACAGATGCATCAGACTATGCCTGGGGTGCAAATCTGGATGGCAGGTGCATTCAGGTCCACTGGAACCAAATCAAATTCATCTACACATCAACCAGAAAGAGATGCTAGCTGTTTAGCATGCTCTAACAGCTTTCAGATTCCTACTCTCTCCGTGGCCTCTTCTAATCAAAACTGACAGCACCACAGTGATATGGTACATCAACAAGCAGGGGGGAACCCACTCTTACCCACTGGGCAGGCTAGCCATGACCCTTTGAAACAAGGCCTCAGCCATGCATATTCACCTGCAAGCACAATTCCTGCCAGGCAACCAAAACTCTCTGGTAGACAACTTACGCACAAATCTCCTAGACCCACATGAGTGGCAATTAAACCACAACACCTTCAGCCTTGTGCCCAGATATCAGGTACCCCAAAGGTGGACCTATTTGCCTCCCCCTACAACCACCAGCTTAGCACATTCTGCACCAGGGAACCTCACAGCAAGGCCTGGAAAGTGGATGCCCTGTCCTTCCACTGGGAAAACCTCTCAATCTATGCATTTCCCCCCTTCCTCTTCTTACCAGAGTACTACTCAAAATAAGGGAGGAGAGACCAAGGGCAATCATGATTGCCCCAGACTGGCCATGCCAAGTGGGAGGGAGAGTTCTTGCATCCACAATTGCACACCCTGAACCTGGCAGCCTGGCTTATTCTTTAACTTCTCCTCTAGTGGCCAGCCTAAGCAAGCAGGTCCTGGATGTTATATGTGAAGCCAGACAACCCAGTACTAGAAAATCCTATGCTGACAAGTGGAAAAGGTATTGTTTCTGGATCCAGACTAAAGGAGCTGACCCAGGACAGCCATCCTTACCTCTCATCCTGGATTACCTAGCAGACCTACCCCACAGGGGCCTTTCCTTCTTTTCCATTAAAATCCATGCCTCTGCCATCTCTGCACATTACAGCACTGAGCCACCTCTCTTTTCACACCCTTTCATCAAGCAGTTCCTGAGAGGGGCTAACAACTTAAGGCCATCAAGAAGAGCCCCTACCCCTGCTTTGAGACCTTAACTTTGTGTTGGAAAAGCTCACGCCCCCCCCCCCACCCCACCTTTGAGCCTGCAGCTTCAGCAGAGTTAAAATTTCTCTCTTGGAAAACAGCTTTGCTTTTGGCCATCATTTCAGTTAGAAGAGTGTCTGACCTACAAGCACTGATAGCTGTGGAACCCTTCATCATTTTCTGTGCTGTCAGAGTCTCCCTCAGGACTAACCCAACTTTCATGCCCAAAGTGGTGTCTAGTGTGGCTCTCAACCAATCTATTCATTTGCCCACCTTTTTCCCTAAACCTCAAAATAAGGGAGAAAGGATCCTGCACTCTTTAGATGTGCACAGACAGCTCAGATTCTACCTGGATAGGACTAAGCCCTTTAGGAAATCTGACCAGTTACTAGTCAGCTTTGCACCAGGGGCAGAGGGCAAGGCCATATCAAAACAAACCATCTCCAAATGGATAGCACACTGTATCCATTTCTGTTACAAACACCATGGAAAACCACCCCCACAGTGGGTCAGAACACATTCCACTAGGGCAACTTCAACCTCTACAGCCTTTCTCAGAGGAGTCCCTACCAGGGACATTCTGGAAGCTGCAACATGGAGTTCTGTTCATACCTTCACTAAGCATTACCACCTACCTAGCTTTTCCAAATCCAGGGCGGACTTTGCAACCTGCAGGGCATACTAGCCAGCCCCAACTCTTCTTGACTGCCTCCACCCATTCTTCAGCTTTGGGAATCGACCCAAATGTGATGACTGCAACAGTGAAACACGAAGAACATAGTACAGTTGTGTACACTTACCATACATGTAGATGTTTGAGTGTATTCACTGTTGCAGTCCTAACTTCCCACCCTCCAGCCCCATTATCTCTCTCGCTCTCACTTTCCCTCTTCCTCACTCCTTACAGGGCTATTGGTATTTACTTTATCTGGTGGTGTTTTTCCACCTTAATTTAGCTCCCTATTTGGGGGCTCCTGACATTTGGGGCAAGAAAAACTGATGTAATGGCGTTGGCTGCCTGTTTTTATACCACTGACGACCTGACGTCAGTTCTGAAGCAACAGCAACCAATGCAGAAATACTAAGCCTCTGGTATTCGGGCTGACTGAGGGCTCCCCCTGGCAGGATAACCCAAGTGTGATGACTGCAACAGTGAATACACTCAAACATCTACATTTATGGTAAGTGTCCACAACTGTACTTTCTTGCCACCTCTATTCCTGCCACTTCTTAAATGAAATCTGCATGTTTTCAACCTCTCTTCTGCCATATTCATATGAACTATTCAGCACACCTACTACAGTTTTACTTTATCTTATCCTTGTATTGGCATTATGCTGAAGTACTGTTTTGTTCTGTAGTATTTATGTTTCTGTAATGAAGTTTAGGATGTTTTCCCCACCCTTCCAGAGTGGCATTCACTACACTTAGATGAGTAAAACATTACCTTGCTTGGTCCAGGAAGGCAACTTTTTAACCATAATAAAGCATAAAATGTATAGACTGCATGACTCGCTTTGAAACCAGCCGGTGTTTGTCAAACATAAGGAAAGCATAAAAAAGTAAAAATGATAGCCACGGTTAAGTAAGCATCAGACATTTTACAGAGCTAAAATAAAACATGACCATGTATTACTATTATTATTGCTGTGTATTAACTGAATTAGTCAGTGGCTTTTCATTTCAGTTTTACCATCTTTGTATGGTTTAAATGTTAATGTTTTGCAATGAAAATGTATGCAGCTGTGAATGAGTTTAAAGGTGTAACAATCCGTTCAATAAAAAAAATAAATACCAGACAATAATCTCAGAGAGCCAACAGTTATGCACCCTTATACCTGGGTTATATTGATCTCTCAAGCTTTATCATCAGGGTGATTGAGGAAATAAGCCCATTGATAGCAAAATGGAGTATTCCCCACACACGTACAGTATTCAGTGTTTCTCTTCTGTTATTTCTTTAGTACAGCTTGTCTGCTATTTCCCTGTCTGTAGACAAGCTGTAAAAAAAGAGATGTAACTGAACTTTGAATAACTTAGGTAATTCCCACTGTCAGGGCTGCATGTAGCATCTGTGTACATATTGACAGGTTCCCTGTAACTTTATAGCCTTTATTTTTCATGTAATGTGGAATATTTTACTTCTCTGTTCTTGCCTTCCTTGCTGTTTTGAACTTAATACTTTTATTTATTATTAATTATTTAACATATGTTTTCCGGGATAGTCCGACTGGACAGCTAGTGTCCATTTTCAGCAGAGTCCTGGAGAGAAAAGCTCCATACAGTTAAAGAACAGAGAGTAATTCATGGTAACAGTTTTAGGTTACAAGGTGTAAAAGATAACAGAAAAATGCTATAGAATAGTTTAAAAAGTTAGAAGCATAAAGTTTAAGTACAAATATGTGAGTATAGCACTATCATGGAGTAAGTATGGGAACAATATTTGTGCAAGGCATTTTCAGAGTAAGAAGATATGTACGATATTTACAATATATACAGTGAGCATCAGTAGAGTCCAATATTAGTATTCACCAGAAGCATAAGGAAATATAGTAGGTTGTGCCTTCAGGGACGTCCATTGCAGTTACATAAATGGTTGGTTTAAAGGTATGTTTTAAGGAGGTTTTTGAAAGTGGAAATGCAATTTTGTAATCTGAGGGCAGGAGGCGGGGTGTTCCATCTGTTAGCAACTTCATAAGGGAAAAGAGATTCCTCAGAGCTGTTTTTACATGGGATATTTTCCATCAGAGCTTTGTTACTGGATCATAGTTGTCTATTTGAATTGTAGAAGTTTAGAAGGCCAGTCAGGGCAGGGAAATTCTAGCCAGTGTAATGTATGTAGGGATTGGCAGTGGTGGGAGTGCGATTTGTCATTGGTTGCGAACCTGGCGATTTTGTTGTAGAATGTGGTGAATTTAAGGTCAGTTTTATTTATGTTTGTTAGTACTGGGGATGTATAAAGTAAAGTTGATAAGAGATGGGTTCTTCCTATAACAATTCCAGACTTGGAAGTTAGGTACCTTTTGCAGCGGTAGAGGGTCCCTAGCTTTTTGTGGACTTTGGAGATAGTTAGGGATATATGTTTGTTGTATTTTAGTTGTTGGTCAATTGTAAGTCCTAGTAATTTGCCCTATGGGACTGGGGTGATGTGGGTCTTGTTGGATGAGAATATGGAGAAGTAGAGGTCATTAGTGTTTGTTGGGTGTAACACCATAAGTTGTGTTTTCTTTGGGTTTAGTATCAAGTTGTGATTTATCTAGCCAATTTTCTATCTCTGTGAAAGATTCTTGGGATTTTTGTTGGTGAAGTTGGATATTGGATGCAGAGCAGATCAGGGTTGTGTCATCAGTGTATTGGGCTATTTCAGCTTTGGTGGTTGCTAAGTGAAGTTAGTTTGTAAAGATATTAAAAGGAAGGGGGCGGGGTATTGAACTTGTGGTACACTTAGTGTGACAGGCAGTGGGGGGATAGGGAGTTAAGCCATTTGACAGACTGTTGATGGTTGTTTAGGTAACTGCTGAACCAGAGCAGAGTGGGGGTGTCGATGTTGAGTTCAGAGAGGCAGGTTAAGAGTTTATTGTGGTAAACTGTATCGAATGCTTAGGATAAGTCTAGAAAGGTGGCAAAGACTAGTTTGTCTTGGTTCCTGTATGTTTATAATGTTTGTAAAGTTAATTAGGGCAGTGGTGGTGCAATGGGATGGGTGGAAGCCATGTTGGGTTTTGGATAGTAGGTTGTTGGAGAGAAGGTGGGTGAGGAGTTGGTGATGAATGCACCTTACTAGAATTTTTGATGGAGGTGACAGGATTGTGATGGGCCGGTAATTTGAGAGGTCAATAAAGGGGCCACCCTTGTGAAGGGGAGTGATGAATGAGGTTTTCCACAAGGATGGGATGGTGTGTTAAGTAATGGATCTATTTATTAGTAATGAAATGGGGTAAGCTATGGCCCTGAATGCAAGTTGAAGGTATTTGGCGGGAAGATTGTCGGTGGCGAGAGTGGTTAGTTTGAGTTTAGCTAGGAGTTTTTGGGTGTTTGATACTGGTACTGGCTTGAGTGAGAAGGGGATAGTGGGAGGTTGGTGGGACTTGTATTGTTTAAGTATAGAGGAGGTAAAATAGTTGTTGAAACTGGAGGCTATTGTCTGAGTTTGTACCTTCTATAGTGGGTGGGGGTTTAGTATTTTTTTCCGCACTGGAGGATGTTCACTGCTGCCCAGAATTTTTGTGGGTTGGTACTGTGTTTCCTTTTTAGGGAAATTTAGTGATTTTGTTTGTCAATCTTAATTTTTTTTTTTTGCCTTATTTCTATATTCGAAAAAGGCTTGCCTAGTTGTGGATGTTTTATATTGGTGCCAGGTTTTCCAAGCTTTATCCCTGTCGTTAAGTAAGGCCCTTGTTGTTTTCTGTAGCCAGGTGGCAGGGTTAATACATATCCTAATTGTTCTGATTGGGGCTAAGTGATTGAGGATGTTTAGAAATGCGTAGTTAAAAGTATTCAACTTCCTTGTCTAGAGGGAGGATTTTGATGGAAGACCAGTTACAGGATTTTAAAGCTTCCAATAATTGATCTGTGGGGAAATTTTTGTGGGAGCATGTTTGAAAGGGGGGGTTATTGAACTGAAGCTTTTGTCTAAGGATAAAAGTGGGATTGTGGTCACAGAGAGTTGGGCAGTGTTCCACACTAATGGGCGGTGTTGGGCTGGTTTGTGAGGATCCAGTCTAATATGGATTCCCTTTTTGTGGACTTATCAGTACATGTGGGTGATTGTATGAGTTGGGTGAAGTTATATAGGTTAATATGGTTGGTGGGTGTTGGAGAGTGAATGGAGTTCCAGTCGATGTTCACATCGCCTAGCAGTATCGTTTCCTGGGGAAGAGAGTGGGAGGCCCAGTGAAGTATTAACTCTAGGGTGGTCAGGTTGTCACCTGGGGGTATATAAATCTCAAGTAAATTTAGATGCTTGTGCTGGTTTAAGAGGAGTTTTGCAAATATAATTTCTGCTTTTTTGAAGTCTGGGGGATCCTTTTCCTAGGAGCTGGAGTTTTAAGTTTTTGTAAAGCAGGGCAATGCCACCACCTCTTTTCTGAACTCTGTCCACCATTTGAATGTTATATCTGGGTGAGGTTATGGAGTTATCCCTGATATGAGGCTGAAGCCATGCCTCTGTAATAAGCATTATGGTGGGTTTATATAAACAGATAATGGAATGCAATTCTGTTTTGTTCATAATACTGTGAATGTTCAGGTTGAGTATTACTAAGTTGTGGGTTTATGTTTAAATGTGAAGTTGGAGATGCATGTGTTGTTTGAGATTGTTGCTGGCCTGGGGTTGGGGTGAATATCACCTCCTAGTAATAAGTGGGCTACTATGTTAGTAATAGTTTTAAGGTATAGCATTATTAGGGAGTGGAATCTGAGACTTTGTTTTTTGGATTGTGAGACATAATAAATTGGTGAGGTGAGTTGGATGAGGGGTTAGTTATAGATGGCTGGGGATGTGACCATGTGTTTGGAGGGGTTAGAAGTGGTAAGGGGTAGGGTGGAGGATTTGAGGTCATTGTATTTGGTGAGTGAGTAGTGATGGGAGGTACTGACAGAGGCTATGGAGAGACATATGAGTAAGGAGATTAGTAGTATGGGAGTATTGTGACATTGGGAGCTGTGGGTATGAGACATAGTGGTAGTGGTTTTAGTTTCAAGAAGGGAGGTTTGTGTCCTTGAGGAGGGCATGGGTAGTATAGAATGTGAGCTGGAGTATGTTAGAGGACCAGTAGGAGGTGCTTAAGATGAGAGTCATACCTCTCAACTGTCCCTGATTTTGACTCAAATTTTAACTCTGTCCCTCTTAATCCCTCCTAAAACCCGTGACTTTTGGAGGAAAGGTGGTGAATTACACTTAATGAATAATGACAATAATTAAGAGTTATAAACTTCTTTTACTTCAGAAAATGTGCATTAATTCATATGCTCTGATTCTGTCAATGTTTCAAGTTACTAGCACTAATATTTTAAAAGTATCCCTGATTGTCCCTGATTTTTTATTGACTTGTCCCTGATTCTGTTGAAATTTGTCCCCAATTGGTTGAGAGGTCTGATGAGAGTGGATAGAGGAACAGGGAGTAGTTACCTAATGAATGTGTGGTATGGCCTAGAGTGTACCTTAGGGAGTGGGTTAATTTGTGACTGATTGGATAGGATGGTGGGTGTGGTACTTGGGTCAGGTGATATGAAGTAGGGATAGATTTTAGGTAGAAGTAGCAGCATTAGTTATATTTTAGATGACTTGATAAGATCAAGGATTATGCAGTCTGTGAACCTTATAAAATACAGTATAAAAAGATACTTTTAAAATATTTGATTTTTTGTTCATTTTGTACTGTTCTGTCAAGCAGGTTTAGCGTCTAATCACTTGAGATGTAATGCAAGTGAAGAGTGGGTATTTTCTACCCAGGTATAGCAGCTAAGTTTATAATCTTTTTGTCTGATCTCCATATTACTTTAAGAGACAAGCATGGCTATCATTGTGAAACCTGCTGAATAAAGGACTATTTCTATTTGCATTACTAAAAGAGCAGATGAATGAGAGTTCAGTAAGGTAAATGCATGGCTTTGTACTGCTATCGCTAAAATGATACAATGACTTTGTAAGGAATAATATGAGAAAGACAGTAGACAACATAAGGTGTGGTTTGTTTCTAGACCATCCTATGTATTTATTTGTATATTTAAATATGCTTGTTTTTTAATGGGATTAATTCTGCCAAAGCACAATTTCAGAGGGTACCCAAGGTGAAAAAGCTTGTAGAAAATATCTACATTAAAGTTTAGACAGTTGATTCTTCAAGGAAGGAAGGCCAGTATACAGTAACAACATGTCAGAAAATTGGAAACTGCATTCACTATATAGTGCATATAATCTGACAGTTGTTTATATTTGTTTGAAAAGTAAAGAGATGTTTATAAGACTGAAAGTATAAGAAGATAGAATTAAGAACAGGTTTAAGTATGCACTGGGGAAGGAAAGGATCGATAAAGAGCTGGCTTCCTTACTAGTGTTTGAGTGCAAAGTGGCTGAGTTGCATCCTTGTCACAGATGGTTTTACAAAGGAAATCCTTGGCGACACTCTTAACAGTACCGGGAATAAGTCGCAGCTTTTTTGCTGTAGTAGTTATCTCTGTGGTTGTGCAACCATGATGTCCATATATGTAACTAAAGGATGTGAAGTAGTGAAATCCCTCTGCTTGCAGGCAAAGCTACAACTCGTGTTCCTCTGGTTGTATCTTTGTCTGGATGTAACTCAACAGTTCATGATAGAATCTATAGGACTAAAAGTAGGAAAAGTGGGAACATATGAAGGAGAGGGAAATAAATGTAAAAAAAAAAGAGCAATGTGAGTAAGAGATGGATGTTACTTTACAATGTAAGTACCGTGTTTATAATGAGTGTGTAAGGGAAATAATACAGAGTAGTGTGGGCTTTCATTTTGTTGAGCTAGTTTAATGTGATACTTCCTTTATATTGTTTGCACCCAAAGTAGCTGTTGAGGCCGAGGAGGTGTTTTAGATGTTGTACAACACACTGCTTCTCTTAGTTTGCATGGTAACTATTTTGTTAATATCTAGGATGCTTTGGTTCAATGATCATAATGTTCTGATGGTTGTATGCCACAGTAATAAACTGTCTAGGGCTGAACTGGATTGTTGCGCAGTAGTTTGTGAATAAATTGTGTGTCCATGAATTTAACATATTTTCAAATGGCATTCAGTTTACTTTGTTGAGTATGGAGCAGTGATAAATGCTTGACTTACAGGCCACAAATTACTAGTCTTGTTATAAGCTGGTTAGTACTGATTTATTTAGATTTCTATACTAATAATCCAGCTAAAGTAGTGCATTTGAATAATTGCTTCTCTAGTGCACTGCCTGCAATTTTTTTTTTTTGGTGGGAGTGGCGGTCATCATATTTCATGTTCACTTGTTTATGGAAGTGAAGTTTAAAGTTCATTGTAACTCCTAAGTATTTCCATTATGTAACTATTTCTAGAGGTCAGGTTGATCTGTGATTGTTAATGTCATATCCTTTATGATGTATAAAAAAATAAATAAATAAAATAAAAAGGCCTTAAGTTGCAATATCGAATATGTCCATGTGATTTCTAATCATGTGATTTTATCTTTTTGATCATGTTATAATTATAGAGTGCATAACAGTTTTATTACAGATTTATTCATGTTCTGATGACATCTGTAAGGACAAAAGTACTTTTGTTTATAAAGATTTTTTTTTATTTAATGGCTATTTTAACATATTTATTTATTTTAATGTTTTTTTCTTTTATGGCAGGCCATATTTTTTAATCTTGCAAGTCAGCTTATGAGTGATGTCATGCTGCATAACTAATTTGGTCTTTTTCTTATTATATATTCGTTTACTTTTGTTTACCCATCAGTTAAGTGAGTCAAAGTTAATCTTAAGTTCTGAGATAAGCATGAGGATTTCTTTAGCAATGTGTACAATGATGGAATCATCTGTGAATTGGATTAGCCTAATACCTTTTGTAGGCTTTGCACATGGTTGATGAAGATGCTGTGTAGTGATGACCCAAGTATGGATCCCTGAGGAAGTCCTGTGTTTGAAAATGTGAAGGCAAGACCAGCTTTAATGACTATGGCCCAGGAAACCCACATTCGATTAACAGCTCAAAAGACTAATGGTGCTGACCAGGGAGGAAGTGAAGGAGTAGCCACTGCTAGCTCACTGATCCTGTGTGGAGAAAGGTGGGTTCTGGCTTTCCACTTGGGTGACATTTAGTGGGAGCACCAGGTATTTTACCTGTGGAGTCATGAGCCTATGAGCATGTGTTGCCATTGTGCCTATGCATGTACTAAAGTGAGCATGCAGAGGGGCACTACCTGTAGCCAGCAGCTTGCAGAGAAGCTCATAGAGCTACCATCCAGGAAGGGTTTTTCCAGTAGGGGAGAGAGAGAAGCTTTCTTCACAGGATCTGCAAGCTGGCCCTCTCCCTACCACTTGACTCACAGTCAGGGAACAAATGGGTTGCTTGAACTATCTAGGCAGGATCAAATGGACTACAAGGCTCTTGCCCAGCCTGGTATGCCCATTTCTTGTTCTACACAGCAAATTGGTTGGTTAGGTGCAGGTAACGGAGCCATCAGGCCAGTCCTATAAAGGAAAAAAAAAAACAGAACGAAAGGGAAAACTTTCCCTAACACTGAACAGCTGTAGTTTGATTACTGAGGCAGTTTTGAATCTGTTCACAAATGAAGCAGAGTAAGTAAGGTGTTGTAACCTGTGTCAAAGTAACTGATGGCTGAAAACAACAAATGCCTTGGAATAGTTCAAGAAAACAGTACTGGAAATGAGTCATTTATCTGTGTATGTAGTTGTGGTAAACCAGCTTTTACACTATGTCTTTTCAGGATGCCATGTTGCATTGTAATAATTAGGTTCATAGGTTCATAGATTAGTACTAGGCCAACTGCCCTTGCGAGCCATTTTAAGCCTAGCCAATTATCCCTTGTGAGACTCAAACCCTGCACCTTGTGTTTGTAAGGCAAACACCTTAACCATTAGGCCACCCTCCCAACCATTATGATGTGTTATTAGGTATTTAATGTATTGTATATGCACAGCGCACTTTATGTATTGTGATATGCCTCTAGTTTTCCACTTCGCAATGATTTCCAGTGTTATGCAATGGTACTATTTTAACTTGATTCCACATGTTGGAAAAAATCCTTCTGTCAGACATCTGTAAATGAGGCTTCTTAGATGAAAAGCAGTGCAAGGGTATAGCTTCTTATGTAATCTAAGAGTCAGCCATTAATGGAAGGAGAGCCATGATCTTTCAAACTAAGTAGTAAGCTTCTTTACGTTGGCTGCAGTGACAGGTTTAAAAAATGAATGTACAAGGAGATGGATTTGAAAGCAAAGGATTATTTAAGGAATTGTCTTGATGAGTTGCATACCTTGATATTATAAATTTAAAGAAGTCTGAATTTATTAACAGTTTCCTGAATATGTGGCAAGTTGAGAGGGTTTTCAAGTGGAAGATTTTGTTTTACAAGTACTTTGCCATCTGACCCAAGAAAGGACTGCAAACATAGGACTATAATGAACATATTTATGAAAACCTTACAACATGTGAGAAAGATGTAAATGTGAAGTTAACTCGGTCCTTTGAGAGTACAGGACTGTTCAGTGTACTCTAAGCATTGTACTTGCTTAACAAGCGCTATAAATGTCAAACACATACCCTGCTTCTCCTTTGTCACCTTCACCCTAGGTAAATCACATACCCCGATCCTTGGAAAAGAAATGGACAGAATTACAGAGGGCTCACTCATCAAGTTCCTTGGTGCTGAATATCTGGCAGTTGAGTGTCAACCTGCCTTTTTACAGAAAATGTTTCTCCAGGCAAGTTTGATATGATTCTACCACTGGGCCATAACTGAAAGAAGCCAAGGGATCATGGGCTAGGTGTCCTTGGACTTCAATGAAAACATTAATCTGATGTTGTCCATTTCATTATTCCTCATGATTGGATCCAATCCGGCCATTCCAAAAGACTGATGCTTCAAGTCACGAGCTCCTCCCACTCTCATAATGCCCTACAGCAGCCTTCAAATCTCATTTACTGTCTTCCTGGATAGGCGTGATTGCAATAGTCTTGAGCTTCCTTAACAGATAAGTTTAAACTTTTTGTCTTTCTTCTAACATTCACTTCTTTTTGTACGCTTATTCTATTCTTTAACCTCCCTTCCTGACCTAGCATTTAAGTAGGTAGTTTTCTTCTTCCCCGCTCCTTTCTCCTGTTTCCCTTCTACATTCTCTATACAAAAAAAAAGCTTTCTTGGTATCTTTGTTTTGGATTTTTCAGCTATTTGATAGTTGCTGTACTTGTTGTGTACACTTGTGAAGGTGTTTGTAACTTTCTGCCTTGTGTGTGTGTGTGTGTGTGTGTGTGTGTGTGTGTGTGTGTGTGTGTGTGCATGCATGCCTGCCTGGTTTGCTAATCTACAGATGTCAGACAGACCTACAGGATTTAAGTGATGCACCTCTTGTGGGTACAAAATTCTGAATTCGGATGCCCACGAGAGGTGTATCTGTTGCTTGGGTGCCTTTCACTTAGAACAGCACTATGATGCTTGTGCAGGATTCAACACTTGAGGCTTAGTGGATTGCTGCAATAAGCTAATTTTGAGAGGGCTTCTACCTTCATCTGAAGCTCAGACACCTGCTAAACCCAGTGTGGCCAAAGAGCCCAAGAAGCATCCCCCTACAGCTTCACTGGGGGTTTCAGCTTCAGCACCTGACAAAAGACCAAAGTTGTTGGATCCATCTTCTTCAGATCAGAGGAGGAGCAGACCTTCCTTAGAACAGAGGAACTTCTTGGATCCAGTGCCTCTTTCACCAGACATGCCTTCTCCAAGGATCTGACTTACTTCTGATCCTAAGACTTCGGATTCCAAGGCTTTGTCGAATCTGATGGAAGTAGTATTGATTTGTAGTTCCCCATCACTATCTAAATCCTTCTCATATCCAAAGGTTTCCAATCCAAGGTCTAGGAGAAATACACCTGAGGCAATGGAAGTCCCCTTCTCTGGCTAGGTCTTCCCATTCTTCTGTTTCTTCCAGGTCTTCTAGGCTTTCCTGTTCTGAAATGGACAGGACGATGCAGAGTTTGCTCAAGGCTCAGATTGAGAAGGGACTCTTACAATCTCTGACCCATCTTGGATCTGTGAGAGCCCCCTCACCTTTTCTAGCAGGTCCTCTTACAATCCAACCACCCTCTTCAGAACACCAGGATCCATATACCTTGAAAGAGATGTTGATGGAGCCAAGGATAGCACTTTCCAAGACTGCATCAATGTCCCAGACTGACTCGTCTCTGAGGCTGTCGGAGCAGAGTGGGTCCTGGACCTGAACCGTTGGCACTGATTCCATCGGGTTGGTTTCACCTCCGACCTCATTGGACACATCAGTTTTTCTCAGGGCTTCAGCACTTGACAGTTTGAGGCCAGTGTTGTCTGGAGGCCAAGAATCTGGAGTGAACTCTTCCATTTCTCCTAGGATTATTTCAGCTCTGGTGAGGAAGAGAGAGATCCTTGGGTTTGTCAGCTTTCCAGGTGGCTGAGAAGGCATTCTCTAGGCCTAGAGATATTTCACCCCCCAGATCCTAGGCAGTCTTTATCTGGTCTGAGCCTTGACCCCAGTCCTGTCCACAGTCAGCCCATTCTGAGGGTCCACCAGCCCACCCCTCTACAGGGAGTCCCTTTGTCTTCTGAGTCCTCCACTGACTACCCCACAGAGGAGGTACATTGGAAGAGGATGTGCAAGAGGAAGCACATAGACTCGCCTTTGGAGTTCTTGACTGAGGATACCGATTTCAGTGAGAGAGAAGGATCCCCTCGGTCACCACCTGATGACATTTCCTTCGACCCTAAAGCAAAAGGGTGTATCGTCTTTCCAAACTCCTTCTTCTGAGGAATTGGTATTTCTGGAGGCATTTGGGATTGGTCTATCTACTTCTTGGGTGACTCCACTAGAGGATGAGCTTATTGACCCTGTCTCCCACCGGGCTTGGAAGGAGCCAGACACCATGGAACCTAACCCTAAACGCCCTGACAAATTTCTCAGTCCCCTGTCGGACCTCCCTAATTAGAGCAAGGTATTCCAATGGATGCCATCATAGTGTCAGCAACCACCAAGAAGGAAATAGAACAGAGCTCCTCAGTCCACCCCCCCCCGAATAGAGAGTCTTGGGCATTGTACAGACACAGGAAGCACATCTACACCTCAGCAACCTTTATGCTGAGAGCGCTTAACTACTTGGCTCACTTCATGCATCTTCAGAGGAAATGGGTCAAGGAACTCACCGGTTCTGTATCAGAGAGCGTGTTGGAGGAGGACCTCAGTAATGTCTCTCCCCAACTGTTGACTCTTACTTCATTGTCCAGTTCATCAATGAGGTTGATCTCCAATGCCACGGAATGGACCTCTTGAGCAGCTGGATCAGGCATAACCTTTAGGAGACATGCCTGACTGTGGCTTTGTGGGTTTGTGGAATCCTTTAAGGCATCTTTTACTAATTCCCCTTTCGATAGATCCTCCTTATCTGGACCGTCAGTTAAGGAAAGACTTACCCGCGGCAAGCAAAAGGGAAAGACACTGTCTGCTGTAAGGATCAGGTTTTCTTCCCCGCAGAGCCCTTTTTCAAGAAACCAGCGCAGTGGGAAGAAAATGTGGTTGAGGAAATCTCAGAGTTCTTTCCTGGACACCAACAAAGACTCCTTGTCCAGAGGCAGAGGGTAAGGATTTAATGGCAGATGCCACTCTAGAGGTAGAGGGGGTCTGCAAAATTAGGGCTTCATATAACCCTTCTCTGACAAGCCCTATCAGTGCTCTTGAAGCGCTGCCCTACCTTCCCAAAAAGGATTTCCCAACATTCCACCATTCAGAGGGAGCAGGCCTTACAAGAAGTTCAAATACTTCTAGGAAAAAAAAGAGTCATCCAACAGGTCCCAGCTGAACAACAAGGATATGGAACTTATTCATACTTCATTTTGGTGCCAAAAATGACAGGGGACCTAAGGCCTATATTAGACCTAAACAGTCTCATTTTATATGTCAAGAAGTCAAAGTTCTGCACAGTGATAGTTCAGTCCTTTCTGCTATTGCTGCACCAGGATTATTGGATATGCTCAGTAGATCTGCAGGATGCATACTATCATATAAAGATCAACAGGCGCTCCAGGAGATATCTGCGCTTCTGGCTGGGAGCCAATCATTGCCAATTCAGAGCACTACCCTTCAGACTCACCACAGCCCCCTGGATGTTTACCAAATGTATGTTGGCAGTGGCAGCTCACCTAAGACTGCAAGGGTTCCAGATGTTTCTGTATTTAGACAATTGGCTCATGATGGCACTATTGAGGTATCAACTGGTACTAGCCACCCAGTACCTGTTACATATTTTCAGGAATTTGGGAATAACAATAAACTTTGCAAAGTCAAAATTGACACCTGTGCAAATGATAGAGTTTGTAAGAATGCAATTGAACACAGTCACTCAAATAGCATGCTTGCCGTCACATTGTCTCATCTCTGAGGCAACAAGTTCAAGTGCTACTGAATATGCCCACACCCCCAGCAAAAAATGTTCTAAGAGCTCTAGGTTCCATGTCGGCTGCCATACTCCTAGTTCCATTGCTAAAATTCTTCATGTGAGTACTTCAGTGGAAGTTGGAAGTTCAGTGGCCCATCCTGTATCCCTCATTAAATGCTCCCATCAAGATGACCTCAGTATGCAGGCATCATCTCCAATGGTGGCTACTATTGGATGATCTTTATCTTGGCAGACCCTTTTCCCTTTCACCTGCAATGACCAGAGTGAACATAGATGCTTTCTTGTTGGGGTGGGGGACACTTTCGAAGGAAGATTGGTTCAAGGCATGTGATCCCCAACAGAGACCAAGTTGCACATCATTGTTCTAGAGATGAGAGCGGTCCTTCTGATGTTGTAAGGCTTCTGAGACTACCTACCTCTAGGAACGATAGTAATTCATTCAGACAACATGTCAGTAGTCTGGTATATCAACAAACAGGGGGGAACCCAGTCATACCCATTATGTAGAGAGGCCATGAGAATGTGGGATTGGGTGATCTCTTCAAACTGCTTTCTTATTACAATGCACATTCCCAGGGTGACCAAAGTTCTAGTGGACAGACTCAGATCTATTCTGACTCCACACAAGTGGTCCTTAAGTCAATCAGTAGCAAACCAAATCTTCCAGCAATAGGGCCAACCTTGCTGTGACCTCTTTGCATCTCCCCTGAACACCAAATGTAGCAGTTATTTCACTCTAATCCCACCAAAAGAAAAGTCACCGAGGGATGGTCTAATTCACGATCGGCCACCAGGTCTCCTATATGCCTACTCTCCAATCCCATTAATTCTGAAAGTTCTTCAGAAACCAGCAGGTTAAAGAGAACTCTAATCCTCATTGCTTCTTTCTGGTCTTCTCAGGTATGGTTCCCCTATCATCAGTCTCATGCCAGATATCCACCATGGATACTGGATCCCAGACAGGATCTGATTTTCCACCTGTCAGAACTCCATCCCCCCAACCTCAGTTACCTAAAACTAACCGCTTAGTTTCTCCATTTCCAGTGATTCTAAGAAAGTCCAGCTGGCCTCCTTGGTATGGGAGATCGTTCTTGCTTCCCAGAAACCCTCTACCAAAAGGGTGTACAATAACAAGTGGAAAATATTTTCAGTGTGGGCACAGAAACAGGACATTGATCCTTTTTTGGCTGCCATCTTAGCTATTCTCCTCTTTCTAAGTTCTCTTTTTCAAGAGGAAGCCAGTTTTTCTATGGTTAATTTACAACTGGCAAAAATTGCTAATTTACATCTCACAAATAATTCAGATGCATTGACACCCATTTCAGCATTCAAATTATGCAAATCCTTAATGCAATGAATTTTTCTACTCAGGCCCCCAATTAAAGGCACTTCCCCTCCATGGGATCTGACTTTGGTTCTACAAGGTCTTACTCGAAAGCCTTTTGAACGAGCTAGTTCCTGCAACATGAATTTTCTATCCTGGAAAACCATTTTCCTTGTGGCCAATACTTCGACCAAGATGGTTTCAGAATTGCAGGCCTTATCATCTAAACCACCATGTATTATCTTTTTCAAAGACAGAGTCTTCCTTTTTGCCTGAAGTGGCCATGGAAGTGAACATTAATCAGTGCATTTATCTTCCAGTCTTTTTCCCTAACCATTCCAAAAAGGGTGAATATATGATTCACCTACTTGAGGGTCATAGTTGCATTTCCATCTGCACAGGACCAAGGAATACAGGAAGTCTGAACAACTATTCATATTTTTTAAACTTAACCGATTAGGCCAAGCAGTTTCAAAAATAACCTTGGCTAAATGGATTACAAATTGTATCTTTACAATTTATTCCTTGAAAGGATTGCAGTTGTCATGTTCACTGACACCACATTCTACCAGGTTGATGTCTACTTCTTCTGCATTCTCAGCTAGAACTTCTAGTAATGAAATTTTATTGCAGAGACCTGGTCAAAATCATACTTTTGTCTTCTTTTTCTTTAGGCTGTTTCTGTTTGGGGTTGCCACAACGGATCATCCATTTCCATTTCTTCCTGTCCTCTGCATCTTGCTGTGTCACACCAACCATCTGCACGTCTTCTCTCACCACATCCATAAACCTTATCTTAGGCCTTCCTCTTTTCCTGTTACCTGGCAACTCCATCCTTAGCATCCCTTTCCCAATATACCCAGCATCTCTTCTCAGCACATGTCCAAATCACCACAATCTTGCCTCTCTGGCTTTGTCTCTAAACCGTCCAACCTGGGCTGACCCTCTTGTCTCGCATTAAAAATTGGATATAGTTTCCAGAGACAGAGCACCCTTTGGTTCCATGGTGCTGAAGCATATCCTTCCATAGGGGCCACCCAGGGATTCAGTAGCTGGGGACTCTGATCCAGTCGTGAGGAATAATGACATGGACAACATCAGATTTAAGAGTTCTGTACTTATTACTTGGTATCTGTGTTGTCCAATTTCATTATTCTTCACATCCCACCTGACCAAGCCCATTCCAGGAAGTCTAGTGGTGCCTGGCGGAATTAGAGCTCCACAGCTTTTCTAGTTTGTGCTGCAGATTCGGGTGAGGTCAGTGCTTTGTATGTATGTATATGTGGTTCTACTTCAAAACATTGAAAGCTCATAACATCTAATTTCAAAACATCGAGACCATAATATCAAAAATCCAAAACATTTAAAACTCATAACATCAAAAACTCAAACCACTGATACTTTACATCACAAGATCGAAAACTACAAAGCACATGTAAATAACATCCCATCCACCTATAACAACACCAAATGAACAAACACACTTTTTACTACATTTCTGCAGGGGAAAGTTAATTTCCTAACCCCAGTGTATCGCGATCACCATAAAAAAATGCACACATAATGTCTAAATCACTTACCTCTATGACCTAAAAACACGTACAGAGTGACAAAATAAACACTATATAAATACTATCAATTCCTACACTATATAAATAATAACTATATAAATAAAAACTACAACATGTTATAGTGATACCACAAGATTAACAGAATAAACTATAACATTTACATGTTTGATGATACATTACTCAATGTTATACATTTTCAGTGTTATGAAATTCGATGTTATGAGTTTTATATGTTTTGGATTTTCGATGTTATGGTCTCGATGTTTTGAAATTAGATGTTATGAGTTTTCGATATTTTATCTATTTGTTATATGTATATGTGTATATGTATACATGTATATATAGGTCTACTTTTCTTTGATCGAAATACCATTATTTCAAACAAAAAATGTACAAGCTTACTTTTCCGGTTCAGCAAACTGGCAATTAAAATAAAAAATTATTTAAACTCTGCGCCCCCACACCCCGCTACATTAAATATACTAACTCCCAGATCACACTACAGTGGGGAAACAGGTATATTCCCTTATCCCCACTGTAAAACTCTGTTTTATTTAGAATGTTGGTTTGCTGAACCGTAATTTTCACGAAAGTAAGGTCGTACTTTTTTTGTTTGAAATAATGGTATTTTGATAAAAAAAAGTACACCCATATATATATATATATATATATATATATATATATATATATATATGTGTGTGTGTGTATTTGTGTGTGTATGTATGTATAGTCCTTATATTTCCCTTTCTTTTTTGGGCCAGTAAATGCTATCTGAAGAGTTAGGGTGGTGCAGGGCATTATGGGAGTGGGAAAAGCTCGAGACTTGAAGCATCAGTCTTTTGGAATGGCCAGATCGGACCCGACATTGGATCCTAAGACCCTATCATGAGGAATAATGAAACTGGACAACACAGATACTAAGTTATGGTAAGTGCATAACTCCTAATTAGTGTCACATAGGAAGATTATAGAAGCAGCTGAAAGGCATAGGGTTTGGTTAAGACTTTTTTAAAAAATGGTTGATATGAGCAAATACCAAAGAAGGCCCCAGAGACATTACTTCATCAAAACTTGTTTTGTAAGTATAAAGTAACACATTTAAGTGTCCTGTGAGCTTCCTTCCTGTTAGTAAGCTGTTAGAGGGGTAGTGTTCCACATTTCAAAGGTGGAAGGTTGAGAGCTGTGGTAGTAAACAGAACACAGTTTTGAGAAAACTGAGAACTTTAATTTCATAGGTGATGAATACTTTGTAGAGGCAACATCCCAAGAGTTCATCACAGCAAAGAGTTAATTACATCCATTCCTTTATACAAGCGTGTAAATCACATGACATGCACTAGCCAATCAAATGTGACATTAAAAATATTAACCTGGTCTCAAAAGCAATAGTACTCTTAAATCTTCTGTTTACAACTAATACATATTTTAGTAAATATATTAATAATAACACTTAAAAACAATAGAGAAAGTGGTTGTAATGTTCAACATTATGTACAGACTTGTGGGTGGCAGGCATGAAAGGAATAAGATAAGTAGATGCACAAACTGAAATAAAACATAACTAAAATGTAGAAGGACAAATTAGATGCTTTAAAATGCACATTTAACATCTATAGTATGGAGCTGATCACACATCATAAAAACAGTGGTGAACATAAATGACCTAAAGCAACAGTGAAAGGACCATATGATTTCATATCCCTTAGTCTAAAAAAAAAGCATTCTTATTTAAACCAAGTGGTTATTATATTCATTCTAAGCTTTCTTTGTAGCTGTCTAAGTTCTAGGATGCTGTCCTGGCCATCACCCCGTAGAATCAATCTTCACATGATCCGTAACAAATACAGACTTTAACTGAACAAGGGATATGCAGTGCTATACTTAAAAAGTGCAATATTATGATTTTTATATGTTTGGTGTGTAAGTGTTCATAAATCTGTTGCAATAGCTTCCTTGCAATTTTACATATATGGAAGCTATTACAGCTTACATACTTTGCTAAATAAAAAACTCTGTTAGAATTGCAGTTTGTAATTTTCTTTCATTCCAAACATCTTGGTCGTGTGACTGAGATTAACAGTCCTGTATTATTAAGACTGTAGTACTGAAAAAATCCACATGGATATATCAATTTTAGTTTACTAAAGGAAATGCCACAACAGAATTGAATAACCTTTCTAATAAGTACTTGAGATTGTACCCTCTTTTATCAAGGAATTTAAATGTTTGTTTTCAGCTTTCAAAGGGTCACAAGTAACACTTAACATTTTTTTTCTTTTTTGCAGTCCATTTGACTGACCCAGAGGCCCCCCACATACTAGCTCCTAGTTATTCCTCCTCCTGTGGAACTCTGCCTGGACCTACTTGGTCAGCACCCCCCCCTTACCAGATCAGTCTGTGCCATGGGGTAGGGAGAGCTCCCTACTAGTGCACAACAGCTTCCCTTTTCAAGGTTGAGGTTGGGCCCATTTTCTTTCTCAGGGATAGAGCCCTAGCTGGTCCTTTCTGTAGAACATGTATGCTGGCCCAGATCTCTGTGAGGGGTGAGTCAGGAGGTAGGGAGCAAGTCAGTTGGTGAGTCAGATGGAGCTCAACAGCTTACTTGAGCTCTGAGATAACTGCCTAAACATGAGATGTATACAGACCTTGACTTATAAGCCATTCCCAAGCAAGTGTCTCTCTACAGTGCTAAACAACAAATTCCTGCCAAGTCCTTGTTCAGCAGGTACAGCACCCAGGTCTCGCCATCCAAACAGCAAACCAGGGCTGCCCCCCCCCCCAAGGATGGGTAGGCCCAAAGCAACGGCACATTCCCACTTCCCATCCCACTCCCTACAGTGTCCATACTGCTACATGAACACAGGTTGATTAGGATGCAGGCAGATCTTCATCCAAAATTGTCTAATTGTTAGACACCATGTTTCTGGTTTTGGCAGAGTGTACAGTAAATCTAATGCCAACAGCAGTGTTTAAATCCACATTGTCAGCAGCAACAATAAATCTGTGGATTGCACCATTATGGATGTCAGGATCAGAGGCTATCAATTAATTTCCTCTACTGGCACTCTGAATATTTGCATTCTAACTCCCAATGGTTACATTATGAGCCTTTTTCTAAAATCTAGTTTTGTCTTCAAAGTTCAAACAAATGTTCAAAGTTGCTAAAGTGGTGTAAATGGCCAGCTGTTTTGTGCAGCTTAGTCTTTACATCAGTGGTGTTCATTATATTCTGTATCATAGACTGGATTTTGTAAGTTGCAATGAATAAAATAAGAAAAAAATGTGACAATTACTTTGCATCTTAAATAGTATATGGGCATTCAATCTCTCTCTAGCTGTACTAGACAGACGCAAGTAGCCTAGCAGTTTTGCTGCCCATCAAATCCTCTGGCAGTTAATGCAGAAGATTAAGGCTGTATTCTGTTAATGAACTGCTTTGGTACAGGGTTTGATTCTTTCTAATGCCATTTGCCTACTGTGCGACTCTGAGAAAGTCACTTTACCAGACATTGCTGCCAGGTTGCCCCTGAAAAGGGATGCTTGTGTGCATTAGACAAATGTACAAAATTAAAACACACGAACATTTTCAGTAGCTTGTATGTGGTATGGTTTTGCAATTATTAATGTAATTACTGGACACAAGTATCAGTAGGTTCAGCCTAAGAAATGGCTGAATGCATCATTACGGTTTAATAAGTTAACATGCCTATCAGCAGGGATTTTTGTAGTAGTAGTATAAACTTTCCTGTGATAATCACCATCAACAAACATGTTAATCAAAATCTCTACTTCTTGTAAAACCATGGAATCAACAAATTTTAACTGGGATAGCCTGACAGATTGATTCTTTACAACACTGATTTTCATGGACTGGTGCAAATGCATATTAACAAAGGTGCTTTTTGTAAAATCTTCGACTGAAAACAATTGGTGTCTGTTGTCTATGTCCAAGATCATTTCAGCATCCATAAAAGAAATAGATTCAAAAGCGGTAGATGAAATAAAAAATAAAAAGTTGATGCTACTATTCATTATGTAAGTAAATTCATTGAACTGATCAGTAACTTTCCACACAGAAAGCAAATCATCTACAAAACATGCCTAAAAATGCACAAGGATAAACAGCTGTTTTGATTATAAAAGTTCTTTCCAACTGGGATAACATAAGATGTTCTTCGTGTTTCACTGTTGCAGTCATCACTTGTGGGTTATCCCTGCTGGGTAGCCCTTGGTCGACCCGAATACCAGAGTCAAGCTTTTCCTCTGCGCCGGCTGCTGTCACCTGTGGATTGATGTCAGGTTGTCAGTGGTATTAAGGAGAGCAGCTGGCGCCATTACATCAGTCTTTCTTGCCATGGAGCCCGAAGCAAAAGCAGTTTGTGTGCGTGCCGGTCACTCGTTGCCAGAGTGGAAGTTGAATCTGAAAACGACTAAAGCTAAGTACCCCGTTTGGGACCTTTTTCTTGCACTAACCAATGTCTGAAAAAGTCAATAATTGTCTCCGCTGTGGAAAACAAATACCACACCAAGACTTCCATACCTTGTGCATTACTTCTCTAGGCCCATACTATGATGTCCCCCATTGTCAGTTCTGTGCACTTTTCAATTCAAGGACTATTCACCATAGAGCTGAATTTGTAGCCAGGCATTTTCTAAATAGTTCCTCGCATTATGAAATGGCATCCGTCGGTCAGGAGTCTGTGGATATTCCCAAAAAATGAAAAGATAAAGAAAGGGACAGACCACGCAAACTTAAGCCTTCAGACGACCCGTCCCAGAAGCAAGTCGTTAGTTCTCAGGAATTCAGTGTGGCACATTTGCAGCCCCTGATCCCCGACTTGTTTCCTTCGCAGGCCTCTACCAAGGCCCTTTCAGAGTCCAGTATGCCACCGGGGAATGCTTCATCATCCAATCCCTCAGTTGTGTCTGCTTCGGTTGGGTCCGGAGCCACTGCGCAGGCACTGGCTTCTGAGAAGGTTCTTCTAACAACCGATTCAAGGCAAAAACCAGCATCTTCATCTCCAACTACTGCATCCCAATGACAAATGGATTTACTAGGGTCTAAAAGCAAGACCACCCCAAAGAAAACAGTCTCTAGTCACCATCTTTCTCCTCCACCATCTCAGACACAGTTACTGAAAGTGGTGGAGGACCTAATCACTTTCATCAGGGGTAGCCATACCACTCCTTCTAAAAGAAAAAGGGATACTTCCCCTGAAGTTCACACAGATCCAGATTCTGAAATTTCAGACTACCTTGATTCAGATGAGGAAGAACAACCTCTCACCTCCTTTGAGGATTCTGATGCAGAGGAATCCATTCCTTCTACCTCTCCCCTGAGGATCTTTCGTTTGAGGAAACCCTACACACTCTGAGAGCATTTCCACTGGGAAGCCCAAGATTATCCTCAGTCTAAAAACAGACTAAGAGAGTTTCTAGATCTTCCTCAGCACAGACCCTTGGCCATTCCTCCTATTCTGGACATGGTGGATGATGTTTTCAATGAATCTAGCCTCACCCCTGATGCCCTACCCCCTGTTCCTGGAAAATCTGACCGGTACTACAGGGTGCCTGATTCACATAAGTACTTGTTTAAAAACCCTGCAGCAGACCCAGAGGTCATCACACAGGGGCCAAGGCTAGCTCATCTAAAAACCCAATTCTCTCTGACAAGGACTCAAGAGCTCTGGACAGATGGGGTAAGAAAGTGTACACCTCCAGAATCTTGTCTATTAGAGCTCTTAACTGCCAGTTCCATATGCTAAAATATCAACAGCACACCTTGGAACTTATGAAACAAAAAATTTCATCTTTACCTGACACTAATACTTCCAAAGGGTTAGCAGATTTTCTGCACTCTACTTCTCAAGTAGCTAAACACTCCCTACACTGTGGATTCAATGCCCTAGAAGCTTCTAGTAGGGCCACTGTGGCAGGTTCAGTCATTAGGAGGCACGCATGGCTAAAAGAACAGCCAATGCCTGATCATGTAAAATCAAAACTACTTGATGCCCCACTGGATAAAGACCGCTAGTTTGGATCAAAAGCAGAGGAGGTCATCAAAAAGATGGAGGATAAAGCTAAATCTGTGTAAACAGTAAAGGCCTTCCTCCAAGTTCAACCTCCCAGATTCTGCAGAAACTTCCACTTTAAGCACTGGTCTTTCCCAGCCCCCAATAGACAGGTTCAAGGGAGGCCTCATGGGGATAGACCAGTTAGATCACAAAACCAAGGCCAGTGAAGAACTAAGCAGTGGCCCTCTACCACTCCCACAGCAGGGAGTTCTAAGTCCACTCACTACTCTAGGAACGTGCAATGACTCCCACTACCCCTCCCATCAGAGGTTAGGAGGAAGGCTATCCCTTTACAAACAAAATTGGCTGTCTGTAACAAAGGACCAATGGGTATTAAAAATCATTTTTCAGGGCTACAAATTTACCTTCCATCAAGTCCCAACCTTAACAGGTTATCCAAATCTACCTCCATATCTGTGGGCAGAAGCATTAAAACAAGTCCACATACTCCATGCTCATGGGGCGGTGGAGCCTGTGCCACAGGAGCAAGCAGGAAAAGTTTTTTACTCCAGACTGTTCCTAGTGCCAAGAAAAGAAGGCACTTGGCCACCCATCTTCAACCTGTCCACTCTAAACACCTTCCTAGAGGTCACAAAATTCAAAATGCTAACTCTACAAAAACTTTTACCAATGCTGGGCAAAAATGCATGGCTAGCCACTCTAGACCTAAAGGATGCCTACCTTCATATACCCATAAGGGAGTCTTGCAGAAAATACCTACACTTCAGAGCAGGTTCACACCACTTTCAGTCCTCTGTGCTACCCTTTGGCTTATATACGGCTCCCAGGGTATTTACAAAATGAGAAGTTACTACAGGACCTGCTCTTTGTACAAACAACCCGAACCTTTCTAGGGTTCACTATCAACAGGAAAAATTCAAACCTAAACCCCTCCAGGCAGATCACCTTCTTGGGCACACTGCTGGACACAGTCTCCCAAACAGCCTTTGCCTCACCAGAAAAACAATTCTTTCTGCCAAATTACTTCTCCCAGTTAGCTCTCAGAAAAAAACTCACAGGAAGCAAAATTCTGCAGGCACTAGGTTACATGTATCCTGCATTCTGATGATTCCCATGGCCAGGCTGCACATGAGGAAACTCCAGTGGTACCTAAAGAACCTTTGGTGCCAACACTCTCAATCTATGGAGGCCACTCTCCCTCTCATTCCATGCACAAGGAGCAAGTTATTTTGGTGGGCAGAGGCTTGCACTCAGAACAAGGCCTTTCCCTTCCCTTCACCTACCTACCACAAGGCCAGACTATCACCACAGATGCCTCAGACCTAGCTTGGGGTGCTCATTTAGATACCCAGTGCACCCAAGGCTCTTGGGACCTCAGGCACCTTCACTGGCACATCAACCTAAAGGAGATGATGGCAGTTCACAAGGCTGTCACATCCTTCCAAGACCACCTACAACCAGGTGTCCTCCTCATAAAAACAGACAATACCACAGTCATGTGGTACATCAACAAGCAGGGGGGAGGCACTCCTACCCTCTCTGCTGACTAACCATGAGCCTCTGGCAAATAGGCTCCTCCATGGGCCTACACCTGATAGCCCAGTACATCCCAGGAGTAAACAACACCCTAGCAGACCATCTAAGCAGAAACTACTTAGACCCCCACAAGTGGAAACTCCAAAAGGGGACATTTCTCCAAATCACCCAGGCCTGGGGGACACCAGAGGTGGACCTCTTCGCCTCACAACACAACAATCAGCTGCACAAATTCTGCACCAGGGAGTTCCACCCTTAGCTTGGAAAGTGGATGTTCTCTCATTCCAGTCGACCAATCTCTTCATTTATGTGTTCCCCCCTGCCCTTACTCCCAAGGGTACTTCTCAAAATAAGACAGGAAGGACCAAAAGCCATCCTTATAGCACCAGATTGGCCCAGGCAACATTGGTACCCCTTGCTGCTCAGCCTGACCAAGGAGACTTACAGGCCCCTGCCATTAACTGCAGACCTCCTGACACAAGCCAGAGGGAAGATTCTGCATCCAAACCTGCACACTCTCAAACTTTCTGCATGGCTTATCCCCCAGGGACCAAGGATAACCCACAGTTGAGCAAGCAGGTCCTAGACATTATTAAGGAAGCCAGAAGGCCCAGCACCAGGAAATCTTACTTAGAGAAATGGAAAAGATTCAACTCCTGCTGCTTATCAAAAGGTCACAGCAGCTCCCAGCCATCCCTCCCACTTATTCTGGGCTAACTAATGGAGCTACTTAACAAGGGCCTCTCCTTTTCCTCCATCAAAATCCACGCCTCAGCCATTTCAGCACACTTTCTTGCTGAACAGCCTGTCTTCTCTCACCCTTTGATTAAGCAATCCCTCAGAGGTGTATCTAACATTAGGCCCCCTAGAAGGGCACTCACTCCAGCCTGGGACCTGAACTATGTCAGAAAAACTGACATTGTCCCCCTTAAAACCAGCTGCATCAGCAGACCTAAAATACCTTTCCTGGAAGACTGTCTTCCTCTTGGCTATTACTTCAGCTAGGAGTGTGTCAGAACTTCAAGCACTCATGGCTACTGAACCCTTCATTATCTTCCATGCAGACAGGATGTCTCTCAGGGCTAATCCCTCATTCATCCCAAATGTAGTATCAGATGTGACCCTAAACCAGGCTATATGTCTCCCCACCTTTTTTCCGAACCCTCAGAATAAAGGGGAGAGAATTCTGCACACACTGGATGTGCACATACAGTTAAGATACTACCCAGACAGAACAAAGTCCGTTAGGAAGACAGATTAACTGTTGGTTGGCTTCTCCCAAGGGAAAGAGGGGAAGCCTATCTCCAAACAGACCATTTCAAAATGGATATCTCCACTGCATAGAATTCTGCTACATTTTTAATGGAAAAGCTCCTTCTAAATCTATCAGAACATATTCCACTAGGGCCTCTATTTCCACTGCCTTCCTTATTTATATATTTATTTCCAGTTTGATTACCAAGGAAGTCAACTGGGGCAAGAGAGCCCATTTTCAGTGTAGGCCTGGGGAGAAAAGCTCCATGAAACAGATTACAGTAAAGATAGCAGTCCAATAAAAATAAGGTGCAACTACAAATACATATCAGATAATACAAAGTGTGAGCAATATTGCCCAATAGTGGAAAATATTGTGCCGATACATTTTAACAAATTCACACAGTTAAAGTCAAAGTCAAAAGCTATTTACAATATTTACAGAGTGTGAGAGCATGTGGGAATTAGCTATAGAAGGTTTTAGCCAGCTATAAGGTGCTTAGGAACTCAGGAAGATACCCTCCCAGGAGCTTTTGTTAAAGAGTTCTAGGTAGGGAGAATGCAGTTACATTTCCATTTGGAGGAGAGGTAGGTGTAAAGCTGTGTTTTGAAGTTGTTTGTATTTGACATTGTCCTTAGTGTGGAAGGGAGAGAGTTCCATTTCTTACCTAAGGAGAAGGAGAGGAGAAGTTGTCCAGCAGGATGTTTAGGTTTGTGGATAGTAATCAAGTTTTGGTGTTCAGATCTGAGAGTTCTGTTTGGTGTGTATGGGGGAAGGATGTTGGTTAGAGCTGGGCATTTGGTTGGATTAAATATTAGTCTATGTGCTGTAGTGAGCTGGAGGAAGTCCAGGTAATTTGTGAATTCTAACCAGTTGAGGGATTGGAGGGTAACACAGTGATGTGTGGAATGTTTGGCTTTGGTGGCAAATTTAGAAATTTTGTTATATCAGCTTTCAAGTTTGGAAGTGATTGAAGAGGATAAGTTAGTTAGTAGTGGGGCACTATACAGAAGCGAGGGAAGGAGGCAAGAGGAGGCCAGAGTATGCCTGGTAGAAGTAGAGAGGAAGTGGTTGTTCCTGTATAGCATACCTAGTTTTTGGTAGGTTTTCTTTATATTTTGCTGAATATGGATGTCGAACTTGAGGTGTTCGTTTGTAGTTACACAGAGTAGTTTGGCAAAGGGAACAACTTCGATCGGAGAGTTGTTTTGGCTAAGGACTTGGAAGGAATTTTTATCAACAGAGAAAGATTTTGAGGGAGTGAATAGTATTTTAGATTTGTTAGCATTGAGAGAGAGGTGATTTTGGCACATCCAGATATCAGTAGTTGAGAAGGCAGTCTGAGTATTAGATAGTAGTTCAGAGAGGTTAGAGGCAGAGCAAACAAGTGTAGAGTCATCTGCATATTGGATGACTTTGGCATTAGGAACAGCAGAGTGAAAGTTATTGATAAAGATATTAAACAGCATTGGTCCAAGGATGGAGTGGGTAAGAAAGGTGGGGTGCCTTTTTTCCATTTCACAGCATGTTATCTATCTGACAGATAGCTTGAGAACCAGGAAAGAGTGTTTTGAGAGAGATTTAGATTTGAGAGGTGACTTAGAAGGTGCTTATGGGAAACAGTATTGAATGCTTTAGAGAGATCTAGGAGCACTGTGGATACTAAGTTCCCAGAATCTCTGGCTTGATTGACAGTTTCTAAGAATGAGAGTAGAGCTGTTCTGGTGCTATGTCCTGTTCAAAAGCCATGTTTGGTAGGGGTAAGAAGTTGGTTTTTAGTCAGAAAAGGCATAAGTTGGAGGTGGATGCATTTTTCTAGAATTTTGGCGATTGGAGAGAAAAGAGCTATAGGGTGGAAGTTTGAAATGTTAGTGTTTTTGCCTCCCTTGTGGAGAGGAAGAATAAAGGTGGAACACCAGAGTTTAGGGAGATAGAATTTCTTTATAGATCTGTTAATTAGGATGCTAATTGGGAGAGCTATACCATCGGCAGCAGACTTGAAAAAAGAAGAGAGGATGTTGTCAGGTACATTGAAGCAGGGTTTAAGTTTGGATAGAAGTCTTTTTATGTAGTTTGTGGAGACAGGTTTAAGCTCAACCATAGGGGGGAATTATTTGAGGACTTAGATGAGATGGAATATAGGAGAGATGGGTCATTGTTGGGAAAAGTTTTTGTTAGGTCGGATATTGTCTCTATAAAGAAAGAGTTGAACAGTGAGGCTAATTCGAGGTCAGATTTACTTTGGTCTGGACATGGGTTATTTTTGGAACCTAGGTTGAGAAGTGAGTTTATGGAGTTCCAAAAAAGCCTAGGGTTTTGGGGATGGTTGGACTGGAGCTTAGTGTAGTAGGATCCTTTGTCTTTGAAGATTTGTTCTTTTGCAAAGTTAAGGAGCTGTGTATATTGGAGAAGGGTTTCAGGATGTTTATTCTTTTGGTAAAGCTTCCAGGATTTGTCTCTTTGATGCATAATTTGCTTTGTTTCTTCGTTAGCCAAGGGGCAGTTATAGTTTTTATTCTTTTTTCCTTGATGGAGCTAGGGAATTTAGTGTGCCTAGGAAAGAATTAAAGAGGTCTATGGCTTTATCGAGTGGAAGGGTTTTTAGAATGTTCCAATTCATTTGTTTGAGATAGAGAAGGTTTTGGGGTCAAATTTACTAAGGTTGTGGGTCTGAATATATTGATGTTGGTGTGGATGGGAGGTGGTTGCACGGTAAATGAATATTGGGAGGTGGTCACTAATAGAGTCAGGGATGTTGCCAGAGTTAGTAATTTTATTTGGATGGGTGACTAAGATCCAGTCAAGAGTGGATCCTGGGGGATTTGTTTTATTGGGTCTCGTGATGGAATGGATTACTTGAGTAAAGTTAAAGAGGTTAATGGACAGGGAGGGCACGGGACTGTTGATTTTATTCCAATCAATGTTTACATCACCTAGTATGTAAGTTTCAAGGTTAATTTCAGCCAATAGTAGGAGTACCCACTAGGGACATCCTGAAAGCTGCCACTTGGACCTCGGCCCACACTTTCACCAAACACTGCCACCTGCCTCTGTTCTCCAGGGCTCAGGCAGGCTTTGCCTCTGCAGTCCTGCAAGGCATGCTAGCTCAATCCTAGGAATTTCATACTTTCATCCCCCCTTCCTCAACTTTGGGAATCCTCCCACAAGTGATGACTGCAACAATGAAACATGAAGAATATAGTACAGTTGTGTACAGTTGCAATGTATAAATGTAGATGTTCGAGTGTATTCACTGTTGCAGTCCTATTTTCCCTCCCTCCTTCCTTCTTAATCTTATCCTTTTTCGAGATTAACGGTCATTCTTGTGGCCTTGGGCCACCAGAGACTCTTTAAAACATTTCCTTCAGGGGGCTCCGACAGGTTAGGGCAAGAAAAACTAATGTAATGGTGCCAGCTGCTCTCCTTTATACCACTGACAACCTGACGTGAGTCCACAGGCGACAGCAGCTGGTGCAGGGGAAAAGCTTGACTCTGGTATTCGGGCCAATTGAGGGCTACCCAGCAGGGATAACCCACAAGTGATGACTGCAACTTGAACATCTACATTTATGGTAAGTGTACACAACTGTACTGTTTGCAAAGGCCAGGGTCATTATATAACCCCATAACCATTATTTTAGTTTCTCACCCACCCCAAAAAAAATAATAAAATTACATCTAATTGTGTGAAGATCACATGAATATCATTAGCTCCAGTGTCACTAACTTCTTTTAAGTGGACAAAATAGTCCGTAATTAAATCAATGCCTTGTTTCTGAAGAACATTTGTATACAGTGATGAAATGCCAACAGTAGTTGGCACTAGTTTTTGTTCAGAACACAAGTCAGCGAAATCCACCTTCTGTAGAAAATGAAGTAAATGAGAAATAAAAAGAGGGACTTGCTTAATTTAGTGTCCATAAAAAAGTAGCTGTTTGGTTTTCGGATCCCAGCAAATTCTTTAGCACAGAAAGGTGGCTGTTTTGAATTCATATGAATTTTTGATATCCTCAAAAATGATTCCTGATATATGACATAAAGCTTTAGAAAGCTGAAATGTATTTAAGTCTAGTAAATTGTTGGACATAAATTCTTATATGCTAGACTTTAAGAACTTCATATTAACTGTATCAGAAAATCATTCAAACATAGAGGACTATTACCTTGCTTATTTCATAATTACAACCCCCTATTCCTTTGTCAGTTTTTATAAATCTGATACCATTCATCATTTTAAGATGTGTAATGATTTTTGATCTTCCTTTGTTGAGGTGTAAAAATAAAAGGAAGGTGGACAAAATAGAAGAGATCTAATTTCTATGTCAATGACGGACTCAAATCTTGATAGGATTAAAAGTCCTCTGTTTTTTGACAGAGGCTCTTGGGAAGACTGATCATAGATACATCCTGCAATAAAAATTTAAGGTTACATTTGTGTGTGAACAATTTAAGTCCAATTGAAGCTTGTTTTATGTTAGACCTTCCAGACAAGATAAAAGAAAACTTGGCAAAATACTAAATGTTTCTTTGAAAGAGTCTTTGTTCTTAGACTGAATACTTTAAAAGTGTCAAATGAAGTTATCATCTGTCTCACTGTTTATTTAATCTCTCACTGTCCTGGCATCTTGGATGGACCCTTCTCAATGGATAAAATTGTGAACACTGATTTTTCTACCCAAGGCTCCCAGTTCATGTTTTTTCCTCTAATTGCTGTAGAACAGTTGGAGGTTGGTTGAATGGTTAAGGTATTTAACTCATGAACACAAGGTGTAGGGTTTCATTCCCACGTTTGGAAGAGAAATTGAGCAGGTTTAAAATTGTCCACAAAGGCAACTAGCCTAGTACTCTATTTCAACTTACAAGAGACATTGCTTTGAAGGGAGGTTGGCATAGCGGTTAAGATATTTGCCTTGCACACACAAGTTGCAGGGTTTGATTCTCACATGGGTTAATTGGCTAGGCTTAAAATTGAAGAAAATAAATTCCTCTATATGTTTGAATACCACATGGGTAGTAATACATGTACCTGCTACTCTAAAACTAAATGTCCTACCATTGATAGGATGCACAAAAGTCCTTGTAGCATAGTGAACTCTAAGGGGTCCTCATATTCTTATATCAAGATGACCCAATTATCATCTCATTTAATGTCATCATAGTGTATCTACCTGAACAAACTTTGTAATAGAAGTTTCAGATACTGTCATCTTAAACTTTAGAAAAGTAGATGCAGAGTTTAGATATTCCAGAAATTTTCCAAAGTAGGAGGCAGTCATCTATAGGAATAACGGTGAAGAGGGTGGATCTAGCTTAGATTTATGAATTTTGGGGAGACCATAGAGATGTGGTATAACTGGACAAGTAACAGTGAGATAATTAAATAACTCAAGATCTATATCACCACTCAATTGCAAATCATACACAACCATGTTTACATATGCAACACTTTTTCACATCCAAACTGGTAATGCATTTAAAAGCTTTATTAGCCTGTTTTATAATTATATCTTTACAGGAAAATATCATGAAATGCTTTAACCACTGGAGTACTGGTGGGTACAAATGTACTGATCTCTGATACTCTGCGCTCTTGTTTCCACGTTCCCCGGGTCTCTTTTTTCTCTTTTTTAGACATACCTGACTGCCCAGCACGGTGCTGCGGGAACCTCTGTGCACCCACGTTCCTTAACTGTCTCTAGAGCGCCTAACTGAAAGTTATTAGAAAAGTTTTGTAAAGTTAAGTGTGACTTTTTTTTTTTTTTTCACCAGCGTTCTGAGCATGCATCATGCGATTACTGACGTAGCACTTCTTCCCTCAGTGTTGGTTTCCATACTTGTTGAACGACGCCTGGACCACCAAAAACTAGCTTCAGGGAGGGGGGGGTTCTTCTCGAAGTGAGGCAGGCGAGCCAGCTGCATTAGGTGCAAATTAAATCGCTTATATCACACACACAGCTTCGCTTCTTGGTCGCCCATCCTTCCATCAAGTGTGTGTATTCTCCTTTTAAGGTCTTGCTTGGTTTGGTGAAACAGTCATTCATCAAACACATGCCACTGGCTTAAAAGTATGTAATTTTCTTTCTAGCATTTGCAAAGTCTTAGTATATTCCACAGTACCTTCTGTATTTGAGAACACAGTCTCCCAAAGGCAGGACAGGAAACCACTGGATAAACACTTTATATAAGTAAAGCTTTCAGATACAATCCTTTCTCAATACAAAACAATGCATAGAACCAGCTCTTTATATAAATGCATGATATGTCAAATTAAGTAGAGCTAATCTCTTTTATCTAAATATATATATAGTTTTAAAGTTTTATTAAAAAAAGTTTTTTTTTAAAATGTTTCTTTAAAATGTAGTTTGTATGCCATTAACACATATTCTTTTTTGCCCTAGTACGTTCCTTATATTTCTTTATCAGTGATTTTTTTGTGCCTTTCTACCCTTTAAAAGACCAAGTCATAAGTATGTTCACTTGATGAAAAACCACGGTATATCTATAATACCAGTATCAAGTTTCACTATGTCATCCTATAAGTCTTTTAGCTTGGATGCATTATGCTCCTTCAGTACAGTGATCAGTTCCAAACTGACCTTGTCAAAAAATTGGTACAAATTCTTCATATAAAGAGTTATGATTGCTAATACCATTTAGAAACTTGGAAAATCTCACTCCTTTTTAAACTCTTTTGTATTTCAAGATATTCATAATAAATATCTATGTTGCGGATTAAGAATTTCTTTTCCAGCACTTTAATAATAGCAGGATGGTCAGAATTACCATTGGGATTCTGTGTCCGTGTTAGAATTCTCAAATCCAAGGGTATTGGCTAATTTGGCAAAAAATCTCCATTGTTAAGATCGTTATAGTAATTGTTTTTGGTAGTACTCTTCTATCTCCTACTACTACTTTTTCCTCTCATAATCAAGTACATACTTAATAACTTACCTAAGACTTTGACGTTCTATATAAACCTCTATTTTTTCTTCTCATAATCAAGTACAAACTTAATAACTTACCTTAGACTTTGACATTCTATATAAACCTCTATTTTTATCACAAACAAAATTGCATTAATGCCACTAATTTCAAAGTCATAATACACTGTTATCTTGTAAGCAATTGTACATTATTTTGTTTTGTGAGTGCTTTGTCTGTATTTATGTACTTGTATTCACATGGAGCTTTTCTCCAGAGGCCTCCATTGAAAAAGGGCTCACTATGGCCCAATGGAGTATCCTGGTTAACAAACTGCAAATAAATAAATAAACTTACATTTTATCGCAAACACATTTTCAACCTGGCATAATTCAATATGTTTGGAGGAAAATATGTATGGTAACCTTAAAAGGAGTGTGTAAACTACTACTGTTTACTGTGTCGCATCATGTATGGAGGAGGAATAACAGTCCAATTGGGTATTCCAGGGTGCCATAGATTTATGACAGGACTTGATTATAAGACAAACATGCCTGCTGCCTGACACTCGCTGTTATCCAATGTCATCGTGTTTGAATTTGTTAATGTATGGCAACTTTGGATGATCTGTACCGATGTAACAGTGAGTACTGGGTTGATGCTGTGTTTTAAACATTACAGTTTTTTAATATTGCAATGCCAATGTTATTAAAGGCTTTGACTGGATTTTTTAAGATGTATACAATTCTATTGTAGTATATGACAGTTCAACTTCTCCTTGAAGTCTGATTCAGTGAATGTACTCTATATTGCTTACACTTTCAATTTATGAAATCGCAGTTATTACCTGTAATCTTACTTTTATTGCTTCAGTTTTCTGCATACCTGTTTTACTCTTAAAAATGTAGGTTACAAACTATATAATCCAGCTTTACAAAAATGTCAAGGAATAAACAGGTCTTTCTTCGTAGGACTCTGAAATCACAGGCATGCTTACTGCACTTCTCATTAAGGTAGGTCACAAAAGGACTCTACCCAGGAAGAGGAATTGTGCCATTATTCCTCTTCCAAGATCAAAAGCAATGTGACACAAAAGTTTTTACCACTTCACACGCCCCTTTTCAAGTTCACATACATCATTTCGCCAAAAGATTACAAATCATGCCTGGTTGAAAATGTGGTTGCAATAATACGTAAGTACCTTGTTTTTGTTAGCAAGATTGCTGAAGTTGCCTCCACAATCAGTCAGTATTGCAGGAGGACTCTGTGAGTTCTGAGGTCTCTGCAGATTATCCTTAACATTGTTAAGCTCTTAAAGTATTGCAGATTTAATCAGGAATAGAATGCAAAGATTACTCTATTTGTATTCATGTGGTCAGGCTTTTGATAAAATAAATGGTATTTCTTTTCAACCTAGGGCTATTTTTTCCTGTGTGTCTAAGGGAGTGGTTTACCGTCTCTCACGCCCTTGTGGTTTCTTCTATATAGGAGAAACTAAAAGAATGTTTAAAATCAGAATACAAGAGCATGTTAGAGACATTAAGAATCAAAATTTGGATAGCCTTGTGGCATCACATTTTCATGCAATACACTTGGGGTCTTGTACCAGTTTGAAAGCATGTATTTTAGGACAAGTTTTGGCTAACGATGATGTTGCACTTAAAAACAAACTGTTATATAAAGAAGCAGTCTCTATTTTAAAGTTTGGCACTTTGGTGCCTCATGGCTTAAATAAAGAACTTGAGTGGAAGGCTTTTCATTAAGTATTATTAGTTTGTTTAATTGTTTTATTTAATTGATTAATAATGTGATATTTGTTACTTAAATGTAGCTTGTGCTACTGTGATGTTAACTCTGTGAAAGGCTTGTTAGCCAAGGCGCTGGAGTATTAAACATTCTTGGATTTTATGCTTCTGCATTTGGTGTTTTTCGCTTTTCTTGTGTGTTTTTTTTTAATAGAATGCAAAGAAACATGCAAACAATCATCTGTCTGGTTGTCACATGTCATTGACTATCAGGCAAAGTAGAACAAAAACTAACCAACAAAAAGGCTGCAGAATGTGACAGTGAAAATAATAAAGACATGCATCTGGAGTGTTTCTCTCTGGGCCTACTGAAAATTGGCTTTGTCCCAAGTCGGACTTTCCAGTTAACAAATGATAAATAAAATAAAATAAATAAAAAACAGACAATCTGGAGGAAAAAAAAGAAAAGCCAATTTTAATATAATAGGTTCAGCACTTTTAATATTTGAGAATTCATCAGAGCAAAGAGTTCCTTCAGTACAAAAACATGTCACATGACATATAGAAATCAATCGAATGTGACACTCAAGAACACTCTTGGTTAGCCTATTTTCAAAAAAAAAAAAAAACATTTCTCCTTGCCTCTCTGTTAAAAACAAATCATCGTCAATGATGATGATGCTTAAAAACCTTATATTCAAGTTTGTGGGTACCATGGCATGAGTAAATATGTATGTAACCTTAAATGTAGATATTCAATTAAAGTGTACATCCAAGATCTGCAGTACGAGACTGGTGGACAGTCATAAAAACAGTAGTGAATAAAATGTAAGTGACAAGACAGCAGTGAAAAGGTTATACTATTTCAAAACCCTCAATTTTAAACCAGTTTTATACTAACTGGTTGATTTAAACCTGATGGGTGACTGCCATTGTAGCTCTCTCCATTCTTGTATGCTATCAAGATCTTCCCCAGAATTCAATCTCACAAGAAATATAACAGAAATGCCAACTTTTTTGAATAATGGATATTCAGTGTTGTGCTTAAAAGGGCATTATTTTGATTGTGTATTGTATGGTTTATAAGTGTCTGTGTTATGAACAAAAATATTCAGTATTCTTATGTGCTGTTTTCATAAGGCAATTTCACATACTGAATGAAAATACAGAAGGTTGTAAAGAAATTATTGTGGCTATTTCCAGAAGTTTATACTTGTCATGTTAATGAGGTTGTTGAAGATATGCATTAATTTATGAATTCTGATGCAATGTATTGCATGCTGATAATATCAGTCAATGGTTGAAAAATTCAACATAAGTTTAGAGCTTCATATTTTTGTTGCATTTTTTTGCCTCAGATTTTCTGTATACTGCTCTCGATAATGTGGCATAAACAAAATGCATAGTGTCTGTTTTGTGGAACTTTTGGTACATTGTTATTTTGGTTAGTTCCAGTTATTATTAGATATTCTAAAATGTAAGATTGTAAACTAAACATACTAAAGTAAACTAACTTGCCGATCAGAATGTCTAACCAAACATTCCATCAGGGATACTGTTTTCCTACAACTTCTGCAGAAACATTCAATGGCTCAGGGTGAGACAAGTCTAAATGTAAAGGCTTCATCTGTGTTCTAATTAAAAAAATGATCCTGTTAGTAAAATATTCCTGTAATACTGATTGGCACTAAGGCAATTCAGACTATAGGTATATAGTAGTATAAAACCACAGGCAGTTACTATTACAAATATTGCAATTGCTATTCCCAAAGACTTGTCCATTGTACTTGTATTAAAACAATAAAACTGTGCAACTTTATGATAGAAAGTGATGATTTTTTTTGTTGCTCAGATCTAGTTAATCCAGTCTGAGTACAGTTTTGGTTAGATGAATGACAAAAATTATATGACTATACTCACAATGTTGTATATATGGGAGGCTGCCAAAATAATACCTGAATACAACACAACTCCTTGAGAGTTTTTGAAAATTTTATAGCCAGATACTCTCACTGCAGTGTATAAAAGTGGCACCCTAACAGCAAAATCAGCTAGAGTCAAACTTAAGTTTTAAAGGAACATTTTGCAGTTTCATCATCTTTCCCACTGAACATCTGGAGAGGTTATCTGTAGTACATTTATTTTAATTATTTTGAATTTGTTAACTAGGGTAGAACACTGATCCCATTAGAGCTATTGCATTCTCAGCCCTGGGGGCAAACACAATAAAAACATAATATTATATGCAAAGTGAAAGACAATTTGCAATATATGCATATATTATGTATAGAATTACCATCAGAGTTGGCTTGAGGGAATAAAGACAATGATGCTTGGTGTTATATACAACTTGACTGATAAAACAAAATATATACATGCACTATATACAGAGTTGATATCAAAGTTGGCATGTTGAAAGAATCAGTGTAGAATCAGAGCAAGAGATATAGATGGAAGCGCGATAGGAAGAGGTTAAATTATATGACCAGCGAAAGAGTAGTAGTTGCATTTTCCCAGAATATTGTAATGTATTACTACAAGGGAATATCGGACCCTGCCGTTGTAGAGATGCTCCATATCCGTAAGTCTAACTCCTTGCGCATTACCTGCTCTTTAGGCCTAAATCTAATATGGAACATCAACAAAATGTGCTGGAGAGATAGGTTTGTCTCCCAGAGGCTGCCCCGTATCTGGAATAGACTTCCCTTACATGTCAAACAGAGTACCTCGCTGACGCTCTTCAAGCGCAACCTTAATGAGTGGATGGGAAACTATAAATTTGTCCCAAGGGTTCCACCTTTGTCCTTCACTGACAGGGGTGACAGGTGCTGATTAAGGGTTCTTTTTTTGGGATAAACTCTTGGCTAAGGTTGTAAGGGCATCAGGGCCATTAGCCTAGTAACCTGCTATGATCGTATGTGCTTATACTTCTGATTGGAAAATGGGTAAGAGGCATGATATTTAAAAAGGAAGGGAGAGATTCCTTCAGTTTGAGACAAAGGACTGAGAAAGCATGGTCTATGCACTGAAGGCTAGTTTGTGGAGTTTGGAGTAGAAGATCAGAGTGGTTAAGATTTCTAAGGTTGTATGTTGATACATCTCAGAATAGTTTGGAGGCTAGTGACAGGGAAGATCTCATTCTCAATAAGTTTAAACATCTGAGAGGAAGGTATAAAAATTGGCATGTTGTTTCACAGGTAGCCTGTTTGCTTTTTCAGTGGTTTTGTAGCGATGTTCATTTCTAGGGGAGAGAGAGATGAATCCGCAAATAGCAATTGAAATGGTTTGAATGGTGGAAACATTTCTTTCAGAGGCTGTGGGAATCAGATGGAGACCATAGTCTAGCTGAGGCAGTAAGATACCTTTACTTATGGCCCACAAGGTCTGGAAAGAAAAAGGGAGATCCTGTTAGCCCAGAATAGGAAAGAGTTAATTTTATTTGTGTGTGTAGTCTAGGTGGAGATGGTAATTTAGGAAGAGGTTTAACTGCATATCCAGATATTTGAATTAAATGATGTTTTCTATAGTGTTGTTGAGATGACTGGGGATTTGTAGAGATCTGGAGATAGAAATAATCCTTTGCCTAGAATCAAAAAGCATTGTTTTTGATTTAGAGATGTTAATCAATAATTGTTTATCATTGATTCATTTAAATAAAGGCATGAAAATCACACTGAAGTTTGAGTTCAGGAGAAGAGACAGAATGGTTGGACAGGCATAGGATCCTGCCATCAGCATAACGCAGGAGCTGAAGATGGGATAGGTCAAAAGGAGTTTATTAATGTAGGTAAAGAAGAGGAAAGGTGCCAGAATGCATCCTTGGGGATGTCTTTCTGTAGGAAGACTGATGGAGAGTTGATGAGTTGAAATTTACTGAGAAGCAGCTGTTAGAGAGGTAGTTTCTGAGTCAGGGAAATGTGTCAGTTCTAATATCTATTTATGTGGGATGGTTTAGGATAATTGAGTGATTGACAAGATCATAGGGACTGGTAAGGTCAATAAAAATTGCTGTGGTAATTAGTTCTTTGTCCATTCCAAGCAGAATGTTGTCAGTGAGCATCCTCACTGCAGTGGATGTACTGCGGCCAGCCCAAAAGCCATGATGCTTTTGAAAGAGAAGGTCATATCAGCAGATGTATTGAATGAATTTCAAGTAAAGTAATTTATCCAGAATTTTTCCTATGTTAATGAGGATAGAAATGGACAAAATGTTTTGAGGGATTGAGTTTCTTAGAGAGAGATTTTACAATGGCATTTTTCCAGATATTGGGCTTAATATTGGGTAATACACATGTTGGAGATATGTTTCAATGGGCTTTTGATGTTGTCTCTGCAGTGATAAACTGCGTGAAAGTTGCCTGTACCAGGGGCTTATCAAGTTAAACTGTTCAAGTCATGCGTAGATGTCCTTAGATGTGATGGTTCCAAAGTAGAATGAAGGGATGTATGGAGGGGAGGTGGGGGTGGCAGAGGAAATTTGGAACTGGCTAGAGTAGGGAATAGGTAGATTGCTGAAATGAGAAAGGAAAACAGAGGCAGTAAGTTAAAGGGATATGGAATTCACAGAGGGAAGATTATTCCATCCTGAAAGATGGTTGACCACTTTCCGGAAGTTTTTGGGTGAATTTATTAATGACGTTTGGTATGATTTCATCAGATGACTTTTAGGATGGTAAATTGCTTGACTGGTAAGGTTGCATAGATGGGTATAGCATGGTATTTCCAACAATACCATTTCTTGTCTGAGTTATAGGTTAACCAGTAATTATTTTTTGGTTTGTTTAATCTTTGGATTATTGAGAAGCAGGAGTTTTGCAGGCCAGCCACTATAGAGGTGAGTAGTCCTGCAGCAGTGTTAGGTTCAGTAATATTCAGAAGTGGTGACTAGTCCATTGTGGAAAAGATGGATTTAAGTTTGTTAATGTTAGACGGTGCTCTATGACATAAATATATGAACTATTAGGGCATATATATACATATAGATGATGGATATGGAAAATCTTAGGGCAGTGGTTATTAAAAGGTGGTGTGTGGATGGTGATATTTGAGATAAGAGAAAGTTTTTTAGTTGATATGAGATGGAGGGAGTGGAGAAATGTGTTGAGGTTGGGTCTAGTAGGTTGAGATATGAGCTGGGTGAGGCTGAATTGTATGAGAAGGATATTTAGGTTATTTGAATTGGCACTAGGGTTGAGATTGAAATCTCCAAGTATAATGAGATTTTTGTTATTTGTTAAGGTAATGATTTCTTTTAGTAGGTTATTTAGCTTGGGAAGTGAGAAGGAAGGTGGTAGATATGCTGCAGTGAGATGTAGTACGGTATTCATGAGGGGGGGGCAGAACTGATACAAATAGCCATTTAGAGGAAGTATCTATGTTAGTATTTCTCTAAGCAAGTAAATAGATGTTTAAGTGTGATTTGAACAGAATGAGAGTTGTACCTCCTTGTTTTGAACCTGGTCTGAAGTCAAAAAGTAATTGTAACTGGTGTAAAGATTGTTAGCCTTAACCAATGATTCTATGATAACAACTAAATCAGGCTTGTATAAGATAATGAAGGAATTTGTGTGTTTATTTTGTTTCTCATACTTTGTGCGATAAGTAGAATGCAGGAAAATGGAGAAGGACCTAGGATCGTAGACACTGTTGTAGAATCCCAATGGATATCTGAAGCAGAAAACCTGCCAAGAGATGAAATACTTCAAATTATGCATTTTTGTGCATTTAGACTCATCTTCTGCTATTTTTGAAATATCATTCTTTGAGTGTTCTCTGTGACTAAACTGCTGAAATTTTCAGCTTTGCCACAGAGACATGAAACATTAAGATTCTAAAGAGCTTAACTCCATCCTAAGCAGTAAACTAAAGGTTTTAAGAAATGCTGCCTCTTTTATTCTTCATTCACATAGTACATTCTCATAATTTTAACCCTGTAGTTTCCCTTTGGTCTATATTCACATAAATGTGTATTTATTTATTTATTTAAACACATTTACTAAAATTATCACTTAAATCACAGACAAACATACATCAGTATAAAAGAAAAACAACATATAAACTTTTCCCCTGTTACATACATTATACATCACATATGTCATTTTGTAAAACTATCATCACTCCAACTTTACATAAATTGCTCAATTCCTACCTTCTTTTAAACGTCACTCCTCCTCCAGAACATTATTCTGCATATATTGTTTCCACAATTTCCATTTATTTCAGTGTAATTTGCTCCTACCCTTTTCTAAAGATCCTACTCCTAGTTCATTAATCTGTGTTCCAATATTCAGTAATTGAAATACAGATGGTTTAGACTTTGATTTCCATTTTCTACTAATTGCTTTTTTTGGTAGCCAGTAGAATTAAACTTAACAAAGTTCCTATATCTAGACAGTTTGGGTCCTGTGTCCCACCTCAAAAAAAATTATTTCCTTAGTTGCACCAATTTGCTCACCCAGTGTTTCTGACAGAGTACTCTGTAGTGAATTTTTAAAATATGCCAACTCATTAGACTCCCAAAACAAATGTTCCCATTTACCTCTTTCTTCCACATCACACCTCCAAAATCTTCAATCTTCCATCTTCCATAGGAAAAATTCTTTGGAGTCTGCTTGGGGTGTAAAAATACCTATGCTAACACTCCCATGCAAAAATCCTAAATCTTCTAGACTTTGTTGCATACTTGGGAGCCATAAAGATGTCCTCCCATTGTAGTTATTTGCTCCCAATACTTTGGTTTCTTTGCTAGTTTTCTCCAGTAAATTCCAGCCCTCTTGTGTCTATTCTCTGTACCCCTAATTCCAAGTAATCTGTTTCAGCACAGTCTCCTTTCTCCATTCTCAAATTGGCTTAGTTGTCAAGAATACTTTCTACTGCTTTATAAATATAATATTCCATATAGCTTCTGTTCTTCTAAAGGATCTGCTTCTAGAATCCTACTGTCTCCTAATTTCTTGATTTTTCCCCATTTTATCATTACCCCTTTCTACTTTGAATTTTAACTTTCTGCTTGTGTTATGTATATGAGCCTTAATTGCATAGCTCTAAAATATCTCTTCAAATCAGGTGATCGTAAACCACTTTGTTCTATTAGATGGGTCAACTCATTTTACTTGACCCTTGCTCGAATCCCCTCCCAGTTAAATTCCTTCAAATCATTATTAATTATTGTTCAAAACTTTTCCTCTGGTTGCTAAAAGTATGCCTGACATTTATATAAAACTAAAGGGAATAAAAGATTTTCACTGTTTGTATCTTGCTATCCATATCCGGAAACAAGAGCCAACAGTTTCTCAGTTTTTGTTTTATCTTTTGTTTAGTCTCTTCCCACATATCCTTAGCTGCTATAACAGAAGCCTTTTAATCCATATTCCTAAATACTTCATGCTGTTGTGTCCCCATAAATGTGGGTATTGCTGAAACAATTTGTGTGGGTACATAATTTACAGCTATAGCCTTTGTTTTATCTTCATTAATTTTGTATCCCAAAAAGACTTGAACCATCTCAAAGTGTTCACAACAGTGAGATGCCCTCTTCTGGTTTTATCAGCTACAAAATAATGTTTGCAAATAGACAATTTTTCTTGATTGCCATACTGATTAACTCTTTGAATTTCTGAGTCCCTTATTTTCTTTGCCAGTGGCTCTAAATATAATGCAAATAACAAAGGGGAAAGATGACACCCCTGTGTGGTTTCTCTGTTCACTTATTAGAGATGAGCTATCTTGCTTTAATTCTTGTCTCTGATCCATCTTATATCCTCCTAATTAACCTTATTATCAGGGGGAATGCATATGCTTCCATTGCCCTACTCATAAAATCCCAGCTTACTCTGTTGAATGCATTTTCTACCTCAAGACCCACCAACTACATAAGTATTTTCTCACATTCTGCTGGATTATCATTGTTTTATTAATATTGTCAAATGTTTGCCTCCCCTGCACAAAACCACATTGATCAATATCTATCAGTTTTATTAACATCTTTGCAATTTGTTCAGCTGTTATACACATAAACACTTTATAATTATGATGAAGCTGGGTCTAATGGGTCTTTATTGTCTTTAGCTATTACAGCCACCCTGGCTTTCTTCTAGAATGTTGGTGATTCCCCTCCTTTTAAGATGCTGTTAAATAAAACCTTCCACACTTTTATCACTTTCTTCCTTCATAGCTTACAAGCTTCCACAGGAATTGCATATGTTTCTAGAGACTTTTCTGCAGATTGAATATATGTCACTGTTTTTATCTCATCTCTTCCTATTTTAACTGTTAATCGTTGAGCCTCATCTACATGTCCCCTTGGAATATTTTAGTCTTCCTTAAATATTTCCATTTGTGCTCTTTCTTGATTTCCACATTTTTCTGTTTTATATGAAATTTCATAAAGTTTCCAAAATATCTGTAATAGCACTACAGGCTCTCTTGCTATTTTTCTTGTTATAGGCTCCCTAAGTTTAGCAAAACTCTTTTTATTTTCTGTTGCCTAACTTGTTTTGCTAAAAGTTTTAGAACTCTGATGTTATCAAAAAAGAGTTGCTTAACAGCAATCTTTCTAAACTCAAGCATATTATCCAGATACTCCCACATTTTCTCTTTAGCACTCTGCAGTTGTACCTCTTCTTGTATTGTGAGATTCCCCTTATTTTGCAATATTTTAACATTTGTCAGCCCTTCTAAATAATTTCTGTTACTTCTTAATCGTGTCTCTCTCTATTTTATTTCTACCATATTTTTAAACTTCACTCTCATTTATTTCACTCACTAGCAATGACTTCTGAAGAAGTATCAATTTTGCCTAATAACTTTTGAATAATTTCCACTACCCATTCCTTAAATTCCTCCCTTTTTAACAGGTAGGTGGGAAAGAACCACTGTCTCATTTTTAGTCCAATATCTTGCATTTTTCTTAGTTTTTATTGGTGCATGATCTGAAATAGTTATTGGATGTGGGCTGAAGCTTTCAATTAAATGCATACTTTCCTATGAAATATAACTTCCATCTAGTATAGCCCAATTATTGTACCTTACGAAATAATATATAAAGTCTTTCCAATTTCCTACCACTGAATTCACATCTTCCATGCCAAATATTTTCTCTACCCGCTTTTTTATATTTTCCCTTCTAGGGCCCCCAGATAACTCCTCAGTGTTGCAAATCATGTTCCAGTTCCCACCTATAAGTAATATTCCTTTCTGAAAGCTAAATATTTCTCCCAAATTTTTCTTAAGTTCCATAATAGCAGTTTTTAGGTGTAGAATGTAAGTATCTGCCAGTGTAATCCTCCTCCATTGCCAGTAGCCCCGTACTACCAAAAATGTACCATTGTTATCTTTTTTCCATCTTCTATTACTATTGGAGATCCTCTAGCAATTAGTATAATTACTTCTCTTTTCATTTGTCCCTGATATTCTACTGAATATCCATCCTGAAGCCCTTTCTTTATCAAATCGACATGCTCATTTCTTTCCAAATGTGTTTTCTGCAGCATTGCTGTTTGTACTCTGCATTTCTTAATATAATTCAGTACTCTTACCTTTTTGTCTATATCTGTGAGGACATTTATGTTCCAAAGTAATATGGATAGCATAGCCATTATGATAAGGCGTTATTATTCCCACCTATTATACATGACAGTTTTTAATGCCTATTTCCAACTTTTGTGTTACATGCACACATTAATGTTTGGCAGGCTGATGTTTTAGATATCTGTTTCTTGTTATCTCCACTAGAACCTGTGTCACATTTTTCAAGACATTTTGTTTTAATAAAAAAGTAAAAAAAAACACACACACCCCAGAACAATTCCATAACCTATTAACTTAAAACAAATGCACAAAACTATGTACATCTTCAAATAATTAAGTTTAACCCTCCTGACATAAAAATAGTCCCAAATTGACAGCTGCACACACAGGCATTACCTAACCTAAAATTAATGTTATCCATGCTAAAGCCACATAAACATTTATTTTATTTTAGTTTAGTGTTATGTAATTGTCACTGGGTAAAAGTGCCATGTTCAGGGACAACCTGGGGGTACTATTTGGAAAGTAATTTACTCAGAGTTGCACAGTAGATAAGTGAAGGCTGAGAGAATGAACACTGGACTTCATATCGCATGCTATTTTGTTACTGCCTTGACTTTTCTCACTTCACTCATTGCTCACTAACTCTCTCTCCCTTTTATTAAATGCCTTTTTGAATTATCATTTGTGCGATAGTCAAATGTACATTTATATAAAAGTAATCAAACCATATTAACAAGTTCACATTTACAAACATTATAGGGTATATAACAATATATGTGATGTATAATCTAAGCAACATTCCTTAAATTATTCAATTCCTGTATTCTCTTAAACACCCATTCCTCCTCCAAAACATAGGTTTATAGCTGTTTACTAGGATAATGACCACAAGGACCTTTTTAAGTCTAGCCATGCATCCCGTATCTCTGACAAGTTTTGATACCCTTGATAAGTGTAAGCATGGGCCTGGGAGATGAACCATTTACAGGTTACCTGTGTCCATTAGAGACATAGGTGCCAAACCAGGGATGAATTTCCAGTTTCCCATCCAATTGTCCAAGTTGCACTTGAATTGGGTTAGGGAGGAACTCTGCTTCATATGGGTGTGGAGCCTGATCCATAGATGGGGTAGTCTCTGGGATACATACCTATCTCTCCAGCAGGTTCAATTTATATCACAGGCAAGGTTTAAGTCTTTAGAATGGCTAATTTTGGTGCTGTTTGTTTTGTGGATATGCAGGAGGTCCATCAGAGTAAGGTCTGACAATGCCTTGGATGGCAGGCATAGATGTCCCCTCAAAAGTCTGTAGGAGACAGAATACAGGGACAGGGCCTTGAGGCAGTCTGCATAGGGCATTTTACTTACACCCTGTATTCTTTTAGTGAGGAGGTTCCAATTGTTGGATATATCTGGTTAGGTACATACCAAAGGGGGGGGGCATTGTACTCAATGATAGATCTGATGAATGCCGACTACAGTGGAACAATGACTTCCTTGGACTTAGATGCCATACCTGTGTTTATAAGTTGCGCAACATAGAATGATTTCCTCAGTGCTGTAGACACATGATGGCCAAAGGCTAGATTACTATCTGTGTGCGTGTCCCTAAGTCCCTGACTACTGGGTCAAGTCTAAGGGGTGTGTTGTCAATATGATAGTTACCAGGGATGGATGAGTTCCCAAAGGATACTATTATGCATTTCTTGGCATTTAGTTTTAGTCCATGACTCTGATATCAGTTGTTTGTCTGTGTCAGTGTGAGATTCAATGAAAGCTCCTAATTTGCAATCATTTTCATATTTAGTTAGCCAAAGACCACTGACATTGGCCTTGACTTAAAAGAAGTAAATGCCAAAAAGGAGTGGTCTAAGGACCAATCCCTGAGGGACTCCACTTGTGACTGGCCTCTTTGTAGAGGTGAACCCCCCCAATTCTAACTTCCTGCGTCCTGTCTGTGAGCGAGTTGGTTATCTACTGGGTGACATATGGGTTTGTACCTAACCTCTTGAGTTTGTCAACAATGCCCGGGTGGGGTATTGTGTTAAATGCCTTGGCCAGGTCAAGGTAGGCTATATGAACAATTTTGCCCTCATCCATTGCTTTGGTGATATTTTCAAAGAGGTCCACCAAGTTGAGTAGGCATGATCTTCCCTTGATGAAACCAAAATGGGTTGGGTCTAGTGTCTGGAGGTTTACTATATCTCTGTTGATCATCTCCATGATAATTCTTTCCATGGCTTTATATATAAGACTAGTGAGACTTATGGGTCTGTAGTTTCCATGGTCTGTAGTAGGCCCACCTTTGTGCAGAGGGGTGACTGCTGCTGTTCTCCATTTGTTAGGCACAAAGCCTGTGTGTAGGCTATGGTTTCCAGAGGGCCTAATAGGTTATGTTTCATGCTATTTAGAAGGCATCCTGGGATAGTTTCTTGGCCTTAGAGAAAACATTGAGGACCTGTTCCCTAATGATAGTAGAGAGAGTTAAATTTGATGGTATTTTCTGAGATGAGGTTGAGGGGATATAAGGGTAAAGTTAGAGCTGAAATATGTCTGCTAGCAGGTTTGCTGTATCTTCTGACTCAGTATATGTGGCTCCATTATCAGTGAGATTTGCACACAATTATGTATTGCCTTGGAGGTTTCAGAAATAGCTAAAGATTACCTTGTGGTTCTCCTCAATCTGAGAGGCCAAATTTACCTTAGATTTAGCTTTGGTAAACTTTATTTTTCCTCTGAGTTGTTTACTTTGAGAGTTCTTTTATCCTGTTGGATGCTACACCTCCTAATTTTTGCCATGATTTTCTTCCTTCTACTATACGGCCTATTGATATTGTGATTCCACCAGAGTGGCTTATTTTGAGTTAGTTCTTTACTTATTCCTGGTGGGTAAAGCTGCCTCTATGCAGATATCAATATGCTTCTATAGGGTTTATGTGTAGGCAGCAATGTTCTCTGGGTTTATGGGGCTTGAAATTTTGCCAGGTTCTCACTTAAAACTAGGAAGTTAGCCCCGGAGTATTTTCTGAACATTCTAGGGTTAGCTGGGGTTTCAGGGTTTTATTTTTACTTCAAAGTAGACCATTTTGTATCACAGTATGGAGTGTGCAGTGCTCTCCCGTATTAGTAAGGACCAGATCCAGTATGTTTGTACTCATTTCTAGAATAAGTTCTCCTTTATCACAGATGGATGGCAAGACTAATATATAATTATGTAATCTGATTTATCTTTTCAGTATATAGTAACATGTTATAATAAATAGAGAGTGCAATTAATTCTTCTGATATAAAGTTGTGTACTTTGCACATCTGATAAAAACATGTTATTAAAACATTTCTTTCCATATTTAATTTGTGACTACTTATGTACCTCTTGTTAAACTGAATATTCTGTAACAATATTTGTAATTTTCCTTACACTGAGCATCCATGCCCCCTCGCCACCCGGTGCATTCTTTCTTTTAAGTAGCTATCTGTCTTTCTTTTCTTATCTACTGCTATAGCATTAATTTATCCCAAAACAGTAATTTTTGACTAATTCCTTCCGACTGTTTCCTTTCTCTCCTCGTATTAGCTTAAGTCCAGAGGCCCTATAATCCTCATACTTTCTCAGCATCAGCCACGCTTGATTATTTGCTGTATATACAGGCTACCTTTTTATCACACAGAACTCAGTCTCTGACTGTCTTTCTCTTTCTCTTTTCTGTCTTCTGCCTCTCCTGTTTAAAATTCTACAACCCCTGCCATCTGTCTCCCTCCTCCTTTTCAAATGATATCCACATGTATTTCCAACATCTCCACTCTTTTATTTGTAAGAAATATGCAGTATGGCTTCAGCAATTATAGTTTTCTCTTATCCTTGTAGTGCAATTATATTTAATTACTGGTTTGTTCTGTTGCACAAGTCTTATTATAATCCAGTTTGAGACAAATGTCTGCGCTTCCAGGTTAGCATTTTTACACCATCATTTAGTAGAGAGAGGAGAGTCAAACATTACCTTGCCTGGTCAAATAAAAACCTTCTGTCAATAATAAATTAGAAAACTGACATACTGCATGACTAGCTTTGAAATAAATCCAGTAAACAATGCTTGTCAAGTGCAATGAAAACAATTAAGTGAAGATGACAGCCACAGTAAGCAACCCCCACATATTCTAAATAATCAGAATGAAGTATAACAATATATCTATTGATATCTGATTCACAGTGCCTTCTCAAGATGATTGAGGAACTGAGCCTGTTGGCAGCAGAACGGAGTTTCCCACTATACTGATGGTATTCACTGTGTTGGCCTTCTGTTATTTATTCAGTACGTGATCATTGTTATTTCTCTATCTCAAGACAAGATGTGAAAACGAGACACGAATAAACATGCAAGCTATGGTTATTCAACTTCAAGTAACTTAATTCCCAGCGTCAGAAATGACATATAGTGCCAGTACTTATTCCTATGTTCCTTGTAATTATATCATCTTTATTTTTCATGTCATATGTAATATTGCTCTGCATCCATTTGTGCCCTCTTTGCCCTTTTAAATTTAATATTTTAAAAATGTCATTGAGTTAAATACATATTATTAGTTAGATTTTAGAGAGCTTTGCATGACCAAAGAAAATGAAGCATGTGAACCTTGTAAAAGACAATAAGAAAGGTATTTCTTAAGATATTTAATTTCCTATTCATTGTGGACTGTTCTGTCAAGCTGGTTTAATAATGGAGGTGAAGAGAAGAGCATTTCCACCTGAGTGCATTGGCTTACAAAGTTAATTTTTTTTTTGTCTAAGCACCACTTCATTTTAAGAGACAAGTATGACTTGATTTGTGAAACCTATTAAAACAAAGTACAGTTTCACTTTTTGGTACTGAAAGAGTGCATGAATGGGACCAGAGTAAGGTAGACGCATAGCTTTGAACTGCTGTCACTGCAAGGGAAATTTGATTTTCAAGGAATAATTTGAGAAAGGCAATGCACAAGACATGACTCAGCACTCTGCTAGACAAATTACGTTGTTACTGCTTATGCTGTTAATTTGTCGTTTTAATGCATGAAAGATACATGCTATTACATGTTAAAACTGACAGGACACAGCATACCTATTTACCATTTTCTGGCAGTGCCATAGGTATGACTATAGTACAGTGCTTCCCAATCCCAAGTCTGGAAATGTTCCACATTTTTACAGTTCCTACACCTAACTCTTTCACACTCTGACATTTCTGCCATCTGGGCCAAGGAAAGGCTGCAACAACAGAGCTATCACACAGTGTTGTACTAGATGTTTATGAATCTTTTACCCCACTAGTGAGAAAGAAGTGTATGAATATACTGTGAATTTAAGTCAATCGCTTGAGAATACAAGACTGTACAGTAAACACAGGGCTTATTTAGTGCTAAGCATCATTGACTCAGATGATCTGTGCTTTGCAAGTGTTGCTCAGGTAGGCTCATATTAATATATGGCTTTAGTATACACTTGTATTCTCCTAATATCATGACCAAGCAGCAGCATTCTGAACGTATCCACCAATATAACAGTGACAGGAGTGCTGAGAGTGTTTAAAAATGCACCATATGACTTAGTAGTGCGATACATTCATAACAAATGGCATTATGGTGATCATCAGCACACGTTTTCCCCATTTTCTGCAAGGGGTCATGGTGTTGCATCAACTGCCACTATCTCCGTCTTGATTCATTGCCCCTCTCCTACCTGCTGTCATGCCTGACTGTCTCAGGTCTTCTCTCACACAATATATCTTCATCTATTTGCTGCACACCCTTGATTCTTCTTGCCTTGTCCCTGCCTCTCCCAAATCATCTTCACCATTTTGTCTTTCGCTTTCCTGCACAAGTGCCCCGAGCCACCGTAATCTGTTCTCTTAGATCTTTTCTGCAATTGGACCTACTTCAGCTTCTGCTTTGAGGTTCTTATTTTTTTTCATCTATTCCACAGGGTGCATCCTATCACCCATATCAGGCACATTATCTCTATTGCCTCTAGTCTCCTCAAATGCTATGCCTTCACTATCCAGGTTTCTGTACTATACAGTACTACTGGTTGCATCACTGTTTTATACACCTTACTTTTCAGTTTCTTTTACATTCTTCTGTCACTGTCACACACTACACCTGACACTTTGTCCCAGCTTTCTTCCACCCTTCTGATTTTTGCTTTGAGCTTGTCATTCAAACAACCTTCCCAGATGCTTGAAGCTGTTAGTCTGCACCACTGTTTTCTCTTCTGTCTCAATTTTCAGTTCCAGATTTCCCCCATTTGCTAGCATGACAACTTTGTCTATACTTTGTTTCATGGCAATTGCCTTCAGTTTTGCATTTCTCTCTCCTATCATTTGCTGAATTTCTTGTATAGAGATTGCTTATCTGTATTCAACAGCTTTGTTGACCTGTCCCTGTTGACCTGTTTGCTAACGTAGTCCATCACTAATATGATGAAAAGCTGAACCCTGATGTGTACCTACCCCCACTGGGAAACTCTCTGTGAGTCTAAACACTGTTCATACTTATGTATATAGCCTGCACAAAGTCTACCACTGAGTATTTCTGGGACTTCAAACCATCTCAGGACTGCCCAAGTCAACTTTCTTGGAATTTTGTCATGTGCTTTCTCCAAATTTATGAATTCCCATTTGCACTGTATAGTTTCTTCGCAAGTATCTGTCTCACTGCAAATATCGGGTCCTGTTCTGAATCCAAACTGCTCATCCTCCATCTTACTTTCTACTGCTCTGCATATTCATTTATGTAACACTTTTTCCAGCATTTTCTTGCTATGTGATAGCCCACAGTTGTAATGTCTCCTTTGCTTTTGTACATTGGCACTAGAATGCTTATTTTTCAGTCATGTTAAATATGCCTTTCCTCTCCATACTGCTGTGAGTACCTTCTTCCCTGCCTTACCCAACATCTATCTTTACTTATCTTTCTTTCCTTTGTTGAGCAGGTTAATGCCAGTAGGCTAGTAGTCTCTCTTCAGGGGAGACCCAAAGTGGTATTTATACTAATGAGATGTTGGCCAGAGCATCGGGGAACTTTCCCTACTCTTTGAGTAGGGGGACACATTTGTATGTGGCGTGTCTGACTTCCTATTTCTGTTCCAGGCCCGGAGAAACAGGGAGTAGTATTGTAGGTGTAAATGAAGTTAGCGGAGATATGGAAAAGGAGATTTGGAATAGGGAGAAAGCTGAGCCTTTATGTGAACATCAGCTAAAGAATTCAGAGGAAGCAGATAACTTGTTTGTACTGAAGGTGAAGGAGAGGAAAGATGTTGATGGAGCAGTGGCAGATTCGGAAGACATGTTTCAGCAGAGGTTGTTTGAGGAAGTAGGGGAAAGCCAGCAGGGATGTCTTTTTACAACCCTTCAATCCAAAGGGGTGCGAGATGATTATTTAAAAGATCGGATGAATCAAAGCAAGTTGGAAAGTGAAGTTGTAGCATCGTGGAGTGGTATAATGGAAAAAAAAATACAGTAGGAAGATGGAAAGAAAGCAGTCAATAAAAAATCATATGCACAAACAGTGAAAGAGGGAGAAAGAAGAGTCAAGGAGGTGAAGGAGATAAAGAAAAAGTTTACAGTATGAGTAAACAGTAAAAAAAAGAAAAAGCATTAGACAGGTATGAATTATGGGACTCGGTGATTGTACCATTGGGAGTAACTGCAAAAGAGGTAAGAGCATTTATTCTTATCAATAAAGAGACATGTTGTGACATAATATTTGAAATTGGGCAGGCTATGGAACATTTTATAGTAAAATATGAACAAAAAAGAATGAGAATTCATGGTCAGGTTTTGCAGTACAATCCTCCTATAGAGAGACAAAAAAAGTTATAGTTCAATTTAGAATTGAAGTTGAAGCCAAAGAATTAAAATAACATTTACTGTGTTTTTGTAAAGAGGTTATGGACACTACGAAAATTTAAGATGAAAGAAGTTTATGGATTGGAGGATGATAATGTGGGGTTATATTAAAGATGTAAAGTGATAATGTGATACATATTCTGAGTGTAATTAATGTTAATAGTAACAGAGGTTTTTTGAAATATAAGGAACAGCCTAAAACCTGTTTTTTCTTATGGAAAAGCTGATCTTTTAGTGACTGTGATAAAAGAAAATGTTTTATAAGTGGCAAAACTGGTCATGATGCAAAAAATATGATTTAAAATGCAAAAAATGTGGTAACACTGGACATGCATAGAGTGTGAAGAAAATGTGTATATTGTGCATAGTATGGATAAAGAAGCTGTACAAAATGTTGAACATGATAAAATAAAGGGAAAGAACAAAAAGGGCAGATTGAGACACAATATAGAAATAAACATAAGAGAAGGAGAAAGAGAAAAAGAAGAGGGCTCGGTGGATACAAATGAAGAATATGTGAATTGGCAAACAGTAAGGAGAAAGAAAAAAATCCATAGGGTAAAAGAGTGAAAGAAAGAAAAAGAAAGTTTAAATGTGTTGTTACAAAAAGAAAACAAAAAGGTAAAGGATGAGAAACATAACATATTGATCTTTTTTTCAAGGACAAAGATCTTAACTTTAACTGTTAATGGTATGAAAAATGTTAAGAGAACAATAGGAATCTTAGAATGGTGCATGCTAGTAAATGCTCATATTATTGTATTAGAGGATATTATAGTATTAATAGAAGAAGAAAGGAAGCAAACTGAAAAGCTGTGGGATGGACCTGTCATATGGAATATGGGAACAGATACTTGATCTGGGATATGTGTATTGTGTCAAAAAACATTAAGATATTAGATGTTACCATTATTGAATTAGGACATATTACAGTATTAGATGCACGATGGAATAGAAACGTCTATAGAATTATTGTTATGTATGCATAAGTTATAAGGAAAGAAAGAGACATTGTTTAAAAGGATGTTAAAGTAATAAATGAAAGAATGAAATGTGGTAATTTTTATATATAATGGAACAATATACATTGGGCTTATAGAAAAAAGTGAAATAAAAACTGAATGTGATTATTTTTTAATATCAGATAGTATAAAAATAATAAAGAAAGGAATTAAACATACAGGATTTTCAGATGATATAGTGATGTGGATAAAATAGATGAAAAATTAGAGTATATAAAAATAGGAAAAGGAATTAAAAGAATGAATGTAAACGAATTAAAGCAAGAAAATAGGAAAATGGTTAAGTTATGGAAAGATCATGTAACTATGAGAATGCTGTATGAAAATTGGACAAGTTGGTGGATATGTTTTAATGAAAAATATAAAAATATTTCGTAGATTCTTTTGAGAATAGGAGAAAAAAGAAAAATATAAAGCAGTAAGCCAAGTTATGTTTAGAGAATTGATAAAGAAGTAACTTTCTATGACAAAGAGAAAGAATTATATGAAATGAATCAAGCAAGGATAGAAAATTTACTATAAAACAAAAATATTGCTTACAAGGAATAAAAAGTAGTGTCCTATTTAAGTAAGTTGATGAAAGAAAATAATAATAAGGGAGTTAAAGAATAAAAAAGGAAAGAAAGTAACAACACAAGAATGTATATATGGAATTATAAAAGAATATATAAAACAATCATTTAAGATGAAAGAAATGATTAGAAATCAAAATTGTGAAGTTAATAAATTAGTTCAAGAAGATAATGAAAGTTTGGAGCAAAAGATAACTTTGAAAGAGTTAAATGATATTCTAAAAGACATGAAAATAAATATTGCAACAGGGTTAGATGGTACAGAATACCATATGTATAATAAAATGGAAATATGGCAAAAGGTAATATTTTTAGAGGTACTGAATGAATGGTTACAGTTGGGAATAATAGATGAAGAAAGTAGTAGTAATATTCATATGGGGAAAAAGGCGAAAAAGAGGATATAAAAAAATTGGAGACCAATAGTTTTAAATAACATTGATTATAAAATACTGATGAGAATAATAACTAAGAAGTTAACACACAAAATGGATAATTTACTTGATCAAACAATATTTGGTGGAAAGGAAAAGGAAGTTGAGACTTATGGATTATAAAAGAAGTAATAGATGATATGATAAGGTGGAAGCAAAGATTATGATAGGAGATATAAGTAAGGCATTTGACCAAATACAATATGACTTTTTATGGGAAATTTTAGAAGCTTATATTTTTAAGTAAGAAAATAATACAGATAATAAAATCAGTTTATGAAAAGAATAAGGTTAGGATAAATGTAAATGGATGGATAACTGAAAAAATAAACATAAAATGCAGAATAAGATGGGGATGTCCAGCTAGTAACACCATGTTTTCTTTAGTCATGGATGTTATGGTCAATAAAATTTATAAAAAGTCAGATTTTGCATGATATAAGTTAACAGAAGAAGTACATTGGCCTATAATGTATACATATGCAGATGATATTGTATTAATCACTAGAAATAAAGAAAGGATGAAAGAAACAAGTAGGGGGTTAAATATTTTATTAAAAAAGATAGGTTTATGCATAAATGAAGAAAAAGTAAACGTTTTGGATGCGAAGAAAATATCGAAAATATAAAATTTAATGAACAATCAGTAGAAATATTAGGAATAGTGTTTGGAGTAGATGACTATAAGAATAAGCAATGGGAAAAGGTGTTTCAAGAAATCAAAGAAATATGTATATTCTAGAAAACATTTAGATTAGCATATAGAAAGAAAGTATATTTAATAAACTCTATCTTATTACGAAAAATAGCATACGTAGCTAGCACCTATATGTTGCCAACAAAATATATGAAAGAATTAATGTCTACTATATTTTTCTTTATATGGGGATCGAGATTGAAACCAGTTAAGAGAGGGAATTTTATACATGAAGAAGAACAGGGAGGATTAGGTTTAATTAATCCAGTAGTATATGCAGCATCTTTGAATTTATATAGAGCTATGAAAGCTTATCCAAATGTAAATAAGAATTTGACAAACAGTATTATATATTATATTATATTATATTATATATTATAAAAAGAAAGGTTTCTGGGCAAAAATGGAAATAAAATGTTTAAATCTGTGATAAATGAAGAGGCAAAGGAGTATCATAATAAAATTATATTGTGTATATGACAAAAAACAAATGCAGGTAGTGAACAAAATGACTGCACAGAAAATAAAATCAAGTTTTATTGACGTGGTAAGCACTTTTGCGTTAAGACACTTCATTAGACTATGACATACGATAAAATCCACATAAATATATATATATATATATATATATATATATTTATATATATATATATATATATATATATATATATATATATATATATATATATATATATATATATATATATATATAAAGTAAAAAATGAACCTAAACAATTTCACCAATCAAAATCCAGAAAAAGCACATAGTAAAAACTGCATTGGCTACCATTGAAAAAAATACAAAAATAACAGCATAAAAATACACCACCACTCTGAGGGTAATTATCCATCTTAGTTCCCACATCTCAGTAACATTAGTAAAGTCACCTCTGCACTCATCTTGAAATAATCCCTCACGTCAGATAGAGGATCTGGCCTCAATGAACACGCATCTCTTAAGCCAGTATTAAAATCTCGAAGGCTGTTAAGGTAGTTATGCGTAGTATATAGTTTGAAGGTGGTGCGTTTTTATGCTATATTGCATTTTTTCAATGGTAGCCGATGTTTTATCCACGGGTACTGTTTATTTACAGTGGACTTGATCTATTCCTTTGTAAAATTAGATTGTGGAAATTGAATGTGAATGAAACTGGAAAGAATAGAAAAGACTGGTGCACAAATATTATGAGAACACATTATATGATTAATCCTTGGAAACAGACAAAAGAAAGCAATAGTAATGGGATGCAAATAGTATGAGTATGCATGAACGTAAGGATTTCTGTGGAGACTGTCAATAAGCAGTCTGTCTGTTAAGGCAAATGTGCATTACTAAAGAAAAAAAGATGGAATATGTATTATTTGTAGTGAATATGAAACTACGGAACATGTATTTTTGACTTGTATGAAGGTCAATAAACTATGGGAAGAGTTATGTAAAAATGAAATGTTAAAGGGTATTACAAAGGTAAATCAAATAAACATGGACATGATTGAATATGGTTACTATGGCGAGAAAAAACAAGATTATGTGAGAAAATTGGACAAAATAATATTTTATGTATCATGGACAATATGGACTGAAAAAGTAATTAAGTTCAATGAGAAATGGACTCGAGAAGAAATTTTGAAAAAAATAAGTTTTTGGTTGTGCCTCACAGACAAAGGTGGTGTGGTCGTAGTAATGGATTCTGAGTTTTATATTGCTAGCTGATGAATATGCTCTCTGATATAATACATATGAATTGTTGATAGGCTTTGATTTGGGTAAGTTTGTGAGGAAGATTCATGCTGCACTATATGATCTCTTACTGGAGAATGCTTGCACTCATGACTTGTATCATTATTTTCTAGTTGAAAAACCTTTGATAACTATTCTTTATGGCCTCTCAAAGATTCGCAAGGACCCTCGTTGCCCACCCATGAGGCCCATTGTCTCGGCTGTGAGTGGTTAACAGAGCCCTTGTCCATCTTCATTGAAAAACAGTTGAGACCTGTGCTAAATTTAGTGTTTTAAAGGATACTAAAGACTTTTTATGTGCTTTGGCTGATTTAAACCAAGTGTCCTTGGACATGAATGCATGCAACTTTGTGACTTTGGATGTTTGCTGACTTTTCACAGTCATGCCAAATGAAATTGGCTTAGATTCAATCAAGCTGTTTTTAAATAGGTATGGTTCCTACATGAACATGAAAATCCATTTACTTTGTTCTCTATTAGAAATTATTCTTTAAAATAATGTTTTTTTTATTTGAGAACTGTTTCTATCTCCAGAAGTTAGACATAGCTATGGGAACCCCCTGGGCCAATAGCTATGCCAACTTGGTATTAGCCTGGTGGGAACAAAATATTTTTTTCTGAAAATCCCTTAGTGCCATCCATCAAATACTATAAGAGATTTGTGGATGACATATTTTTGTCATGGAGTGGCTCTTCAGAGAGACTACATGACTATACTGATTATTTTGGGAACAGTATTACTTACTTAGTTTACTGTGACTTTTTCAATAGAATCAATAGAATTTTTTGATGTGAATACCAGTAAAAAAAAAGTGATGGTGCAATTGTGACAAATTTGTACCGTAAACCCTGTAGGAGGAACAATTTACTCCACAGGTCTAGTATGCACCCTTCGTATGTCTGTAGGAATGTCTTGAAAAGTCAGTTGATGAGGGCTTCTAGGATTGTGAGTGATGGCACAGCCTTAAAGAAGACTTTTGATTATTTATGTGAAGAGTTTTTAGAGAGAGGTTATAAGGCCAGTGAGATCAACAGAGAAATGAAAGAATAAAATCTGTTGTTGGTCCTGAACTGAGCTTACCTTTTAGAAATGAACGATCACTCAAGAGACAGCTCTTTTACAGACGTTTCTATACTCAACATAATCAGTGTAATGATATAAAGGGTACTGTTGCCTGCGCGTCATGTAGATCTTACGAATTTATTGATTCATCCATTGAGTTTATACATCCAAGTAGAAAGGTGCATTTTAGACCTAAGGTATCTACGGACTTTAACACTAGAAATCTAGTTTATGTTGCTAGATGTGTTGGATGCCCATGTTTTTATGTGGGCAAAACTAATTGTACCTTGAGAGATCATATCTTACAGCATTTGTATGATATACGGAAAGGAAATATGACAAATGCTCTAGCAGAACACCTTAATTATTTTAATGATGCTACACACTCGTTTAAATTTTTTGTCTTACAGACTTTATCTGTGGGTTTGAGGGGAGGTGATATTATCAACAGGACAGAGCAGGATGAGACAAAGTGGATTATTTTATTACAAGCCGATAGGGGTTTTGGCCTGAATAGTGTGGTACCATTGAAACCTGTGCATTGAATAATTGCTTTTGTGATGTGATTAGATGCTTGATTTCATTTAATGATTGTACTATTTGACATTATGTTATGATGTGAAGAAGCGTCTAGTATGCAAAAGCGCTCACCTGTTGGACTTATTGGATTAAAGATTTTTTTCATTTGACTTCTGCTGTGCTGACTGAGCACTTCTGTGTTTTTACTAGTTTGCTTTATTGGTCCAGTCTTTATCCATTTGACCTACTGTGTTTTTGTTGTGGAAGAAAAGGGTGGGGGAAGAGTTTGTTAATGTATATTTTTGATATTGTGAAGTGTAAGTAATTGTAAATAATGTAAATATGTAAGTAATTACTGTATATATATATATATATATATATATATATATATATATGTATATATATATATATATATATATATATATATATATATATGATATCTATCAATAAAAAAACTTGCTATTTTTGATGGATGCAGTAGGATCTTTTCCATCCACCTGAGCTGCCACCATCTCATGCAGATGGAGCCACTGTTTAATGTCTCATCCAGAGGACAACACACTCAGGAGTGCACTATACTGCACTACAGTGTCAGCAATACATCTATACAGTGTGGGAAGAGAACCCACAGCCATCTGCACCAAGGGTGAGTGGGCTGATAGTTGTACCATTGACATTGTTTGATCATGTCCACTGTGACCTTATCTGAGCCTTCTGCTTTACCTGACTTCATTTTTCTTAGTGATGTTCTTACTTCTATGGTGGGCTCTTTTTCCTCTGTCATCACTGGGTTTATCTAGGGCAGTACATCTTTTGTGGGATTTTCTTCATTCAGAAGCTGGTGAAATTAAGCCTTCCATCTCCTTTTGATGTCATGTGGGTTGGTGAGCAGATTTTTTTCTGGTATACCTTATGAAGGGTGTCCGATGGCCACCTTCTTTATCTTTCAGTCTTTGTCTTGCAGCCTGATAGTTTCTGTGTCCCATCTGCTGAGTCACTTTCTAGAAGTTGGTAGAGCATCTCTAATACCTTGTTTGTTGCTATTGTAACTGCTCTACTAGCCTCTTTGTTAACCAGCCAGTATTCCTTCCTTAGCCTGGTCCCTTCTTTCTATCCTCCACTTTTTTTTGCATGCCTTCTTTCTTTCTTTCTCTCTTTCTCATAATGTACCTTATTTCCATACCTGGCTCAGTTGCATATCTGTTCACATACTGTTTTGAGATGCCACCATTCTTTTTCCTGTCCCCCTATTTCTTCTTCTTCCTGAGGTGCTAGATCCCTGAGCATTTTTCTGAACTCTTGTCCTTTCATTCCACTTCACTACCAGGTCTTCAACCTAAAGTCTGTTTACCTTAGAGCATTCTCTGATCACAGCTAGCAGCTGATTGTGGCCACCAGTGGTTTATGCTGTGGGCCGACTATTTCCTTGGGGGGTTGACTTTGCAATCTCTGACTCTACCTGAGTTGCACGTTGACCACTCTTGCATGTGATCTTGTGACTGTCTCTCTTTCTGACCCATGTGTTGGCTACTATCAAGCCATTTGCTAGATAGAAGTCTAGAATGGCCTTTCCTTCTTTATTCCTGTTGCCTCACCCATGTGGTCCCAAGCAGACCTCATAACATGTTCTCTCTGCCCCAGTATGAGCATTCACGTTCCCCATTATCATCAACAGCCTATGATGTTCCACTTTGTCTAGTAGTTCCTGCAGCTGCTACCTGAATGCACACTTTTCATTGCTATTACAACCCTGCTGTTGGGTAGAGAGCATATTGTCCTAGCTGTATACTGGAGTATGATGATATTTCTCACTGTCTTCAGAAGACTGTCCCTCACCACAGTTCTCACACTGTTTTTAGTTTATCCTGCCCCTGACAAGTAGAAGCTGTATCCTACGTCAAGTGGCTTTGCTGCACTATTCTTCCATTTTTGTCTTTTGGATATACAGGATGTCCAGCCTCTTCCTTACTATCATGTTATCCACTTCCAAGCTGTATCCTGATAGTGAACCTACATTGATTATAGCAATCCTTAGTTAATTTTTTGTCAGGTTTACTTGTTTTACATCCAGTTTTCGCTCAGTAGAGCTATCTAAGGTAACCAAGCTGGGCAACTGGACACCAGCCAATAGCTGATTGACCCAAAGTTGTTGGGTTTTATGGTGGGAACACACTGACAAAAGGGAGCGCATAGACCCCCTCCCACCATTAGCATGGGTCCTTGGCACAGGTTAGAGTAGGCCTGATCCTTAGCCCACTTATCACTGACAAATAGCCATGCCCACTTTTGGAGACAGTAGACAATGAGACCAAATCACACAGAGACAATGTTTATACCATTGAGTGGCTAGCCCTTATTCTGTATACAGTCTGTATTCGGTGTTCACCTGTTTAGTGGATACTGTGCACTGAAGTTGATGCCTAAAGTGGTTGGTGTATATAACTCTTCCCCAGTAGGCATCACATAGAATCTGTGCTGCTTCCATTCAACTACATTCAGATTTTGGGTGAGTTTGAGGCTGAAACATCCAGCATCTGTTTTTGGGAAGTGGGAGGAGCCCCACATAGATACAGTAAGAACATGCAAACTCCACACAGGCATAGGCCAGATGTCAGGGCTGAACCTTGTACCTTGTGTATGGGAGGCAAAGATCTTAACAAGTATGCCGACAGTGCTTCTAATTAATAAAAAGGACATTATCTGTTCATATGATTAGTCATACAGGCTCTAATCGCAGTTGTATTAGTAAATCTGTATAATGTCTATTGTGAAATCCTTTTCAGCTGTGACTAGCATACCCTAATATATTTTCCATAAAATATTTATTAGTAACTTTGAGTCCTACTGGCAGAAAAATGGCACACAACCTGCAGCTGTACTCAAAGCTCAGTGGTACCATGGGTATTTCTTAAGCTGAAACAACCTGGGGACTGTTATGTAACAAGAAGAAAATGCAGAGTCTGTCAGTTAAAGTTCTTCTTCTACCTATGTTAATTTTTATATGGTTTTGCATTTTGTAGCCTTCTCCATAGCCTTACAACCTGCACTGCCTATGAAAGTACACGGTCTTGTAAAGTTCCTTTTTGCAATATGCATTCCTGTATCCACTAACTACAGTCAGAAAGGCATTATAAGCCTAGCCTAGCATTGTGTGGTGCGCCACCCCTTATATCCTCTGTAAATACATTAAAGATCCTAAAGTGTCCGACCATTTGAATTTACTACAACAAAATATATATTGCAGTTCCGAATATTTCTTCTCTTTCTCCCTAGTTCAATTATTTAAACAGCTAAGGGAAACAAGAAAATGCAAGTGTGTGTCAGTATAGTATGTTTTAAATGTAGAATATAACAGTCCACAGCACACAGGATCCGAGGCCAAATAATCCAACAGCAGGCAATAAAATCAAATTTCTTTTAATTCCAAAAACAGCACACGTAGTCGGTTCTAAATAGAACAGCAACACAGATAAGCCAAGCGCTTTCACCCAGTATATTACTAGGCTTTCTCAAGGCAACAAACAGAGCTATCCATTACACATCAGTTTTAAATAACTAGTACAATTAAATGGTAACTCCACCCATCAATTAGAAGTTAATACCTTTGATGGTGTTGTGTTAAAAACATAGTACAAAGTGAAACAGTTTCTCAAGTTGAATATATATGTTTGTGTAAGAAATACTTCTTAATATAGTCAATAATGGTAATAATACCCTGCAAAGTGCCTTGTCAGTGCAAAATGTGATTTAATTTTAATTCCAACTTGTGACAATAATTAATCATTTCAAATTTTAAAAATTTTTAATTTATGATGTACTTTTATGAATTTTGCACTGACAAGGCACTTTGCAGGGTATTATTACCATTATTGACTATATTAAGAAGTATTTCTTACACAAACATATATATTCAACTTGAGAAACTGTTTCTCTTTGTACTATGTTTTTTAACACAACACCATCAAAGGTATTAACTTCTAATTGATGGGTGGAGTTACCATTTAATTGTACTAGTTATTTAAAACTGATGTGTAATGGATAGCTCTGTTTGTTGCCTTGAGAAAGCCTAGTAATATACTGGGTGAAAGCGCTTGGCTTATCTGTGCTGCTGTTCTATTTAGAACCGACTACGTGTGCTGTTTTTGGAATTAAAAGAAATTTGATTTTATTGCCTGCTGTTGGATTATTTGGCCTCGGATCCTGTGTGCTGTGGACTGTTATATTCTTGGTTTATTTTGACTTGTATGTTTTAAATGTAGCTTGAATGGTATTCTGAGCATCTTCACTGACAACTCTCCAGATCATTGCCCAACTTGTGCTGTGTGGAATTAGTAAAATTACTTCATGTAAAGTTCCCAGTTACTATATGTGCCAGGCATGCCTCATATCCGTACTTGGTGACCAGTGTCACAGGTGAGTAACATACATTATAAGTACTGTGGATTGAGTCTATGTAGCCATACCCTCATAACTTGTTAACCAATGCTGTCAAGTTTTTAAGAAGTTAGCCATGTTAGTCTAGTCATACAAGGTTGTTTTAGTCCTGTAGCTAGGTGGATCTAGGTCTATTTTTAATTCATCTGCTTATTTCTTTGCTGTGACTGTGTAAAACACACTGTCAGTAATTACTTTTTTCTTTATCAACAGTAATAGAGGTGCTCTCCCTCAAGAGATCCCTTCAATATTTGTTCTATGAAATACCCCAAAAAGTCACAGTAATCAACCTGGGCCCCTACCTCTGAGAACTTTTTATAAGAACGCTAGATCTAGTCAACTTCACTCAAACAGCTATACATTCCTTGGCTTACTGAATAGTCTGGACATTGCTGGGTCACAGGGCGTTTTCTTCATACCCCTTCCCTTTTCTGTATCAAGCAGAAGATAAAACAGTGTCAGTGACTGCCACTGACCAGCCTTCTTAGATGTCATGTACGCTGTCTGACACTTTCTTCATGACATGGCATGGAGGCCTGTATGGCTCATTCTTACTGATCTTGCCTACCACAACTATCTTCCTTCCTAAGTTAGGTGGCCTAGTATATTGTCATAGTCACGCCTAGCTGGCGATTGGCCTATCAAATGTAGGTCAAGGCAACCATTAAGAAAATGACAAGTGAGAATATGATTAATACTACTAAACCTTTTGGCCCTTGCTTGCACAAAGTGCTTGACGTATTGCTATGAGTTTATAAGCTTCCCTTGCTTCAGCTGTCCTAAAAGGGATCTATCAGTTTTACCAGTAGCTTATCTGCCTGTTTATTGAATGTTCAGGTATACCACCATCAGGCAAATTATCCAAAAGATTTTACTTTAAGAAACTGTCTGTCTGGCTCCTCATATCCACAATAAGAAAAAGGTGTTTTGCAAAACATAGTTGATGGTTTCAGCCATTACCTAACTTGTCTGCTTTCTATCATCACTGCTTGTAATGTTCGTTCAAACCAGCACCATACTGCGTGATTATACTTGATTCAACCAAAGATGTCTAAGCCAAGGCAAATGGCCTCAAGGTTGTAAATATTAACATCGAGAGCATCTGTAACAAAATATACTTGTTACATATCTGGCTTTACCTTTACCAGCCAGACATTTTATCGATCCCAAAGACCTGATTAAAATGCACTGACAAGAACAATGAGTCCCCCCACCTTTAAATATCCTTGGAAAGGCAGCGTTTACAAAGGTGCAGGTAGTAGTGTTTATCCTCAATCACGATAATCTTAGTTATTTTGTTTGTTTATTCTTGTTTACTGAGTGGGTGAACTGGTCTAACGTCCACTATCAATCAGGATCTGGGTCTCAAGGCACAAAATAACAGTGTAGAAAAGACAAATGAAATGCTATCACAGCGGCCAGGATCACCCAATGAATGCACAAGATGTGACATTTCATAGTAGCTGAGAACTAGTTTCACAAAAGTTGAAACTTTACATGTAGCAAAGTAAAGACAGCAAGCAACATTTCACATCATCGAGCTGATATCTTATCCATAACAATTTTTCATTTAGCTACTTTCATAGAAATTAAGAGCCATAACATAGAAGAATCCATTTGAAACAGTATTACATTCAAAGTCTGAAGTACAGCTGCAGGTATTTCACAGGTAATGGTCTAAATCAGATACTTGTATTTACAGAGTGGTATCATCGCTATTGTGATATGATGTAAAGAATAATTCAGTAGAAAACTGTTATTTATAAACTTGTGGTTGTCAAATATATTAGGAAATGTATTATTTATTTTGGAAAAAAATGCAAATACAAACTAATAAGCAAAAAAACAGCACACATGGAGCTGGAGAACAGCTGATGCAAGTAGAGAAAGTTGAATAATGTCACCAGGTAAATTTAAAGCACAAAGGTTTATTCCACACCCACATCCACGCTATATGAGCAAGCTTTCATCCCTGCTCAGTCAGGAACTTCTTCAAAATGATTTAATTAATAAAATCCACTTCATTTAAATACTTAAATAGCATATAATCAACCCTAAAACACGCTCCCTTTATTTACATAACTAATATAACATACCCTAATAAATGAATAAATATACTTTAATTTTAATTATAAAAACATGGATATTTTGTGCAAACTACGCAATATACTACTTTCTCTGTCGTGCATGTACATCTACTGGTAATTATCACCATAGTGTTATTAATATTAAGTGAACTACCCTCATAAATATAACAACAATAGTTACATGCACCACATTTTTCATGTATCCATTTTTTATATAGGTAAAACAGAGCGGAAACTAAAAAGCAGAATTTATGAACATGTAAGAAATATAAGGAACAAAAAGGAAACAAATGCCTTGGCTAGGCATAATATGGGTTATCCTGACCATACTTTTAAATTTGGAATATTAGAGGTAATTACACCAGATATAAGGGGTGGACCATGGGCATTAATATTAAAAAAACAAGAAGCCCTATGGCAATTAAGAATGAACTCCCAACAATGGCCAGGATTGAATGACATTTTTTCACTTGCTTGTTTTTTAAAATTAAAAGCTCTGGAAAGATGAACTTTACATAGAAGCATTTTATATGTTTTATATTTAATTTTAAATAGGATGTTTTAGTTATTGTATTGTATTTATATATGAGATATAGTATATTTATTCATTTATTAGGGCATGTTGCATTAGTTATGTTAATAAGGGGAGTGTGTTTTAGGATTGATTATATGCCATTTAAGTATTTAAATGAAGTGGATTTTAGTAATTAAATCACTTTGAAGAAGTTCCTGACTGAGCAAGGATGAAAGCTTGTGTATATAGCATGGATTTGGGTGTGGAATAAACCTTTGTGTTTTAAATTTACCTGGTGACATTATTCAACTTTCTCTACTTGCATCAGCTGTTCTCCAGCTCTGTGTGTGCCGTTTTTTGCATTTTTATTATGTTAAGTTAGTCTCCCCCACTATTTTCTCCAATCCTCAAGGTGGGTGCGACACTGTAGGTTGTAGGCATTTTGGTATTTATTTATTTTTGAAACTGCTTGCATTCTGTGCTCTGTCGTAATTCTACTGGGAGAAGTTTCAGGTGTGCTGGAAAGTACAGTTGTGTAAGCTGAACTTACCATAGCAGTAGATGTCTGAATGATCACTACTGCAGTAGCCTTAACTATATGGGTTATATCCTGCCAAGGATATAACAGCCAGCTGGGTTCAAAAGCTTCAGGGCACCTTCCACGCACCCACACTGTCAATTAGCTCAGAGCTTTCCTGCCAGAAGAGGGAGGGAGGCTAAGTCCCGAAAGGACGATACAGGAACAACAAAACATAAATGTCCACACCCTGGCATAAAAACACCAAAAAACAAGGTGGATGAAAGGAGGGAGCAGCTACTGCAGCAGTGATCTTTCAAATATCTACTGTTATGGAAAGTTCAACTTAAATAGCTGTACTATAGTCATTATATTGATTACTGCTGCAATAGCCTTAGCCATATGGCTAGATTACCCTAACTTACTACATTTTGTAAGTGGAAAGGGAAGGGACCAGGAGACCATGGAGAATGGTCCTATCAAAGCTTGATTTGGAACTAAAGAAGGAATGAAGTTTATAGTGCTTTGCAAAAGTATGTACAGAGGAACAAGTAGCTTCTATAATATTTCTAGAATCCAACCATTTCCAAAAAGCTAGAGATGAAGCAAAGGGCCTTGACTCTGCCTGGAGTAGATTTGTTGTGGTGAATATAACAAAAGGTAGTAGCCTTAGACAACCTTTTGGAAAAAGTCTGTTTTGACAGAGGTTGTTGTCCTCCTTACCTTAACAAGAAATTAACAATTAATCTGAAGATCTGAGAAAGTTAGTTTTGTCAAGATAGTACCTGAGTTGTCTGTGGACATCCAAGGTATGGAATATCCTTTCTCCTTCATCATTAAATTCGGTAAGGAAAATAGGGAGATAGATATTTCTGCTTAACACAAATGTGGATACCACTTTCAGAATGAAAGGATTAGTTCTCAAAGAAGTCCTGACCCTGTGGAAACGAGGCAGGGTTGACTCACCATAAGAGCTTGCAACTCAGATACCCTTCTTGCAGAGGTCAGAACAATCAGTAAAACTGTTTTCTATGTTAAGGATGTCAAGTCAGCCAGATTAGCTGGTTTAAATGGAGCAAGCGTTAGTTTCTCTAACACAAAATTAAGATGCTAAAGAAGGACCATTAGTTTACTTGGCAGCCTGTTATGCAAAAATCACCTTCAAGAACATTTTGACAAGAGACTTCCTTGAAAGAGCAGGCTCTATGCGCAGACATGCTGAACTAGATGTTAACTGAACCTTAGTGGAGGAATAAGAAAGGCCATAGGATAGCAACTCACACAAATATTGTAAAACCTGAGCAACAAGTGCTGAATGGGTGTTGACTCTGTTTGCACCAACTAGAAAAACATTTTCATTTGCTAATATATGATTTTCTTGGAAGTGTAGCTAGGGCAGGACAAAGGAGGAAATGGCCCTGTGTGCAAAGTGTTGGGTGGGCATGACTGGCCATTGATCATTCTGATCACTTTTTAGTGTAGTACAGGATTTTAAAAGCTTATACTGCATTTGAGTACTCAGCAGTTTGCTACAATTTAAAAAGAGAAGTGTTTTTTTTCAATCTAAAACACGAGAGCTGTAGCACTCCTTGCAGACAATGTATAAAGTGTAGCATGCAGTTTGCTATAATTTAAAAGTTTATAGCTTTAATAAACTGTGGCAGGGGAAGGAAGGTTGGGACAGGCATCAGAAATGGGACCTGAAAGGTTGTAGAGGGGAGTCATGTCACTTATCTGACTATCTGGTTGATGTGTCACTAGAAGAAACTTTTATTTTGCTCTTCAGTAGAAGAGCTTGTTGAGGAGGACTTAATACAGTGAAGGTTTTTTTTTTTTTTTTTGTTTTGTGCTGTTCATTTGAAGAATTGAGGGAATGGGGTGCTGGTTTGTGATACCGGGACAGGGTAGAGATGGAGCCAGCTATGCCTCTGGATTTTCTAGTAGCAGGGGCTTTCCTGCCTCCATTTGTACCTGCTGCACATCCTCAGTAAACAGGTGCCTAAAAGGAATTAAGACCTTATCATCCAGGTAGTCAGTTGAAGATTATTGATGTCAGAGGGTATCAAACAACCTTGTTCTTGTATGAGTAGATCTAGTCTGTGGGGAAGTTTGTGATAATTGCCGCTGCCTATTTCTGAAAAAAGGGAAACCACAGTTGCCTAGGCCAGAGGGAATCACCACAGTGATTGTGGGGGATTCCTTATGAAACTTCAGAAGTACCCAGGATATTCGTGGAGAGAGTGGAAAAGCATACAGGGACATCCCTGTTGAAAGAAAAGAAAAGACATCTGTCTTCCAGACCTTCTTGCATAGTGCCCTGGAACAGAATCTTGACAGTTGATTGTTCAAAGAGGAGGCAAAATGGTCTACTTGAGGAACTCCCTACAGTTGGAGCAGATGTTGGAACCCCCCCCCCCCAATCTGGTTTCCATTCGTGAGGGTCTGGCCTGGCCCTGCTCAGCTTGTCTGGCCTACAATTTTGCTCTGACAAAACGTAAGATGCCTGTAGAGTGAGATTGCGCTGTGAAGCTATAGCTCAAACTAACATAGCTAGTCTACAAAAGGAGTACATACTGGTTCCCCTTGCTTTGTGATGTATCACATGATTGTGGTAATGTTTGAAACCACTTTGAGGAGGTCCTGGGAGCCAAAGATGTTTCAGAGTTGAGTGCCTTGATCAGGGCAAGCACCTCCTAGATATTTATATGCTTGTATCTGCCCTTGGTGTCCCTCACCCTTGCACTTTTATCCCTCCTGAAACTGCTGTCCTAGCAAAATCCAAGTCATTTGTGGTGACTGACTGCTATGGAGCAGGAAGGGAGAAGGGGAGACCTGGATTTAGGGATATCTGTTGCCATCACCAAAGGATTTCTCCTCTGACAAACCCCAGTACTAAGATTTGAAAAGATAAAGGGTGTTGATGCTGAGACCAAGGAGATTTCAGATACCACTATATGTTTCTAATGTGGAGTCATGAGAATCCTAGATACCATGAGACCCAAAATCTTGACGTATTCTCTTGCAGTGACTCAAATCTGAGTATAAAACTTTAGAAATAGAACTAAGTAAGGATCGATTTTTGTTTCTTGTGGACAAAAAGCTGTTTGAACTGGGGTGCCTAGTTGACATCCCAGGGACACTATCCTGTGTGAGGGAGTGAAGAAAAATTTTTACGGTTGTCTTAGAATCCCAGCCTGTGTAAGGGATCGCTTACCAAGAGAGAGATTCCTGGCACTTTCAAAAAGACTCTGCAGACATAAACAAATCATCTGTATATAGAAAAATGTGGATACTCTGTAGCTTCCAATAAGCTATAACTGGAGCTAGACATTTTTGACTATTCACTGCACCGAGTGTTCATAAAGATTAAGGGAGAGATCTGATGACGTGATCCAGACATACAAAACCTTAAGAACATCTGAAGTGTGGATAAATAAGGATGTGATGGTAAGTATCTTATAAGTTTAGTGTTACCAGGAAACTTGAAAGAGGAAGAGGAGGTAACACATTGTGAAGTGATACCATGCTTGTATTTGGGCCCTGTCACAAACAGGTTTAAGAGAGAAAGATCCAGAACTGGCCTCCAAGCATTTTGGCACTAGCAACATCCTTGAATAAAAACCCTTACCTACCTGGGAAAGAGGAACTGGTTCCATCAGTATTTGAAGGTGAAGGAGAACAGGTGAAAACAATATCTGATCTGGAGAATGAGGAATGAGCCTCTTTAAAGGAGGAATTTCCTCCCACTGCCATTTTGATGAATGATATTCAGAATCCATTTGTATGAAGCAATCTCTTGTCAAAGAGAAAAATGTAGATTAAGACTTTTTAGAAGAAAAATGGGGAAAGGGTGGGAGTGGGTCACAAGGTCTCTTGAATAGACATTCAGACATATTGGACTGTCCATGGTTTTGGGAGGTTAGAGACTTCTTTTTGGAACTCCCTTGCCATTTCTTCTTAAATATCTGTTTGCCTTAATTCTTTTAAAACTGCGTATTCTGTTTTCTGCCAGAATGGAAGAGGAGAAAAAAATCCCTTGGACAATTTAGAAATGGAGTGATGAAAAATCTCAGAGATTCCCTGGATCAACTTGCTGCTTTCATCACACTTTTTGATCACCTCTGCAGCAGAGGGGCCAAGCACTAAATCTATATCTAAGGGAAAATTTAAAATGTATTTTTGCCATTATCAGGAAAGTTCTAAAATGCATCCACACAAACCACCCTAAAACAGTAGCAGTAGCCATAACCCCAGAAGAAGTATCAATAGAGTCATACATACTACAAAGAATGGGTAGTGACCTGTGCAAAAGTAGAAACTAACTTATTTAAAGCAGATTCTTCCTCACAAGAAGAAACTGCAGATAAAAAGTTCCTCATACGTCTACAATTTTTGTCAGGAAAAACTTTAAAGTATGAACCCAACAAATCAAAATTCTGAAAACCAAAGTTGCAGAACTATATACTTTCCCCCCATAACTATCAATAATTGTCTCATCCTTGTCAGAAAGAGTAGGATTGGAATTAACCAAATGCTTAGCAGTAGTGGGATCAACTAATGCTACAGCTACTGGGTCAGGTTTAGGAGTATTTTATGAACATTTTAAAAGACTGAGGAATTCCATACATACTATCTGCCTTTTTAGGGGCAGCTGGATGACTAAGAAGAAAATTGCAGGCAACACCCACTCTTCCACCCATCCTCTAAAGCTGACAGAAGAGGAGGAATGGTTCTGGAAAATCCTTCTGTAACAAAGGGACTGAGAAACCTCAATAATCTCCCACTGAAAACACTGACACATTCTAGCAATAGTCTCAGTGAAAGAAACTCCCCACATGGAGAATCAGAAACTCAGGTCTCCTCTGAGTCTGAATCAAAAATCTGAGGACAAAACCCTGAATCCGTCCCTGCATTTTCCTGTCAAGATTCAGAATCTTGAACCCCTTCAGGAAAAGAAGAATCCCTCTTTCTTTTACCAGAAACTACAGGGATCAAGAGTCTGAATTAAACCCCGAGGCAGACCCAGTAAACTACTCCTGTCTAAGGAAATTTGACGAGGAGTAGATACATGCTTGGTCTTCTGTTTCTTTTTGATGGGAAAGATCTCTTCTCCCTTTAATACCAGCCCAGGCCTATATTGTCACACTAGATCTAAAGGAGGCTTATCTCCATATTCCCATAAAACCCTTCAACTGAAAATTCTTATGTTTTACTATACCCTGTTCTCATTTTCAGTTTACAGCCTTGCCCTTTGGTTTGTCTACTGCACCCAGGGTCTTCATAAAATGCCTAGCCCTGGCCATTGCCTACTGCAGGATGAAAGGTGTCCAAATCTATCCATACCTAGATGACATTCTCCTTCTAGCAGATACAGAAGATCTCCTCCAAACTCAACACAGGTTCATCATCTCCCTTCTACAAAACCTAGGTTTCACCCTCAACTTAAACAAATCCTCCTTACTCCCACAGCAAGACAAAATATTTCTGGTCTGCAGGATTAGGACAGACCTGATGTGGGCTTTCCTTCCCCAGGACATAGTCCTGTCCCTCTTTGGTCATTTCCAAAACCTGTTACTAACTCCCCAGATATCTGCAAGACAATTCCTGCAACTCCTGGGGCTAATGGTAGCCACCATCCCTATGCTTCCCTCAGCAAAAATGCACATGCGGAAGTTCCAATAGTGCCTGAAAAACATGTGGTCACAACACCTACACTTCCTAGAGCAACTAGTTCCCATTCTGCTCTGCCTCAAAACAGAACTAAAGAGGTGGATTCAACAAATTCTTCACAACCTGGGACTACCACTTCAAATCCCCTCCCCAACCCAACTTATGCATACAGATGCATCAGACCTAGGGTGGGGAGCCACCTGCAAAGGTGTCAGGGAACAGGAATCATGGAAGCCTACCCTTTAAAAGAACCATATCAATGTGAGGGAAAAGACTACAGTTCTTCTGGCCCTGGAGGCTTTTCTTCCTATTTTCCAACCGGGCCCCCTTCAAATTTTCACAGACAACACCACAGTAATGTGATATCTCAACAAACAAAGAGGGACCAGAGCTTACCTACTTCGCAGGATAACTCTACAAATATGGGACCTTGCCTCCAGGCACAACCTGGCCCTGAAGGCCTTATATATTCCCTCTCAGGACAACAAACAAGCAGATATTCTCAGCAGAACATCCTCTCTACAGCATGAGTGGATATTAAACAGGGAGACCTTTCTAGACATTGTCCACCGATGAGTCCACACCTCAAGTGGATCTGTTTGCCTCCCCCCATAACAGACAATTGAACAAATTCTGCACCAAGGATCACTCTCCACTTGCCTGGAGGGTGGATGCCTTCAGCATTCCATGGAAGGGACAGTTTCTGTATGCTTTTACACCCTTCCCACTGATCCAAAAGGTCCTATTCAAAGTCAGGAAGACAAACCCAAAATCTTGCTGGTGACTCCCTACTGGTCAAGGCAATACTGGGTCCCTCTACTTCTCTCATTAGCCAAGGGCAGTCACCACAAGTTACCCCACAAGGTGGACCTACTCGCACAACAAAAGGGAACTTTAATTCACCCTCACCAACAGATGGTAGGCCTAACACTCTGGGCGATAAACTTCTAATCCCTTTCAGACACCACTACTCAGAGGACATGCTTGCAGTCCTGAGGGAGGTCAGGAAACCTGCAATGTAGGAAATCATATTTATCAAAATGGGAGAGATTCTCCAAATGGTGTCTACATAAGGACAGGGACCCCGGACAGGCAGACCCACCCCTAGTCCTTGCTTATGTGTGTGAAGTCATTAAGGATGGCCTTTCCTACACTTTTGTGAAAGTCCACCTTTCAGCTTGCCTGCTTCTAAATCCCCCTTTGCTATCCAGATGAATGTGAAATAACTTTTCCTTAGAGGGGTCTTACACACCAGACCACCTAGAAAACCCATCCCACCACCCTGTGACCTCAGCTTTGTTCTGGAAAAACTAACACTGGCCACTTTTGAGCCAGCTAACACTGGCTAACAAATGTGTACATGGAAGAATGTACTGCTGGTGGCCATTACATCTGTTGGAGAGTGTCAGAGTTACAGGCCGTCATGGCCTGACCCCTACACTAACTTTCACAAGGATAGGGTGACCCTACTCACTAATCCTTCCTTCATGTTTAAAGTGGCCAATGAACTGTTCTTAAATCAATCCATTCACCTTCCTACCTTCTCCCCCCCCCCCCAACTAACAGTAGTGAGAGGATTCTTCATTCCCTGGGTGTACACAGACAACTTAGATTCTACCTAGACAAAACTAAGTCCTTCAGAAAATCTAATCAACTGTTTGTCTCCTTCCATCCTAGGGCTCTGGGCAAGGCAGTCTCCAAACAAACTATTTCATGTTGGATTAGAAAATTCATTTCCTTCTGCTACTCACACCATGGCAAGCACTTATCCCAAGGGGTCAGAGCTCACTCCACTAGAGCCATGGCTACTTCCAAAGCCTTCCTCAAAGGGATGGACTCGGCATCTATTCTGGAAGCAGCCACCTGGTCCAGAATTCACACCTTCACCAAACACTACAAATTGGACCACGTCTCCAGTGCCACAGCAATCCTACAGGGATTTTTGGAATCTTCCACTTCTACCTCCACCCTTCCCTCCAAATAAGCTGTGGTACTCTCCCACACTAAGAACACTGCAACATAGGAATAGAAGGACATGGAATAGTTGTGTAAAATCTTGCCATAACCATACATGTCCTTCTCTTCCATGTTGCAGTATTCCTTCCCACCCTCCAACTCCCTGTATTTAGTTTGAACCATGGACATAACTCTTAGGCACTAGGAAGCTCTACCCTTCACCAAGAGCAGACTAGCCAGCATATGACACTTGACACTTCTGGCTGACATCACTTGTTACTCTCTTAAGGACTGTCTGACTGGCCTTCAAAATGTTCATAGGTTCATAGGTTGGTACTAGGCTATCAGCCCTAGGGCCTATACAAGCCTAGCCATAACAATTCCCTGGCTATTTCTTCCCACATTATTTACTTTCCTGGACCCCTGTCTAGCAGGGTGACTGACGTGATCCCTGGGGTGAATTTCCTTTCTCCCATCCAATCATCAAGGTTCCTCTTGAAGAGGTCCAAAGAGGCACTCTGCTTGACATGTATGGGCAATCTATTCCAGAGTTTGGGGAGTCTCTGGGTCAGGCACCTATCCCTCCAGCATGTTTTTTTTATTGTGATGACAAGGTTTAGATCCCTGGCATGTGTAGCTCTGAGGGATTGGGATTTCTTTAAGTGTAGCATGTCCAACAGCACTGGGTTTGACATGGCCTTGTATGTTAAGCAGAGATCGCCTCTGAGTAGATGATATGTGACAGAGTATAGCTGGAGTTTTTTAAGGCAGTCAGCGTAGGGCATCTGCTTTAGGCCTGTGATTCTTTTAGTGAGGTATTTCTGAGGCTTTTCCAGTTGTTGCAGATGTCTTGAGAGGTACATACCAAATGGGGCATTGTATTCTATAATGGGTCTAATGAGGGATGAGTACAGTGGGACAATGACCTCCTTTTTTCAGGATGAAAAGCCCTTTGTGATGAGGTGTGCAACATAGAAGGATTTCCTGACTGTTGTGGCGATGTGGTTATCGAAGGTGAGACCACTGTCCACCTGTGTCCCTAAGTCTCTTATCACACTTTCTGTGTTTAGTGTCTGCCACCTATATGGTAATTCATGGATACATGTTTTTTTCCCAAAGGGGATAACAATACATTTCTTGGCATTGAGCTTGAACCCATGGCTCTGGCACCAAGCATCTGTTTCTGTAAGGCCCTTTTGTAGAGTATCCACATCATTTGGGGATTCAATAATGGCTCCCAGTTTGCAGTCATCTGCAAACTTTGTTAGCCAGAGTCCCTTAGTGTTGACCTGTACTTCAGAGAAGTAGATGCCAAGCAAGAGCGGCTCCAGGACTGAACCCTGAGGTACACCACTTGTCACTTGTCTGGAGTTGGATTTGGAGTCGGCTACTTTTATAGTGTGGGTTCTATCAGTAAGCCATTTAGCAACCCATTGGGTGACATACGGATTAATGCCCAACTTAGTAAGTTTATCTATGATTCCAGAGTGGGGGATGGTGTCAAAGGCCTTGGCAAGGTCTAGATAGGCTGTGTGGACCACCTTACCCTTGTCCATGGCTCTGGAGACTGATTCAAAGAAGTCAATCAGGTTCAGGAGACAAGATCGGCCCTTCACAAACCCAAACTGGGTGGGGTCCAGTGTTTGAAGGTTGCCAATGTCTTTGTTTATAAGTTCCATGATAATACGCTCCATGGCCTTGCAGATAAGGCTTGTCAGACTGATAGGACAGTAGTTTCTGGGATCCAAGGCGGATCCCCCCTTGTGGATTGGGATAACTGTAGCTCTGCGCCACTCAGTGGGCACAAAACCTGAGGTGAGGCTATGATTAAACATGACACTTAGGTGAGGTGCCAGTTCATATTTTAGTTCATGTAGTACACAGCCCGGGATGTCATCTGGTCCCATGGATGCTGTATTCTTGGCTTTAGAGAGTGCGTTTTGTACCTGTGTGGCCGTTATTACTGGAATTTGGCAATCTTCTGGTATTGAGAGGGGGGTGAAGTTGGCACTGAATCGATCTGCCAGGATATTGGCAATATCCTTTGGATCAGTATATTTAATGCCATTCTGTTTTAGCTCAGAGCAGATCTGAGGATTGCCATTTAGATTCTTGACATAGTTATAGAATGCTTTCTGGTTGTCTTTGGAATCTTTGGCAATTTTATTTTCGTAACTAGCTTTGGAGGATTTTATGAGGCATCTCAGTTTCTTACTGAGGCTAGTAAGGGAGTTTTTTGCATCCTGGGATTTTCCTCTTTTCTGCAAAAGTTTCTTCTTTTTGTTGTAAAGTTTGTTTATGGCAGGGGACCACCAGATTGGCTTCCTTTTTTTGGATGAGAGCATTTTGGTTCTATTTGGGATGGCATGATTCATGCATGAGTGGATGTGCTCGTACAGTGCCTTAGTGTAGGATTCAGCAGTTGAACTTTCAGTTCCCGTCTGCATGGGTGTCATGAAGTTTGTCCCTTCTGACTTGAGTAGCATGAAGTTGGCTTTGGAGAAGTTTTTTATGGTGGTTTCTTTACTCGGGGGTGGGGGTGGGATGTGGATGTTAAGGGTGATTCGTGTTTGGCTGTTGCAGTCATCAAATTTGGGTTATCCCTGCCAGGGTAGCCCTCGGCTGGCCCGAATACCAGAGACTTAGTATTTCTGCGTCAGTTGCTGTCACTTGAAGACTGACGTCAGGTCGTCAGTGGTATAAAGTAAGGCAGCCAATGCTATTACATCAGTCTTTCTTGCCATGGAGCCCAAAGCAGAAGCAGTTAGCATGAGTGCTGGTCGGCCGCTACTTGAGTTTTTGTTTCCAAATTGAAGTTGAAGTCTTCTAAAGCTAAGTACCCCCATTGGGGATCCTTTTTTCTTGCACTAACTGATGTCAGAAAAAGTTAATAATTGTCTCACCTGTGGAAAGCAAATACCACACCGAGACTTCCACTCTTACTGTGTCACTTGTCTAGGCCCAGACCACGACATCCCCTATTGTTGTTTCTGTGCTTTGTTTAATGCCAGAACTATCCATCGTTGGGCCCTTATTGTAGCCAGCTATTTTTGTTTACAGTCCTCAAATTCTGATATGGCTTCAGTTAGCCATCCTACACCAGATCTTCCAAAAAAAATAAAGATAAAGACAGAGGCAGACCGTACATGTCCAAACCTTCCGACGATGCTTTCGTTAAGCTAGTCATCAGTCCACTGGCACTCAGTGAGGCGCTTTCACAGCCCCTGATGCCTGCTTCAGTTGATTTGCAGGCTGCTCTGAGACCCTTTTGGAGTCCGGTATGGTGCAAAGCTCTTCTTTATCTAAGAATCCTGTGGTTGTCTCTACCTTGGATGGGTCTGGAGCCGCTGAGCAGGCACCAGCTTCTGAGGAGGTCCTTTGCACCTCCGAATTTCGACACAAACTGAAGTCTTCTTTCGCGACTACAGTCATTTCAAAAACAAGTGAGTTCCTTAGGCCCAGGGTTCGAACCACACCCAAGAAACCGACTACCCACTCTCAGGTGCCTGCTACCTTGCCTCACTCTCAAATGCTTAAAATGGCAGAAGACCTTATCATGCTGATCAGGGGAAGCCAAGCTACCCCCTCAAAAAGGAAAAGAGATTTGTCCCCAGTGGTGTTGTCTGAACAAGAGTCAGATGAATCTGATGCATCTATGAAGACATGCAACCCATCTCCACTTATGAGGATTCTGATGCAGAGGAATCCATTCCTTCAGCCTCTCCCCCAGAGGATTTTTCCTTTGTGGAAACCCTGCATACTTTAAGGGAGCATTTCCAATGGGAGAGTCAGGACTACCTTCAGTCTAAAAAGAGACTCAGGGTATTCCTACATCTTCTGCAACACAGACCCTTAGCCATCCCCCCAGTCCTGGATGTGGTGGATGATGTTTTCCTTGAATCTAGCTTGACTCCTGATGCTCTACCTCCTGCTCCCAGAAAACCAGGCAGGTACTACAGAGTCGCTGACTCATACAAATATATTTTTAAAAATCCAACAGCTGACTCTCAAGGGCCAAAAGGGATTAAAGCAACCTCTCCTAAGATCCCACCCCCTCAGACAGGGATTCCCGAGCATTGGACTGATGGGGTAAAAAAGTATACACTTCAGCTACTCTTGCTATCAGGGCACTAAATTGTCAGTTCCATATGCTTAAATATCAGCAACATACCTTGGAACTCCTTAAACAAAAAATGTCCTCCCTTCCTGCTTGGGCAGAATCTAAAGATTTACAAGACTTAATGCATTCTGCAAGTCAAGTAGCTAAACACACCTTGCACTGTGGTTTTGATGCCCTAGAAGCTTCTTGCAGGGCAGCAGTCACTGGACCTGTCATTAGAAGACATGCATGGCTTAAGGAACAACCCCTTGCCAGACCATGTAAAATCTAAATTGTTGGATGCACCCTTGCACAAAGATAACTTAATTGGCACTAAGGCAGAAGAGGTATTAAAAAATATGGAAGAAAAAGAAAAATCTATGCAAACAGTTAAAGATTTCTTACAGGTCCAGCCCCCAGGCATTTTCCCTCCAAGCACTGGTCCTTTCCTGCTCTGAGGAAACAGGCCCAGCCTAGGATCCATGGAAACAGACCCTCCCCAGACAGCAGCCTCAGGGAATGTAGAGATCTAAGCAGTGGACTACCTTCACTCCAAAACCAGGGAGTTCTAAGCCACCCCCTTATGGTAAGAACTCACAATGACTCATCTCCTCCCGGCCTCCCCTCTGCCCACCTTCACTTACCCCTAGGAGGAAAACACTCCTTTCACTCAAGCACCTGGACCACCATTACCAAGGACCAATGGGTTCTGAACATTGTGTCTCAGGGATACAAATTCTCCTTCCACACCCTTCCAACCCAAAAAGGGTTCCCAGATCTATTGCCAAATCAGTGGGCAGAGGCTCAAAAGCAAATCCATTTCCTGCAATCTTTGAGAGCAGTAAAGCACATTCCTGCAGAACAGATAGGCCAATGCTTTTACTCCAGACTTTTTCTGGTGCCCAGAAAAGAGGGCACCTGGTGCCCCATCCTCGATCTATCCATTCTAAACACCTACCTGGTGATCCCAAAATTCAAAATGCTCACCCTCCAGCAGCTGCTACCCATGCTCTCCAAGGACGCTTGGCTAGCCACCCTGGATCTAAAAGAGGCCTACTTCCACATTCCTATCAGGGAATCATGCAGAAAATATCTCCACTTCAGGGAAGGATCTCAACACTTTCATTTCTTTGTGCTTCCCTTTGGCTTATCTACTGCTCCCAGAGTTTTCACAAAATGCCTGGCACCAGCCATTGCCTTTTGCAGACAAAGAAATATTCAAATGTATCCCTACTTAGATGACTGCCTTATTCAGATGGACAGCCAGGAAAAGCTGCTGAAACACCTGGCCTTTGTAAATAGCCTACTGACCTCCCTAGGGTACACAATCAATGAAAAAAAATCAAAACAGGTGCTCACCCAGAGGATAATCTTCCTGGGAGCAAGTCTGGACACAGTATCCCAGATGGCATACCTTACACCAGAGAAACAAATTTTCCTGTCAGCCTACTTCTCTCAACTGGCCACCAGGCCCCAAGTTTCTGCAAGGAAAATCCTGCAAGATCTGGGGTTCATGGCATCTTGCATACTCCTCATTCCATATGCCAGACTGCATATGAGGAAACTTCAATGGTACTTAAAGAGCCTTTGGTGTCAATACTCTCAAGACCTGGAAACTCTTCTACCCATAATTCCTTGCCTCAGAAAGGAATTTCTTTGGTGGGCAACAGCATGCTCCCACAACAAGGGACTGCCCTTCTCCCCACACCTCGCCACTCAGACCCTCGCCACAGATGTATCAGACTATACTTGGGGTGCACACATGGACAGCAGGTGTATACAGGGCCAATGGAGCCCACAGCAAATCTCCCTGCACATCAGTCAAAAAGAGATGATGGCTGTGCAGTATGCCTTGATAGCTTTCAAACACCTTCTCTCTCCAGGGGTTCTCCTGATCAAAACAGACAACACCACTGTGATGTGGTACATCAACAAACAGGGAGGAACTCACTCCTACTCTCTATGTAGGCTGGCCATGATCCTTTGGCTCACAGTCTCTTCCATGCAACTACACCTGTTAGCACAGTACCTACCATTCTCTCTCAACTCCCTGGCAGACCAATTAAGCAGAAACCATTTGGACCCACATGAAAGGCAGCTCAACAAAATTACCTTCTTCCGAATAACTCAGAAATGGGGAACCCCGAAGATCGACCTCTTTGCCTCCCACATCAACCATCAGCTCAGCAAATTCTGCACCAGGGAGCATCACTGCATGGCTTGGAAAGTAGATGCCCTGTCCTTCCCCTGAGTCAGCCTCTCGGTCTATGCCTTTCCTCCCCTACCTCTCATCCCCAGAGTACTGCCCAAAATAAGGGACTAAAAACCAAGGATCGTTCTTATAGCCCCAGACTGGCCCCAACAGCACTGGTACCCCTTGCTGCGCAGCCTGTCCCCGCTGCCTCCATGGCATCTTCCTCAGATTCCAAACCTCCTAACCCAGAGGGAAGGGGAATTCATGCATCCCCAATTGCAGACACTCAATTTGGCAGCTTGGCTTATTCCCTAACCTCGAACCAATCTGCCATCCTCAGTAAACAGGTTCTGGATGTTATCCATGAGGCCAGATGCCCTAGCATTAGAAAGTCTTATGCAGATAAATGGAAAAGGTTCTGCACCTGGATCCAGGCTAAGGGGGCCAATACAGCACAGTCCTCCAACCCTCTCATCCTGGATTACTTAGCTGACCTACTACACAGTGGTCTCTCTTTCTCCTCCATAAAAATTCATGCCTCTACTATTTCTGATCATTTTCCCACTGAGCAGCCCCTTTTCTCACATCCTTTGATCAAACAGTTCCTCAGAGGGGCTAGCAACTTGAGGCCCCCCAGAAGGGCGCCAACACCAGCTTGGGACCTTAACTTTGTCTTGGAAAAGCTCACCCTGCCTCCTTTCAAACCAGCTTCTTCTGCAGAGCTAAAATTTCTCTCCTGGAAGACAGCCTTCCATCTGGCCATCACTTCAGCCAGAAGAGTCTCTGAGCTGCAAGCAATCATGGCTGTGGAACCCTTCATCATCTTCCATCCAGACTGGGTATCCCTCAGAACTAACTCATCCTTCATGCCCAAGGTGGTGTCCAGTGTGGCTCTCAACCAATCCATTCATCGTCCACCTTCTTCCCTAATCCCCAGAACAAATGGGAAAGGATTCTTCACTCTCTAGATGTACACAGACAGCTCAAATACTATCTGGATAGGACTAAACCCTTCAGAAAGTCTGATCAATTGCTGGTAAGCTTTCCTACAAGGGCAAAAGGCAAAGCCATCTCCAAGCAAACCAGTTCCAAATGGATAGCACACTGCATCTTTTCTGCTAAAACAGCATGGTAAGCCTCCCCCATAGGGGTCAGGACATACTCCACAAGAGCAGCCTCCACCTCTGCAGCTTTTCTCAGAGGAGTTCCCCACCAGGGATATCCTGGAGGCTGCCATCTGGACATCTGTTCACACTTTTACCAAGCATTACCACCTGCCTCTCTTCTCCAAATCCAGGGCAGGGTTTGCCTCTGCAATCTTGCAGGGCATCCTAGCCAGCCCCTAGCTTCCTGGACTGCCTCCACCCATTTCTTCAGCTTTGGGAATCTACCCAAATGTGATGACTGCAACAGTAAAACATGAAGAACAAAATTCAGTTGAGTACACTTACCATAAATGTAGATGTTCGAGTGTATTCACTGTTGCAGTACTGGTTTCCCTCCCTCCATCCCCCTTTTTTCTCCTTCTCCTTTTGTTCCATTCTTCCTTGTTGTTCTTTCCTTACAAGGGACATATTGGTATTTATTTTCTACTGATGGGGTTCTTCACCAGAACCTGGCCTCCTGCTTTGGGGGCTCCTGACAGGTTAGGGCAAGAAAAACTGATGTAATGGCATTGGCTGCCTTATTTTATACAACAGATGACCTGACGTCAGTCCTCAAGCGACAGCAACTGACTCAGAAATACTAAGTCTCTGGTATTTGGGCCAGCTGAGGGCTACCCTGGCAGAGATAACCCAAATGTAACGACTGCAACAGTGAATACACTCGAACATCTACATTTGTGGTAAGTGTACACAACTGTACTTTCTGAGGTCTGTGCATGCAGACATCACATTTAAGGTCCCTGGTTTATGGCCCTACGTGTGACGTCCCATGCACCTACAGTAATCAGGCTTAAGCTTTTGTATAGGAGCAGACATTCGGGTTGCCTGAGGTGGGGAATCCCACACTAAGAATACTGCAACATGGAAGAGAATGACATCTGTGATTATGGTAAGATTTTACACAACTATTCTTTCTTATTGTAGCTGTTCTCAACTGCAGTTTGTGTAAATGGTGGGCAAGCTAACATTAGGGTGCCATTGACCTGATTTCTGAGAGAGAGTAGGAGGAGGATTTGATCTGAAGTTTGCTTTTTAGGAATGGGCAGAAGATATAATTTAGGATTTTGAAGGTAAGGGAGGATTAGAGAAGAAATCTTGCTGTGACAGACCCCCAGCTGACTAGCTATCTATTTCTCAAACTTCACAGCCACAGCTATCCATCCCTGGTAGTCACCTGCTTGCCCTACCAGACAACTCACAAAGTTAAAACCACTGCTATTCGAAATCTAGATACCATGTCTCCTACAAAAAACATATTTATTATTGGCAACTTCTACATTAATCTACTACATCCAGGAAACTGAGACACCAGTGCCTGAGAAGCCACGGTCTTAGCTGACTAGTTAAAAGACTTCACTAGGCCAAATCTTTTCCCAGGAAATCACTTTGCATTTAATGTTATCATAAACAACAAGCCTACCATAATAAATAGTATTTCCTTCTTTCCTCTATCCTTTAATGATGACTGTCATATTAATGGGAGGGACAGGAAAAGGGAGGGTGGTTTGAGTGGCTAGGCATATTTGCACAGTTTGCTGCTGTCTTCTACAACTTGTGTAATGTTATTTCTCAAGCAATCCAGGTTTCAAGTATCATGCTGTACAATCATGAAAATGTTGTTACATGTCTAAGCTATTTTCCAAATGTGTAGCTTCTCACCCTAATAACCAAGGTGAAAAACAAATCAGGAAGTTGTCAACAACAAATTAGCACTTAACCTTGATTGTATGCAAAATATTTGCCTAACTAAGATGAAACAGATTACAGCTATGGAAGCAGGCACTATAGATTAAAACTGCTGCTAGATAAACTATAAGGGTAAGACGGACATATGTGAACTAGCAATGATTTTATCCAGCAGACTGTTTTAAAAAAAAAATAAGCATGTGTCACTCAAAATTTATTGCTGCCAGAATAACAGCCTGGGCATAAAACTCTGCTAATGCCTTGGACATGTTCAAATAACACAAGAATACCTTATTTTCATTGGCTGTAGGCTGGTCATTGAAAGATCAACCCAGTGAAGACAGTTGATAGAGCAATAGAACAGACTGAGCAAAATAACTGAAAGAAGATTTTTGAAGTCTGTGCTAAAAATACTTCTTTTTCTGTTGTGGACAAACTTCCCAACATCCCCAAGCATTTAGGGATTGCTTTGTAGCCCATATTTATAATAAACTCTGAGGTCACTTCCTTTTATGGAAAATGATAAAAGGACATTCATAGTAAAATGTCCTTTTAGCTATTCAGCTGTGTAAAAATGGTCTTTGATGGCCCAGTCATTAAACAAATATAGGCATCCCCTTTGCATTACAAGTGTAAATGAGATACTGTAGTAACATTTTTTAAACTAATTTAGGAAGGAAGTCAGACTGAGCCAATTTCCCATTTTCAGTGGAGGCACAGGGAGAAAAAGCTCCACAACAAATTTAAAAACATTTAAACAGTAGTTGAGTAATTATATACAAAGGGAGAGATTAAATATTTTGCAATGAGGTGGTGAGAAAGGCTTCACAAAAACATTTTGCAGTAGCTGGTAAGTAGTTATACACAAGGGCAGAAAATCTCCACAACAGATAAAAACAGAAACAGATTAAATACATTTACATAAATGTTACTAGGATAAATTGTGATCAAGAATATGATATGTACTCTAAGGAGCAAGACACAGTACATAAGCACAGTTTGTACAGTAAAATTAGTATAGAAAAGTTTTTAATGCTTGGGAAAAGGCCTTTCAGTAATACTGAGAAACACCGAGGCATCCATAATATAATCCTTGATCTTGACAAGCAGTGAAATTCATATGACTTATATATAAAGCAAAAATGCTGTTCAGTAAGCCATATTAACATTTGTGATGCAAAAGTAGCTGTATTACAGTATGTAGCAGTCATGCACTATGGAAATGAGACATCAGTTAGAAATTAAGAGCAGTGAAGTAACACTAAAAATTTAAGAAAACAAAAACAAAATTAATTTCTATGTACTACAAACTGACAAATTGTGTGAATGTGTTTGTATGAATCCATGTGTGAGCTTAAAAACATAATGTTTCATTTCAGCAGATTCAACCGAGTTTATGAAAATAATTTACAACTTGGACTGGATGCTGCCTTGATTTAAATTTCAAAGTGGCAACCATGTTTGTTAGCTGACACCACTATAAATAGTGGGAAGAAGGTATTCCTTTTTCCATCTCCACTGCAACAACAGCAGTTGTCTAAGTTAGCACCTTGGCTCACTGCAGATCTAAAAGTCCTGATACATGATGGAGACTTTACTTGAAAAATGGACATAACAGAAACACACAACATGTTCAAGCAATAACATGAGCACTGCAATAATTTATGAACATTTTGGAAAAATAGTAACCAACTTATGCATTCTGGAAAGAAATACAAAAACACAGACTTTCTCATTTTCTGACTTGTCTAGTCTTGACACAGCAAACAAGTTCTTTAGGATGGTGCAGTGGTGTAGTGGTAGTGTTGTTGCCTCACAGCAAGAGGTTCTCTGGTTCGATTCTCAGCTAGTGTGCCTTCTCTGTGGAGTCTGTATGTCCTCCCTGCATTCATGTGGGTTTCCTCCTGGTGCTCTGGTTTCCTCCCACGTTACAAAGACATGTATCCTGAGCATTTCTCCCTGGGCCTCTGCTGAAAATTGGCTTTGTTCCAAGTCATACTTTCCAGGTTAACAAATGATAAATAAATAAAAAAAATGTAATACCCTAAAGGTATACTTGTCCATTTCCAAATTAGTCCTTGTCCTCATTGATACTGCAATTAAACACAAAGTACTCTCCTTTTAAACTTTCCCTGTGCCAAACTCCTTACTAATTGTCAAAAAAAATATATATATATATCTTACAATAGGTAACATCCCATCGGCATTACTATGAGGGCATTTCCTATCCTGTATTTGTTTTATCAAAAAATGTTGAGTTTCCAGGTCCTAGAAATCTTCCATAATAATCTGCTTTCATGAAGGATTTTTTGCCACTGGGCTTTTCAATTAAATGGTCATTGTAATTCTCAGTCCTCTTTCTAAATACTGGGAATGCTTGTCCATAAGCAAATCAATTTTTTTCTACAGACTCAGTTTTCTTTCCAAAACACAGCATGCTTTCCATATTGGTGGTAACACCAAACCAACACTGTTTGTTTTCAGAGAGGGCTTCTGTACTCAGCTCTGTAACAGAGAACACATACACTGTTTATTTCTTATGTTCCCATCTGATTTTTCCTTTCACACCCATCATCCATTAGAATCAGTCTTGAAGCCTTTAACAGGTTTTCTAGCTACTTATTTATTTATTTAACATTTGTTGAGCGGAAGAGACCAACTAGGACATAGCCTATTTTCAGTGGAAGCCTGGGGAGAAGTTCTCCAGACACACGTCTTTGGAATGTGGGGGGAAACCTGAGTAAACCCACATGAATGCAGGGAGGACATGCAGACTTTGCACAGTAGGCAAACCAGAGAACCTCTTGCTGTGAGGTAACAACATTAACTACTGCACCACTGCGCTGCCCCAACTATTCAAATATTATTCAATAGTATGCAATTATACTATTGTATAGACAGATTCTTAGACCCCAAACTGTCATTGTTCAGGAACTTAAAAGACTGACTGTAGGCCTATTGTTTTTTTTTTAATGTCTGTAAACAATATGTCCACTGCATCTACCACCACTTAGCTGACTGAGTATGCAGATAACTCTATACTTCTGTTCTCTGTGAAATCCCTACGTTATATTAATAACCATCTTGTGCTCCCAGTTTCAAATATTTAGAATTGTCTGATTCAGGCATAATGTTAAACCCTAACAAACGTAAAACAGTTCCCTTTACTGATAACCAGATGGGTGATGATGCAATAAACAGACATCACATCATCTTGGCTAACCATACTGATGCTGAAGTGGAACAGTATACAAAAGTGCAAGGTATCATAGTAGATCAAAACTTGAAAATTGATCTCCGTGTCAACAAAACTGTGAAAAAATTCAGCAAAAGCTAGTTCCCTTATATAGACAAAACCTTTCTTAATTGACAAATCCTTTTGCCAAACCTAGCTTGCTGTGTATTGCACCAGTCCTGACCTACATACACAATTTACAACTTTCCAAACTTGAACAAAATGCAAATAAAATAGCCACTAATTTAATAAATGGAACCCAACACTTCTCTGTGCTAAGAAAATGGAATGTCTTCAAGTTTCTCATCAGCCTTAACTTTGTCCAGATAAAAATGTCTGTCAATCCAATAAATGCCTCTGTGAAGGACTCCTTCATCGGTGTGTATTATCACACACATTTAGGTCACAAAATCAACAAGTAACAAAAAAAATCTACAAATCCAGAAATGATCATACCTTTTCTCAATGTATGTTTCTAAACTTTAGAATAAATTCCCTCAACATCAGAACTACTCTCCTAAGGCCAACCCACTTAAAAAAGTAAACAATCATCATTTAGATAATTGGAATTGTAACTGCACACTTGATACCACCCTGAAAGTATGTGTCCTAGATTTTAACCCACTTTAGATCTGCTGCCCTTCCTCTATTTGTTTTCTGCCAAATATATTTTTGTACACATATACATATGGCATTTCCCCTTGATTTTATGGCCTAAGTCATGAATGAAAAACTGTCTGAGAAGCATAGCTCTCAGCTATATCTGCCTTATCAAATGTTGCCATATATGTTATAAAACTTGTGATGTTCTGGCAAAACACTGAAGTTTATAGTAACTAAAATAATTCCAAAAATGAGAGCTTCAGACTTCTCATTTTCCTGAAATGCATTTTAATGCAAATCTTGTTATTCTTTTAACTTTTTAAGTGAGTAAGAGTGATGTTTAAAACAATGACCCTGTTTTCGGACCTTTTGCATTGGATTTATCCCTGATTCTTCAGCTAAGATGTTAAGGACTATGCTGAGAAAAATCAGTTTACTTACCCACTTAACAGGTATAAATAAATTAATAAATCAAAGAGAGTAGGACCATGAGTCCTTCTGTTGCTTGATGAGTAAATTGGCCAAATGCAGAAATGAGATAGAAGGAAATTATATTTTAACCAAAGAAACATTAAAAACAAATCAAAGATATTGTATCACCCACATGTGAATATTGGGACTGAAGACAGAGGATCATGTTAGGAAAGCATATTAATATGAGAGGATGGTAGTAAACTTTCTAGGGGTCAATATCTGAATAATTCTTATTGAGAATAAGCAAGGACAGTTAGTTAAGATTTAACTGGACAGCTGGACTCTAAGAAGATGTAAAATGAAAGTCCACGTAATAAAAACACAGTCTACTGCTTGGCTAGAAAATTGTTGGTGTTTAAAGTCTTTGGCTAACTTGCTGTGTAAGCCATTGTAAAATGTTATTTTTATTTTTTAAGTAAGACAGCCTGATGGTGCTCCTGAGTTGCCTCTGAAAAGGGACATTTATGTCCGGTGGACCAAACCAGTCAACAAATAGATAATGTTATAAATTAAAGCATCAAATAATGTGTGAATGTGCGTGTGTGTGTGTGTGGATCAGAAATATTAACTCTGCTCGTATATAGCCTTAAGTTGTGAAAATGATGTAAAGAAAGGAAGAAAGTCTGACAGAGAGAAGGGAACAGATAGTGAGAGAGAGATGATAAGGGTGTGGTTGAAATGTCTGCAAATAGAAGAATGCAGTGCTTGTGAGAGGCTGAAACTGGGTTAACTTTAATCAAGCATTTGCAAAATCTTTAAACATGATGTCAATTAAAATAAAATGCAAAGATTTATTGATAGCTTACTTATTTAAACAGTTTCTCAAAGTTAAAAGCATTTAATTGCAATGTTCCACTGATCTTGCTGCTGGGTATCCTGAAGTGAATTATATGTACTTATTTACTTAATGTGTGGACCACAGATGGCTCTAAGGGAGTGAAAAAGGGGTTAAAGTCTTGAGCCTTTTTAACTCTAGTGCTGTATCCTACATTCATTCATTTTTGAAATGATTTGGTTTTAAAATATGCATTTAAAGGGTTAAAGCTTAAAAAAACACATAAGTGCTAACAAGTGGTCAAACAATGCAGAGTATATTTTAGTTATGATTAAATGTGGGCTAAGGTACTGCTAAATGTTGTACAAAGTCACATAAGTGATTTGTGTGCAAAGGACATATTCTGCTGTACTGCAAAGTGTGAGATTCGTAGTGGGGAAGCATGCTGCTGCTCCATTACCTACCCACCTTATTGAATCAAGATCAGAGTACACCAGAGCAGACAGGGTGGCAGTGAGCATCAAGCACGGTACTCAGACATATGTATTTATTTATTTATTGCATTTGATTACCGGGATAGTCCACTGGGTCTAATGAACCCATTTTCAGTGGAGGCCCGGGGAGAAAAGCTCCACAGTAGAATACAGACAATTTTAATAATACAGTAATTGTACATAAACAAACATTTAAATAGTACAGGGATTTGTCTGATATAATTATAGATAGCAGCTGTATGGGTTTATACCAAGTATGAGAGTATTAAGCCTACACGGTGAGAATTAAAGAAAAAGTAAATAGTTTTAAGCAGTGATATGTAGAGTTGGTAGAAAGTAGGTAACAGAATAGTTTAAGGGAAAGGAGAGATGGAAGGGGGGGGGTCAGGATTTTGGGTTGGTGGTAAAGGTACAGATACATATCCTATGTGTGGTGAAATGTGATTTGAGGGAGTTTTTGAAGGTCACGGGATTAGAGATAGCTCTGAGTACAGGAAGAAGGTCATTCCATAGTTTGGAGACACTAAAGGAGTATAGCATATGACTGACGGAGAGTTTAGGTTTGTTGACATTTAGTAGTAGTTTGTTTTCGGATCTGAGGTGCCGGTTGGGCTGGTATAAGGCTAGTAAATTAGAGAGGGATGGACAGGCATTAGGGAAGTAAATAAGTTTGTGGGCAATGGTAAGTTGTAGCTATGAAAGGTGGTTGGGGAGTTCAAGCCAGTTCAGTTCTTGCAGAGTGGTACAGTGATGGGTGGAAAATGTGGTGTTTGTAGCAAATTTGGCAATTTTGTTATAACGTGAGTTGAGTTTGGTTTTCAGAGAGGATTGTATGTTTGTAAGGATGGGTGCACCATATAACAGAGTTGGGAGCAAGAAAGCTGAGGTGAAAGGTTTTTTTGCAAGTGGAGTAAGATAGTGGTTGTGCCTGTACAGGGATCATAGTTTTTGATGATTTTTTTAATATTATTGTGGACATGATGGTCAAAGGTTAGGCTGTCGTCAATGGTGACGCCAAGGAGTTTGATATTGGAGACAACCTCTATAATGGTATTGCTTGGGGACTGAACAGTGAGTTCAGATCTATTTATTGGGAAATATTTAGTTGGGGTAAAGATTAATCGTTTTGTTTTATTGGGATTCAGGGCTAAGTGGTTCTGAGACATCCATGATTCAGTGGATGTAAAGGCTTCTTGGGTTATTTTTTTCTAGTGCAGGGGAGGATTTGGAAAAGCAAATGATAGTGGAGTCATCAGCATATTGTACTAGAGTAGAGTTAGAAAGGCTAGTGTGGTAGTCATTGATAAATATACTGAAAACATGATGGGTCTGACTATGGGGAAGAAGAAATCTATCCCTCAGTGTCCTCCATAAGTTGAATAGTGTACTAAGCCATCAGTCTCAGTCATCTTTGCTATCAGAAATACAAATACAACAGAGTATACATGTATGTGCATGTGTGTTTGTATGCCAATTATCTCTGGTAACAGGGTAACAGAGACAAAATGAGCATGTGTGTGTGTTTGAGTGAACCTTGTGTGCTATCCATCAACCCCAGTGCTTTTTGATGTAGCACAGACAACAATATATTGTTCCTGAGCTAGTGTAGATTATTTGGACCGTGGTGACCATGTCCATATTCCCTGGCTTCATCCTGCCTTGTGGCTGACAGTATGGCAGGATGGACAGTGAAGCTCTACTTTGCCCTGCCTAGTGCTCCTCTATAGACATGGTAAGGGGCATTTCTTAAAAATGTCAGCTTCCCTGGACATGCCTATGGATCACAGCTATTTTACATGATAAAAAAATAAAGGAATGTGGTGCTGTGTACAATACCACTGGCCAGAGGTGGGTGATGTCACAGCACTGAGGCAGGACAGGATGTAGTTTTATATGCTCTTTTGTGCACACTAGGATACAACAGCATGTGACTTAACAGTCCTCTATTTAAAATACAGTTTAGGGCAGTTTTCTTTCTTTTAAGGCTGATGACGTAGCTGATCAATACATCATCTTTGCAGTAACATTAGATGCCCACCTAATTTGTTAGCTGCACTCTCTGCAGATGCAGTCCTCTACATGCATGTATGTTATGCAGTTTCCTGCATGATTCACGTTTGCAAATCATGGAAGACAGCATGGCACATATTTGCATATCTAATGCATGCTTGTATTTCTCCAGATATGTAATGATATGTCATTACTCTATGGCACACAGGTCTCTTCATAAATTGCATAGGGTTTTGGTGCATGATTTGGGCTGTGTACAAGTCTTGTGTGATTTTGGACAATCACTATGAATCCTGGCACAGGTTTTCAGAAAAAAATAATGCTTTTATCTGAATAAAACATTTTGGTTATTTAGTGACACAGGAAAAAGAGATTTATACCTTTTCTGTCTTTAACACACAACACCTGGCTTTCAATTCCATTCATGAGGTATTTCATTTTATGCACTTTGAAGTGAATTGCAGTGAAGTGTCAATCATTTTAAAAACATCTTTTACTTAAATGTGATTAATTTCCATAAAGATTTGTTGTGTTCTTTATGGATTGTCTAAATCTTGTAAAATAAATAAATCATTTATCATTTGGCTTTCAATTAATAATATGCATTTGTTTTGTTAATTTTGAGAAGACAGATGTAAGTCAAATTGTAATTTGAATTTTAAAGTCATCTTAAAATATCATGTCATCCAAACAAATGAACTCTTGGCTAAACATCATAGGCATTCTTGAGTTTAGATGCAAATGTTTCAAATGGTGCAGCATTTGTGTTCGGTAGCAGAGAGTTGCTGGGTTGAAACATATTTGTTTTCCTGACAATTCAAAATCTGTTGCTGGCTTAGAAAGGCTGACATAGAAGCATGTGTCTGTATGTAATCACTGAAATTCTGTTATCTAATAGAGATGTTAAATATAAAATGCAAGATTTGGTACCGATTATGCACACACAAGATCATTGAAAGCTGTAGAAAGGTAAATCATATCTTATTTCTACTAAAGGTAAATATTGTACATGGCAAAAACAGCACAAAAGATGTACCAGTCTAATTTACGAGTCTGCTGCTCCTCTTCTCCTAGAGAGACAGTTGCGATAGAAAAGAATTAGACACAACAATGATACATTATTTCAGCATAATAATCCTTTTCTCAAGATATCTGTCCTGATTGCAAGGTTAAAATGCAATGTTATGTTTCTAAGGCTTTGGTAAGTTAACTTGCAGGGTGAAAAGAAGAAACGTATGTAGTGTCACAAGCATAACTGTTTCCTTTGCTGTCAGACTTATAAAACTCTTTCAGCTTCATGATTAATTTCATGGAGTGCCTTTTGCTTAAATCTTACATCATATGCACTGTGAATGACAAAAAACATCCAGCTGCCTAAATGCAGGTTTGCAGTTTCAAATGTTTATGACTGAAGGTTCACAGCTCACAAGGGGAAGCAAAAAGCAGTTAACAGTCTAGGGTGTTGTATAAGCACATGGGTATGTGTTCATTTTTTGTTTCTATCTAAGCAATTTTATTCACTCACCATTGCTTGAAGTGTTATGTTGGGAAGGGGTGCATGGTGTCCCACATGAGGGTTGTAAACAGACTGGATGCTTTTCAAAACTGTAACTCCAAAAACCACTGCCGTAAACCAATAAACTAAAAAAACAAAAGGCAAACTACACTGGATAGAGAAGATATCTACTTCACTTTATTTGAAAAATAATAAAACACATTTTTCAAATAAAGTGAAGTAGATATCTCCTCTATCTGGTGTAGTTGGCCTTTTGTTTTTTGCTTTTCAAAATTGTATTGAATATTTTCAGTGCATTCTGTTTAGTCTTTGTTCTTTTTATATTGTATGCAAATTCTGTATTTAGTTGCTCAAAGTTGTCATCTAGTTCAGGTGTTTACATTTACTGTATTAAAACATAGTTTCTTCATCTAAGTTTGTGTCTTTCGGCTTTTCCCGGCTAGGGGTCGCCACAGCGGAACTCCCGTACGCCAATGATTGGCAGTAGATTTTTACGTACTGGCTTGCCGGGCCTAACGCACAACCTTCAACGAAGGAACACCCATTCACGCATGTCGCCACACAGAAGACGCTCTAACTGAGAATCGAACAGGCAACGTCTAACTGTGAGGTGACAAATAATGACCTGAAATGCTGATCTGTTAATTTTTAACTAAGAAAGCATCATACCACGTACTTGTATCATCAGAATGCATATCAAAGGGGCTAATCAAAACTCACGCGTCCCTTAATTAAATTTTGGAGAAAGAATAGTTGATTAGTTTCTTTGAATTACAAACAATGCTTTTTGCTGTGCTGCAAAGCTCCTAGGCAGATGTTTGCATTAACTGATGCTACAAAATAGCTATCAAATTGTTAATGATTGTTTGTGTCATGTGGTAATGGTCTTTGTAGATTTATTAATTATTGTTTTAACTAACCTTGGGTTTACTATTACATTTTTACATATTCTTTTCACTTTTTTCTTCCATTTTTTAAGAATCTTTATCACATTGTTTGTTGCTTAGAGTAGAAGAGTAGCGGAAAAAGCCAAGTATCCGATACATAAGTATCACTGTACCTTGAGTAGTGTATCTCTGTACATCCTTTTGTTGTGTACCATAATGCAGAATGGAAGATTCTTGCTAGTTTGGACAGTGTCAATGATAACAAATTTTGAAAAATGTTTTTGGCAAATATGGACATATTGTAAAAGTCAACATTGTCCAGGATACAAGAACTCAGATATTAACAGAATTTTGTTTTGTGACACTTGGAAATTAAGAATTTATAATTCTATCCTTAATGTTGAAATGCTAGCATAAATATCCAACAGTAGTAGAGGAGTCTGGCAGTAACTACCTTTCTTGCTACAATGAGTATATCATTGTTTCACAAACTAGATATCATTGTCTGTTTGATGGAAAACAGCTACTTTGAGGTATCACAAAAGTACCATGTGTCCAGCCATGGGCACCAGCAAGCTTGATGTCATTAAGCCAAAGGCTGAGTCTAGTAAAAGATGGAAGATTGGATTAAGATGAAACCTTTCACTGAACCCTGTGGTACTCCACTTGTCACTGGTCTAAAGTCAGATTAGCAGACTCCAAATCCGACTTCAGACCAGTGACAAGTGGAGTACCACAGGGTTCAGTCCTGGGTCCTCTCCTGTTTGGTATCTATGTCTCTGAAGTACAGGCTAACACAGAAGGTCTTTGACTAACGAAGTTCACTGATGACTGTAAACTAGGAGCCATAATCGAAACTCCTAATTATGTGGACATCCTACAAAAGGGCCTCACTGAGACAGATGCCTGATGTCAAAGCCATGGCCTCAAGCTCAATGCCAAAAAGTGCATTGTCATCCCCTTTGGTAAAAACTCTGTTTATTGTGGTGACAAGGTTTAGGTCCCTTGAGCGTGTAGCTCAGAGGGATTGGGATTTCTTTAAGTGGAGCATGTCCAACAGCTCTGGGTTTGACATAGCTTTGTATGTTAGGCATAGATCATCTCTGAGTAGGCGATATGCGACGGAGTAAAGCTGGAGTTTTTTGAGATGGTCTGCGTAGGGCATCTGTTTGAGGCTGGTAATCCTCTTTGTGAGGTATTTCTGCAGCCTTTCTAGTTGTTGTAGATGTCTTGTGAGGTACATACCAAAAGGGGCATTGTACTCTATAATGGGTCTAATGAGTGATGAGTAGAGGGGAACAATGACCTCTTTTTATCTGGATGAGAAACCTTTTGTGATGAGGTGTGCCATGTAGAAGGATTTCCTGACCACTGTGGTGATGTGATTATCAAAGGAGAGACTACTGTCCACCTGTGTCCCAAGGTCTCATCACACTTTCGGTGTTAAGTAGACTACCGCGTATGTGGTAGTTTATGGGTACAGAGTTTTTACCAAAGGGGATGCCAATGCACTTTTTGGCATTGAGCTTGAGACCATGGCTTTGACACCAGGCATCTGTCTCAGTGAGGCCCTTTTGTAGGATGTGCACATCGTTAGGAGTTTCGATTATGGCTCCTAGTTTGCAGTCATCTGCAAATTTAGTTAGCCAAAGACCTTCTGTGTTAGCCTGTACTTCAGAGAAGTAGATACCAAACAGGAGAGGACCCAGAACTGAACCCTGTGGTTCTCCACTTGTCACTGGTCTGAAGTCTGATTTGGAGTCTGCTACTTTTGCAGTGTGGGTTCTGTCAGTAAGCCAGTTGGAAACCCATCTTGTGACATAGGGATTTATACCTAGTTTAGTGAATATATCTATAATTCCAGAGTGGGGGATGGTGTTGAACACTTTGGCAAGATCTAGATATGCTGTGTGAACCACCTTACCCTCATCTATGGCTTTGGTGACTGCTTCAAAGAAGTCTTATCAGGTTTAGGAGACATGATCTGCCTTTTACAAACCCGAACTGTGTGGGGTCCAGAGTTTGGAGATCTCCAATGTCTTTGTTTATGAGTACATTCAGTTGCTGCCTAATTTTTATCTACATCTGGTTTGATTTCCATTCCTGCTTAACATCAATATGCTTCTGCTAAACTAAGCAGGGAAGTCACCTTAGACTTCTTCTCCTCATGTTTCAAAACTTTCACTATGTTTGGGTCTTGTGAGGTTAGCAGACATGTATGCAGTCCCATGATTGCAAGTCTATACATATAATCGATTTTGAGAAGGCTCATACCTCCTTCAGAACGGGGAATATATAGTCTTGGTATGCACTGATTTTTATAAATCATTTGGTGAGCATGAAGCATCCTTCTTGTTTTCCTGTCCATCCTATCCAATACCTTTTCGGGCCAGTCGGTCACTCCAAAACTGTAAGTTAGGACAGGAAGAGCAAGCAAATTGGTTTACAATTTGGACTTTGTTCCTAGATGTTAATGCTGTTTTCAGTATTAATTAAGTGCTCTAAAATATTCCCTACTAAGTTTTATTCACATCTGTTCATGTTTTATTGTCAATCCTTCATCAATTCCCAAATTTATACACTCCCTCTTGGTCAAATTCTTTTATATCACATTCCTGTCCAAACTGATATTATCTTGGTGCTGCAGTTTTCCTACTTTTAAGGTTGCTTTTGTACATTTATCAAGACCAAATGACATTCTTATATCATCTGAAAAAGTTTTGACCACTTGAAGTTGTGCCTTCAGTTCCTCATCTGATGAACTGTACAGTTTTAAATCATCTGCAAAAAGAAGATGAGAAATCTTTAGTGACACGTTGTTGTTTTGTAGAAGCCAAATTGCAACCATGACCTAATCTGTTAAGTAGACTGCTTAATGGGTTAAGGTCAAGACAAAAGAGCAGTGGTGACAGAAAGTCACCCTGGAATATCCCCCTTTGAATCTTTATCCCTGGAATAATAATTTATCCTTTATCATGGCTTAACTACAAAGTGTTTGCCATTGTTTCATGATTGCAGTGATGTAATTGATCAGTGTAGGGTGTATCCTATGTATTTTTAAGCACCCTTTTATCCATGAATGTGGGATACTGTCAAATGCTTTTTTGTAGTTTATACATGCCATACATAGATTCTTCCCATTTTTACAGTTCTCCATTATAACTTTATTTAACCACAAGTGATCCTTTGTTCCATATGACATTCTTTTATTACCTTTTGTTCTATTGCAATAATTGAGTTTTCTTCTGAATTAGTAATAATTCTGTTGGCATCAATTCCAGTGTATAGTTTATACATCACTGGAAGGCAGGTTATTGGTTTGTAGTTTTTAGAGTAGCTTGCAGGTTTGCTATTAAGTAGGAGTATTATTTTCTTGCTGTTAACCAGGCTAGAGTCTGTTAGTGGTGCGCAAACAAATAGTTCTTACTCATAGCTAAATCTTTATGTAAAGATATTAATACTTTTATCCAGAAGTTAGGTACTGCATCTGGGTCTGGGGTTTTCCAATTAGGAGCTTTTCTTAACTTTGTTTCAATCTCTCTACCCATTACTTCATCCCGTTTCATATCTTGTACATTTGAACTTCTTATTCTTTCTTTTACTTCTTCTATACATTTAACATCTTTGTTGTGTTCCAACATGATCTTCATAGATATTTCTCCAAAAATGTATCTATTTCTTCCTTTTTTGGTGGTGTTTCTATTCCTTTTTCCTTGTTTCCCAATTCTCTATAAAACTTTTTTGGGTAATAAATAAATTGCTTATTTTGTACTTTTCCTTTATATTTATCTGTCTGCATATCTTCTAAGTTTTTTTTTGTTTGTGCTGATATTTTTAGTTTATTATTTGTGATAGTGCAGGATAGCTTCTGATCTGTCCTGATACTGCAAACTGCTTTTATCATGTCTGTCTTTCTAAGCATTTTTGTTGATCTGTTCCCTCTTCTATACTCTTCTAACAGTGACACTTCTTGTCTTAATTGCTTTATAGTTTTCTCTATTCAGTACTTCCATGATGACATTCAATTTCTCCCCTTCCTTTCCCTTACAACCCTGTGTCCTTGTGGTAGAATTTTATCTATTAATTTAGCTGCACAGTAATATATCCTGTTTACTACTGTTATATTGGATGGATCTCTATGGACAGTCCTAATTACTGCGTTCATTTGTTTTATCAAACTTAACTTTTTGGGTTTTATTGACTTTCTGTAGTCTGTTTCTTTCATAGATCTTAATATATCTCTCCATCTCTATTAAATTAAACAACTCTTCTCTTCTCTTAGATCATTTTTTTCTAAACTGAGGGCACATTCTTTGTTCTCCATTTCCTGACGGGATTCTATAGAAAGTTACAGAGCATCTTCCTGTGCCACATTCTCTTCAGTTTCATCCTGTTTCCATCCAGGTTTACAGCTATTACTTCATTATTCACTTTGTTTTCTCCTGAATTTTGGAGTGTGTTTTCTTCAAATACATATGAGCTGCTGTGTATTCACAGTGTGGTTGTACTGATCTCTGTGCCATTCTGAATGCACCTGTGCAACATCGATATAGAGTGAAGGATCGTGTGACAAAGTCTTATTTAGTGTGTCACTCACCTCTCTGTGTCTGAGGTTGCATAAGGCGGAAGAACAGCTAGCATACATCCTGAGTCAGTGATCTGACTACAACATGCCTGAGTACCTTCAGCGTATGCTTTGAATTTATGCATTTAATAGTTATATGCTAACATATGGGTAGGTCTCAAATTTGACTTTTTTGCAAATAAAGTGATATTTTGCTTGTTTTGATGTTTTGAGTATTAGTATTGTGTGCATTCAGTTAATGCTTTGTCTGATTACATGTTTTCAGTATTTTGAAATCTGATGTTTTGTATGTGATATGTAACACCTGAATTGCAGCTTATGGACCAAGTAGTAATAGCTAACAAAATCTACAGACATAAGCTGCCAAGGAATTGGAAGTTGGTATAATGGTTAAGATGTTTACCTCACAGCAACACGATACAGTGCTTGATTCTCATCTTAGAAAGGGAAACTGGCGAGGCATAAAACGGCCCACAAGGTTCACTAGCCTAGTACTTACCTATGGATCCCATGAATCAAGTGCTGCACCTAGATTAGGTGTACACTGCTTCACTTGGTTCCATGAAAGACTGGACAGTAAAAGATGCCTGCTGCCTTGGATGAAGTGAGGCAGGACATTACTGACTAATACTGGACATATGTAAACATGGCCCATGCTGGAGAGGATATAGGGTAGCACCTCAGATACAACAGCAAAAATAAAACGGCAGCCAGCTCCAAAGTGTTGCCATAAGCCTGAGAATTCCTGCTGCTGCAATGGAAGAATGGTTATAGGTAATTAATGCCAAAGAAGCAACTTCACACTCACAGTCTCAGGCACCCGTTCCACAGTTACAGATGCTTTTGAAGCAATGTTGCAAGCTGTGAGTGATGTTGATGACTCAGAAGAGGTAAGACCAGTTCTGTCCACCACAAATGTAGAAATGCACAGGGTAGAATTGTAGTGAATAGAAACATTGGAAAATACTGACAGTCTCAGCTCCTTTTATCAGGGATGTTTAATGCACAGAAACAACATTTTATAAAAATTGAACTTCAATAGTGTGCTTCATTTTGACTACAGTTTGATTTAAGAATGTATTTATTTATAAGCATGTATCATGCATTCCCACTTGTTTCCCCTTCTCTTTGACTTTAAGGTACATAGCTATTTCCTTCTGGGATCTGTAATGAGGAGATGGCTTTTTCAGCTAAGGAGCATAGTGGTTTTAATGATTACTTTTGTTTAATTAATTAGTGTGTATGACAGTACATCTGTATAAAAACTGTTTCTGTCTTAAAAGCTTTTATTGTGAAACCGATGAAGGGAATTTTATCTAAATCATTTTTTTGGTACTTGCGTATTATCGGAACCAGATTTTTCACGGCAATAACATTCGCTTCCCGATCATGACATATGCTTGTGAATGTTTTGCAGAAGTTATCTACTGTGTTTTCTTTCACACTGCAGGCTGGTTTTGGGAGTGTGATCCAAGAAATGTAAAAAAAAAACTACTGTACCTGTTTCTGTATGCACTTTACTGCCAGCATGTTGCTTTTTGCAAGTCTGCCCGCTGAATGTTCGTTTTTTTCATGGCAGCAAATGCTGTCAAGTAACGGTAATAATTTGGGCTGTATTCTTCCTTAACTGCTGTTGTCAGATGAAAGACAGAAGATCTGACGGTATAACTGGAATGATTTCCATGTCAGTGTTTTCATTTAGCTTGCGTGTATGTTTTACTGAAATCGTAGTTCTCAAACCCGTGTAGCACCCTAGTTCTGCAGAAATAAATATGAATGTATACTGTCTGTGCTGATGTTATTGTTTTACACACACAGCTCCGTGTACTGAGGGAAACATTTTCAGAACACCTACTTCCCTTTTTTGTATATGACACTGTCAGGGTTATGGTCAGAGACAGGGGTGTAGCTAGGATTTTCAAATTTGTACTGACAGCTCTCAAACTGCTACCCCCCTCCCCAGCCAAGCTACGACCATTCTCGTAATTCACGATTCGCTCTTTTAGTGTCGATGAAGAGACATTCGCTGTAATGCCTCTTCAGTAATATAATATAAATTCACTCAAACTCGGTTCCTTGAATTGAAAATTAACCTGAAATGTCAGTTCTTTGAAAAATGCAGCATGGTAGTTGGGGTAGAGACTTTATGCTTTTGTTTTCTGTAACTAAGGTACAGGTTTTGAGCTTGAGTAAATTACTAACAACCTGCTACCACTAACTAGGATGTTTCATTCACACACACACCCCTACCTACCTCTTAGTGCAAGAAATATGGACAAAGCCTAAAACAAACAGGGACAGATATTAAATAATGTTCTCGTAAACTTAGAAAGTTGCTAGAATAACAGGATTTGTGCTAGTATGAATTTTTCTAAAGGACATGAAGTCTGAAGCTCAAATGTCTGTCATTATTTAGCAACTTCAGCCTTCAATGATTTTCTAGAAAATCACAAAATTTATGAGGAACAGACAAAAAATATGGGGCAAAAATCTGGACATTCTGCAAAATGTGGACAGTTGAGAGGTATGCTACCTACCACACACACACACACACACACACACACACACACACAACACCTGTCAACCTCTTTCAGCAACAAACTCATAAATAAAACTGAGGCAAAGGCCCAAAAATAAGGACATTTTTTTTAAATATTGCTCTTATAAACTTAGAAAGATAATAGAATAGTAGTAGGTCTTGCATCAGTATGAATTTTCTGAAAGGTATGAAATCTGAAACTGAAATGTCTGCATTATTTTCTAACTTCAGTCTTTAACAATTTGCCACTAATTTGCCAGAAAACTGCAATTTTATGAAAACGGACCAAAAATGTGATGCAAAATATAAAATTGCCAGACAATACAGCTGGGAACCTGTCAAAGGAGGGACACCATTTTAATATGAGCACAGTTAACTTAGAGCAGCTGACAAAATTAGAGAATCTACATGCATTTCTGAAATAAAAGTAATGTATAACTCTGATCATTACAGTTATTTATAAATGTAAAGTAAACCCTCTATGTTTTCTTCCAAAATTGCTATTTTGTGGAGGGATCATTAGGGGAAGAGCAACATTTTGAGCCAAAATCAGGTACAGTTGAGGTTTGGCTATGCCTAATTCTAAAAAGCAATTTATTTGCATGTACCTCTCAACCTGTTAATGCAATAAATCTGGACAAGGCCAAATATATTGAGGGAACATATAAACAGTACTAAAAATTGCTCTTGTATAAACTGGGACAGTTGATAGAACAGGTCTTATTTTAGCATGCATTTTTCTGAAGGTTATAAAGTCTGAAACTAGTGTGTCATTATTTAGTGACTTAATTCCTAAATCATTTGCCAGAAAACCACAAATTGAGGAACAAACCAAAAATAAGAAGCAAAAAAATCTATTCATTCTTTGAAAATCTGGACAGTTGGGAGGTATAGTTCAGCTGGGGCTGTCTGTTTGCCGCCCTTCCCCCTCACAAAAACATGGTCGAATGGAGCCTCCCCTGCAGCCATTCCAATGATCCATTACTTTGCTATTTCACTCCATTTACCATAAACACTAATGTGCATACTGATTTACTTCTATGATGATTTGAACTTCATTTGAAAGTTTTATTTTGCATTTTACAGCACAAACACTAAGACATCTGCTAAACAAACTTGGCATTAAAACTTCTCTGCCCTTGAAACTCACATTCATTGAAACAACATTAAAACCCACATTCAAAGAAAATACATTTTACCCGTGGCAGATAAAAATTAATTCTGGGCTGCTTTTAAATCATAGGCCCCTTGCATATGAAACATACATGTGCTCTTTGATACACCTTCCTATTGCTTTGAACATTTTTCCAGTAAACAATGAAACAAAACTGCCCAATTCAGAACATTTCCATCATAAAAGTCTAGTCAAACTTTTACAGTCCACCATTATCAGTAAATAATATGCACAATCTCTGAAGTAGTAAAAAGTCATCTAAATAATTCCACGTTAAATAAATCTAACTAATGAAGAGGTTGCTGCTAGCAATCACCTTTATATTTCATGACTTCACCGCAAAATAAAAAGTGTCTGATGCCCCTGAGGAATAAATTGCCTAAATTACATTAATAATAAGCTAGTAATATTGCAATAGGAAATGGATGGCAAACTGATAACAGGCTCATAGTTAGTGTCTTAACTTTCAGTACAGCAGCATTCACCCCTTATGGGAGTAGAACCAACAACCTTCTGCATTAAAAGCAAGTACACAACATTTTGTGCTACTAGCAATGTGAGCCAACTTAGCATAATCAGCACTAAACTTCTCTTCCCCTGCAGCTCTCAGCTCCTTGTAAAATCTATGCAATACTCAACTACATCTCAACTTCGCAGCACAAGAAGTCTGGAAAAAGCCAAATTTATTGGGGTGGGTCAAAAGGGCAAGAAACAGGAGCACATTAAACATTGCTTGTATAATCTTGGAAAGCTGCTAAAATAAAATGCTGTGTTACCATCATACATTTTACTGCCAAGGTCACTGTGCAAAATAGCCAGAACAACATACCACTATGCCAAATCACCTGCTTTGTGAAAGAGAGGAAGACTGAAACTTAAATGGCTATCATTTAATGAATTCAGTTCTCACCATAGCTGTCAACCTCTTAGCACAAAACACCTGGACAAACCCAGTAATGAGGGAATACAGCCCTCAAACATATTCAGTGAATTCAGTTCTTGCCATAGCTGTCAACCTTAGCACAAAAAACCTGGACAAAGCCAATAACAGGGTATTACAGTCCCAAAAATAAGGACAAATTTCAAATAGTCATAAACTTAAACAAATTGCTATAAAAAAGGTTGTGTTAGTATATATTTATTGCTAGAATAAAACATTGTTTTACTATGTCACAAACACAGGGATAAGATGCAGACTCCACACAGAAGGCACCCCAGCCAAGAATCAAACCAGAAAACTTATAGCTGTGAGGCAACAATACTGCCACTGCACCATCAAATATGTAAGGAAGTAAACATTCAGAAACCTGAAGTCTGAAATTTAAATGCCTGTCAATTTGTTAATCAGGACAGTCTGACTTGGAACAAAAAAAAAAAAAAACAATTCTCAGCAGAGGCCCAGGAAAAAAGGGATTATCTGTAGTCTGCTCTTCCCATAGAGAGGTCCTTGTTTTCTGTGGCTGTACAGATTTTCCAGGGAGGTAAGAATTTTCCCTGATTAGTGGGTTCATGATATTATTTTTGGAGTCCTTTTCTGCGCTGGATTTAAATGTGGTTCACTGTGATCTCAAGCCTGCGTGGGGGTGGAGGGTTTGTTGGATTGTGGAATGTTTGCTTTCTTTCCCAGTTTGATTGGGTCTGTCCTCCTGATCTTGTAAGGGTGAATTCTGTAGTTGCTTCTTCACTGACTAGGGATATTTGAGGGTCAAATATTTGTCACTTTGTCATTTTCCCAAGGCTCAACAGGTTGGTTAGTCAGTCATTGAGGAGCAGCCACTTGGTGAACCCACTCCAGTGTTCATCTTCCAGATGAGAGAGAACAGGCATTTGTTTGATTCTTGCAGGGAATCTAGGTTTATCAGTATGGGATTTTACTTTCTTGGTGACCTTGGTTTGTGGTCTGTACCAGGTCTGAAGCAGGCATCATCCTTTCTTGCTTGAATCCTGGTCTGCTTGGTGTGCACACACACACACACACACACACACACACACACACACACACACACACACACACACACACACACACACACACACACACACACACACACAGGTCTTCCATAACGCTTAACGCTTGAATCTCCACACACACAGGTCTTCCATAACGCTTAACGCTTGAATCTCCACACACACACTCTATATTACTCACCAACCCTCTCTGGTCTTCCATAACGCTTGCATCCTCTCCTGCTTGTGTAAATAGTCCATAACGCTTGAATCACTCACCAACCCTCTCTGGTCTTCCATAACGCTTGAATCCTACATCCATAGTTTCCTAAACAGTCCTCTCCCGCTTGTGTAAATAGTCCATAACGCTTGAATCCTCTCCCGCTCGTGTAACGGCCGGAAATACATGCGCGGTGAGCTCCATTTTGACTGGCTGACATCATCGTGCAGTAAAGCGTGAAAAACAAATATTTAAAAAGCTACCCCCCCCTCTAAATAAGTTGTACTGAAATCTGTACAGTGCGTATGCCTCCCGACGTCCCTGGTCAGAGACTTTCAAGGGAAGCCAGAAGCCTTTGTACTGCCATCGTTCTTTTCAAAATTAACTTGTGCAATGTGACTGTTAAGCTTCTCAGTGTACTATACAGTATGATCATATTCCATTGCAATGCAGTGGCAGTAAGCCAAGATATAAAGAAGCATACCTAAGCAGCGCTAGTGTTTTTTTCTGACATTTAATTGATAACAGTCCAGAAAAGAAGACGTAGTGGTAAAGAAAACACACAAAACAACTTTTTCACAACGTTTATGAAGATATTTCAGGATCGGACAGCAGCTGCTATTGCCATGAAAAATCTGGTTGCGATAATACTTATGCTCATACACATTTTTTTTCTATTTCATAAATCATTTTACTCTTAGAGATGGAGTGGGCCTTAAGCATCTTTTTCATAATAATTAAATAAGTGATATTTTCTCACTTAAAAACTCCTTTTACTCACCATGTTTTTTTATGTTGATTTGGCAGCATAAAAAGACAGAACTATGACCTTATAATAGGGAAGGTTAAAAATCCCATAGTGAGGACAGACTCATCACAATTACTGTTGCATTACCTGACTCATATCAGAATATGGTAAAAAAACACAGAAAAAAATGCATTATCTAAGTATAGTTTATCTTTTGTGTATCATTTGCTGAGCTCTCTAGTGAGAGCGATGTCTTTATGGTCAGTAAGGTATATCACATGGATATAGGACAATCCGCCACTTTTCTATTCATCTATTCCAATATGCCAATGAAGACAGTACAGAAGGTGGAATTCAACAGAAAACTATTACTTCCATTAGTTGTACACATTCAAGGGCCTCAGCACCTCCCATATCCCATGAGAAGACATCTCTCTCCACATAGCCTACCTAACGAAGCTAAGTCTGAGGTTGTCAGACAGATGATGTGCATTACATTGAGTTCAGGGGTTTATTTTTGTCTTTTTTTTCTTACAAGGCAATACTTTTTGTGTGGATCTCACAGTTAAACAATAATAATTGCTAAGCCCAGATTTTGGCTGCAGAGTATTGATTAGTATTATACTTCAATAATGTATCAGATATTGTTTGTCAGGAACTGTAAATATGCATTTTAATTTACTGGTTTTGGTTCTGTGTGTGCATTAATAATGCTCTTAACATTTCTTTTTTTTTTTTTTCAAAATAGGTTTATTGTTTTAACATATAAGAGAAATATCATAACAATTTTATACAAGTAATTAAAAATAGGTATTATTATAATATTCAACAAAACAACTAAAGTATTTACAAAGACATCCACTACAATCAGATCAATTAATTAAACTAAAATACCATGCTATTGAAATTAAAATTTTTTTAACAAATTTTGTAAATTATCCCATACAATAAAATAAGATGTTTTTCTATTTGTTCTAGTCCTAATTGTGTTTATTTCCATATGGCACACTATATTCATAACATTTTTAAATTCATTGAACGAAGGAGGTGTATCTGAAATACAATTTCTAGTTATTATTTTCCTAGCCACTGCTAGAATAGACCATAACAAGGGAAGCTTAACCTTTTTAACACTTTGAGGTACAGGTGTGTTGAATAATATAAGAGATTTAGAAATAATGAAATTATCTGTAAAAAGAGCCTGCAAAAATTCATTAATTGACTTCCAGTATTCTTTCAATTTTATACAGTCATAAAACATATGAGCCCAGTCAGCATTAATTTCTACATTACATCTCTTACATAGATTATCTTTATTATTTATTTTATTCATCATCAAAGGTGTATAAAAAGATCTATGTAAAATTTCCATGTATAAAGTCTCCAGACAATGGAAGACGTAGTTCTATAAGCAGATTCCAATATATATTGTTTATCTTGTTGATTTGGTGGGTCCCCATTAATAGAAGTGAAATAATTCCAGTATGAATCTACACTGTAAAAAGTTTCTTGTCTGATAACTTTATGTATGTATGAAAGTTTACCTTTATCAGAAACTTTATGTTGTAAATTTAATATCAAGTAATCAATCAGTGTTGGAATAGATTCTTTAACAGTTATAGACATTAAATCTATTTTATTAATGAGATGTTGTCTAAAGGTCTGAACCTCTAACCAGCAAGTTTCTCTTAGATCAAATTCTTGTTTTAAGAAATCTAGATTTTTAACTTTATTATCAGATATCAACTGATACCAGTACTTTAGATCATTATCTATAGCTAAATGAGTTCCTTCAGAAGTAGATGACAAAAGCATACCCTGAGTATACATTATAGGAAATACAATAAAATTCCATTCCCTATACTTAGGGTGCATGAATATAAAGTTGCGATAACTAATAATAATATTTAATGGGTAACAAACCATATGTTTAGGTGTAATAGGTGAAGTACAAAATTCCTTTAGTAACCATAACATGGAGTTATTTACAATCATATTTTTATGTGTTAAGGAGATTTTCATGAAGTGTATACTAATTAGCTCCCAATAATCTTTCCATTTTGTGACATATGACTGATCTATTAATAAAGTAATAACTTTTACAATAGAAGAGATAGTATATAAATTAAAGTCTGGAAAAGAAATACCCCCTTGAGACCAGTTATTAGTATGTTTCTTTAATGCAATCCTAGGTCTATTAGGTGCCCATAAGAAATTTAACATTAGTGTGTTCAGTTTCTTGATAATTATTTTTGTAGGTGGAAGTATTATTGATTGTATTAAGTATAAAATCTTGGGGAATATTATCATTTTAATAATTGTAAGTCTCTCCTCCATAGTAAAAACATATTATTCCAAGTATTAAAAAGATTTTGTATATTAAGAAAACAGGTATTATAATTATTATATATAATAGATTTAATATCTTTAGATAGTATTATACCTAAATAAGTTATCTGACCTGAATTGGGTACATATTTAGTAAAATCACTAATGAGAATATTTTTTCGTGTATATATAGGTAGTATTTTAGTTTTTCTTCATTGAATATTAAACCAGAAATACTTTTAAAATTCATCATGTTATCAAATAGAGACTGTATAGAAGAATTAGATCCTGCTGATGTAATTAGAACATCATCTGCAAAAGTTGAATTTTGGATGTTGTATTTTCATCTATTTCAAAACCCTCTATGTCAGTACTGTTTCTGATCAAATTAGCCCAAGGCTCCATTACTAAAGTGAATAATAGTGGAGAAAGTGGACATCCTTGTTTTGTACCTTTAAGAATGGGTATTTTTGTGAAACATATGTTCCTACCTTAATATAAGCCAACGTTCCTTTGTATAAATGTTCAATTAGATTTACAAATGCATCCGAGAAGTTTGTGCACTTCATTAAGGTAAACAGATAGTCCCAACTTACTGAATCAAATGCTGAACTTAAATCAAGACTAATAAGTGTTAAATCTTTCTTTTTCCTATTTGCAAAATCTATTAATGTTAAAGTTCTTCTTATATTATCAAAAGTATTTCTATTTACAATGAAGCCTGTCTGATCTATATCTATAATGCCGGGAATGATTGTCTTCAATCTATCAGCAAAGATATTCATAAACATTTTATAATCAACATTAAGTAATGAGATGGGCCGATATGAAGAACATCTAGTTGGATCTTTATTAGGTTTTAAAATTGGTGAAATAAATGTATATTGCCAAGATGGGGGGGGGTTATTAACTCAGTTTGGGCCAAAATAAAAACCTTATGTATTAATGAATATGTATTTTTAGAAAGGATTTTATATATCTCTGGTATAATACCATCATTACCCGGTGCTTTGTTTGATTTAAGCTTATTTATTTGTGTAATAACTTCTGTATATGAAATACTCTTGTCCAGTAGTTTAATCTGTTGTTTATTAAGCTTTTTATTCATATTTGTGGTTATAAACTCCTTTATTTTATCTTTAGGTTCCATGTTAATATTATTATGGTTAATTTTGTGAAAGTGATTTCTAAATTTATCTAGTATTTCTGGTATACTAGAAACATTCTTCTTTTTCCTTAGAGAAAATATTTCTTTGATATGGTTTTGTTTATTCAACCTTTTGTTTTATTTTTAAGTCTATGTAAGTATTTGGGGCTTATTGAATAAGACAAAAACTTGTATTTCTCTAAAGTTATTTTAACTTTATGAGTTAAAATTTATTTGTATTTCTCATTTAGTTTGTTTATTTCTTCAATAACTTTCTTGTCCATAATATTTTCTTTATTATTATGTTTATAAGAGTCTAATTTACTTTGAATATCTAACAATTCCTTATCCCAAGATTTCCTTTTATTATTATACCATCTGATACTTTGTCCATATAGATATGATTTTAAGGCATCCCAAACATAAACACTGGAGACTTCAGGAGTGTTATTTATGTCTAAAAAATGTTTTACTTCTGAAAGTATATATTCTTTATAGTCTTTTAGTTGAGTTAAGTATGCTGGTATCCTTTTGATCTGAACATTATGAGTATTTTTATCATGAATTCAAAAACAATTGAATTATGATCAGATATAGGACATGAAATGATTTTGGAATTAATTAAATCTGTTACCATCTGGTTATAAATAAAGACCCTATCTATTTTTGAATAAGTTTTGTATCTGTTAGAAAAAAAGGTGTATGGTAATGATTTTGAATCTATCTGATTATTAATATCATTCAAATGATAAGAATTAGCAAAATCCTTTAAATGTTTTGCATTAGATGTAATTCTTCTCTTTCCTATAGTGGTAGTATCACTTTCATGTAGTATACAATTAAAGTCACCAGCTAAAATAATATCTCCTATAGAGAATGATATGATCTTATCAAGATGATGTTTCACTGTATTAATACCAATTCCAGGTATCCAATATACATTAAAGTGTAAGTCTTCCCATTAATTTGTATTGTAACCATACAAAACATTCCTTTGTCATCCTGATAAGACTTAATGGTTTTAGGAATGGGCATACTTTTATTCCATAAAATAGCCACTCCTCTTTTTTCTGAGTGTTCTCTGAACTAACCAATACTGTATATTTGTTTGTGGCAAGTTTATCAATATCTTTTTTCAAGAGATGGGTTTCTTGTAGGAAGACTAAGTTGGCCTTATGTAAATTAATGTATCTTATTAGGCTTGCCCTTTTACATGGATTATTCAATCCATTAATGTTTAAAGAAATTCCTTTTAAAGATGTCATTTGGCATTTTTAAAACTTAAGAATCTTATGATCAAAATAACAAATAACAAGATAAGTAATGTTACATCTCCTCCTTTAGGTGTACCTTTAAATATAGCTGTATTTATTGAATCTCTTATGGGATTTCGTATAGGATTCAATTTTGTTTGTAGTGACAATGAATGTACAAAATATATTGTGGATGTCAAAACTATATACAAATAACAATGAACAAGTGAAAATAATGTAAGGATTAAACCTTGCATCCAGCCTGGAGTTATAAACTCCAACTTAGAGTAGTATTTACCACTCAAGTTAACCCCTACCCTAAGCAGCAGTACGTCAGCTACCACCTTATCAATTTAATACTAGTTATATTTAACTGAAGTTAACAGTTTTCAATTCAATTATCTAGCAAGACAAGACTACACATTTGGTAAAACAGCATCATATAAACTAAAAGAAACCTGTTTTTTTTTTTTTTTTTTTAAACTGTTCATACTACTATATACATCCATGTAATATAAAACACTTGTATTCAAATAGCATTCAAATAATCTTGATGTTAGAAATCAAGAGGAGAGAAAAATAAGTTCTAACATTCATTTAAATCAAAAACTTTGGCTAATATGATTCAGACATTACATATATTAGGATGCATCTATTTTCTGTCATGTAAATACAGTTAACAGCTTCCAAAAAAACCTTGAATTGCTTGTATATGAGCATTTACTCAAACTCATTATTGCCAATAGAATAAAATATTGTATTCATAGAAATTGTTATAAATCATACTTCATAGTTAAGCAGATTCTCAGAAACATTTATATACATATCTACATACACACACACACATACACACACACACACACACACACATATATATATATATATATACATACATACACACATACACACACATAAACACACATATATATATATATATATATATATATATATATATATATATACACACATGCATACACACACACACACACACACATACACACGCACATACACACACACAAACACACACACACACACACACACATACATATATATATATATATATATGATCTCACTGAGTTGTATCTTTACTGAGCACCATCTTACATTGCTGTCCCTTCAATAAATCTGTCTGCTTTATACAAAATAATGCACAGCAAACACATTTTAGTAACCAGATTTTACAAACATGCTATACTACTGCTTTAAAATATATCACATGACAATTTCTTCCAGTATAGAGTTATACAATTATTTATGCTTGTCAATCAGATGAATTAAATGAGTTATAGTAATGTATATGTTTGGGACATAGGTTTTAACACATATTATTAATCTGCTATTCCTGTATCTGTGATGTGTCAGTGTGATATCTAGGTCAAAGGTGAGACCAGCTGCTTTCAGCTTCTCTGTGAGAATTCTGAGAGTTGAAGCTTTTGAAGTAGCTCATGGACACTGTGCATGAGACAGCCCACATCCCAGATTGTCTCTCTTAACATTTTGGCAGGAAACTTATTAAAACTAGTGACAAACATTCATTTAGCAGTGTAAATGCATCTAAACATGACAAAACCTTCACAATGCATTCTACAGGTTATTACAGACTCTATGTAAGTGAAATCAAGCCCAAAATTATTAATAAGTAACAAAACTCAACATTTTTGTCCCAACTCAACTCCTATGAATCTTATTATTTACTGTGTCTATATGATCAAAAGTATTTCTATATATTAATAAAGAAAAGAAAAGAGAGTAGAAAGTAAAAGGGTGTAAGGCAGAAATAAAAAAAAAGAGAAAGCTATAAGAAGTATATACAATAGAATATTACTTACTGTTTATATTAATAGAGTTAAAATAAAACATATTATTTACTATTATTTAGTTCTAATTATTATTAGTTAAAGCATGACAGATTATTTACAAACAAGCATAAGCAGTGTAATCAAGAAAGTATAATTAGGTAGTGTCATTCCTGTATCTGTGATGTGTCAGTGTGATATCTAGGTCAAAGGTGAGACCAGCTGCTTTCAGCTTCTCTGTGAGAATTCTGAGAGTTGAAGCTTTTGAAGTAGCTCATGGACACTGTGCATGAGACAGCCCACATCCCAGATTGTCTCTCTTAACATTTTGGCAGGAAACTTATTAAAAACTAGTGACAAACATTCATTTAGCAGTGTAAATGCATCTAAACATGACAAAACCTTCACAATGCATTCTACAGGTTATTACAGACTCTATGTAAGTGAAATCAAGCCCAAAATTATTAATAAGTAACAAAACTCAACATTTTTGTCCCAACTCAACTCCTATGCGAATCTTATTATTTACTGTGTCTATATGATCAAAAGTATTTCTATATATTAATAAAGAAAAGAAAAGAGAGTAGAAAGTAAAAGGGTGTAAGGCAGAAATAAAAAAATGTAAGAGAAAGCTATAAGAAGTATATACAATAGAATATTACTTACTGTTTATATTAATAGAGTTAAAAATAAAACATATTATTTACTATTATTTAGTTCTAATTATTATTAGTTAAAGCATGACAGATTATTTACAAACAAGCATAAGCAGTGTAATCAAGAAAGTATAATTAGGTAGTGTCATTCCTGTATCTGTGATGTGTCAGTGTGATATCTAGGTCAAAGGTGAGACTAGCTGCTTTCAGCTTCTCTGTGAGAATTCTGAGAGTTGAAGCTTTTGAAGTAGCTCATGGACACTGTGCATGAGACAGCCCACATCCCAGATTGTCTCTCTTAACATTTTGGCGGGAAACTTATTAAAAACTAGTGACAAACATTCATTTAGCAGTGTAAATGCATCTAAACATGACAAAACCTTCACAATGCATTCTACAGGTTATTACAGACTCTATGTAAGTGAAATCAAGCCCGAAATTATTAATAAGTAACAAAACTCAACATTTTTGTCCCAATTCAACTCCTATGCAAATCTTATTATTTACTGTGTCTATATGATCAAAAGCATTTCTATATATTAATAAAGAAAAGAAAAGAGAGTAGAAAGTAAAAGGGTGTAAGGCAGAAATAAAAAATGTAAGAGAAAGCTATAAGAAGTATATACAATAGAATGTTACTTACTGTTTATATTAACAGAGTTAAAAATAAAACATATTATTTACTATTATTTAGTTCTAATTATTATTAGTTAAAGCATGACAGATTATTTACAAACAAGCATAAGCAGTGTAATCAAGAAAGTATAATTAGGAATAGCATTTGAAGAACATATAAACTTTTAAAGGAAAAAAATGTATCAAATTACTGACCTTATTTTTCCTCTTCAGAAAGAGAAACAAGTTAAATCACAGCTTGCCATTAAATCTCCAGATATTTTGACTAGTTATGAAACAAAACATTTCTTTGCACACAGAGAATAACTTTGATTAAATCTTTTTCAAAATATTTGTTGCTTCTTGGAAATGCAGGAACTATATTTAAAAAGATTAATAATAAAATAAAATGATGAGAGAAAAAAAACATAGTACAAATCATTTGTTTTTTAGTCTCTTCTTCTTCTCTGAAGTCTTCCACGAAGTTTCAGTTGCCAGTCTCTTTAACGAAGGACTAGCCCATTCCATTTCTTCTATTTTTTCCAAAATCTTATTTTTTTGATAAACAGTAAAGCAGAGTCTAAGTCATCGAAAATTTTAGGACCATCAGGAAGGAAGATTTTAAGCTTGGCAGGAAACAGAAGGTATGTTTTAAACTGTGCTTTTAAGCTCCCTTATTAGTGGCAGAAAACTTTTCTTTTAGCTAATACCATGGAAGAATAGTCATTGTCAAAACGCACAGTTGTTTCATTAATCTTAACAGGAGCTTTAGCCCAAGCAGATTTAAGAACCATCTCTTTATCAAAAGATGATAGAAATCTAACTATAACTGATCTAGGATAGTTTTTGTTAGAGTTAGTATTAGCTATAGATCTATGTGCTCTTCGATACCAAAAGAGAATGCTTCTGGTAAATCTAAAGTTTTAGGGAGCCATGTTGTTAAAAAGAAGTAATATTGTTACCTTCAATATTTTCTGGCAGTCCAAAAATCCTAATGTTATTGCCTAGATCTATTTTCCAGGTCATCCAGCTTTGTTTGTAAATGTGTATTTTGTTTCAGCAGAAACTCAATGTTGATTTCCTCTTCTTGTATTCTATTTTCCATGTCATTCACAGCTTCTTCTATGCCTGTCATCTGGATCTTCTGTTGTTGCAGGTCCATATGTAACAAGTCTATTTGTTTTGTAGTTTTTTCTATGAAAGTGTCTATTTTAGTATCCATTTTATCCATCTTAGCAGTAAGTTGCTGGACTATAATTATCAGAGACTGAAGTTCTTTCTTGATGCTGGAGTCTTGAGAATTTGTCTTACTGGAACTCATTTCAGACTGATAAACTGACAGGAAAATTTTCAAAGTAATTTCTGACAGGAATATTATTAAGATTTCCTTTCTTTTTTAGATATAGTTCAAGAACTATATAAAACAAACATATTTAGAAAGAAAATTACTTCAAAAATTAATTTTTTAAGTAATTAATTCCTGTCAATGTAATGAAATTGGTGGAGCTGAAGAAATCTGCTGCTATCCTGTGTTCATCCTTGGCCACGCCCCCCTGCTCTTAACATTTCTGATGACTTTAAAGAGACAGAAAATGGTAGAATCAAATGTTTGGAGACTAAAATAAATTTCATGGTAATTACTATTGATTATAAATAAACCATCAATTCTAGTAATAAATAGTTATAGCTTTAAAACTTTCCTGTACACAGAAGTAATACAGGGTGAAAACATTGAAATACAAACACTTTAAATGATAAACAAGAACATTACACTGAACATTTGATGAAGATTATAATCATAAATGCTAGGGATCAGATTATTTTGTACTTTTGACATTTTTCATACTTTTAAAGTGCATTTTGAAACTCATATGAAATAGAGCTCTGAAAATTATTTCTTATTGTTATTTGTTACATATGCTATGCATTTCAAGACCTTAAATCTGAATGGAATTTCATCAGTCTGTTACAGGGTTTATTAAAATAACATCAGTGTATTGTTATAGTTGAAGTGTCTATATCGGAGTTTTCTGCTAACATCTCTACACCTCCTTCATTTGCCATGAACCTGCAGTTTATTTTTAAATAACGCAGCATCTTAGCTGTGATCCTGAATACCTCCTCAGGTTTAATAGATATGATACCAGCTGGGACTGTGGCATTACAGCACTGCTGTTTGCCCTTTCACTCTAATGTGTTTTCTTGTAATATATAATACATCTATTGTGATTGCTTAGTTTGTCTGAGTATGACAGACTATATAACATGTATCAAACCGAGAAGAAAGTTTGCTACCATGCATACCTGAAGGAAGTACTGCATTCCTTCATTTTTTAATACCCACCTGTACTCACTTTAATGAGGTCAGGGTTGTGGAGGAATTGTAACTTATGCCACCATTCACTAGGAAGAAGGCAGAGAAACTAATCCTGGATAGGACCCCTGTCTAGTGCCAGATGCATACATACATTTATACCCTGCACACTTGGCTATGAGCAGTTTGGAGACTTTCCAGTGGGACCATCACAACTGCTCAAGCCCAGCTGTTTGAAATCCAGGAACTCCAAGCCATGGCCTTGCATGACTGTTTCCTCATCTGAGCACCTGGCCAAAGAGCTGCTCAAATTCAAATGTGAGTTCCGGGCCACAGCTGCCACAGGGGTTGGACACCATCAAGGTCTTCTCATGAAACTAGTAAGTGGGGTAGGGAAACAGGATAGCAGGCTTTAGGTTTAGGGAGAGAAAGGGGATTTTTAGGTTTAGGAAGTGGTTGGAAGTTGTCTTAGAGTTAGAATTAGGGAGTGAGGAGGAGTTAGCTCAGAGTTAAGATTAGGGACAGAGGGCAATTTTGCTTAGAATTAGGATTAGGGAGCAAGGGGGAATTGACCCAAAGTTAGGGTTAGGGAGTGAAGGGGTGTTGACTCAAAGTTAGGGTTAGGGATCAAAGGGGAGTTGACTCAGGGTGAGGTATTGAAGTGGAGTTGGCTCAAATTTAGGATTAGGGAGCGAGGGAGAGTTGGCTTAGAGTTAGGGTTGGGGAGCGAAGGGTATTTTGCTTAAAGTTAGGATTAGGGAGTAAAGGGGAGTTGTTTTTAGGGTTAGCATCAGAGTTCTGGGAGGGATAGTTAGCCTAATGACAGTGCATGGGAGTTAGGGTAGTGGGAGTTAGGGAAGTTGCCAGTAGGAACCTGTGTCAGGAAGGAATTGTGTCATGAGCTAATAGTACATGAGCATTTATAGTAATCCCTCATCAACTTGGGTGTGGAAAATCTGGCAAGGAGCCAAGAAAAAGCAGAAGGATACAGAGAGGACACGCAGACTCTACACAGAAGGCAGTCCATCACTATGAGGCAGTAATGCTAAGTGCTACAGTTGTGTGCGACCCAAGGCAATATACTAAAATCTTACCCCATCGTCAGTTATGTGTTACGTGAACATTCATTTTCCTTTAGACATATATATTTGTATAATAAATGTGTATGATGAATGTGTACATATTCTTTAGACATTACTTTTCAGTACAAGATAAACATGATCACAGTTTTTAATGCATTTTAACTACTCTGTCACTTTCTTCTGCTCTGTATGTGAGAGAGGTATTGCACCATTTTATTTGGTTACACTTTTGTGGTGTGCTATTTTTCTTACTTTGCAGCATGCATGAGATTAGTTGTGAATATGCCATTCAGATTACACTGGCAGCTTGTGTTTGTAATTCATACCTAATAGGTCCTCCGCACTGCAGTAAACACCTAGTACAAATGGTGGAGCATTTTGACACAGCTATTCCATTATAACAGATTATATTTTTTGCCATTTGTACTCCGGTACTGCTTACATCACATAGCTAATTAAATACTTATCAGGGCCTATCTATATAGTATCTGCAACTAGAGTGGCTCACTTTTCAATGTCAGTTGTGTGTTTTATGCTGAAAATTACATAAACTGTGAATATATGTTTTCCACTAAAGGTTTGCAGTACCAAACAGACATACTCATTATGACATTTCTCAGGCATTCAACCTGAGTGAAGCGCATTTATCTATCATTTTAGTTCTGTTATAACACACAGTGTTTCTTTCTCAAAAATAATAACTATACATCATGGGACACATTTAACTATTTTCATGTGGAATGTGTACATTCCTTTCATTGTGGGGGAGGCATGTCACACAAACACTCTTTCATGTCTAGAATTCACTGGCATTCTACCAAAACTGTACAAAGATATATGATGTCAACTACAAAATAAAAAGATTTTTTGAATTCACATAAGGGCTTATCCTCTTTTTTCTTAATTTTCTAAATAACAAAAGCTACAGACCAGGGAAATGTTAAGGTATACCTTTCCAGCAACATCAAGCATGTTAATGTATTTAGCACTGCAACATTAGGGGATATATATATATATATCTTAAAAGTCATTAGTGTTCTTCTCGTGTAACCTTGTGTTAGTTTGACTTCACCAGTAAATTACAGGCACAGCTACATCTAACTCCAGCTTATTTTCCATGAAAATATTTGTTCAGATTGGAAGGAATTAGACGTGAATATAGGACTTCAGTGCTAGTTTGCTGCAGTATGTCCTTGAATGAAGTTTAAATGTACATCAATTTTCCTGTATTAAGTTACAGTGTATAACGTATTGTGGGTGTATCTGTTTGGAGATGAGGTAGAACATGTAGTAATAACTGACATATGTAGCATATTTATATCTATATGTGTCTGTGTGAGTGTGTTACATAAGTAAGCAGAGGAACACCAGTTATATCTAGCACTCACATACTCTTAACCTCATATTTTCATAGTTTAAAGTGCTCAGTGTTGTCCAAAAATTATAGCCACCTAATTATTATGGGACTTTTTAAACCTCATACTCCAGGTTGCAACTTGTAAGCCTATGTATTCCTCTCTCTTGTCCAGCATGTCCATTAGCATCACTCAGTGAAGACATTCCCTTTCACCAGAGGGGATTTGCTTCAGGGAGCCTTGCTATTATGTGTTTAGCAATGGCACCAAGAGTCAACCACTGACAGGCTGCCACCCTCTTCTGGCAGGATTTTTAATTTTTATATATCAGTTTCCGAAGAAGTTCCTTACCAAAGTGAATGAAAGCGCTTAAACTGATGTGTTTCTGGATGTAATACATTTTTGTTCGTGATTCCTGAGTGGCGTTTTTTCTTTTTATTTGTTTTATAGTACGCTGCTAGTCCGTTGTTTTGTTTATAATTTTTATATATCTACTTGATTTCCCTTGCTGATTAGAAAATCTAGTGTAGTGCTGACCATAATGTGGCTGCATGTTTTCATACACATTTGTGGTGGTCAGCTTCACTGAGAGCTGTCCTTGGGGGTTATGAAAATGCATAACGTTTAGCACAGCTGAGGAAAATAATTCTAATTGCCTTCAGAATCCCTGTTTTTCTTTTTTAATTTTTCCTGTTTTCATTGCCAGGCAACTGACCTTAGCCACCCCCATTCATTTCCTTGTAGCATGAGATGGGGACAGTACAGATGGCCAACATGATATAACATGATTAGGGGTATTTAGACTAACTTAAGTCATTTCTTAGCCATGCTATCACTAAGGACACTGAATGGTCATATGCATGAATACCTGCAAGTCACAGTTGAAATAGTGACTCCTTTCCTGTGGGACAAGTGAACTAGAGCAGCGACTGCTCCCTTCTGCTTCTCATTCCTCTTTCTGGCAGCTGAATGTCAAGCACCAGAGCCTCTGTTTGACCCCTGCTCATCAGCCAACTCTCCTAAGTAACCCATATCATAATACTAGGTAATATAAATGCTTATTATATACACATGTAACAAGCTGCAGATGTATTTTCCTTTTAATTTTGCTCATTTAGTTTGCTGTGCAACATTTAAACATCAGTCCTAATATCTACAGTATCTGATAAGTCTTTCTTCCAGTCTTCTAACTTCTTAGTGTATTTTATCACCGTTTGTATTAATTTCAACATCTCTGCGAGTGTTAAGAATCAAACTGTGTTTTCCCAAAATTAAGTCTCGTGTACTCAGGGTGTTGTCTGTGGCCTTCTGTATGAGTGAAATCTGCTGTCCCCAGCATCATGCAATGATATCCCATGTTTCTGATGCAACATGAATGCATCTGCCCTCTGTAAGTCATTGAAATGTGATGAACTTACTTGTGAGTCGTGACTAAACCAGAACATACCATTTTTAATGAGTAGAGAGGCCATAAATGAAGGGAGAGCAAAGAGTACAACATTCTGAAAGATAATAAAAGGGCTACTGTAACAGAAATCAAAATATTTGCTGATGAAAATGTGTTGCCCCAAGTTATCCTCTTAAAGGTACAGTAGAACAGGAGTGCTGTACAATCGATGTCTGCATTTGTCCTGCAACTTACTCAGTTCTTGACTTTGTAAATTGTGACCCTGCATTTAAGCTGTAAAAAGCAGATGAAGCAATGTGGAGGATAATATGATGTGTTAATAATTAAAAAAAAAGTTTTTGGATTACTTCCAATCTGTGAAATTGATAAAGGCAGCAACAAAGTGATATATGAGCAGGAAGTGACTTAAAAATAAAACACTCAGATAGTACCATACGATAAAAACATTCATTCATTCATAGCACTTCTGGTTGTGTCATGCAACGAAATGTGCCACGTTAGAGTTTATGGGCAGTATCTCTAGGTGTACTGAAGCCAGATTATATTAAATGTAATCTGTCATTCTACAAACAACAGACTTTGCATAGCTGCTAAATTCACATTTATAACTGAATTATAGTTATATTTACATACAAACCAAAAGTTCTAATACAAATGTCTAGAGTAAAATAGGTCACACATCGTATCCAGGAATTTTAGGCAGCTTCAGCTGTATAAAATGAATGTATGCAGGATTTCCTTAAGAGGTATGTTTGTAAATTTGTTAATTTGTGTTTTAAATCCAAGAACTGTGCAAGCCAGCCTAAGACCTGCAGTTATGCAGAATCGTACAGAAAACATCCTCTTGTTCCTGTAAAAAAAGGCCAAACTAAAACATGTATAGTTTGTCAGATACTTCAGATGATACTGTGGTCCTCTCAAACTGGCATTCAAGCTGTTGAACAGTTAAGCAAAAATAATATCCCTGAGATAGGAGTGTTACCAGTGTCTTACAGACATCTGTTGTAAAATGTAGCGCGTTGCTACACAGCGAGGAGAAGCTTATTTTATGTCTTGCAACCCCCCCCCATCTACTCCTGTGGTTAGAGTTGCATTTAATTGCATCAGCGTCACTCAGTCTGTCTTGAATAATAATGCTAAATTCAAGCTACATTTTGCTGCCAAGTTCATCAGTCAGACTATTTGGGGATTTTGGCACCATTGGTTTCCATGTCACATTCCTGAAACCACGTTATCTAAACAAATCAAGGTTTGCAGCACCCTTTACCTCTTCATTCTAGCCATGTACCAAGCAAGAGAATAACATTATTGACTGTTAGTGCCAGCACATTACTCCATTGCCTGCTAGCCCTAGATAAACCATCCTTTTCCAATGAGTGCACTGCCTTCATACTGGTTACTGCTTCAGGTTTACAGGTCATGCCAGTATTACATTGAAGATAAGCACACATGATGGATCCTCCCTGCAGAACTTACTGACTTTCTAAATATTTTGCATTCTAAGCCTCTTCTCTGTATAAAGAATTGCTGTTTTTACTTTCCAGTAGATAATAATAGTTAAGCTTACACAATAACAACATTCAATCCAAAAATAAGAACCTCTGAATTTTACATGTGATCTGTTGAAACAATATAATCCTTGGTTCACACTGGGAAATGTATAAAATGAAACATGAACCAACATTTTCAGCTAAACCTGATTGGTATTTTATTATAGGTTTGTCGACTACCCAACACTGGAGCTGTAATTCACAAGGCACTTAGCAACCAGGCCAGAAAATTCCAGGTGGTATGGAGAAGCTCAGGTTTGTGTGTTTAAACTGTTAAGATGAAGTTGAAAGAGGCAATAGTATCATCAGTGAAAGCATTTTAAAGCCTATGTATGTTTGAAGTTCTGTTTCTTAGGGAGATTAAAGAGTGTGTCTGTTTAATTGTGTGGAAACAGTCGGAAAATGAAGAGAAAGAAAGGGAAAAATGTAAGAGAAAGGGAAAATACTACAAAACCTACTTCCTCTCTCAAAAACACCACAACAGCTCTTATTAGACCTTCCTCATTACCTCCTGCTGAGTAATTTTTCTATTAACCTTCAGTGCACATTTATAAAGTGAATACTGAATTACCATACTCTGACATGAATTGTAAAGGACTATACAGGTTAAACATCATGTCTGGTAATCATTTAAGTGATCATAAACAAACCATTCAGGATGAAAGGCATGCAAGTCACCCCCCCCCCCCTTAGTGACATCTCACTTCCCACTGTTAACGGGATAACAAAGTGTCCTCCTGTAACATGTACAATGTTAATAAAAGGTTTCCAGTGCAGTGGCACATTGTTCATAGAACTGTAAGACCTACATTAGGATAACATTTACAATGTTACAAAGCCTCAACTGCTGCTTCTGCTCTGGTCAGGTTGCTGCTTCACAAAACAAGTATTTTCAAACTTGTTATTTGAAAAGGACACAGTGATAAACTGCCTTGAATGACCACAGATTTATACCATCAGCTTAAAGAGATGAACGCAACATAATCAAAAAGTGAAAATATGACCAAATCACTGAACACACATTCCTATCTGAACCTAGGATTAATGTTAAAAATCTGTGAAGAGACAAAAAGCAGCATATATCTGACAAAAAAGGAACATTTTTTGTGTAACCATCACTTATGAAAGGAAATTAATTTCTTAGCCAATAGAAGTAGCCAAAAAAGTATGAATTTCTGTACTGCTGCTTCCATATATAATGTCAGTGATCACAGAATAAGTTAAGAAATAATTCACTACCCCCAGCAAACCACATTTACACCTCCTCCTAGACAGGAGCAAAGAATGACCAATGGCTTTCCCCATTTCACCTTTTGGATGTCTCCCTGTCTGAGGTTCTTGAATTTCTAAAAGTCATGCTTTGGTTTGGCAATCCAGGGCTTGATTGATGATTTTCCTGGTTTCTAAGATACAGGGACTGTTCATTTGCAACCACCAAGCCTTCTTCTACTGCCTCTCAATGAGCAAAGGCTTTGATCCTAAAATACAGAAAGCAGCTCTTGCTGTGGCCATATCTAGCTTACAGTCTTCTGCCTCTATCAGTTGACATTAGACCCATTTGCAGCCTCCTTTGCTTAGCATAGATCCTAGAAGAAGCTACTACCAAAATCTAGAATACATAAAAAATGACTCCTATCCCCAAATCAATCTGACATTGATAATTGTCTGGATGCTAATGGCAGCATTCTTACAAACAAGGGTAAAGGCCATGTAACTTGAGTCTTACATGTCTAATAAACAGTTTTGACACTATAAACCAGATCTCAATGTTACAAACCCTAAAGGATAACAGTATTAGAGAGTGTCACTCTCTTATTTTATTCACTACTTGAATGATGGGAAATTTAAAGTCAAGCTTGGAACTACTTTGTTCTCAGATGCACCCATTCAATTGGAAGGATCCCAAGGGTTAGTCTAACTTCCATGTTCACTCTTTATTAATTCCTACTAAGCCCTTCATTATATGCTGATGATTTGGTGATCAGCAGGGACTCTACTTCATACTCAGTAATAAAATTGTATTGCAAAATAATCTAACTCCTTGCAGACTAGTTTTACTTCAAAGCTTCCAAGTAAATTTAAAAAAGACCATATCCATGATGTTTGGCAGTATGTTTGAACTTGCAAGGTGGCCTTTAGCTGATAATATGTTTTTGACTTGATAACACACCATTGCTTTTAAATACTTCAATTAAAGACCAGACTCTATCCTCTCTTTTTTGGATCATATAAACTATATTAAAACCAAAGTTAACAGACAAACAAATCCAGTGATGCTGAGAGTTCTCATGGGATTTCCACAGGGAAATCTGAACTGTGATTGGTAACTGAGAATTGATGACCCAGCTACAGTATGGTCTACCCCCGCTCTAGTTTTGCAGCTGTTAAAAAACTTGCATAACTTACAGTGTCGCTCCAAAAGAATCTATCAGTCTGTTTTGCTAATAACCAACAAAGAACTCAGTTGTTATGCCCTTCACAAAGCTAGGTGGTTGGCAGCATCTGTGAGATGTAATTATTTTATACTCTTCTTTTTAAACTTTGTGTTCTAGTACACTGTTTTCCTATTGCTCAAAACATGTTCTCAAAATCATTTTACCCCAATAAACCAACTCTAATGATGATATCATTCATCTGAGACCAAGAAATTGACTGTTTGGGCACAAGTGAATAAAATGCTGATAAATACATCAAAAACTAAGCATATGAGATTTGGGAGACATAAACTGAAAGGTGAATATTTAATACAGCATACACTGATTGAAACTAGATTCATTTAAGGACCCGGGTCTATGGGTAGAGCCAGCTTTGAGTTTTTCTAATCATATCAACCAATTGGCTAAAGATAGTTATAGAACTATAGGTTGTACAAAAAGGTTTATATAGTCTAGGAAATCAGAAATGGTGAAGTCATTGTTTGTTAATTACGTTAGACCCAAACTTGAGTATGGAAAAACAATATAGAAACATTATAAGAAAACAAACATGAGTAAACTGGAAAGAATACAGCAGAAATATACCAAGAGCATCCATTGATGTGAAAATTATTATGAAACACTAAAACATCTGAACTTGTACAGTGTCTTCTATAAATGTTTAAGAGGAGGCCTTATTCAGGTATATAGAGCATTTAGAGACAACTATCTCTGGGAATGTTTGGTGTTATCAAACAGTACTAGAGAATCATCAGACAACCTACGTAGAAGTTGGGGTCTGAATGGAGAGATGATAAGTCAGCAAGCAAAGGAGAGTAGTATTGCTGAAATTGAATTCATCCTCAAGTCTTGTTGAGTACCTTCATGAGGTGGACCCTGTTTCTCACAAAATCTCACCAAGACAATGGACATAAGTAAGTCAAAAATTAAAAATGGCAGCTGGGTGCAGAAGACCCAGGATAAAAATGTGCCCAATCCTGTTAGCCACACTGGTGCCAGGACTGGAAAAAAATGACAGTGTAGAATCCTCAAAATATGGAAGCATTCCTACAATGGGGCCAGGCCAGACCAGGGGGGAGGATGGCCCCCCCTGTTGTAGAAGAAAGTAGCAGTCCACAAAAATCACAAAATGTGATAGGCCAAAAAAGAGCCATAAAGACAATTGAGGACAGAGGAGCCTATTGAGGATAAGAAAGAATTATGTATTGTTACTATTATGCAAAAAGCCCAGAATTTCCAGACACAAGATATACAAAAATATTAAGAGAGAAATTAGAGGAAAGAAAAATACTTCCACAAGAAAAACTGTCAGAAGCTTCAAATAAAAAATTGTGGTCACTAATACAACAAATTTGTGAAAAACATTATATAGACCAAGAAACGTTTGAGTTGTTTGGAAAAAGAAGCATCTGAGGAAGTGCAAAAATATAAACAACAAAACCTAGAGATTTTTGAAAAGTATAAAAAAGAAATATGGACATGGGAAAGAAAGAGAGATTTGATATGGTGCAATATTTATGCAAAGTTGAAAGCCAAATTAATAAATACAAAAAAGGCAGCCCCAAAGATATTTGAAGAGAAATATAGGCATAGACATTCAGATATAGTAAATGTCATAACAGAAAAATAATACCACAAAGAGAGAATGTAGAAAAGAAGATTAGTAAAGTAGAAATTAAAAAAAAAACTAGAGGTTGAAGTGATGGAATGCCTGCGAAGTGAAGGATTCACCATAGAAAATGTAACTGGGAAATGACCACAGCAGGATAGAGCAATGGACATCCAAATTAAGAAGAAACCACTGGAATGGGAAGCAACTGCTTAGTTGCCATATGAAGATATTTTGGCGCCTTCCACTACAAACCAGTATAAATGTTCACTTGAAGATGGAGAGCAAGGGAAGGAACCAGAAACTTTGGCAACTCCTGATGCAGTCAGTGTTGAGGAGTGATAGGCCAGTGAGCTCCCATATGACAGACCAATGGATGACACAACATGAAATTGAAGAGAATGTGTCACAGGAAGCTGCTATAGAAGTTTCTATAGAATGCCCGCAGGAAATGGAGAACAAAAATATGCTTTCAGTTTTGAAGAAAATGAGCTAAGAGAAGAATTGCTTGATTTAATAGAGATAGATAAATATTAAGATCAATGAAAGAAATAGACTGCTGAAGGTCAATAAAACCACAAAAGTCAGATGTTTGATAAAACAAATGAACATAGTAATTAGGAATGTGCATAGAGATCCCTGCGACATAGCAGAAGTAAACTGTGCAGCTAAATTAATAACAGATAAAATTCTACCACAAGAATACAGGGTAGTAAGGGAAAGGAAGGGGGGGGGAATCGAATACCATCATGGAAGTATCAATTAGAGAAAACTATAAAGCAATTAAGACAAGAAGTGTCACTGTTAGAAGAGTATTGAAGAGGGAACAGATCAACAAAAATACTCAATAAGATAGACGTAATAAAAGCAATGCGCAGTATTATAATGGATCAGGATTTGTTATGCAAAAATATCAGCACAGGCAGCAAAACTTAGAAGATACATAGATAAATATAAAGGAAAAGCAGAAAATAAGCAATTTATTGATGGCCCAAAAAACATTTTATAGAGCACTGGGAAACAAGGTAAAAGGAACTGAAAGACCACCAAAAGAAAGAAATAGATACATTCTGGAGAAGTATTTATGAAGATCCTCTGGAACATAACAAAGATGCTAAATGGATAGAAGAAGTAAAAGAAAGAATAAGAAGTCCAAAGTTACAGGATATGAAAAGGGATGAAGTAACAGCCAGACAGATTGAAGCAAAGTTAAGAAAAGCCTCTAACTGGAAAACCCCAGGCCCAGATTCAGTACCTAACTTCTGGTTAAAAGTATTAACATCTTTGCACAAAGATTTAGCCACGAGTAAGAACTATTTATGTGCACACCCCGAACAGACACCAACCTGGCTAACAACAGGACAAACAATGCTCCTACTTAAGAGTGAACCTGCAAGCTACCCTAAAAATTATAAACCAATGACTTGCTTCCCTACGACGTATAAACTGTACACTAGAATTGATGCCGACTGATTTTATAGTCATTTAGAAGAAAACTCAATTATGGCCATAAAGCAAAAGGGCAATAAAAGAAAGTCATATGGAACAAAGGATCATTTGTTGCTAATTAACGTCATAGTGGAGAACTGTAAAAAGGGGAAGAATCTAAGAATGGCATGGATTGACTACAAAAAAGCATTCAACAGTATCCCACAGTTATGAATAAAAGAGTTCTTAAAATGTATAAGATACACCCTACACTGATTAACTACATCACAGCAACCATGAAACAGTGGCAAACCACTTTGAAGTTAAGCCATGATAAAGGTCAAATTACAATTCCAAGGATAAAAATCTAAAGGGGGATATTCCAGGGTGACTCTCTGTCACGGTTGCTCTTTTGCCTTGTCGTTAACTCATTAAGCTGTCTTCTTAACAGATTAGGTTATGGGTATAACTTGGCTTCTAGAAAGCAACAAAGTGTTCAGACTTCTCATCTTCTCTTTGTTGATGATTTAAAACCATATAGCTCATCAGATGAGGAACTGAAAGCCCAACTGCAAGTAGTCAAAACTTTTTCAGATGATATAAGAATGTCATTTGGTTTTGATAAATGTACAAAAGCAACCTTTAAAGAACGAAAGCTGCAACACCAAGAAAACATCAGTTTGGGACAAGAATGTAATATAAAAGAACTTGAGCAAGATGGAGTGTATAAATATTTGGGAATTGATGAAGGATCAACAATAAAACATGAACAAATGCTAATAAAACTTAGTAATGAATATTTTAGAAGACTTAAATTAAACCTGAAAACAGCATTGACATCTAGGAACAAAATTCAAGCTATAAATCAATTTGCTTTTCCTGTCCTAACTTACAGTTTTGGAGTGATTGACCCCAAAAGGTGTTAGATAGATTAGACAGGAAAGCAAGAAGGATGCTTCTTGCTCATCAAATTATTTATAAACTTCAGTACATACCAAGATTATATATTCCCCATTCTGAAGGAGGTATGGGCCTCCTTGAAATTGATTACATGTATAGATCTGCAATCATGGCACTGCATACATATCTGCTGACCTCCCAAGACCCAAACATAGTGAAAGTTTTGAAACGTGAGGAGAATAAATCTAAGATGACTTCCTTCTTAGTCTAGTAGAAGCATATCGGTATCAAGTGGAATGGAAATCAAACCAGAAGTAAATAAAAATCAGGCAGCAACTAAATGTGCCAAAAAACAAAAGAAAGAATATAAGGTGAAGGATCTGATGAGAAGGCAAGACGTGGAAAATACATAAATATATCTGCAAGTATAGAAAACTCCTGGAAGAACCTCATGTTGAGCAGGACTGAACACAGGAAAGGTTAAGGAGAAGAGAATTCAAACCAAAAGATGAAAGGTTAATATTGATGTCCCAAGATAGTGGGCTATGTACATGTTGGCTTACGACGTCCATTGAACATGTGGGAGAAACAGACAAATGTAGGTTTTGTAAAATAGAATTGGAAACAGTTGCACACCTTGTTGCTGGTTGTGATATATTAATGGCAGAAGGACTGCATACTGAAATGCATAGTAATGTGGCAAGACTGTTGCACTGGGGATTGTGAAAACATTATATTATAGAAATAGCTGAAAAACACTGGAAACATGAGCCACAAAGCATCATAGAAAATGATGAAGTCTACATCATGTGGGATCACCCATTACCAACAGTTCAAAAGTTAGATGCAAGAAAAACAGATATAGTGGTCGATGAAAAAATACAAAAGTAGCGTTAATCATCGAAATTACTACACCCAGTGACCACAGTGTTTTGCATACAGAGAGAGAGACACAAAGTCATAAAATATCAAGATTCACAGGCAGAATTGAGAGCAATGTGGAAGAAAGATACCCAGACAGTTGCTATAGTAGTAGGAGCAATGGGTCTTTTAAAAAAGATTGAAGACAAACACCTTTGCAAGTACGGCAGGTGCAAACGGCCAAAAAGTCTAATTGCAAAAAAGGAGGCTAGCACCAAAGTGTTGTAGCATAAGAGATTTTTTAATCACATAGCATCATACCGGTTTTGGCACAATTGCCTACTTCAGTGAATAAACTTGAGCCTTCTTATAAAAAAGAATCTACAATCGTATTTAGATATGTTACCAATACATGTACTTCCATACGAATTGTAGAAGGAGTCATTACTGGGCACATTACTGGGCACATTGCGGGTGCTGCAAAGAGCACATCTGATTGACATCAAAGATTGAAACAGTACTAATGTCATGAGCTTTAATCATACTTTGACTTAGGAATGGAGTCCATTCCTGTCATGGTATTAGAAACCCAAAAGATTTGGAGAAATTAAAAAAGAGATTATGTAAGAATGAGGGATGTACTACTTGCTTCTCAGAGATAGTAGATGGTGCATGGAATAGACTACCAAATTACATTAAAGCAAGCATTAGGTTAAATATTTTTTAAGAACAGCTAGGGCACTTATTATAGAAATTATTGTTTTGGTATATTGTCAGACTAAAAGGACATTATTGCTGTTTGTGTCTGAAATATTTGCATGCATGTATGTAATATCCTTTTATATTTCCAAAATCCATGGTGATGGACAGGTTGACAGACGAGATCAGGCAGGAGTCCCCATGGACTATGATGTTTGCAGATGACATTGTGATCTGTAGTGAGAGTTGGGAACAGGTGGGGGAGACCCTGGAGAGGTGGAGATATGCTCTAGAGAGAAGAGGAATGAAGGTCAGCAGGACTAAGACAGAATATATTTGTGTGAATGAGAGGGAGGATAGAGGCATGGTGAGGATGCAGGGAGTAGAGGTGGTGAAGGTGGATGAGTTTAAGTACCTGGGATCAACAGTTCAGAGTAATGGTGAGTGTGGAAGAGATGTGCAGAAGAGAATACAGGCAGGATGGAGTGGGTGGAGAAGAGTGTCAGCAAGATACAGAGGACAGGAAGAAATGTAAACAGTTGATGTGCTGTGGCGACCCCTAATGGGAGCAGCCGAAAGAAGAAGAAGATTTCCAAAATCCAGTGAAATATATCTCCCAGCTATTACAGTCTTCAAAATATAAATTAAATATCGACAAATTAATTTAAGTATCACAAATGCGATATTGATGTATTCTTTGGATAGTAAGTTCATCATTTCATTTACTGAGCTCAAATTCCTTAGAGTTAACAAGTCCTTCACATACACACAATTTATTTAGGTGACTCTCAATCTGGCTTTAAAAAAATGAAGGATTACCTTGAAAACTAGAATAAATTCAAATTTGGTTTACTTCTAAGCGTATCTGTTATCAAAATGAATATTTGCCAAAGTTGTTTTATTTTTGCCGCAATTCTGTTTCAGTTATGCAGAACAAACTCTTTAAATCAATTAATAAACTTATTTTGAACATTTTAGGGAGCAATAAAACATAGAGTAAGCTTGAATAGTCTCCCTGGATAAAAGTAGAATGGTGATCTTAAAATCCCATATGTTTTTATTTTTCTCTGTTATGTCACAATTGATTAAACTTTGTTGGTATATCAGGGTACTTCACTTCTGGTTCTAATACTCCTTTTAGATTCTTCCAGTTATGTCAATTATTAAGAACTATGGCATATATTTTAATTCTTTAATCCTTTATCATGAAAATGTCAAATATTACCCATACTCTATTTGTTTATTAAATTACTAATATTAGATGCCCAAAATTTGATGAAAGTTAGGGCTATTTAAGACATTTATGTTGTTCCAACTTCTGTGAGACAGTCTAACCTTCACTATAAACAGCAAACCTCTCAGGCTTTTGGATTTTCCAAAGGAAAAAGATAAATGCAATTTAATTTTTATGGCACAAATGCAGTGCATACAGAACCTTAAAACCAGTGCCGCTCTACTACTGAATTTAATGAGAACCACTGTAGCAATTTTTTCCATTTTTTGGATTTGAAAATAATAGTAAGTTTAAATTAATCTCTTCTTGGTTAGGGTATCCCAAAAAGAAGTATTTTTTTATTATTTGATTTATTTGTTTACTGGATAAGCTCATTACTGCGGACATGTGTGAATGGGCGTACCTTCGTTGAAGGTTGTGCGTCAGGGCCGGCAACTCGGCACGTAAAAATCTACTGCCAATCATTAGCGGACTGGAGTTCCGCTGTGGCGACCCCTAACTGGGAAAAGCCGAAAGACACAACAACTGGATAAGCTCATTGTCTCTCTTTTCTGTATAACTGATGTTAATTCATAGTACTATTCAAATATCCATTCATTTTAATATTGATTGTTTTTGTTAAAAGAAATAAGTTTAATAAATTGGGAGATGATTTGGAGTTTTAGAACACATTTTTACGTGACATTTTTATTGTTTTTAAAATTAACTTTTACTGTGGACCGGTGATAATGTTCATTACATCCTGTTTATATTAGTTTTTCCCATGTTGGAAGGTTTTGGCTTTTGCAATATTTTTGCATTGCTTCATTTAAAAAATGAAAATAAAATTACAATTATCTAAACAAAAGTTTAAACTGTAGCTATCACGCCCTTGTTTAAATTAGGAACAAATGATGAGACAAGTATCCGGCAAAAATGTTTTGAGATAATCACAAAATGCTTAGCTGTTGTTCAGAGAAACTGCAAAACCAGCTTCAGCCAGAAAACAGGAGAGTAATGCTTTAGTCTTACTTCCTGTGTTGTTGTTGTTGTTGTGCCTTTCGGCTTATCCCGGTTAGGGGTCGCCACAGTGGAACTCTGGTCCGCTAATGTTTGGTAGTGGATTTTTACATGCCGAGTTACCAGCCCTGATGCACAACCTTCAATGAAGGCATGCCTATTCACGCATGCCTCCTCATGTCACTCTATGAGATGAAATGCAATGTACATTTTTAAGAGAAGAACTGGTAACCATTTGAAATGTCAGGACCAGCTAGAGTGAGTCCCAAAACATTAAGACTGAATGGCCAAAAAAATGGACAAGCACATACTAAGTCCAAGATGCCTTTTCTCAGAATATTCCCTTTTCTCTGAAGTATGGCGATCTTGAGGTGTGGGGGTGCAGGGGTGCTTAACCCTTGCAAAAAGTAGTTTTTAAGGTGAAAAGAGACTTTTGAAATTCACTCTTCTCCTGTGTTTTTGGTCTTTTTTTTTTCAGCTTGTCAGCGCTCGGCATTTTGTGTATCAACATTTCAATAGAGAGTCAAAAAAACTTGGCATTTGGTGCATTTGTCCATTAATTTAAGTCTTGCAAAGCTTATGAATAGAATGACTGGCTGATGACTTATTCTGTGCAAATAAGTCATTCCTCACACCCTGAGGAATCATCTGCTATCAGTGGGATTATCTTGCACCAGTGCCTAATAACGGCGTATATTTTGGGATACTACTCTTCCTACCTTCACTAGTATCATGGCTGCAACAATAATACCTTATAAATTCTAGGACAGGACATTCATTAACTGTTCTTGTTCACAAATGGCAACTCTTTTAAACTCCACTTGATGTAAACGTGCATTGCAACCTTTGACTTTTACTATCTCTTATTTGTTACCCTTCTGCCTTTATCTTTTTCAGCTTCTTTTTGCAACCTCCCCACCCACCCACATACATGCACAACTATACCAGAAGAACAAGTGAGAAGCTATTCAAGGCACAGTAATCATCTAACATTAGTGATACTGTAATGATGGAGGTGGCCCTACCCTTTGCCCGTTGAAGAACTTCACTGTCTTTTCTTTAGTTGGGTGTCTATGGTTCTGTTGCTTAGCTTTTTCCTGCATGTCTCCACACCATTTTATTTATTGTTTAACAACATGGAGATTGGACCCATCCATAGAGGAACAACATCATCCATGGTCCAGGTAAAAGGCAACGTAAGGCAAATATTTTAAAGTGAAAACAATTAGCTAATGTCAACTACTTTGAGATCAGAAATATATGTCAAACAGTGATAAAAACAATATGGTATGAGTAAGACAATAATTATGACAGCATTCTGTGATGGGAAAAAGCTATGTAAGCTATGAATACTTCAAGTTGCAAGAGCTCAATTTACATTTATATAGTGCGGAGAAAAATGTATTAGTTTACTGGATATCAGGGTAGTAATCAGCATACTACATTACAGCAATATCTAACAGTTTTTGAATTTTCACGTAACATCAGTTACAGAGAAAACTCTGAAACAGCGTAAATATGTACAGATTGTGGCTAAGAAGGCAATAGTGCAGCAATACCCTTAAAAACATGTGGGGCAAATTTTCAGTCTGTCTACCCTGCATATCTGTATTGGAGTTCAGAAAATCTGGAATAGCATCATTCCCATACTGATTGGAAATCACTGTAAATAATGAATTTATGTCTAAAGTCACCAACAGAAACTTTTGTGACTGATTACATTCATACCAGTGCAACAATTTAATCATAAAATTACCAGTGTCCTTAATATAACTTTGACATCTATTTAGATATACACCAAGACAATTTTGTATATAATAGGATAGGGGTTCAGTAACTCACCCCCTACCAGAGACTATAGGTCTCATGGGAGGGGGATTCATTGACTTGTGTATTTTCAACAGGCCATAGATCAAAGGAATGACGCATGGAACAGTGAAAAAATTAAACAATTCTATAGAGATATCCCCTAATAATTGCATTTCATAACTAAGTATATTCACTTCTGCTATACATTTCTTAACATAAACATGGTCAACTCATTTAAAAGTTTCAACATCTGATAAAAAAAAATCATGCATGTACTAAACATAATCAAGTCGATTTAAAATTATGACCACTCCCCCTTTATCTGCTTCTTTAAAAATTATGCTTGGATTAGATTGTAATGTGCGCAATGCTAAATATTGCTGATATGTAAGGTTTTAAAATGTATTTTTAATCTTTTTCTCATATATGTTCCTCAATTCACATTCACATTCACATAAATCATGGAAAGCAGTAACCACTGGACAACCATTAGGAACAAAAGTACTAATGTTTGCACAATCCCCAGTGCAACAGTCTTGCCACATTATTATGCCTTTCAGTATACAGTCCTTCTACCATTAGTATATCACAACCAGTAGCAAGGTATGCAACTGTTCCCAATTCTGTTTTGCAAAACCTACATTTGTCTGTTTCTCCCACATGTTCAATGGACTTTGTAAACCAATGTGTACGTAGCCCACTGTCTTGTGCCACCAATATTAACCTTTCATCTTTTGGTTTGAATTCTCCCCTCCTTAACCATTCCTGCATTCGATCCTAATCAACATGAGGTTTTTTCTATACTTGTAACTATATTTATAAATTTTCCACATTTCTTGCCTTCTCATCTGATCCTTCACCTTATATTCTTTCTTTTGTTTTTTGGCACATTCAGTTGCTGCCTGATTTTTATCTACTTCTGGTTTGATTTCCATTCCCGCTTGATGCTGATATGCTTCTGCTACATAGGCTGTCTGATGATGTTCTACTATTCTTTGATATCTTCAAATAGTCTCAGAGGCAGTTGCCTTTAAATGCTCTATACACTTGAATAAAGTACTCACTTAAACATATAGATGAAACACTGTATATGTTTAGATATTTTAATCTTTCATAATAACTTAAATTTTCACATCCATGGATGCCCTTGGTAGATTTCCACCATACTCCTTCCAATTTAGTCGTGCTTGTTTTTTATAAAGTTTCCATATTATTGTTCTGTAGTCTAGTTTGGGACTGATGTAACTTATAAACAATGATTTCATCATTTCAGATTTCCTAGACTTTACTAATTTTAGTTATATAGGCCATAGTTTTATAACTATCATTAATCAACTGGTTTATATGATCAGAAAAACGTAAATCTGGATCTACCCATATACTTAGGTCCTTTAACAAATGCACAATTTTAACCTATGTGTGTTGTATTAAATATTCACCCTTCAATTTATGTCTGTCAAATCTCATATGCTGAATTTTTTATACATTTATCAGCATATTATTCTCCTGTACCCAAATGGTCAGGTTAGTCGAGTTCTTTTGAAGACATGCTCTATCTACACCAGATGTAATCAGTTTACCTATTTTCAAATCATCTGCATAGAGACTGTAGAACATCTCAGATGAAAAAAGATCAAAAGATACAACCTAAACGAGTATGGACATAGGGCAGAGCCCTGTATAACACTGTAAATATAATCTAGAATTTCACCTATCCAGTTGTTGCATGGTACTTGCCATCTAGTATTTGTAAGCCATACAGCTATCCATCTTTTCAAGATTACATCAGATTTATTGATCAGTGTTTTGTTTTCATTGTTTTTCCATAACAAGAAAGTTAATGTATGGGTCTATATGACTTTGGGTTTGCTCTAGTCCACTTTTCTTTAAAGGTAGGTTTTGTGTATGACCCTAGCAAAGGCTGAATTTAAGTCTATATAAATTACATCACAGCACAAAGTTTCATTTATAGCTGTTATATTATTATATAACATCATGTTAAAGATGGTTATATATCAATTTTCAACATATGCATGCTGCTATATAGTTTCGAGTTCCATTCTTTCCAGTTCTGAAAATATTTTATCCAAAATAACTTTTTCCATTATTTTCCACAAGAAAGTAAACTTATGGGTTTGTATGAATTTGGATTTGTCCTATTTCCCATCCCTTATAGATGCATTTAACAAGTGCATGTCTCAGATCTTGAGGAATGTCCCCATCGTTTTGAATGCCCCCATCCTTAAATGAGCTAGTGAATAACAGATATAAAGGTACTGTAACTTCACGCTAAAGTGTTCTCATGTCATTATTACTGTCTCCATGTCCTTTTTCAATACTATTGTCAGACAATAAAGAGCTGTTTGATATCTGGCCTAAAAAACGTAATCCTTTTATTAAAGGATTCTGTAAAACTCTTTAAATGTTTTGAAAGATGGAATGAACAAATTGTGTGACAGATTGCACACATGCTTAGTTCCTGTAGAAACTTCTATAGGTACTGAGGTCCTACCATTGACTGTAATACAGTTAGATACATCTTCATATAAGACTTTTATGGTTTGAATGTAATTTTAGGAAATTAACACTTGTTTAAAACTTCAAATAGAAAGGAGAAATGGACTTGTTCAAATGCATTACTTACATCTAGTGTGAAAGTTTCTTATTATCTGTTCATGTGTTATGACACAGAATTAACTCCAGCATAATTTTGTTGTCTTGAGTCTACCTTGATTCAATAAATACTGACTAGAATTTTGAGATAATCTGATCTGAGAGCGAACTAAGTCATCAAATAAATGTTGATATCAAATCAATAAGATATGTACATAAGTCTGTGTATGTAAACAACATATAATACTATATATATATATATATATATATATCTATCCATTCTCAACCTCTTTTCCCATTTTGCACATGGGGTTGGGGTGTCACTTCAGCAGTGACAATCATCTTGAGTCAAAGTTTACACTGCCGGGTGGCTATCTCTGCCTTGGTAGTTTATTCATACCACTCACACGCACACACACTCTTACCTACAGCCAATTTAGAGTGTCCAATCCACCTACTGCATGTCTTTGGAATGTAGGAGGAAACTGCAGCACCCAAAGGAAATCCATGTGACTGCAGGGAGGACAGCAGACCACACAGAAGGCACCCCAGCCAAGAGCTTTACCGGAGAACTTCTTGCTGAGAAGTGACAATGCTAACTATTGTACCACTGCAGACACCCAAATATAATATTATGTATGTATATATATATATATATATATGTGTGTGTGTGTGTGTGTGTGTGTGTGTGTGTGTGTGTGTGTATGTGTGTAAATAAGATAGCGTTTTTTATTAAAAGAGGTACACGTTCAGTTTCAGAAAAAAAATTGTCTTTAATTGGCCCCTTATACCTTTCCAGAAATGTAACAACAATATTAGACAAGCAATCACAGGGATCATAAAAGGCCTTGTCTTATACACTTTTAAGCAGATGCACCTAAATGTTTATGTCACCTATTATGAGTACTTAATAGTGCTCACCTGCCAAATAAAGAAGGATGTATATGATAACCCTGGTATAAATTTGTGTCTACTCATCCAGTCATCAATTATTGCCTTAAAGGCAGACAAAATAATACTTTGCTTGATCTGTAGTGGAGTGGTAACTTATTCAATATGCTGGGATTACATTGAGTTTGGAACGTATCCTTTGAACAAGTTGTATTTATTTTTTTCTGTACATTTAGGTCCCTGGTATGTGTGTTTAGTTTTGCAAAGAAATAGGTCTGATAGCAGCTGGTAGGCTACTTAGTTTAAGGAGAGTTGTTCTGCTTTATAAGGAAAGTTAATGGATTTAAGACCTTTAGTTATTTTGGTTAAAAACCATTGGGGCCTTTCTAGTTGAACAATATGTTTGGATTTGTACATACCAAAGGACATATTGTATTTGATGATGTGTCTGGTGAGGGAAGAGTACAGCGGTAAGATGACTTCTTTGGATCTTGAAAATATTTCCTCGGAGACTAACTGAGCCAGACAGAAGGATTTCCTGACTATGGTGAAAATATTATGACTGAATGAAAGAGAAAGAGTTGCCCACATAAGTGCCCAGTTCTCGTATTAGCATATTTGTTTGAAGAGTAGTAACATTTATAACATATGAGGTAAGAACATTTTTTTGCTAAATATTACTGAGTTTAACTAGAGATCATTTTCAATATCCCAGGTATATGCATATTCCAACCCATTTTGGAGCAGTTTACTATCAATGGATGAAGGGATAACAACGCCCAACTTACAGTCATCAACAAACTTGGTCAACCACACTTTAGTTATATTGGCTTAGATGTCTACAAAATAAATGCCAAACAGGAGTGGGCCCAGTACTAATGCCTGCAATACACCACTAGTTACAATTTTATGTTCAGAGAGGGTACAAACAACTTTCACTACTTGGGATCTGCTGAATAGCCAATTTGCAGTCCAGTGGACAACACAAGAAGATTGTGCAACTTTTCAGTAATACCCGCATGGACGACAGTGTTGAAAGTATTGGAAAGTTCAAGATAAGCAGCATGCACAGAGTAACCATTGCCCACAGCCATTATAACTATTTCAAAATGTTTACTAGTATCAGAAGACAGGATCTGCCTTTCACAAAACCAAATCATGTGGGGTCTAGATCAGATAAGTTACCTCTGCCTGCATAAATGACTTCAGCTTTGATATGTTCCATGGCTTTTTTGTATAAGACTGGTGAGGCTGATGGGCCTGTAATTACCTGGGTCTGCAGAGGGGCCATCTTTGTGTAGAGGAGTCACAGTTGCTGTTCTTTGGGCATCAGAGATAAACCCTTTGGATAGGCTGAGGTTGAACAGTTTAAGTAGAGGCTCAGATAGTGCATATGTGGCACTGATGGGAATGCAGCTTGGTACTTTATCTGGTCATGTAGAAACTTTATTTTTTAGCCTTTGATGAGGATTTTAAGATTTGTTTCAAGGCGATTTCAGGGAAAACTAAATTTTCAGGGACAGTAAGGAAAGCATTTGGTAGGTGGGATGATGTTAGCCCAACATTTGTCTTCTAATATATTAGCTATACCTTTGAGATTGGAATGTGTGGTATTATTATGGATGAACTCATTTTTCCTTAATCTCCTTATATAACTGAAGAAAGATATGTAGTTTTCTTTAGTATCTGTAGCATCTAAGTTTGTACTTTGTTTTACATTTTCTAATAGTGCTTTTAAATTCCTTGCTGGTATGTTTAGTGTTGTCTTGATTTAGGATGATGAGGATTTCTTACAACTTTTTATTATTTTATTTCTTTTATTACAGTTTATTAATACTAGAGTTCTACCAGAGAGGTTTATTCCTGAATTTACCATTATATTTAGGGTGGATAGGTGCAGACCATTTTACATTTTCAATATGTTTTGGGTTTCTAATACCATACATGGAATGGACCTCATTCATGAGTCAGGGTATGATTAACATTACAGATAGTAATAGTCTTGCACTTGCAATGTACCCAGAATTGCCTCCTGCAAAATATATGGAGTTAAATGTATTGGTGAAATATTTAAGTATGCCTGAAAATTCTTTTTTATTGACCCTGTTGTTCCTCCTATTGTAACTGTCTGAATGTCTTTATCCCACATTGCTCTACCTTCTGCTTGCAAATACTGGTATTTCCTGGCTTTGTGTCTCTCAGTAAGTAGGACACTGTAATCACTGAATGTAACTATTTCAGTGATTAGTGACACTTTTGTTCTTTTTGGTTTGGTTACCATACCTCATTTTCTTGCTTCTACTTTCTAACTGTTGGTATTGAGTGATCCCATGTAATCATAACAACTTCATTTCAGTCATGGTTTGTGGTTTATGTTTCCAGTATTTCTCAGCTATGTGTATGTTGTAGTGTTTGCACAATCCCTGATGCAGCAATCTTGCCACATTGATGTAACTTTCAATATACAGACCCTCAGCCATGATTATATTGCACTCAGCAATGACGTATGCAACTATTTCTAGTTCTGTATTACAGAACCTGCATTTGTCGGTATGTCACGCTTTCTCTATAGATTTGGTAAACTAACGTATGCGTATCTCTCTGTCTTGAGTGTCCATTATTTGCTTTTCATCATTTAGGGTCATAGGGTCATAGGTTCATACTAAGCTAACTGCCCTTGCGAGCCATTTTAAGCCTAGCCAATTATCCCTTGTGAGACTCAAACCCTGCACCTCGTGTTTGTAAGGCAAACACCTTAACCATTAGGCCACCCTCCCATCATTTGGTTTAAATTCATCTCTCCTTGACAATTCAAACATCAAACCTTGATCAAAATGTTGTTCCAGGAGTTCTCTGTACTTACCACTATAATTGTAGGTTTTCAAATTTTCTTTCCTTGTCTTTGTGTCCTGTTCTTTACAATCTTTCTTTTTTTTGTCAGTTTCAGTTGCCTAATTATGGTTTGATTTCCATTCCCACTTCTTTCCAAAATGCTTCTACTTATCTGAGCATCTTGGACTTCTTTATGCTTTACAGCTTTCACTATGTTTGGATCTAACAATGTTAACAAATGTATGAAGTCCAGCGATTGAAGACCTATACATATATAGTCAATTTAGAGGAGAAACATATTTCCTTCAGAATGAAGGTTATATAATCTTGACATGCACTGGGTTTTATAAATTATTTAATAAGCATGAAGCATTTTTGTTGCTTTCTTGTTCAATTGATTCAGTGCTGGTTGGGTCCAGTAAATCACACAAAAGCTGTAAGTTATAACTGTAAGAGCTGATTTATAGTGTGAATGTTATTGCTAGATGTCAATGCAGTTTTCAGTATTAGCTTTCGTCTTATAAAGTACTCCTTAATAAGCTTTGTTCAAATTATTTCATATTTTATTGTTGACCCCTCAACTACTACAAAATATTTATACATAAGTTTGTGTTCAAGTTCCTTCATATCCCATTCCTTTCCCAGAATTATATTTTTTCTTGGGGATGCAGCTTTCAAACTATGAATGTTGCTTTTTCACATTTATCAGTTATCTGAGAAGGGTTTAACCATTTGTAGTTGTGCTTTCAAATGCTCATCTGATTGGCTATATATTTATAAATCATCCTGAAAAAGTAGAACAAGTCTGGTTTCTGCACGTTAAGCTGTAAATGTAGCCTAGTCTATAAAGTAAACAACTGAATGGGTCAAGGGAAAGGCAGAACAACAATGGTGACAAAGAATCACCCTGGAATATCACTTCTGGATTTTTATTCCTAAGAGAATAAATTGTCCTTTATCATAACTCAGCTGTAAAGTGATTTGACACTATTTCATAGTCACTGCAATTTAGTTGATCAATGTAGAATGTATCTTATACATCTGTAAGCATTCCATAATTCATGAATGTCCAAACCAAAAATGAAAAAGGTCACACAGACAAACCAAACACGCTGAGGTGATGACAATATCCGCTTATATGCGTTCTCTTTCAGTACTCTAGGTGGGGCTTTAGTTACATTTTTTTTAAATTGTCGCTGATACTTCCTTAGTTTTTGAGAGTCCCACCTTGATAAAATTAGCAACATGAAGGCCTGCCCCATAGCCTGCAATCTGCTAGTTGCTCTTTGGACAGCCAGAATGATACACATTCTGATCAGTCTCTTTGCTGCATTGCAGTCATGTAATTTTCTTTCAAGTTTCTGTAAGCTAGAAGCGTGCTATTATACTGATTATTACTTCCATGACATCTTTGTTCTTGCAATTTTACCTCTAGTTAGACTCTATGAGATCAGGTTTCATCCAGTCCATGTGACTCCAACTTGCTCACAGGGTTAGCATTAATGGCTTCGGTTTCATATAGTGTTAAATTTAATCTCACAATCTGCATTCCATCCCTGTCAATCAATTTAAAAAGTAGTAGAAAAGAAATGTAATCTACAATACAGACATACCAAGCTTCTTTGGCAATATTTTGTTGCCTAATGTTCAGCAAGGAATTGAAATGAATGAATTATGGTATTTGGTCCAGTAGACTGTACACTCAGTCAAGATAAATGGCCAGATAACTGTAATAGAATCTCCCTGATGTGGGCATCAATACTTAATCAAGTCTGTCCATATCTGTAGGCTTCATCATTAGTATTACAGTTACCCAGCCTACAGTTTTGTAGTCTTTGCCCTTCAGAAACACTTCCTGCTGCTGCAGGCTTGGTAATGCCATTTGTGGAAAGTTTCCTTTCATTAAACATGATAATAAGTGGTTTCTGATGTGTGTATAGGGTAAAACATGATCTTACAAATATTTAGGACAGTGTTTTATAGAAATTAGCAATAACCCTTCCTTGTCCATTTATGAATACTTTATCTCAACAGGTATCACTGTATGAAAAATAAAACTAAATGCTTTTTCACTACCATGAGGAATTCCGTATTAAATTGCAACTATTATGCAATGTTTATCTTTCAGCTTTTCCCAGTTAGGGGTTGCCACAGTGGAACTCCGGTCCGCTAATGATTGGCAGTTGTTTTTTTTTTTTTTTTTATGGTGTCGAGTTGCTAGCCCGATGCCCAACCTTCAACGAAGGCATGCCCATTCAACGCATGTCTTTCGAACGCCCATTCGACCACGGGGAGGACATCTATCAGCTGAATAATGAACTAGCATATCAACAGATTTGACTCTCAAAATGCTTTTTTCTGTTCAGTTCCCTATGTTTTTTAGTAGGTTAAAGATTATGCCAACTTTGTAAAGGGTTTAACAGCATTGTTATCTTTGTTAAGAATCTTCTAAAATTAAGTAAACTCATTTTTCAGCTCATGCAATTCATTTTTTATTTACTGGGTTAGTGCTACTGGGAGAAGCTCATTTTCAAAGCAGACCCTGGGTGGACAGCTCTACACAGACTAGACACCACATTACATACCAGAAATCCGTTTTTGATGCATAGATACACACACGTAAATGCAGTCAACAGTCTGCAGCTTTAATATAACTGCATAACATTATCATTAATTACATAAAAAGATCCACACCAGTGGTGTAGTGGGATAAAGCACTGACTATGGCCCAACCGACCCAGGTTCAATTAGATGTTCAGGTGAGTGATGGAGAGGCAGGATAGGATGAATACTACTATCCCTGGTGGAAGGGTTGTTCTTGTGGGCATATTTTGTGATGATCCCAATTGGAGGCTGGGGATGTCACTTTTGGGAAGAATCATATAACCCCTCTGTAAACCCTTCCCTTAGACGATGACTTGGAACTTGGGGGGGGGGGGTAATGAGGTAGGGCAAATGTAAACCCTTGGTGGATGTTGATGACCAGACCCACTAGTACACCCTTAAGATCCACACTGGCCCCAGCCTTATCAGAGGAAATCCAGGGAGTTAGGAGGTGGCTGGTAGACCTGGCAATGGTTATGAGGCACTAGGTAGGGAACCATAGGATGGTGTAGAGGGGGAAGTTCCAAAAAACCCCACAATCACATCAAAGTAAGCAATCTGCAATTTTATTACAACTGTATACAATATTATTAATTAAAAAAATGAAAGGCTGAGCTGCACAAACATGAATCCTTAGTTTAGCCATAACTATATCAGGTATATAAACAGGATGGCCCGCTGGTCATTCTCACAGTAAGAAGCATTGATTTTGGTATTCTTTCCAGTGCTACTTTATTTCCCTGCTGGGTAGCTTTGCACAATGATGATATACTGATGTGCCAATCAAGGAGAAAGCAGAAGCTAGGACTGGATAGCATAAAGGAATGCAACTCCAATTTGTTCCAAAGTTGACTGCATGGCAACACACAATACTCAAAGTATGGAACAGGAAAATGTTGAAAGAAGGAGCTCAGACCATGATCCATCCAAAGCTTCCTGGACCTCTTGCTGTCAGAAGTACAAAAAGTCAATGGAAAACTAGATGATTTTATTTCAAAATTTACCAGCAGGAGTGCAAAGGTTGATGAGGCCCTTAACAACCTTTCAGATGTGGTCAGCCAGCTGGAAAAGGAGAATAACACCATAAAAGATTACGTAGCTAACTTAGAAACAGCTTGAGTTGATGCAGGAAAAACAAATTGGCAATGAGGACCAAACCTGAAGGAAAATTTTGCATGTAATAAGAATCCCAGCAAGCATAGAAGCTCAGAGTTGCAGAGTATTCGTATAGCAATACCTATGGAGATGGTCCTAACTGCTGAGTTAATAATCAGAGTATAATAAAGTCAGAGAGTGTATTGACCACATGCAGCAGTGGGATCCAGTGTACCCAATGCATACTATACTAGGATTAGAGACATATGTGCTCAAAGTGCAAATTATGAGCAACACATAGATGCCCAGAAAAGCATGTAAAGTAGGCGACTAATGGCTACTATATGTGGAGAATGACTACTTCCAAAAACAGAGACAAATTCGGAAATAGAAACACGTTAATCACAAACAATCAAAGCTTTCAGGATAGTCCCTTCTTCAGTGTTTAAATAATACAACGATTCATTTACTTTTATAATAAAACATGTGACACAGCTAACCAATAATTATCAACAATCAATTAATAAAATATTCATGAAACATACTTAAAATGTTTAAATGCAGTATAATACAATACTAAAACAAATCATTAAAATTATTTTTATAATTGTGTCTGGTTTTTCACTAGAAGTGGTTTAATATTAATGGCATTATTTATTATAATTTAATGGCAGTATTGGTACATAAGAAATCGCGTATTGTATTGACACCATATTCGTTTGGAATGACTGTAAATAAGGAATTTGCAATGTAACTGCAATGACAGGCTGGAAAATTGAAAATATATGTGAAATTATTGAACTAGTATTAACTAAAAATATTTTTATTTTTGATAATGAACTATTTTTACAAATCTCTGGTGCTGCAATGGGCACACCTATGGCTATCATATATGCAAATATGGTTTTGAATCAATGGGAAAATGATTTTATATGCAATACAACCAATACTTATATAGATAATGTATTATTAGATTTGTGTTTGGTTGATGATTTGGAAATGTTTTTTTGATTTGGAAAGGTGAAGAACAATCATTACTGCAATTTGCTGAATACTTAAATGCATCTACTGAGTTTCTAAGGTTTAAAATGAGTTGTTCTAGAACCACTATTACTTATTTAGATGTAAAGATAAATACTCAAAACTAGTATGTATAAAAAAGAAGTACAGGGGAATAGATATACTCATGTGAGAAGCATGCATGCCTCTCATGTGTTTAAAGGCATAGTAAAAGCACAATTTACCAGAGTTAGCAAATTGATTACAGATGATGAAAAATGTAAAGGGCAGCTATTAGAAATGGCCCAAGAATTTAGAGACAAAGGCTATAGGGAGAATTAATATCTAACAATATGAGATACATTATGAATAATAGAACGCAAATAACACGTCCCTATTTTTGTGAACAAGTTGATGATATGAGTGGTAACAATACATGTACCCCCAATGGAAACACGATATGTTATACATATAATCTTAGAACCAAAGATGTTAATTACTGCCACAAACTCAGTGTGCCACTCAAATACAGCCCATAAGGCATAACGTACCCAACACTCTAGTCATAGATGACTCTATAGTCAGGCACACTGATGTTCCACTCACCAGGCTAAACAAGGAGAAAGTTACTGTCAGCTGCCTGTCAGGTGCCAGGATCTGCCACATAACGCACACACTCAGGTCACTTCACAGCAAGTACCAATATGATTCTGTCATTGTCCATGTTGGTGTGAATGACCTAAGATGTACCTCCCTGGACTACATGAAAAGAGACATGGAGGAGCTCTCCGATCTTTTAGCCCAGGCAGGTATGACCCTAGCCCAGAGTAGCATCCTGCCATCACCCAGAATGATACCACAGTACAAGGACAAAATGATGGTCGTCAACAATTCCAGACTCTGGAATAGACTTCCCATACATGTCAAGCAGAGCGCTTATTTGGCCCTCTTTAAAAGGAACCTTGATGATTGGATGGAAGAAAGGAAATTCACCCCGGGGATCACGTCAGTTGCCCTGCTAGACAGAGGTCCAGGGAAGTAAATAGTGTGGGAAGAAATAGCCAGGGAATTGTTATGGCTCGGCTTGTATAGGCCCTAGGGCCAATAGTCTAGTACCAACCTATGAACCTATGAATTGGCTAAACTTTTGGTGTCATTCTAAGGTAATCCAGTATCTGTCTGCCTGGGATGACATCGACAGACCACGATGCTTTGTCAGAGATGGCCTGCACCTATCGCCCTTGGGATTCCGGATACTGGCAAAGGCTCTTACCACCCCTATAATGCCTTTTTAGGCAAGGTTCGAATGACAAATTCACCACCGTAACAAGTACAAGCAAGCAAAATCTGAGGGTAATGCTACTCAATGCTAGAAGTCTAAACCTCAACATGCACTCACTAGAGGCACTCCTTAAAATGGGGAACATCGACATCTGTGCAGTGACAGAGACCTGGTTCAAAGCTCCAGAGAGCAGCCCTGCATTACCAGGCTATAATTCATACCACACCTTTCGGCCACCTAACCCAGACCAAAACACTAAAGGTGGAGGCATGTCCATATTCATTAAGGATATCCACACCTCCAAGCTAGTTGTTCAGCATAATGCATCTGAGATTATGCAAGTTCAACTAACTCTGGGAAAGACTGCAGTCCAGACTGTAGCTTGCTACAGACCCCCCCACCATGCCCCAGGATTCCCACTCCTCTTTTCTTGATACACTGGAAAATATTAGGGTACAACCTAACACCCTAATAATGGGTGATTTCAACTACCCCACCATTAACAGGGAAAACTACTCATGTACCAACACTTTTGTTCAATGTTTTCTTGAATTCATCAATTCCAATGGCTTGGATCAACTTATCCACACCCCCACCAGGGGCAGCAAGATCCTAGAACTGGTCATCACCAACATGGGCGATCGGTGTTTCACAACAGAGGTCAATTTCTCATTGTTCAGATCTGACCACAAGCTAATCACCTAGACATCCACATCCTGCCCCCACCCCCCATTAGGGAAACAACCGTAAAATATTTCTCCAAAGCCAACGTCACGCTTCTTAAGACAGAAGTGGCAAACTTCACAACACCCATGCAGATGGACAATAGAGGTACAACTGCTAAATCCTACACAAATGCACTTTATAAGCACTTACACAAGTGCATGGATCATGCCATCCCTAACAGAACCAACATGCTATCCTCCAAAAAAAAGGAAGCCAATCTAGTGGTCTTCTGCCATAAAGAAAATCTACAACAGAAGAAAGAAACTGTTGCAAAAAAGAGTAAAATCCCATGATTGGAGGAACTCCCTGGTCAGGCTCAGTAAGAAGCTGAGATCCCTCTTAAAATCCTCCAAAGCTAGTTATGAAAACAAAATCGCCACTGATTCTAAAGACAACCGCAAAGCATTCTATAGCTATGTCAAAAATCTCAATGGCAACATTCAGAGCTGCTCTGAGTTATAGCACAATGGCACTAAATATACAGAACCAACTGATACTGCCAACATCCTGGCATATAGGTTCAGTGATAGCATTTACCCCCCTCTCACCCCCTAAAGGCCCATCTCTATACTGGAAGAATACAAAATTCCTGTAATCACAGCTGCACAGGTAAAAACCTCACTCTCCAAAGTCAAGAACACAGCATCCATGGGACCTGACAACATCCCAGGCTGCCTTCTACATGAACTACAGAATAAACTGGCACCCCACCTAAGTACCATGTTCAGTCATAGCCTCACTTCAGGCTTCTTGCCCATTGAATGGTGCACTGCTATGATTATTCCACTCCACAAAGGGGGAGCCACAACAGACCCTGGGAACTACCACCCCATTAGCCTGACGAGTCTGGTCTGCAAGGCCATGGAACGTATCATCATGGAGCTCATAAACAAAGACATTGGAGATCTCCAACCTCTAGACCCCACACAGTTTGGGTTTGTAAAATGCAGATCATGTCTCCTAAACCTGATAGACTTCTTTGAAGCAGTCACCAAAGCCATAGATGAGGGTAAGGTGGTTCACACAGCCTATCTAGATCTAGCCAAGGTGTTCAACACCATCCCCCACTCTGGAATTATAGATAATCTCACTAAACTAGGTATAAATCCCTATGTCACAAGATGGGTTGCCAACTGGCTTACTGACAGAACCCACACTGTGAAAGTAGCAGACTCCAAATCCGACTTCAGACCAGTGACAATTGGAGTACCACAAGGTTCAGTCCAGGGTACTCTCCTGTTTGGTATCTACTTCTCTGAAGTGCAGGCTAACACAGAAGGTCTTTGGCTAGCTAAGTTCTCAGATGACTGCAAACTAGGAGCCATAATCAAAACTCCTAAAGATGTGGACATCCTACAAAAGGGCCTTACTGAGACAGATGCCTGGTGTCAAAGACATGGCCTCAAGCTCAATGCCAAAAAGTGCATTGTCATCCCCTTTAGTAAAAACTCTGTATCCCATGAACTATCACATAGACGGTAGTCTACTTAACACCGAAAGTGTGATAAGAGATCTTGTGACACAGGTGGACAGTAGTCTCTCCTTTGATAATCACATTGCCACAGTGGTCAGGAAATCCTTCTACGTGGCACACCTCATCACAAAAGGTTTCTCATCCAGAAAAAAAGAGGTCATTGCTCCCCTCTACTCATCACTCATTAGACCCATTATAGAGTACAACGCCCCTTTTGGTATGTACCTCACAAGACATCTACAACAACTGGAAAGGCCGCAGAAATATCTCACAAAGAGGATTACTGGCCTCAAACAGATGCCCTATGCAGACCGCCTCAAAGATCTCCAGCTTTACTCAGTCGCACATCGCCTACTCAGAGGTGATCTCTGCCTAACATATGACGCTATTTCAAACCCAGAGCTGTTGGACATGCTCCACTTAAAGAAATCCCAATCCCTCTGAGCTACATGCTCTAGGGACCTAAACCTTGTCACCACAATAAACAAAACATACTGGAGGGATAGATTCCTGTCCCAGAGACTTCCCATACTCTGGAACAGACTACCTATCTATGTCAAACAGAGCTCCTCATTAGCACTCATCAAGAAAAATCTTGATGATTGGATGGGAAATAGGAAATTCACCCTGTGGATAATTTCTGTGGCTCTGCTTGACAGGGGCACAGGAAAATAATTTTCTTGGGTGGCGAAAGCCAGGGTACCTTTTTGGATAAGCTTGTATAGGCCCTAGGGCCAATAGCCTAGTACCTACCTATGAACCTATGAACTATTATCACAAAGAATTGGAGAATATTGATGGCTATGCAGGAAATAATAAATATAGTTGGTTCAAAACCTAAATTTGCATATAGGAATTGTTTGGATCTGAGGAGAAAGTTATGTTATAAAGATTTTAAAAACACTAGTATATTAATAGAGACAACAACGTTTGGTACGTTTCCATGCTACAACTGTAGTTGCTGTGGAAATATTAGTGATAGTCCATATTTTCAGCATCCAGCTACAAAGAAATTGTATAATTTCTATTGTCAGGCAACCTGTAACACAATATTAGTGATGTACTTAGGAACTTGCAGAGAATGTTCATTTTTTTTGTAGGGAAGTGCACATGTAAATTAAAAGACAGAATAATAGAGCACAGATCAGATATTCGTAGAAATGTCAAAACAAATGCATTAGCAAAGCACATAATGGGGACAGATACTAAACATGATTTTAAGTTTAAAGTAATGGAAGTTATCCATAGGAACCCTAGAGGTGGGGATATAAATAATATTTTAGAACTAGCGGAATATAAATGGATCATTAGGTTGCAAGCTAATGTTTTTCCAGGTTTAAATAATGCCATTAATATTAAACCACTTCTAGTGAAAAAACAGACACAATTATAAAAAGAATTTTAATGATTTGTTTTAGTATTGTATTATACTGCATTTAAACATTTTAAATACGTTTCATGAATATTTTATTAATTGATTGTAATAATTATTGGTTGGCTGTGTCACATGTTTTATTATAAAAGTGAATGAATCGTTGTATTATTTAAACACTGAAGAAGGGAGTATCCTGAAAGCTTTGTTTGTTTGTAATTAAAGCATTTCTATTTCCGAATTTGTCTCTGTTTTTGGATATACTCTTCCATTTGGACATAGTTAACTGCAGCATATCCTGTGTTTTATTCTGAGAATGACTACTTAATAGATATGAGAACACAGCTATCTCAGTTTCAATTAGTCATCCAGGAATGTAGGTTCAGGAAATTCTGTTTCTATTTGATACATCCGAGATTCCTGATGATCTAGTAAACCTCAGGGGCTAAAGCTTTCACTGACCCTCAGCAAGCCTTGGACCTTGTACATGCTCTAGCAGTCGAACAGGTGGTGCAACAAAAGAGGCAGAATGAGGGGGAGGTAGAGAGAAACTTCTGCAGATGCTGCTAGAAGGGAACCTGAAAGCCAGATTCCACATATGTGGGGAAAAAGGACATATGAGAGACCTCAGGTTCAGGAATATTATAGAAATAGTATCATTTTTAATTGCCTATTCAAATATCCTAGACAATTAAGAGCTTGTTCATGGCTTAAGAGACAAGAAAGAAAGACTAGGTGATGAATTATTCACAACCATTCCTGTACATAGTACATTTGTAAACCTGGCTAACAAAATTTATGTAATGCTACAGCTTAGACATTTATTTTTGCTCATGAGCCAATGCCTTAGAAAGTAAGTCAACTTGGGGTAATTTGAATGCAGCACAAGTTTCACACACTAGTTAATGCATGATTAGTGGTTGATGTCTTATCTTAGTGGACATCTTTGGGACTCTGAGTTGGTCCACAATAGATAACCTTCATTTTTAGTAAAACCATATAGTTCACAGACACTCAATGCTACTCCACAAGGGTCAAATCAGCCATTCAATGAAGCTCAGATGGTCAGACCTTCATTGTTTTAATGGGGTGAGCTTCATTGGAAGCAATTATTTAATAAAGTGACTTTGTTTTTAACAATCTACAGAGTCCATTTCTTCTCTGAATTGAGGGGCTGGATTGTTGATTTGAACCTTGTGGAATGGTGTTGAGTGGCTGTGAACAACCTGGTTTTATTAGTTTGAAACTGGTTTTGTGGTTTTTAAATTTAGTTTCTATTTGACTAGTTATCTGTTTAGTAAATTAGGGCATAGCTGTTTGTACAGGAATCTGACAACTAAGAGGAGATGAAATATGTTAATTTATTAGTTTAGCTCTGTGACGCCTGTGTACTGGCCCAGCAATCAAGGAGCCTCAATCCTCACCACTAACACCAGTGAAGGGCATCACATATTAATTGTTTGGCAGTGGTAGGATATCCACACCACATATTAATTGGTTGGCAAATACTAACTGGCTTGTAATGGTATGGGTAGAGTGATTTCCTGTAGCTTGTGTACAGTGATCACTGAAGGTGTTTTTGTACTCTAAATCAGCCACGCAGTGAATACTCAGACTTCAGATGACAATTGTTTTATTTCTTTTGTTAGCTTAGCTAGTCAGGGAGAGCAGGCAGCATGTCAACAGAGTTGTACGGAAAGCTGACAAGGAGGCAGCTGGCTGAGATGTGCCAGGCTAGGGGACTGGTGCATGGAAACCTAAGGCAGACCTGATTGCAGCTTTGGTCACAGCTGCATCAGAAAACAGCAACCAGGAGAACAATCAGACTGGCAGTGGAGACATACCACACTCAGAGAATGGACAGCTCAACCTTTCTGTAGAGGACTTAAAAATCCATCTGGAGCTAAAGAGACTTGAGTTGGAGGCCAGGGGTTTGGAACTAGAAGCAGCTGAGAGATTGAGGCGTCTAGAGAGTGATGACTGTGAGAAACTGTGATGGTTGCAGGCTGAGGAGAATGAGAAACTGCTACACCTGGAAGTTGAGGAAAAGGAGGGGCAGAGGCAGCATGAGAAGGAGATGCTGACTCTTCTCCAGAGTCATGGAGGTAATGGGGAAGGGAGTAACTGGACACCAGAAGCACAAAAGGTCAGTACATTTCTTCCGCAGTTTAAAGAGGGGGATAATTTTGATAGTTTTATTCATATGTTTGAGAGGGTATGTAAACAGTATGATGACCAAAGGCTCTGAGTACGGTTCCTGACCCCCTTATTCCATGCTATAGCTGAAACTGTGTTGTCTAAACTTGCTGATTGTGAATATTTTGATTATACTGCTGCTAAAAATCACTTGTTAGAATGTTTTCAGCTAACACCTGAAATGTATAGGTAAAAGTTTCGTGAGCATAGAAGCAAGGCAGATGAAAGTGTGTGTGAATATGTTGCTGAACTGAGGACTTATTTTCATAGGTGGGTGAGTGGATGTCAGGTCCCCACTTTTGAAGGGCTGGCAGACGTTTTGATTTGGGAACAAGCCCTTAGCACTTTGCCTGAAGATCTAGTTAGCTGATAGACAATGTGCTACTTCAGAGGCGTTGGGGAAGAAGGAAGACCTATACCTAGCAAGCAGGGCATCCCTGCACAGGAAAGGGACCCCAGTACTGCTCATGGGTCTAAAGGAACACATGGTGGGCAGCACAGACTGCCCCAACAGAATCTGCCAGTTGCAGGGGAAGCCACTAGTCCAGGTACATGTCCAGGACCTAGGGTTAAATGTTTTGAATGCAACCAGTGGGGCCATGTGGTATACAGATGTCAATGGAGGCAAGGTGGGGAACAAAAGGTGAGAGAGCCAGTAAGTGGGAAAGACAAAATGCCAGTAGTAGGTTGTCTTGAGAAATTAAGGGTACCAAACTACCATCCTGCAGATGTCCTGATAGGGAAGGATTTGGATGAGGCAGTACCATGTGCTTATGCAGTTACACGCAGTCAGGCTAGGAAACATGCATGTGAGTTTGGTAGCCTGGGGGAGACCCAGACAGACTGCATACTTGCAGCCAGGACTGATGAGGTGGTTACTTCAGGGAGGGAGCTACTCTGTAGCAGTGAAACTGAAGGTGAGCCACAGCTGCTTGTGGGTACTGATGTTCACTTGGACAGAGGGACTGCAAAGGTAGAGGTGAGTAGTAGTACCCAGGCTGACAGCGAGGCACCACTGTCAGAAGATGCCAGACTTCCTGTGGAAGGGGAGCTGGGAAGGGTTACAAAGAGTGAGTTGAGACAGGCTCAGCTTTCAGACCTTACATTGCAAGGCCTGAGAGAGGTAGCTAGTGAGGGACCTGATTCTCAAGGGAAGGGGGATGCTGTATACTGGGACAAAGGGTTATTGTATAGAGAGTGGACCCCTGAGGGAGGGTTAGAAGGTGAGAGAGTACAGCAGTTGGTAGTGCCTAGAGCCTACCATCTGGCGCTTCTAGCCATAGTCCATGATATTCCCTTTGCAGGTCATATGGGCATAAAGCATACAAGGAGACATATTATGCAGAACTTCTACTGGCCTGGGATTTCCAGAGATGTAACAAGGTACTGCAGAACCTGTGAGCAGTGCCAAAAGGTAGGCAAGGCAGGAGAGAAAGTGAGAGCTCCTTTGATGCCTTTGCCTGTGATCTAGGAGCCATTTCAGAGGGTAGCTATGGATATTGTGGGGCCTCTGAGTATCCCAAGTTCCACAGCGAAAAGGTATATCCTAGTAGTAGTAGATTGTGCTACAAGATACCCTGAGGCAGTGGCTCTGTCCTCCATTGAGACAGAAAAGGTGGCAAATGCTTTATTATAGATTTTTGGCAGGGTAGGTTTCCCAAAAGAAATGCTGACTGACAGAGGTGCCAATTTCATGTCGGACCTGCTGGCTTGTCTGTGGAAGTTCTGTGGGGTGAAGCACCTGAAGATCACCCCCTACCATCCCCAGACTAATGGTCTGGTTGAGAGGTTAAACTCTATGATCAAATCCATGCTACAGGCATTTGCAGACCAGTTTAAGAGGGAGTGGGACAAATATTTGCCCCATCTGTTGTTTGCTTACAGAGAGGTTCCCCAGGAATCCACAGGTTTTTCACCCTTTGAGTTGCTGTATGGGCATAGAGTGAGGAGACCTCTAGATTTAATTCAGGATGAGTTGAAAGGTGAGTGTGAACCTCACAAGGAGTCTGTTGTGGCATAATTCCTAAACCTCAGTACAAGGCTCAGGGAACTCATGGGCTTGGCTCAGGAGAACCAGGCAGAAGTGCAACAACAGAAAAAGGTATGGTATGACAGGACTGCTCGAGCTAGAGAGTATGCTGTAGGGCAGTAGGTAATGGTTATCATTCCTGTCAGACACAACAAGCTGCATGCAGCTTGGGTGGGACCCTACAAGGTGGTAAGAAAGGTAAGTGATGTTAACTACATGGTGGAACTGCTAGGCAGGAGGCAGGGGCACAAATTGTACCATATTAACATGATGAAACCTTACCATGATAGGGAGGCTCTTGTGCTGAGCATCTGCAGTGGATTGCAGGAGGAGTCTGAGGGAGATCTGTTAACTGATCTCCTCAGTGGGGCTTGGACTGACACCTCAGAGAAAGGGGTAGCAATGTCCCAGCAGCTATCTCCTACCCAGGTTTGAGAAATCCAAGCAGTGTTACAGGAGTTTGGGGACATGTTCACTGGGAAACCAGGGTGCACCCACCTGGTACAGCACCAGGTGGATACAGGACCGCAAAGGTCTATTAGGCATTCCCCTTATAGGGTGCCTGAGAGAGTTAAACAGACTCTGAGGGAGGAGATACAGGAGATGTTGGAACTAGTGGTGATTCAAGAGTCCAACAGTCCCTGGGTCTCCCCAGTGGTGCTGGTGCCAAAGAAGGATGGCAGCACCAGGTTCTGTGTGGACTACAGGAAATTAAATAGTCACACAATGTCAGATGTTTACCCTATGCCTAAGACAGATGAAGCCTTAGAGCAGCTGGGTGGGGCTAAGTATCTTACAACCATTGATTTTACCAAGGGTTACTGGCAGGCACCCTTGACTCCCAGTGCTAAAGAGAAGTCAGCCTTTGTGACTCCTTTTGGCTTGAGTTCACAAAGATGCCCTTTGAGATGGAAAATGCCTCAGCCACTTTCCAGAGGCTGGTAGATCATATCCTAGCAGGACCAGGAGGGTTTACCCTTGCTTACCTAGATGATATTGACATCTACAGCCATTCCCGGCAAGAGCACAACATGTCAGGGAGGTGCTGGGCAGACTACAGAGGGCAGGGTTGATCATTAAGCTGAACAAATGTCAGGTGGGTATGACACAGGTCTCCTACCTGGGACATAGAGTGGGGAGTAGTAAGATCAGGCCAGAACCTGCCAAAGTAGATGCCATTCAGGCATGGCCTGTACCTGTGATCAAAAAGCAGGCGAGGGCATTCTTAGAGACAGCAGGGTACTACAGAAAGTTTGTCCCCAGTTATAGTACCATAGCTGCTCCCATCACAGACCTGACAAGGAAGAACAGGCCAGATAAGGTACTGTGGACCACAGCCTGTGAGCAGACATTCCAGAAGCTTAAGGAAGCTATGGAAGAACCCCCTTTGTTAGCCAGTCCAGATTACAGCAAATAATTTGTTGTGCAGGTGGATGCTTCAAACCATGTGGTGGGGGCTGTACTTAGCCAGATTTCTTCAGAGAGAGAAGAACAGCCAGTGGTTTATCTCAGTCATAGGCTCCAACCCAGGGAGGAATGCTATGCAGCTTTAGAAAAGGAATGTCTAGGAACAGTATGGGCACTGCAGAAACTTCAGCCTTATCTATATGGAAGAAAATTCACTGTAGTGACAAATCATGACCCCCTAACATGGTTACACAGAGCCAACCAGCAAAATGCCAAGTTGCTAAGATGGAGCCTAGGGTTGCAAGCATATGATATGTCAGTGCAGCTCCACAGTGGGATTAGCAATGCCAACACAGATGGGCTCTCAAGACAGGGAATGAGGTAAGGTATACTCAGATAGAACTAACCTTCTCAAGCAATGTTTCTCGAGTCACTTGATAAACTAGCTTGAGTTCTCTAGGGGGGAGATGTATGAAGATAGGTAAAGGCTGCCAGCCTAGCCAGATAGAATTTTTTAGATAATTTTGTCATTTGTAAATATTAATGTAAGCCACAGGCTTGTTCTCTTAAATGTGAAAAGACTGCATTAGATATTAAACTGCAAAAAATGTAACAACAGTGCACTCTGCTGTAAGAAAGCTAAGTCACGCATTTTATGATGGTCTTTGATGTCAAAATTTGGAGACAATATGTCTGGATGAAGTAATTCTGCCTATTGTTTTGAGGCCAGAGTTAATGGCTAGAATTTACATGTATAATTTCTTTTATTGCTCTGGTTCCTGACCAGCTGCAAGATCAAAGGGGCCATTAACCTCTGAGTTCAGTTAGCCTGGAAACCAGAAAGAAATTATGTAATCTGAAATTAATCAGTGGTACTGTGTTATCAATTTAAGGACAGAAAGAATGAGAGAATTTAGCATTTGTCTTGAGAACATCCAACTCACCACTCTGCCTGTGTCTATATGTAAGTAGGATTTTTGAACTGTGTTTTCTCTTAGATATAGCTAGAAAATAGGAAGATTAGACTAGTTTGTTTTTCTGGGCAGCCATGGTGGTGCAGCAGTTAGCGTTGTCGCCTCACAGCAAGAGGTTTTCCAGTTCGATTCTCGGCTGGGATGCCTTCTGTGCGGAGTCTGCATGTCCTCCCTGTGGTCACGTGGGTTTCCTCTGGGTGCTCCAGTTTCCTCCCACATCCCAAAGACAGGCTGTAGGTGGACTGGACACTCTAAATTGGCCCTAGGTGTGAGTGCGTGTGTGTGAGTGCCTTCTGTGGAAGGTGGGCACTGGGCTGGCAACCTGACACCGTAAAACTCCACTGACAATCATGAGCAGACAGGTGATCCACTGTGGCAACCCCTAATGGGGAAAAGCCGAAAGAAGAAGAAGAAGAAGACTAGTTTGTTTTTCTGTGATGTCAGAACTTTTCTACGGTATTATTTTAAGTATTTCTCTGTGATCTCTGAACTCTTGACTAGCACTGTGTAGTAAAAAGTAATGTCTTGTGTTTTTATTATTTATTATTAAATATTTTAAACCTTTCAACTGTGGCTGTTTTGTGTAGAGATAATTTAAGCTCTAAGAGTGCATTGCATGTACATAGTGATACTGTACCAAGTCACTCCAAATAAGTCTTGACTGTTTGGTTGCACTTACCATTTGGATAATAATATTGCACAGTATAATTGGATACCCTTTCATAAGGGCCTTTGAGTAGCTGATAAATACTAGTGGGTGGTGGCAAGTGGTACTACTGTATAGTCTGGGTAAAAGGGGCACAGCTGGATAACCTGTGCCAACCTTCCCCAGGAGTGTATGTGTGGTTGTATAATCTCTTATCTCAAAGTGTGTGTGTGTGTCAGCTACTTGGGCAGGGACATGAAGCACTGTTTAGACAGAGAGGGTGCTGCAGGTTTTAGCTTGCCCACTAGGCTGAGATCTGGACCCTATAGCTGTGCCAGTGGGGAGTCTTATTGGGAACCTGGAGAGAAAGGGAGAAACCAGCCCCAAACTGACTGTGATCTCTGTGTGCTCTTAAGGGAAATTGTACTTTACTGTGTGTGTATTTATTATTCTTTCCCTATATACAGACGCCCCTCACTGGTGTTATTGGTGAGGATTGAGGCTCCTTGATTGCTGGGCCAGTGCACGGGTGTCACAAGCTCATCCACTGAATGTCATTTACTACTGCACAGTCGTGGGTAATAGGTGGAAGTTTTACTGTAAAGTATATTGCACCATTACAAAACATTAACATTTTGTAAAGAGCATCTTCAGACTCATTTGCTATTATAGCATACCCAGACGGAAATGTTGGTATTACAACAGAGAGTGCGTGATTAGTATTTCAGCTTCACAAACAAACTGGTATATCTTCCTAACCAGTACCTTTCATTTTTTGGCTTACCTGTTTTAGTATACTGTCTACATAGTCTTGGATGGATAACTTACTCTCAGTTGCATTACCCAGATACTTAGAAATATCCATTCCCCAGAAATCCAATCATACTAGCAATATAGTTCAGATTTTAGTACTTCCATAGAAGCATTTAACAAACAGCATGGCTTTTGTTTTAAACCTTTAAGTACTGACAAAGGGAACTGAAACCTGATTGAATGAAGCATATTAAGGATGCAAGAGCATGTGAGTTTCATGTGAGAGTTGAATAATCTACATATTATATGACTGAAACTTCTGCATATTTGTACACATTGCATAGGTAAATAAGAACAATAATAATGGCTTTGCTGTAGGAAATTTGAGTATACTTATCTTTACCTAGTAAGGACACAAATTACTTTTTAGTATCATCTGATAAGTAGGTCCAAATCAAAACATTTGCTTGCTCTCCTATCAGCCTAGCAAACTGAATGCTTTCAGGAGGACTAGAAATATTGCCTGTGTAATTTTATTTGTCCAGATTAGTGAAGGTGCAGTCACTTAGATTAGCGGCAGGTATTTCAGTGCAGTGGTAAGCCCTGGATCCATGCTGAACTGAGACAGGATATTATAGTTTATTAGATATTCTGCTAGTTTGTGCACTTTCTTTACTCCCCCATATCTGTCAACTGTAAATGCAACAAATCTAGACAAAGCCAAAAATAATGGGGAAAAGGCCCCAAAATTAAGGGAAATTTTAAATATTACTCTTATAAACTGAGAAACCTGACATGCCAAAAGGTTTTGGGTTAGCACCCATTTTCTGAAGAATATAAAGTCTGAAACTCAAATGTTTGTTATTATTTTTGCGACATCAATCTTCAATGATTTGCAGAAAACCACAAATTTTATGAGAGACGTACCAAACATAAGAGGCAAAAATCTGGATAGTTTGTGAAAATCTAGACAGTTGAAAGGTATGACTGACCCATAAAATGTAGCCACTGAGTGATCATCAGCTTTTGGAATGGGTAAGATCCTCATATTCTTCCAAATATCAGACACCTTGTTTTCCATGTAACGACTCGTTTTTTATCAGTACACTATGTTGATAGGCAGTGTAGGATCATATGAATCCGATGTGTACAGGTGGGAGGTTTGTAGTGGAGGATGAACTGGATGTCTCTGTCATAGCAACTACTGCAGCAGTAATGATAGGTTTAGCAGAGAAAGATGGGTAAAAAGACTACTATGTATCTTTGTAGGCATTTGGTTTTCCAGAAGCAAGCATACGTCCATCAGTTTCAGAGGCAGAATGTGTATGAAGGTAGTAACAGTTTCCTGATGCATGATAAAGGAGAAAGGGTTCAAAGTACAGTTAAAGATCCTGCATGTCATGAATGAACCAGCTGTTTTGACATCCTGTGTTTTCTGCTGTCCAAAACTATCCCCGACCTAATTGAGAAAAAGAGAGCAGAGAAGAGGTAAAGGGCAAATCAGTAGCAGCATCAGTACCAAAATGCCAGAAATGGAAGTCCTCACAATGAATCATTTTATATTAACTCTGCACTAGAGTAACACAATGTTAGTTTATATCAGTCAGTGATGTGTAGAGATGAATCCACCCTCATTGGCCAGATCAGAGGTGTAGAATCACTTCCTAGAACTAGATTTTTAAGCCATGGCACTTTTGCTAACTGAAGTATCCAGAAAGGTAGCTCATATTTAATCAAGTTTTAGGACATGTTGATCTGCAAAACCACAATAAATTCAAATCTCATATTAAAAGGACTCTGCCCTCATTGGGGCCCAGTGCAGGATTTATCAGAAGTCCCATTTTACGTAACAAAAGGATGAAAAATGGTCTGCATAAAGTGCTTTAAAATTATAAGCAAAAAGTGTTTCTTCTGCCCTGTAGAATCTTGTACTCACAGACACCAATGGCACAAATTGTAGAATGGAAAAATGACCTGTCCTTTGTTTCCCTTGGAGAGGTGTATATTTCTATAACATAAACTATAATCTGGTAGGTTTTCCATAAAGCAAATGGGTTTTGATTCCTTGTTAATCAAGAGTGTATATATACTTCTTGCTGCTTTGTTCCTAATACATTTTCCATTGTTACATTAAAATTAGTCTATCAGATTATACCTAAGCCACAAATAAATTCAAGTGGAAGAATGTAACACATGGAACCATAATCATGTGTAAATTAATATATTCAACTACAATGGTAACTAACGGTAACTAATGGTATAACTAAGCAGCGAAATGAAGTCCGCACACAGAAAGGAACATCACACCATATATTTGTCCCTCAGCCAGTAGTCAGATCCCTTTACTTCACTTACATTTATAAATTCATTCTTTAATTACCTTCGCAATCTAATTTATATCCCAGTACTCAGTGGATGTAAGGCAGATAATCTAATCCTGAATGGGGCAATGGTCCATTGTAGGATGTGCTGACACACACACGCACACACACACACACACACACACACACACACACACACACACACACACACACACACACACACACACACACACACACACACACACACACACACACACACACACACACACACACACACACACACACACACACACACACACACACACACACATGTGCACACACACACACACACACACACACACACACACACACACACACACACACACACACACACACACACACACACACACACACACATACACACACACATTCACACACACACACACACACACACACACACACACACACACACACACACACACACACACACACACACACACACACACACACACACACACACAGACACACACACACACACACACACACACACACACACACACACACACACACACACACACACACACACACACACACACACACACACACACACACACACACACGCGCACACACACACACACACACACACACACACACACACACACACACACACACACACACACACACACCTTGTAGACAACCACCAGTTCATATACAGTATGTCTTTAGGATGTGGGACTCAGGTAGGCAGAGCACCTGCCAAAACCCCACAAAGACATGGAAGGACAAACACACTCTACAAAGAATGTGGCTCTGCAGAAAACTGAAATGGAGAACCGAGTGTTGCCAGGAAGCAGCACAACAAACAGTTCTACTTCAAAAAAGATGGCCACTTTTTCTCAGGTCATAAAAAAAACAAAAAGTTTCTTCTCGCAGCTAGCACTTCCCCATTAGATATTTGTCATTTGCAGGTTTTCAAGGAGGGAGACGATGTAGCCTGCAGTGTGTTTCTCTTAGAATCCATTGTCGTTCAAACTCTGAACGTCATTATGCTTTTTGAGGAAGTGGCATCAGTACTTGATGAAAGACTTACTGTAAATGTTGTTCAGTTAGACCATGTTAAACCCTTCAGTGCTGCTCCCTCCAATGAAGTCACAGAGAAATTAATGAATCTAAGTGCCAGTACTTATGTAAGTGACTTAACAACACAGTACAGCAGCATAGCAGGTCAAAGTGTCTGTGTGTGCATGTGTGTGTATGGGGACCCTCTGTTAGCGTTTACTGAAATGGCTAACAGTGTATCACTGTGCTATGTATTGGGGCCCATTCTCTTTAGACTATTCTTTGCAGGTATAAAATAGGAAGTGATCAATGGGAATAGCAAACTATGCTGATGATTGCAAATTAGATTACACACTAATTTGTCTATAGAAGATCTTTTTCAGGGCAAGTTAGAAAAATACTGCTGTCTTTGCAATACGGTTTCCTTTAATGTAAGCAAATGTAGCAACATATTATATATATATATATATATATATACACACACACATATATATCTATATATATCAAGTATACAGATAGTTTTTAATACTACAGAGCATGTGTTGGTAGTTTAGGGAAATCATTGCCTCTGCAGTACTCTCCATTAATTCCTTTTATCACCAAATCCAATAACGTTGTTCGATTCTGTAGTCTTGGCACAATACAGCTACAGAATGTACTAATAGGAAAAATTACAGGGTTGGAAAAAGTGATTTACTCAGACAGGCAAGGAGTGTTGCCATTGTACTCAGTATCTTATAGGCTTAAGGCAGTACATGATGTAGTTACATTTGGAAATGTGTGGGAAGTTGTTGGAGTATTACTTGATCAAGAAACCTATTGATGAAAATAAACATTAGCAAAATAAATAAATAAAAAATAAAACAATGGAACTAGCCTGTTTTGCTTAATGCAGCTTGGTCAAATATTGAAATCAACAAATCAGCTCAAAATTTGCCTGGAATATCTAAGGGACAGGGGATATTTTAGAGTAGTCTTTCTTTTTACCAACAAGGAGTGGCAACCTAGACGTTGATTATAATAAGTAACATGGGTACATAAGGTGTCTGGCATGGGGAATGTGGGAGACTTCATGCAAAAGTTATAAGCCAGAAGACCTGGCCAAATTATCAGTAAATTTCATGACATGGATTTGAAAAAAAAAGGCAGTTTATATACATAACAAAAAATCAGTTATGGTTTTACAATAAGCCTGTTTATTGTCAGGTTAAGCTACTCACTTATGGTATTTAAAAATATCTTAATGGATTTAAGACAAACAGAAACTTAAAAAAACACCTTTTCAAAAATGCCTGGTGAATACTTTAAATCCGAAGACATTATCTGAAATCTGTTCCAACTAGCTCTCACCCCGCTGCCCTCCAGCAACTTCTCTTCTTTGTGCATGGCAAATAACTGCCAGTCCACTTCTTTCACCTTAACCGGCTACCTCTCTCCCCTAATTAACCTATTTAGCTCAACCTATTTTTGGTGTTCTGCAAATACTCCTGTACATACTGTAAAAACAATTTGTTGTAAACATGTGTATGTTATTAGTTTTACTAAATTCGCATAACATCTGCTAGTTTGTTAATCTCTTAACTTTCTGCCAATGAATAAATATGTTTTCTTGAATGAGCTGTCAGTTTTTTTATGCTAAACAAAGTCTGTTGTTTAATATTGTCTGAATGCATCTTTTCCTTTCCTCACTTTGTACTCTCCTGGGCATAACCTGAAAATGATCCATTTGGATCAGTACCCTATTGCGATCAACAATGAATAAATAACAATATAAATATCAATAAATAAATAAATAAATGTATGTGGGGTAATGTACTCACACTTCTTTAGCACCGATAAATCACAAGTTTCATATTGCAGCTTATGAATCTCTCTCATTTTAATCGTTTCTAAAACGTGGTGCATTTGACTTCCACATGTACCCATGTGAACACAGTGCATAATTTATCTGCACTGCTATTAGCTGCTATTGTACTATTATTAATTATATTATGGTTGTCAATTGCCTGCATAGTATGAAACTATTTGTAAAGCTCAGCAAAACCTGAGTAATGTGGGAATCACTACAGTTTTGTGAGAAGAATATTTTGTTAGTTCTTGGGAAATCCATTCAGGCAAATATGTAGGCAGGCATACACCAAGTTCACCATGACATCTACTTTTCAACCTTTACTTATTTTAGTTCGGGGATCCTGATGCAGTGATAATAGCTGCATCCCATAGTCATGAATTCTTTCATCAACTCTGTAATTTTTTTAATTGTACTGAAAACTAGTTAAAAATAATTATTTAATGCAGAAAAATAAGGGCTCCAGTGACAGGTACTTTACAGAATGGTAGGTGGAGGGGATACATTCTGGTAGATGGTGTTCTTTGGTGTGTGATTTGGCATACAGTTCCAAAACTCCTGGCTATAACCCTATCTTAAAGCATATGACTGCTTTGTTAGAGAAGAAAGACACTACGTTTTTCATTATGAATAATTTGTTGGGAGAATTAATCACAGTCTTGAGAGGATTATTTTAGCAGACTGTGACCTTTTTAATTGAGATACAGACTTATACAGCTGTCTGTAAGCTGTAATTTAGACGTACTCAGCTGTCTGTGATCTGTGATTCAGACTGACTTGTTCACGAGTGGTTTGTGAGCTGTAATTCAGACAAAGACGTTACTCAGCAGTACATGAGTGGAATTCATTCCACCTTTCTATGCAGGTGAAAACAGATAAATAGTGGTTTTAGTGTGATTTTTAATTGTGCCTGAAAGTAATTGACTTTGGATGTAATTTGGTCCAAATGAAAAGTCATTATTCTACATGCATTGCTCAGAAGGCGAGTTTATGGAAACCTACTTTAACGCTGCTGAAACTAGAAATATCTATAGAATACACAATTCATTTGGCTGAACTGTGTATAAGGCAAGCACAAAAAAAAATTGCTTTTTGTTGAGGGCCAATGACGCTCGTCCAGTCAGGATAAAACAGACGTTTCTGGGTTCAGTTCAAGCTGTTTTATAGCACACAAACGCATCAGGAATGAGGCTTTGTAACTTAAAACTTAAATAAACCTATAAACAGACTGACTACCACACTCATACTCTTCTCTCAAAATGGCACGCTCTGTTCTGCATCCTCTCTCTTTGAGAAATAGCTCATACATCAAATGACAGTATTCAATGACATGCAATTATACAGAAATGATCTTTTGACATGCAGTTATACAGAACTAATTCTTTGACATGCAGTCATATAAAATCAAAAATCACAAAGAAAAGCTTGCACCAAAACCACGAATGACTAAAAACTCCTTTAATGGTAGCTAGTACACCAAATAACAGTACTTTCACAGATTTAAATCTGCTTCCTCAGGCTTCACAATACAGCTTTGAGTTTGTTTGTTTATCTTTTCAACTTTTCCTGATTAGGGGTCACCACAGTGGAACTCTAGCTCGCTAATGATTGGCAGTCGATTTTTATGGTGCCAAGTTGCCAGCTTGACACCCAACCTTCAGCGAAGGCACACCCATTCACGCATGTCTTTCGGAGGAGGCCACTTGACCATGGGGAGGACATGCAGACTCCACACAGAAGGCACTCCAGCCGAGAATCGAACAGGGAAACCTCTTGCTGTGAGGCAACAACGCTACCGCGGTACCACCGCGGCTTCTCAATTCTGTTTTATAGTGATCCATTAATCAGACAATTAATGTCTTAAAGGTCAACAGATTAATTTAACACAATTATGCAAATATGTCAGCTCTGGTTTTAAAGAAAACACTTCATTTAAGCCAGGAGCTGCACGAGCCCTAAAAAATAAAATCCATTTATTCTCACATCTTTCAGTTTTATTTAAGATGTCACCACCCCCACCACAATTTTGAACTTGCTCTAAAATGCAAAATTTAAAAGAATGTCCAATATCTTTCTCTTATATATGTTTGTATAGTGAGTTTGTCAAAACCTGTCTTTTAATTTCTGACATGTGACTACTAATACTTTTTTTAACATTTGGTTTGTCTTTCCTATATAGAAAGATGTACATTGACTACACTTAACCATTTACACAAGATATTTAGTTTTACATTTACCACTAGCTTGTAAATAAAACTCTGTATTTCTAATAGGGTCAGTAAAACTTAGACCAGTATATATATAAATATATATATATTTACATAAAAAACATTGATTACATATTTAGAATTTGAAGGTGGTATAAACGTACTTCTGTGTTTATACTGTTTACGTGTACATGAAACATTATTAGCATCCTGTTGAAAGAAAATCTTTAAATTTAATTTACGAATAAAAAGTTTAAAATCAATAATAGTTTTTGAGATGTCAACTGATTTAGTACCTAGTCATAATGCCCGTCAAGATTTTAGTTATATTTTAACCTATGACCAGAACACGCCAGCTATAAAGCAAATTATTGAGAAACACTGGTCCATACTCTCGCATATTCCAGAATTAAGAGATATCAGTTTGAAGAGACCATCTTATAGCCATAGAAGAAGTTTAAATCTAAAAAATAAATTATTCTATAAAGAACAATGCAAGCTGAATATGTCCAATGTTAATAGTAAGGGTACTAAAAATTTAATCAATGTTCTTATACTGGTCTAAGTTTTACTAACCCTATTAGAAATACAAAGTTTTATATAAGAGCTGGTGGTAATTGTAAAACTAAATATCTTGTGTACATGGCTAAGTGTACTCTATACATCTTTCTACATAGGAAAGACAAAATCAAATGTTAAAAAAATGAATTAGTAGCCACATGTCAGAAATTAAAATACAGGTTTTGACAAACTCACTATACAAACATATACAAGAGAAAGGTATTGCACATTCTTTTAAATTTTGCATTTTAGAGCAAGTTCAAAATTGTGGTAGGGGTAGTGACATCTTAAATAAAACTGAAAGATGTGAGAATAAATGGATTTTATTTTTAGGGCTCATACAGCTCCTGGCTTAAATGAAGTGTTTTCTTTAAAACCAGAGCTTACATATTTGCATAATTGTGCTAAATGAATCTGTTGACCTTTAAGACATTAATTGTCTGATTAATGGATCGCTATAAAACAGAATTGACTCAAAGCTGTATTGTGAAGCCTGAAGAAGCAGATTTAAGTCTGTGAAAGTATTGTTATTTGGTGTACTAGCTACCATTAAAGGAGTTTTTATTCATTTGTGGTTTTGGTGCAAGCTTTTCTTTGTGATTTTTAATTGACTGTTTGTTTAGCAGCACCAATTCATTGGTAAGACAGCTCATCTTCTCTTCATCACACAAAATCAGACACATATAAAACAATCATGTCCAGATTGCTGTGTATTTCACACTAAGTCTAGAAATATGACTTGATTGTGTAACATAAAAATCAGAATTCGCTCTAGCAATGGGGACTGTCTTCGAGGAATGTTCAACTTTGGGGACATCTGGGACATCATCAGGAACAGGAATGGATACTGAGACATGTTCTTTGGTATGAACATTGTGGGTCTATATTAACTCACCAAACGCTTAAAAAAGCGAACAGTGATTGATCGACCCTATGTAAGTGAAAGCTTACAATGTCGAAGTGTCAGAATAGAGATTTTTTTCCAAGGGAAAAAAAATCACTGTTCCAACAAAAAAAATAAATAAAAATCAATTTCAAACATTACATTAAGTGGGGGCTTCGCCCCACACACTCCCCTACTTAAATATACCAACTACGAGATGGCACTACAGTGTCGAAAACGGCAAAGTACCGAAGCGGCCAAACTAATTCTTTCCCAGGGAAAGAATTCGCTTAACAGCCACTTCGATATTTTGTGTTTTCAGCCTTTTAAGTTCGGCCAAGATACATTTGAAAGAATGTGTCTTCGGTCTTCTAATATAGACCCGAACATTGTCAGGGTTGTTATGAGATCTAGAGTCTGTATCATAGGTATGATGCTGCGATATTGTTTCTGATACAGGAAGAAGATGCCTGCAGTTTCTTCTGTATTCTATACCCTCAGATTCCACTAAGTAGGATCTCGGCTTGGTACATATACCTCTCACTTGACCAATTCGATCAAAGCCTTTTGCCATTTGCATCCTCACTGTCTCTCCTTCTTTTAACGGATGAAGAAATCTGCTCATTTTATCATAGCTGGACTTCTGAGAAGAATGCTTTGTAAAAAGTTGGTCTTTGATTGCTTTGTTGTTTTTAGCATTAGGCACCAACAAACTAGAACTAATAGGCAAGGTTATTCTGGTTTGCCTAGATAGGAGTCTCTGAGCAGGCGAGCCAAATACGTTGTTATGGGGTATATTTCTGATACTAAGTAAATTCAAGAAGATATCAGTATTGTCACACTGTGACTTCTCTAGTAATTGCTTTGCACTCTGTACTGCATGTTCAGCAAGGCCGTTTGACTGTGGGTATTCAGGACTACTAGTAACATGGATAAAGTCCCACTGTTTTGCAAATCTCTGAAACAATTGACTGGTAAACTGGGTACTTTTGTCAGAAATAACATTGTGTGTACTACCTTGGACTGAGAAATGATGTTTCATCTTAATAATAACAACACTCAATGTAGGTTAGGTAGCAAACTGATCTGATACCAGTTTGAATAAGAATCTACCAACACTAAGTAATGATGATTGTTCCACTCAAATATGTCAGTGGCTACTGTTGACCAAGGTAGTTCAGGAATATGGCTTAGTTGAAGTGGCTCTTTTTGCAAATATAGCTTAGTACTATTACATACTGAACAAGAAGAAAATAAATTCATCATTGTCGTTTGATAGAGAAGGCCAAAATACTAGTTGCCCTCACCCTTCTTTTGGTATAATTGGAATATGGGTGGCCACAATGCAAAATCTGAATGTATTCATGTTGTAAGGAAGTAGGAACAATAACTTTGGGAACTTTGAAAATGATACCATCTTCCATCAGCATCTCATCTCTGTATGGAAAATAAGGTTGTACTTCTGGCAGTACAAAGGATTGCTTTGATGGCCATCCTACATTGATGAAGTGGTTGAGCTTTTGCAAAATTGGATCATTCTTTGTATGATTTCTCAGCTCATCAAGTCTCGTGGTAGAAAAAGTATGCATTTCCATGACATCAAAGTCAAAATTCTGCGCATCAAGCTGTTCCATGGTATTTCTGGGTGATCTGGATAAGGTATCAGCCAGATAAAGAATTTTATCTTTTGTATAGACCATTTTGAAATTGTACTTTTGTAATCTGAGCATCATTCTTTGTAGTCTTGCTGGAGCTGAATGCATAGGCTTCTTTAAAACAGTGACTAGATGTTGATGGTCAGTTTCGATTTGGATAGCTTGGCCATAAATATAATCAGGGAACTTCGAACATGCGAACACAATTGCCAAAAGTTCCTTCTCAATTTGAGCATACTGCATCTCAGTTTGGGTAAGAGTTCTAGAAGTATAAGCAACAGATCTGCACTCTTGAAGAATAACTGCACCAAGACCGAACTTTGAAGCATCACAGTAAAGAACTACTGGTTTGTGGACATCATAGTACCTTAATGTAGGAGGGTTGGCAATTTGCTGCTTGAGGTTATCAAATGCTCTCTGATGCTGTTCTAACCATGACCAGGCAACATTTTTGTGTGTCAGCTCTCTTAAAGGCTTTGATAACACGCTATAGTTAGGGATAAATTTGCCCAAATAGTTAACCATACCAAGGAAATGATGTAAGGCCTGGATATTGTTTGGAGCTGGCATGTCAAGAATGACTGCTTGTTTAGAAGGGTCTTGTCATAAGCCTGTACTGGTAAATAAATGACCTACATAAGTAACTTCTGGTAGTCTGAATTTGCACTTCAGAGGATTAAGCTTCAAGTTCACTTCATGCGATCTGTCCAGAGCATTCCTGAGGTTTCTTTCATGCTCTGCTTCACCATTGCCTCCAACTAGTAAATCATCAACTATTATTGCACACGGACAGCCAGAAAACATTTTCTCCATTGCATGCTGAAAAACTTCACTGGCAGAATTTATTCCAAAAGGCATTCTGGGGAATCGGTATCTACCAAATGGAGTACCAAATGGAGTCAGTAGTGAAGATTTGTGATCAAGCATTACTTGCCAAAATGAACTCTTTGCATCTAAGACAGAAAAAACAGTGGCATTTGGCAGGAGGATGGCAATCTCCTCAACTGTACGCATAGGATGATGAGGTATCTTTAATGCCTTGTTCAAGTCTCTTGGGTCAATGCATATTCTGATTTCATGTGAATTTTTCTTATGAGCAGCTACCATGGAAGACACCCACTCAGTTGGTTTTGTGACTGGAAAAATCATATCTTGCTGCACCATTTTGTCTAAATGGACCTTGACTTTGTCCTGCATAGCTATTGGAACTTTCCTTGCTGATCTGACCACTGGACTGACCTCTGGGTCAACTTTCATGGAGTACACAACTGGAAGTTTGCCTAGCTTGTCATCAAAAACATCAGCATACTCTGAGAAAATAGCGTCACTGATGCTGGAACTGGGACATGTGTGTACATGATGTACTTCTTTGGTAAAAGAAAGCAGTTTCATTTTTAAACTGTCTCTGAGACTTTTAATGACTGTACAGGTCTTTTTAATACATAAAACTGCAAGCTGTAACTGTTCCCAACTGAATAGCATGAAAGCACTAGTGAGCCTTCAGTTTGAATCTCTTCACCTCCATGAGCAACAAGCTTCGCACAATTAACCAAATTAAGTTGCTCACCACTCACTCTAGCAAATGTTTCTGCAGACATTACATTACATTTTGAACCAGTGTCCACTTTGAACTCTGTGGGTTTACCATTGATCAGGACAGTATAAAATACTTTGTTCTTTGCCAACAAATCTTCTGCATTAATCTTTTCACTGACAACTGATATGCCATCTAATAGAAAGTAGGCAGCTTTCTACATGATCAACTTGCTTTTTTGAGTGACCCATACTTCTCGAGTGTACCTTATTGCGTGGAATGCTCCTCATTTGGGGTCTGAAAAAGTTCATGTTCCTCGAAGTTCCACATTGATAGGGTCTGCACACATTTAGTGTTAGCAGCATTTTTACTGATATAAATGGTAAATAGAACTGAATCATATTATTTCATTAAAAGGCTTGTTCTATAAGTAAAAATATCACATTTTAGCCATCCTATGAGCTTCCTAGATGAAGTTGTTAGTAAGCCATTAGTAAGTGTTTTACATTTTGCCCATTTGTTCCATATTATGAGAGGCAGTGTTCCTCATTTTGGAGATGGAAGGTTGAGAGTTATGGAGTGACCTTTCTTAATAACTGAATAAGGCTTGCTTGATTTACAAAACTTTTGAAAGTGGTTCCATTTGTTATGGCCCCACAATTATGACAGTTAACAATAAGATTTGACTTGGGTTTTGCTGACTCACCCTTATACTGCACTGTCTGCATGTCCTTTTTTCTGAGCTAGTCTTAGAGCTTGCTAGAAAGGTATGGCTCCTTCTAGGGGAACCCACAGGGGTTGCAGCTGCTATGTGCTTAGGCCTGTTTCTGCTTGCCATGTGATGCATGCTGTCTACGCTTGCTCAAGAGGTTGCTGAAACCATGTTCTTATCACTTGCAAACATACTTGTGTGCCTTTCTGTGAGCTCATGGATTTGACAAATCTCTATAGCTTTGCTTAACAGTAAATCACTGTCACTAAGCAAAATCTTTCTTACTGTAGCATTATTAACACCGCACACAAGCCTGTCCTTTATTAACTCATCTTTCAAATCACCAAATCTGCATGTTTTAGCCTTATTTCTCAAATCAGTGACATAAGCTGCTATCACTGCAAAAGTTTCATCTGGCTTTTGGTCTCTTGTATAAAATACGTACCTCTCTAATGTAACATTTGTCTGGGGGCTGCACATTTCCCTAAATTTACATTTCAAGCCCTCAGGGCCCTCTCTTGATTCTTCAGAAAACACCACAAAGATTCAAAGGAAGACACAGAAGTGGCTTTAGTCCATCTTTATTCAATCCGTCCTGGTACCTCAGCTGTTCGCCTTCAATGGGACCTCTCTTGATTCAGCTGGTACAACAATATGGCAGTTTTCCTCCTCTTCTGCATATACTTCTGGTGCATACACAAATTAACACTCTCTTTCAATGGCTTCTGGCCCAGCTAAGTTAAGCAAAGTGAATGGCCTTGTATGTGCATCTTTGTTAGAAAAAGATGCTTGTATGAAAATATATTCCTGTTCAAATACTCTCCAATTCCCTGCTATATTATGATTAAACACAAATGGACTAGGTCTGCAAAATGCCTCTGTCATATCAATACACAGTAGTGAAGGTGATCGAAATTACGTATGAATAAACACACATATAAATATGCCAGAACTTTAATTATGCCCAATAGTACAACAGACTTTTTGAAATAACTGCTTTTTGCCAAATAAGTGTCTGTAGCACAAGAACACTTTAAAATCACTGCACTTTGTGAAACCAATCCTTATCAGTGTAAGAAATACTTTGAAATTGTGGCACTCTGCGAATAAATGTACATAGCCCAAGAAACTTTTCAATATGGCTGTACTTTGACTGCACTTTGCAATTTAACTGTACTTTGCACACAGCAAACTCTTTGAAATAATTGCACCATAATAAAGCACACACTCTGCAAACACTTTGCACACTCTAAGCTATTTTGAACAACTCTAGTTATGCTTTGAATTGCTTCATCCAATGTGAAATAGTAGTTTGTCCCAAAAACATGGTCTTTTGCTAAAAACATGCAGTCACCTTGCTTTTTAAGCTTATTTTGCCCTTTTCTCCTGCTTGTTATGCCCATGTAACCTCTTATCATGCTCATTATACTTTCCTTGTGCTCGTTTTACTTTAAACATGTTCGTTATGCAAATCGGAGGTAATCCTGAGCCCCATAGGAATATTTCTCTAGTTTACTCAAATATCGTGGTTTTGAACATTTTGTTTAATTAATAATGCATTTTGTGCCTTTTGTTTGATTAATAATGAGTTTTGTGCTACTAATTTAATTAATGCATTTTGTTCCTCACAAATGCTCCATTTCATTTTCTTTGCAAAATAAATCTTTCGTGCAAGTTCTGCTTACCTTAAGTTTGTTTCTGGCCCTTTTCAATTGTTTGAGCTCTGTATCACACAACCAGCTCAATCTGCCTTCACCTTCAACTCTGCACCTCATGGCTTGAAGAGGTTGCTCTATTAATCCCGGTTCTTTCTGACACCATATCATTTGTCCGGTCAGGATAAAACAGATGAATGGTTGTGGGTTCATTTCAAGCAGCTTTATTATACACAAACACATCAGGAATGAGGCTTTGTAACTTAAACTTAAATAAACTTATAAACAGACTGGCTACCACATTTATACATGTTAACACTCTGGCTGTTCTCTCAAAATAGAACGGCTGCCTGCACATGCTCACTATTTATATGCATGTGCCTACATCTGGGCATGCTTCTTAAAGGTACATATACATGCTCTGTTCTACAGCCAACCCCCCCCCCCCCCATGCAAGGGACTATTCTAAGGATTCAGAAACAGACCCATTGCTCAGAGAAAGAGCTACAGAAAAAAAGGGATTGTTTCCAAAATGTGGTATTTTGTGATTCAGAGTCACATTATCTGGAATAAGGAAAGAACTCATTAATGGCTAAATTTCATGTCTCTGAATCGCCATTAAATATTGTGGTTGGTGGGTGGGTGGGGGTAGGAAGATTAGCACTTTCCTGCGGTAGTTAACACTGTTGGCCCATGCATAATGTACGAACAGATACCCACCACCCTTACACACACACACACACACACACACACACACACACACACACACACACACACACACACACACACACACATGCATCATATACCCCTTACTTGTCCCTGTGTTGGCAGAACATCTCTGATGTCTTTGCTTACATTTTTTACTGCCCTCATAAATCAAGAATAATTACACTTAGTCATTAATGCCAGACATTAGTTTCAGATTTCATATCCTTCAGTAACTGTATACTAACACAAAAGCTGTTATTCTAGGGACCTTTTAAGTTTATAGAAGTAATTAAAATCCAGCCTTGATTGTGTGTCTTTGTCCCACTATTAATTTTGGCTTTGTCTACACTTCCTGGTTTACTAGGTTGAAATGTTTATTTAGATGTGCCCTGTACCTCACCCTTATAACCCACGAACTCTTGCAGGCCTTGAGTAATGCACAAGAGCCTCATTACATGGTAAAAAAAAAAAAAAACTTGTTACATTGACTTATCAGTTAGTGCAGTGGTTTAATGCTGCTTTTTCCTGTGGCAAGTCTGCAGGGGTTTGAAGCCTTTTTTCACTGTTCTGTAATTTAAGTTTTTGTTTTCTAGTTTTAGTTTTTATTTTCATTTTATCCTTGGAGTCCATTTGTGGAGCAAAAGACTAATTTACTCTGTGGAAGCTGGGAGTATGCAGGCTTTGAATTCATTTTAGTGGCCTTAAGATAAACTGTTTATAGTATCCCTGGTGTCTAGTGTTTATCTACAATCCCACATCATCATTTTTTTTAATAAGTGCATTTAAGGCACATTGCTAAAGAGTTATCCTTGGTGTTTATTGGCTCCCCACTTGACCCAATGTTTTAAGATGTGCTTTTTAGGCTAGGGGAGTGTGGAGTTATGACATCCTCCCCCTAACCAGTCCAAATACACAAGCATTCATTTCATACACACACACACACACACACACACACACACACACACACACACACACACACACACACACACACCTACCCCTAACCCCCTCATTAATACCTCCCGCTGTGAACCCCAAGCAGACATACACTCACACATGCAGCCCCTCACACACACACACACACACACACACACACACACACACACACACACACACACACACACACACACACACACACACACACACACACACACACACACACACACACACACACACACACACACACTTCCCAAAGGGCACATTGTACTGGGCAATTGGCCTGACCAGTGCTGAGTATAAGGGAGTGATTATCTCTTTGGACCTTGATGATGTTCATTTGGCACTTAGCTTGGCTACATAAAAGGATTTCCAGGCAATCATTGTTACATGATGGTCAAAAGAGAGGGAGCTACCGACCGAAATACAGAGATCCATAATTAAATTTTAATGTACTGTGTTCTCTGCAATTCTAATGGCTTTGAATCACCCACACCCTGCTCATTTCACATTTGCATACCAGGTAGGTAAACTGGTCAAATTTACCCTTTTCAGCTACAATCTCAGGTCTGCGTATGGGCCTGCTATATGCACTGTTTTGTGCTGCACATTGTTTAAACTTGCCATTAATGTCAGCTGCCTAATTTGGACTGTTTGAAAGAAACATCCCTTTTAAAAGGTTCAGCAAGACAAATGTGCTCATAGGGCACTCAAAGAAAAAGATCCAGTGAATCTCTCAGATACCACTTGGGAAGAGGATTTCAGGAGTTATTATGATAAAAAACACTGCTTTAGTTTCTTACTGAGTTCAAGGAAAGGGTACAAGGAATTTCACGCAGGAGATATTCTGATCAGCTGAGACTTAGACCTTCTGTTGTTAACAACAGCGACATTACTTCGGTGAAGTGAAGCAGGCAGCTGCCCTATGTGCAAGCTGTCATGAGGTGAGATTGGCAGGTGCTGATGGTCAAGAGTGCAGAACTGGCATTGATTTATGAATGTCTTGAGGATATTATGGCTTTCATAAATGAATGCTGATACTGAATTTGCAGCCACACACGAAGATCTGATGCACTTTGTTTGTGAGCTGAGTGGGTTGTAACTGCAGCAAGCTGCTTGTTATAGTTTTCAGAAACCGCTTGCCACAATTACATGAATGGATAAGAGCTTTTTTTCCTGTTCAACTTAACTAAGTTATTAATTAAATTATCCAGTGGAAAATTTTGAGTGAGCAATGAAATTCCATATAATTAAGTCTAAAAGGGTATGTGGGAATTAATATAGCTGTAAACTGCACATTTTATGGATTTTTTTCAGGGGGCTGTTGTGTTGCTGATTGGCTGTTAAACCATTCCTGACCCACTAATTTTACCACATTTTTATATTGTTATCATTGTAATATTATTTTTGTATTTATTTTTCTTTGTAAGAACCTTACTTTAAATATTTCCCTTTACTATACTGCTCTGTTGTGTTTTCTGTAGAAGAAAATAAATGGTTAAGAAACTGATAAATATTGTAGCTTCCACTGTCTCTGACTTTCTTGATTGGATTGTTAGAGAGACTTCATTTTTCCTGTAGTCTTCATTTCATTTTCCATCTTTAATCATCTGGCTTTTCCTATGGACTCCGAAACTGCTAATTTCTTTTTTATTAACTTTTCTTTTGTGAGGGACATTTGTGTGAGTGATGGCTTGAGGACCCTCAGTGGCTATCTCCTCTGTATTGGTCGGATTGCCACTGATTTATCACTGTCAACAGACTGTTTAGATCTGACATGTTGGGTTGACTATGATTCCAGAGGTTTAGTGATAGTATGTGGAGAAATAGGCCTGGATTGTTTTTCTGGTCATTATCCTTGTTATTTGTATGCCAATCCTACTGGGATAATTAACAAGGGGCTTTCATCCTTCGGCTGCCTTGTACTGATCTGTTTCTTGCAGTTAACAAACTGTGCTGACTGTTGATGCTACCTGATACCTGCATGGAGACTTTCTCTACTTTAAATGATTTATCTGAAGCTACCATTGACATTAGCTATCAGTTTGTTAACAAAACTGCTGTTTCAATCTTTCATTTGTTCCACTGGAAATTATCCTTCATGAGGCCATTATTTGCATCACCATTTTTAATTTTCAGTTTTTCCTTACATTTATCCTGCATATAGTCACAAGCGAGGAGAGTGTGTTGAGCAGATAGAAAGAGTACTTTGAGGGGTTGATGAATGAAGAGAATGAGAGGGAGAGAAGGTTGGATGATGTGGAGATAGTGAATCATGAAGTGCAATGGATTAGCAAGGAGGAAGTAAGGATAACTATGAAGAGGATGAAGAATGGAAAGGCTGTTGGTCCAGATGACATAACTGTGGAAGCATGGAGGTGTTTAGGTAAAATAGCAGTGGAGTTTCTAACCAGATTGTTTAATGAAATCTTGGAAAGTGAGAGGATGCCTGAGGAATGGAGAAAAAGTGTTTTGGTACTGATTTTTAAGAATAAGGGTGATGTGCAGAGCTGTAGTAACTACAGAGGGATTAAATTGATCAGTCACAGCATGAAGTTATGGGAAAGAGTAGTGGAAGCTAGGTTAAGAAGGGATGTGATGATTAGTGATCAGCAGTATGGTTTCATGCTGGGAAAGAGCACTACAGATGCAATGTTTGCTCTGAGAGTGTTGATGGAGAAGTACAGAGAAGGTCAGAAGGAGTTGCATTGTGTCTTTGTGGACTTGGAGAAAGCATATGACAAGGTGCCTAGAGAGGAGTTGTGGTATTGTATGAGGAAGTCAGGAATGTCAGAGAAGTATGCAAGAGTGGTACAGGATATGTATGAGGGTAGTGTGACAGTGGTGAGGTCTGTGGTGGGAGTGACGGATGCATTTAAGGTGGAGGTGGGATTGCATCAAGGATCAGCTCTGATCCTTTTCTTATTTGCAATGGTGATGGACAGGTTGACAGACGAGATCAGACAGGAGTCCCCGTGGACTATGATGTTTGCAGATGACATTGTGATCTGTAGTGAGAGTAGGGAACAGGTGGAGGAGACCCTGGAGAGATGGAGGTATGCTCTAGAGACAAGAGGAATGAAGGTCAGCAGGACTAAGACAGAATATATGTGTGTCAATGAGAGGGAGGATAGAGGAATAGTGAGGATGCAAGGAGTAGAGGTGGCGAAGGTGGATGAGTTTAAATACTTGGGATCGATAGTTCAGAGTAATGGTGAGTGTGGAAGAGAGGTGAAGAAGAGAGTACAGGCAGGATGGAGTGGGTGGAAAAGAGTGTCAGGAATGATTTGTGACAGACGAGTACCAGTAAGAGTGAAAGGGAAGGTCTACAAGAGGGTAGTGAGACCAGCTATGTTATATGGGTTGGAGACAGTGGCACTGAAAAAAAGGCAGGAGTTAGAGTTGGATCTGGCAGAGTTAAAGATGTTAAGATTTGCACTGGGTGTGACGAGGGTGGACAGGATTAGGAATAAGTATATTAGAGAGTCAGCCCAGGTTGGAAGGTTTGGAGGCAAAGCCAGAGAGGCAAGATTACGTTGGTTTGGACATGTGCTGAGGAGGTATGCTGAGTATATTGGGAAAAAGATGCCAAGGATGAAGCTACCAGGTAACAGGAAAAGAGGAAGGCCTAAGATAAGGTTTATGGATGTGGTGAGAGAGGACATGCAGGTGGTTGGTGTGACAGAGCAAGATGCAGAGGACAGGAGGAAATGGAAACAGATGCTCCGCTGTGGCAACGCCTAACGGGAACAGCCGAAAGAAGATGATGATGACAGTTCTGTTACCATACTGATCTTTGGAGCTTATTTCATTATCTTATTTTTGTTTGTTAATGGGGTAAAATATTGATCTAGAAATATCATTTTTCAGGTTCATCTCAGAGCTTATAAGTATGCAAAATCAGAACAACAAAGAACATTTGCAAAACTGTGTTATACATTTAACAAAATATATAATTTTATTCTTATTCTTAATATTAATCTTAAAATTAAATATTAATTTTAACATAAGCATTAATCAATTTTAATTTTAATTTTACTGATTTGTTACAGCTTTAACATTTAAGCAGTCATTTATGCCTCTTGGCTTTATTTGAAAAGACACTGCTAACTGTTCTATTTTATAGTTATTCTAGTTTATATATTGCTTATTTTTTTAATTCTTGCATTTCTCTGACTTATTACATTGTTGTTTTTATGGTTATTGTACAATATTTAGGCTTAAGTATTAAAAGTTGTAGTTCACTTGATATTAGTGCAGACATGAAATGGGGCAGGCACAGGTTAATATGGTGACTGCACACCTGTGTGGTGCTCAGACTACATTCTGTCTGCTCTGTTCTCTTTAAAAAAGTACCTTCAGACTAAGCCATTGGCCTGTGTATGTGTTTCTTCAGGATGCAAAATGGATTTGTCAAGTGTCCTCAGAATTACTTGGGTTAATTCACAAATGCTTGGCAAACATAGTTCAAAACCTACAGCACAGGTATGCATATACTCACACCTCACATATTTCAGACTGTGAAGTTTACGATCAAATGTAACAAAAAGGAAAACAGCAAAAAAAAAAGCCTGCCTCCTTGCACTCCATTATTGGGGGGGGGGGGTTCACCCCTATACCTGCTTTACTTTATAAGTCTCATTCCATGGTTGTCACAGCTTGGAGAAAGCATGATCAGCTTCAGACGTTAGAAAGATTCCTGTCTCTTTCCTACAAAAGTTGTGATCCTGGAGAACATCAAAGTTAATTATAACACTGATGTGAAAACAAATTACTCCTATACAGAGCAAGTACAAACTAAGGGGCAATTGCCACCTCAGGCTGCAGTGGTCAGGCATCTGTGTTACAAAGAACGTCATACTCAGCAATATCATATATGCCATATACAATAGTGCTTTTTGTGTCTTTTCCAGTTGTCGTCTACACTTACTCTCCAGTTCTTATGTACCTTAATATCTTCTGAAACCAGTTCCTACATTTGAAGTTCTGTTCCTTATAGTTAGAATTTATACCTGTAGTACCTCTTCAGTCATAAACTCCAATGTGTTGTTTCTTTCTATCTTCTTTTTCCACAACAGCAACCGCTGATTACTCTATATGGAGAGCAGCTGAACCAAGAAACCTTTCTGTCCACATTACCCACATATCACATTCATAGAAAACTGATGAGTTAGGAGTCTCAGTTTCACTTTCCCCAAAGGACACACAGAAACAGTTGTGTAGCCAACAAATTCAATTTGTTGAGAGTCACTTGTGTTGCACTTCATTTGGATTTTACTAACCAATTGTCTGACATTCACTGTACTTTGCTAATCTGCATTCTCCTGCCTCTATGCGATCCACTTTTTTTCTGTTTTTCTCTCTTTCTTTCTGTTGTTCATAGTTAACCTCTCCCCTTTCACTGGTTAGTTTCTATTCTTTCCTCGTTACCTGCCAAACCTATCAGCCTAGTCACTTTATTTCTCTCTCCCGTCCCTATACTTTGCTTATGTTTTAACTAAGTATCAACAGCTTCTGCTACTCTCCCACTCCTACAGTGGTTAGTACATTTTTAATTACTCATTTTTCTTACCTAATATCCTTTTCTCTCCCAGTTTTACTTGTAGTCCATACTTACAACTGTTCCATGATGTCACCCTCCCTCTCCTTCTTTTAACTATTTTGGTTTAAGTTTCACTCAGCACTTTTCTGCATTAACTGTTCAGGAAGGGACATATTTGTCTGTATTCAGCCATGTCTGCCACGATCATGTACTACAGACTGGGCTTCCACTCTGTAATAGTTATACATTCAAACACTCCTTTGAACAAATTCATACATTCACACACACACACACACACACACACACACACACACACACACACACACATTTCAAAGTTTTTTTATTTTCTTATTATTTTTCCCAGCCACAAACGTTATTTTTTTTATTTATTTTCCCAGCTGCAATAAAAGTCCAAGTAAATGAATGTATTATTTATGACTGCTTTAACAGTCAGATGAGCTACCACAATAACTGCATGCCTCCAATGTTACTGTGCATGCATGGAAAAAAATAACATTACGCAATATTGTCATAAGTGGCTGGTCTGTTTTTAATACACACCAACAATGTGGCAATCTTTCCACTGAAATACAAACTGTTATGCCTGGTGTACCTTTCATAATTATCACACTACTACTTTGGGTGCTAATTATGATGTAAGCAGTGCTAGCCAGGAGTGAGCTGAATAGAGTGGCTAAGCATGACAGTCATATGAGTTGGAGGAGGTGCCCCTTGTTGTTATCTCGATTAACTGGGTAACTAACGAAAACAGACCGAACTAATGAAATTCAAGATCACAACTCTGCACTCTACTTTGCCATGTGTCATTGCTTGTCAATTGCTGTTTAAATCTATATCCAACATAAAATGTACTTATCTTGATTTCTGGTGACTACAGATCCCAAACAAAACAGAATCAGACATAGATGAATTTAGAGTCAGCCGTCAGCTTCATACCAGGCAAAAAGAAATCTGCTTCTGTGCTGTAGTTCTTTAGACAGGCTTAAAGAACATGAGTGGGCTTAAATATTTGTAGCCACAGACTGCCTAGAAATTTTTTTAAGTTGAATTGCTATGTAGCAACATTGGATTTATTGTATTTAGCTAAAATACCAGTTGGGAACATCAACAACTTCACTTGTCGCCACAGCGGAACACCGGTCCGCTAATGATTGGCAGTAGATTTTGACGTGCTGGCTTGCCGGGTCTAACGCACAACCTTGAACGAAGGAAGGCCCATTCACACAGGTCGCCCCACAGAAGACGCTCTAACTGAGAATCGAACGGGCAATGCCTAACTGTGGGGCGACAACGGTACCGCAGCACCCCCACCGCAATTCGTTTGTAGTGTCACTAGTATTGCTAAATAAAGCTATATCTTTTACTGTCAGTCAGAAGCAGTCAGCTGCTAGTTACGTTAAGGAAAAAAGTGACGTCATGAAATTTGATAAGAACTTCAGCGAGTAATCTTAGCAAAATCAAGGGGATTACAAGATGTGGCTACTTGAATGGGCAAACAAATTATTTTTGATGGTAATAAACTATAACTGCAACCACAAAAAACAATTACTTTGGAAGTGAACTTGCTGCAATTACTATTTAGGTGGGAAGTTTGAAAAAAAAATACTGGACCTTTGTTTCTGAACTATAAAAACTGAGTGTAAACTATATTAACAGGGCATGAATCTTTTAAAAAGTTTTTTGTCAACAAATCTAAAAAAAAAAAAACAAACAAAAATGATTCATGTCCTGTTATTGCAGTTTGTAGTTTTTTAGAGTGAAAGCAAAGGTCTAGTAATTGAACAAAGTCAAAAGATAGCACATATATAGCCAGACAGGCAGAGGTCTTCGAAGAATCATTCCAGTGCAGGGACACATCAGTAGCCAGAATATATGCACTATGCACTGCACATGTTCAACACAGGTACAAAAGTCTTTGTTAAACAAGGGTGCTGTATAATACTAGTAACCAGGGTCAGACCAATGATGAAGCCAACCAACCATATATACATACATATATACATACTCCTGGCAAAATTTACCCTTGCAAGGTATATTGATTTATATGTTTGTTTGTTTATCAAGGCAGGCAGAATGACCCAGAGGGACCATTCTCAGCCATAAGACCTGATGCATATGAAAGACTTGCTGGATAGGCAATGTTTGTATGAGTTACAGATTTTTGCATAACATTTATAGCAGACAAAATATAAACCAAATAAGACATTATCTACAATACTAGGCCGTATTTTTTAAGTGCAAACTAAACATAATACAGTGTGTAACTAAATAAGGAGATACTTGTTTGTATGTAGCCTGCCTGAAGAAATGTAGGTTATATGAAGGACATAAGAAGTTATGACTTGTTACGCTGTTGACGATGCTTAATGTTAAGGTTAATGTTGTTGGCTTTTAGTTGTTAGTTGAAGCCGATTCTGTGATCTCAAAGTCTTTAGCATGCCAGGTCAATCTGTCAAAACCTGCTTCTTTAAATTCTTGCAAATTCATATTCAGTACTCCAGTAATGTTGTCTATCTATCCCAGACTTCCAGTCCACCATCTTCTTTTGCCTTTGATCTTTCCCAGCATTAGCGTGTTCTTTTGTGAATTTTGTCTTTGTATTATGTGTCCAAACTGTCTTGAGTTCTGTCTTCATATTATGTGTCCAAACTCTCTGAGTTTTTTTTTTCTTTTTTTACTATCAGGACTTGCAATGAACAGTATGGATTTTTTCCTTAAGTACTTTTACTGACTTGGTGTATACAATGTGCATAAGCCTATTGGATATTTTATTAATTTTGTTTATGTAGATTCTATGAAGGTGTTTTGCTTATGCTGATGGTTACTTTAATCATGCATTCTGAGAATTATTGAAGAAAAATATTATAATATTGTGGACTATATCAAGAGTACACTACTTGAGTCCTTCAAGAGGTTGCTTCTCCCCCCAAGTATTCCATTTACTGACTGACTCTCTGAGCACTTAAGAGATCAGTAACAACATAGAATATGTTCTAATTTGGAACATGCTATATGTCTCTCAGTGTTCCATTTAAGTAATTCCTAAAGAACAAACGCTTGCTGGGGGGATGCTTCTTGAAGGATTCAAGTATCATAGCTTTATCTGTAATATTATAGTCTCTGGAAGAATTCGTATAAGCAGCCTATAGGTTACTGAATTACTGTGTACTATTTTGACAGTTGTGTACACCAGTGATAGTTTATTTTAGCCTTGTAGTAACAACAAGTGTTTTACGCTATATTTTTGGTCATCATCCCCTTTGCTACCAAGCCCCCACCCCTTATTTGTACAGTTATTGTTTTCCTTGTTCCTGAAGTCTGATGTATCTGAGCAAGGGAGACAAGAGCTGCATATCATTGCTATCATCCTGCTAGGACTGAAGAGTGTTTTCTGTGCTCCTAAATCCTTCCTTGGACAACAGACACATTGCAATGTCTCCTCTGTCAAGGCCAATGCAAATAAGTGTTTTCTCATACCCACTATGAAGTATCATGCAATCCTTGGCTAGGTTCTCATCCTTAAGTCCTTCATCTGCAGTCTTCTGTAGCTGATACTGCAGCACTGGGACCTGTACTAATCCCTTAATAAGGGACATGTGAGCTGGTATAAGTCATTCACTCCCATCTCTCCCCTCCTGATTCTGTCGCACCCAGTCTGCTAATCAAAAATGGGTCATTTGGTGCACACACATAGGCATGCAATCAACATGAAACCACTACCTCCCTCACTTGATCACACCACTGGGACCTGTACTAATCCCTTCATAAGGGACATGTGAGCTGGTATAAGTCTAGACACACACACACACACACACACACACACACACACACACACACACACACACACACAGTTATCTGAGACTACTCGTACCTCTGCAGATATTCACAGACACTGCCACACAATTACACACAATCACACCCCCACTTCATCTTGTTTTACCCTACTTGTAATGAGGTGGATTCCAATGACTATGGGAACATGGAATTTTGGCTCTGCCCATTTACAGAATCACGCAGCTGCATAACTCCCTTCCTACAGACATTTATGTGGGAGAGCACATGGCTAATTAGCACTGACTGCTCTTCTGAAATGCCTCATTAGCATTTAGTGTGGCCTTGGAGATTGCCCACCATGGTGATTTGACAGACCATGCAGAATCACTACTGTGAGCCTGGGTCTGTGAGGGTCTGTTTTACCACTTGTGGTAGCCTTTTGAATCCCAGGGGTAGCTTCTTGCAACAAAACATGGGAGAATATTAAAAATAAATCCAGTCTATTCACAACAGTCTTTCCTTCATAAATTTTTTTCCAAAGCAAACTGCAGTCAGCATGATTTTCAGTAGTATGGCAAAATACTGTCTGTAACTTCTATCCTTTCTCTGTCTTCAGGGAAACCATCCAAACTTCAGATGTCAGAGACACCTTCATGTAGTTCCATCAAGATCCCCCTTGATCTTCCGTTAACCCAGCAGTCAGAAATCATATTTCTTACATAAATAGTTACCTTATATCCTCCAGTACGTACCTCCTCTTTATTGGTTACATGAATAGCCAGTCTCTAGTTTTTGCCCCTTCTCTATAACTGTTCCTTCCCCTGACACACCCTTTAGTGAGTACAAGACAAACAGCAGATATAAGACCACAACTAGCAGTCTTTTCCCTAGGATTTGCAGTCTCCTCAGGCTTGTGTGTGTGCGTGCGTGCGTGTGCGTGTGTGTGCGTGTGTGTGTGCATGCATGTGTGTGTGTGCGTGCGTGTGTGCATGTGCGTGCGTGTGTGTGTGTGTGTGTGTGTGTGTGTGTGTGTGTGTGTGTGTGTGTGTGTGTGTGAGACAGCATTCTTTTACTTATATTTACTTGCATTCAAACTACTGGCACATCAGCCATTATTCTTTTATCCATGTTTATCTATAGTTGTGTTTGATTTTCCTGCAAGTTATTCTTGCTTACATATATTACTAAATGTACTAAGTTTTCTGTTTCAACATATTTCTGCTAATATATAGCAATTGATGTCTATGTTTTTTATGTTCAATTATACATATTAATGCCTGTATATCAATCATGTATTTAATATCTGTATGTAACCTGTTTTATTGTGGAGCTTTTCTCCCTGGGTATTTAACTGAAATAAGGCTTGACCAGCTGGATACTAATTAACAAACATAGATAAATATATAATTCCTCAAGTTAAAAAAAAAACATTTTGGAAGACTTTATAGCATCTTAGGTTTCAAAGAAGCTAACATTATTTTTACTGACACAAATACATGCACTGGTGTTTTAATGCTAATATTGCAAAGGTTGATGTAAATAGCTTTTTATAGTAACTATCACATTAGCAGAGGAAGTAGATGCCCTACATGTACTGTGGAACAACAAACATTATACTAGTCCTAATGCCAAATAGCAGGATTCTAACTAATGTCTTACAGAACTTATTTTCAGCTCTTTTCCCTTTTCCTTAGATTTATTTAAAGATAAACTATCCCTCTAGTGAGAGGAGGCCACAGCCTCTGAATACTATGAGTTCACAGCTGCATTGTTACCATCAGTAAGTCAGGCATGCACATAAGTGTGAGGGTGTAGCTGTGGGTAGCTGAGTAGGGGGAGGATTCTTAGCTATTTCTGACAAGAGAATCTACTTTTAAACCTATAGACTGGTATCCTTTGTTCAGATTGCCAGCAGAATGCATTATTTAGCATAGCAAGTGGGGTTGTCCTACTCATAAACCATTACAACCCCCTCTACAGGGTCAGCTGCGTCCAGAGCATCTACCAAAGTGTCTAAGATAAACACCCTCAGGGCAGATGCATGTCAAGAAAACATGGATGAAGAATTATACCCAGTTAGGATAAGGTGCACACAGAATCTTATTTATAAACAAATGTTCTACTTTCACTAGGATTTATCTTTTACTATAGCAAGTCAGTCCTCATTCCATGACTAACATGGGAAATCTACATATAGCATAACAATGGAAACTTTTTTCAGTTCTAGTAACCTTCGACATACTCAACCTCTGGACAAAGCCACAAGCATCAGGAGGACAAAAGCCAGAAAATAGGGACAGTTTTTAAGTATTGGTCTTACAAACTTAGAAAGTTGATAGAGTAACAGGTTTTGCCTTAGCATGAATTTTCTGAAGGATATAAAGTCTGAAACTCAAACGCATGTCATTATTTTCTGACTTCAGTCCTCAATGATTTGCCATTGATTTTCCAGAAAAACACAATTTTATGAGAAACACACCAAAAACATGAGGCAAAAATCTGGACATTCTGCAAAAATCTGGACAGTCGAGAGAGTATGTTGCTCTAAAGTACTGCATTCCACATAATCCCTATCTAGTCACAACTTTAGAACAGCATGTATCTTCCCAGAAGCAGTGTATTTTGGAAAGGCGTCACCGTTAAGGGGAGGTACGTATATCTCACTGCTCTGGTTTGTATTGGGTGAGATAATTGCACATGTAGACAGCGTGAGGGAAGGAGACCTTATGTTTAGTTAAAAAAACATATGCCTTTGACACAAATGACACATTACATTCATACAGACACAGAAAACAGGAAAACAAATGGAATTTAAATAATAGTGGAGTATGACACTCATCATTCCATACTGATGTCTCTACCTCAAGACCTTTGAGACAGTTATGAATCACTATAATTTCCTTTTGTTAGAAAAGATGCATTACAAATTGACCCTACCCAGCCACAGCTGCAGCTAAACACTGCAAGCAGACAGAACTTCAGTCATGATGGCTACTTAGGGATTTTTTGATGGTCTAGAGTTTATGTTCATATTGAATGTTGAAGGTCAAAGATTCAAGTAGAAGTAAAAATCAAACTTTTCACATTCCATCATAATTTATGCTTACCAGGGTATTTGCTTCATTTTGTGTGTGTGTGTATGTAAGATACCTTTGAACCTTTTAGCATAAGAATTCTGGAGAAAAACAAAAATAAATGGGGAAAAGAGACCCAGAATCAAGGACAGATTTTAAATACTGTGATTGTAAACGTAAACAGTTTCTGCAATAACATGGTTTACATTAACATGCATTTTCTGAAGGATATAATGTCTGAATAAATGATAATCCTTATTTACTTTCTTCAATCCTCAATGATTTGGCAGAAAACCACACGTTTTATGAGGAACGGAACAAAAGTATGAGGAAACATCTGGATATTTTGCAAAATTTGGGACAGCTGAGAGGTATGTTTTGTGTGTGTGTGTGTGTGTGTGTGTGTGTGTGTGTGTGTGTGTGTGTGTGTGTGTGTGTGTGTGTGTGTGTGTGTGTGCGTGTGTGTGTGTGTGCACATATGCACGTGTGCAGAACTGACAGTAAAGGGAACCTACTTATTTCTAGCAGAAAAAGAAAGTAAGATCATTTAGTATACTTTCTACTCAATTGATATTCTTTAAAATTCTGGATAGTTGACAGGTATGTTGCCTGTGTGCATATGTGTGTGTGTGTGTGTGTGTGTGTGTGTGTGTGTGTGTGTGTGTGTGTGTGTGTGTTTGTGTGTGCGCTAGTGCGCGTGTGCATATACATGCATAATTGTGAGTAAAGGGAAATTCAGAATGCTCTAACCTTAGTGTTCAAGTATCATTCAAAGCCCATATTTTTCTGTTCTGTCCTCACATAAATTTCATTTTGAAATATATGCTATTGCTCTAATCTGTATACTATTTCTCACTGTGCCGATCTGGCAAGAACTGAGCACCTCTACCTGTAGCTGTATTTTAATGTGAAAGAAGAGTATGACAGTCATGCAAAGGCCACTTATGCAATACTACATTGTGGCCCAACACACATTTTCAAAGAATAACATTGATACAGATTGATGTCCTTTACCATGTGTTACAGCGATCCTTCATCTCTTTAAGTATGGGGAGAAGATTGTCTAGCTGTCTACATAAAGTGACGGGAGAGTTGTTCTCCTTCAAGAAACACTAAATGCTTGAAGAATTTGAATGCCATTTTGGAAATACTTTTTGCACCAAGACAATGTTCAGATAATCTCAGTCACGTGACCTGATCTGTCTGGATAATATACAAAATAGATTTTTAATGAGAATGATTTTTTTGTGTGTTCCTGTAGTTCTTTCACAATAGTCAGTAAAATTTCACAGGTATTTCATCACTTGTCTATAGTCTGCCATTCTGAGTATCTTCAACACTGCATCACCAACCTCACAAACTGTGTTTATCATGACCAACAGTGCTTGGCAGGTACTTCTTCCCCAAAGGCTACCCACTACTAAAATATGTTGATTTTCTGAGGTGACTAAATTCTAATGCTAATATGATTTTAAAAAAAGTCCCTCTAATTAATACAGTAGCTATAACCCTGGTATTCTGTTCAACATAAATGTCTGTTCAGGCCTCATCAAAATTATTTCTCCCTTTTTCCATATTTTTCAGGATAGTTTTATCATCTTTTTCATTATCTGCACCCTTTCCCTGAGAAGAGAGTCTGTATATATAGTTTCATTAGATTAAATGCTATTGCCTATTGCCAGAATGGGGCATCATACTTACTTCCCCATTGTCATTGTTAAATTTTGCTTTGGTATCCTCCCTAAAACAGAAAGATACTTTCTCTCGATTTTTCTTCCATCTCCTTTCCATAGACCATGTTGTATGTTTCAGTAACTTCCATAAACTCCAGGGGTCCCCCTTTATTTGCAGTTATTAGTTTCAAAAACATGTTGCCCTGGCTTGTTTCTCATCATCTTACAGTTTTGAGACTTTACCTGTCTCAGAATTTTTCATTTCATTTCTTTGCTGACCTTGCCTTTTTGTTCATTATCCTTAGTCTTGCTTTTTAACCTCACTGAGAATTGTTTTATCTATCCCATTTTTAATGAGAGAGTTGGAGTTCCTTGACTCTTTTCATCATATTCTTGTGTTATCATATACTCTTTATTGTTGCATTTTGATTTACGAATAACCGAGTCCTGATTTTATAGGTCCATTTAACTGTATTTTTATTTATTTATTTATTTTCTGCATTCATGTTATAGTGTTTTTATTACAAGATGGTTTGATTGGAAAGCACTGCTTTAAACAGATTTCTTACTTTATTTAAATTATCACCAGTTAAACATTTAAACTGATTATCTAAGGTACTACCTCTTACTTTGGATAAGCATTCTGCATGTATCCAAATAGCCCCACTTCCTAATGAACCTGACTCTTTGAGGTGCACCAGATGTTCGGCCATTCATTGAATATCATGATACAGTGAACCTTACCTTTGGTCTAGTCATAAAGCCAAAACACTCATGGGGGTGTTCCACTGGAAGCATCTGTGCATAATTAACAAAAATCAGTGTGCTGCAAGGACTTTGTGTGAGAAATTCGCACACTTTAAAACTGCATGCTAATACCTGGTAATTGTATATTTTGACAAAAACATCTGCCTTCAATACAGAATTCTGAGTGAATCAATCTAAGAAATAAAAAGTCATGATATGTTTCTAGTAACCTTCAAAACAAAAACAATTTGTGCAGAAGACCTTAAAGATTATTTCCAAAGTCTATCCCCTGTACATTGTTGGCCAGATTCCAAAACAGGAGCTGTCAGTGTAAGTGACTTACTTTGATGTAAACCTGCCCTGATTCTGAAAGAATTGCTCTTGGTGTAAGTGACTTACTTTGGTATAAGGCCTATGTATAAACAGGCTTACACTGTGGGCCAGATTCCAAAAGACCTGCTCTCAGTGTAAGTGACTTTATTGTGGTATAGTACACTAATGCAAGTCAGGCCCTTCTATCTAACCAGCCGTACTCACTGATCACTGCAGCAGTCTCAGATTTCACTCTGTCTTTTATGTTTATGGGTTTTATCACTGGCTGCTGCATAGATGGGTATTTTTCCAAAGTTCAGAATATTATATGGTGCAAAGGAATTTAATTGTAGATCATATATTACAACAGTAGCAACTAAGGATTCAAATTATACAATAATGTAGACTCCAAACTGCAAGCATGTATGTTGCTTATGAAAAGATATGTCAAAAGTCAATTAAGGTTGAAAACTTCCCAATAAGAGACAGAATGAATGAATGAATTGTGCTGTTCTGTGTAGTGACAATGTCTGCATTATAGGGCATTTTGATCATAAGATTTAGATTAACTACAATTCATAGAATCCTACGCAGCTAACAATGGGTGGAATGATTTGAATATTTATTACTCTGCAATATGTGTTTTCTTCTTTATAATGTCTTAGCAAATGTTTGAGGATCTGTTTTTATATACAGGCTAAATGCAAGCAAACATACCACAGAGCTAACACCAGGCAGAGAAACAGAAGCTATATAGTCACTTGAATTGTAGTTTAGATTAATGGCCTTGTGCCCTTTTAAGCTCAACTTCAGTAATCCTTAGTCATAACTGTCAACCTTCCATCTCCAAAATGTGGAACACTAACTCCCATAATGTAAAAAACTAGTTAGGGACCTCACAGGATGGTCACACGTGAAACTGTCTGTACTTATAAAACATTCTTGTTGATTTGATATGGGATGGTATTATGTGGAACATCGAGGAACGTGAACTTCAAATGAGGCACGTTTCTCATAATGAGGTACTCTTGAGTGGTACGGCCACACTAAATATGTAGTGGTAACGCATGCTTTTATGAGGAACAGGCAAAAAATAGGCAAAAAAATTGGACATTCTGCAAAAATCTGGACAGCTTGCCATAAAGTCATACCTTAACGTTTAATACTTCTGCTGTTCATAAAATGCAAGTTGATGCAAAACCTGTTCGATAAGAATGAAAAGAGACATAGAGGAGCTCTCTGATTATGTAGCCCAGGCAGGTATGACCCTAACCCTGAGCAGTATCCTTCCTTCACCAAGAATGATGCCACAATATAGAGACAAGATGATCAGCTTTAACAATTGGCTTAATGTCTGGTGTCATTCAAAGGGGATCCAGTGTCTGTCTGCCTGGGATGACATGCTTGACAAGCCACGCTGCTTCGCAAGGGATGGCTTGCACCTGTCACCCTGGGATTCCGGATATTGGCTAAGGCTCTTGCCACCCCCATAGTGCCTTTTTTAGGCAAGGCTCAAATTCTAAACCTACCACCCTAGAAAACAAAAATGGGAAGAAACTGAGGGTAATGCTGCTCAATGCCAGAAGTCTAAATCTCAAAATGCACGCACTCGAGGCCCTTCTCAGTATGGAGAACATCGATGTCTGTGCTGTAACTGAAACCTGGTTCAAGGCTCCTGAGAGAACCCCGGCACTATTAGGTTTTACCTCATATCATGCGCCCCAAAACCCGGACCACACCACAAAAGGAGGTGTATCCATATTCATAAAGGATACCCACACCTCCAGGTTGGTGGCAACAAGCTTGAAACCATCCAGGTGCAACTAACCATAGGCAAAACTGCTCTACAAATTGTAGCATGCTACAGGCCACCCTCTCAAACTCAGGAACCCCACACAGCCTTCCTGAAGACACTGGAGGGTATAAATGTATCTCCAAACACCATCATATTGGGTGACTTCAACTACCGAATATAGACTGGGAACATTACTCAAACCCTAACTTTCTAGCCCAATGGTTCCTGGAGTTCATAAATTCAAATGCCATGGAACAGCTAGTCACTGTTCCCACGAGAGGAGAAAATATACTAGATCTCATTGTCACAAACATGGGGACAAAATGCTCCACACGAAGTATATCCCTCATTGGTGAGATCTGATCATAAACTTATCTCACTGGAAATCCACATCCCCCCACCCCAAACAAAAAGACCATAGTGAAGAACTTCTCTAAAGCAAACTTCACACTACTCAAGACTGGTGTGGTATCCTTCAAGGCCCCTGAGCCAGAGGAAACCACAACCCAAGCTGGAAGCCCTTACAAATGCCTTCTATGAACACCTCCAGGACTGCATGGATCAGGCAATCCCAAATAAAACCAAGACTCTTTCCACAAAGGGCAAATGTCCAGTCTGGTGGACCCCAGCCATTAACAAACTTTACAATAAGAGGAGAAAGCTATTACATGATAGAACAAAATCCATAAAAGGAAGTCACCCTGATCATTATTAGTAAAAATTACGAGCACTCATAAAATCAACTAAGGCCAATTTTGAGAGAAAAATTGCCATGGATTCAAAGGACAATCATAAGGCCTTTTTCAGCTATGTTAGGAACCTGGGTGGAAACTCCCAGATATGCTCAGAATTAGTCCAAAATGATACAAAATCACTGAACCCACAGACATTGCCAACATACTGGCAGACAGGTTCAGTGCAAACTTCACCCCTCTTCCCCTAAAGGAGAGATAACTATCCCAGCCGAGTGTAGCCTCCCGGACATCTCAAATGCGCAGGTGAAAGCTGCTCTCTCTAAAGCTAAAAACACAGCATCAATGGGACCGGATGGTGTCCCCGGCTGTGTGCTACACGAGCTAAATGAGGAATTAACCCGCACATAAGGCAGCTGTTTAATCTCAGCCTTACCACAGGATACGTGCCCAAGGAGTGGCGTCACGGCAACTGTGGTCCCACTCCACAAAGGCGGCTCTCACGGACCCTGGTAATTACCGCCCCATAAGCTTAACAAGTCTAGTCTGCAAAGCTATGGAGAGGATCATAATGGAGCTCATAAACAAAGATATAGGGGACTTGCAGACATTGGACCCGACCCAGTTTGGCTTTGTCAAGGGAAGATCATGCCTTTTGAACTTGGTCGACTTCTTCGAAACAGTCACCAAGGCCATTGATGAGGGAAAGGCAGTCCATACAGCCTACCTTGACCTTGCAAAGGCTTTTGACACAATACCCCACTTGGGTATTGTAGAAAAACTTGCCAGCTTAAATGTAAACCCATATGTCACAAGATGGGTTGCAAACTGGCTTAAGGACAGAACCCACAGGGTTAGAGTTGCTGGCGCTGTGTCAGACTCCAAGCTGGTCACAAGTGGTGTCCCACAGGGCTCGGTCCTTGGCCCCCTATTGTTTGGCATCTACTTCTCAGAAGTACAGGCCAGCATGGGAGGACTTTGGCTGACAAAGTTTGCAGACGACTGCAAACTGGGCGCCATAGTGGAAAGTGCATCGGACACGGATATCCTTCAGAAGGGACTCACGGAAACAGATAGCTGGTGCCAGAGCCATGGCCTGAAGTTAAACACCAAAAAATGTATAGTCATACCCTTTGGGAAAAACAAGGTAACCCCAAGCTACCATATAGGTGGCAATCCACTAAGCACAGAAGAGGTTATCAGGGACCTGGGGACCCAGGTTGACAGTGGCCTTTCTTTTGACACTCACATTTCTAAAGTGGTTAGAAAGACCTTCTACATTGCCCACCTGATCATGAAGGGATTCACATCCAGATCTACTGAGGTCATTGTTCCCCTGTACTCTTCACTTATCAGACCAATGATCGAGTACAATGCCCCATTCGGGATGTATCTCACCCGACATCTGCAGCAATTGGAGAGACCCCAAAAGTTCCTCACCAAAAGGATAAAGGGACTCCAAAATCTGTCATATGCTGCCAGATTGAAGAAACTCCAGCTCTACTCAGTCGCATACCGTCTGCTCAGAGGTGACATGTGCCTGACATACAAGGCCATGTCCAACCCGGAATTAATGGACATGCTCCACCTCAAAAATCCAAATCCACCAAAACCACTAGAGCAAGCGACTTAAACCTTAGCACGGATATAAATAGGACGTGCTGGAGGGATAGATTTATCACTCAGAGACTCCCTATGCTGTGGAATAAAATCCCGGTCCATGTGAGGCAGAGCACCTCGCTGACTCTGTTCAAGAGAAATCTAGACCTGTGGATGGGAGATCGTAGGTTTACCCCGGGAATCATCTCTGTGTCACTGCTGGACAGAGGCACAACAAACTAATGGGCACAGTATTTTTTCATATAAGGGGTGGCGTAAGCCACAAAAATTTGGGCTAGGCTTATAAATGCCTTAGGGCAGATAGCCTAGTATAAACCTATGAACCTATGAACCTATGATAAGCCAATATTTTTCAAAAGTGTCCCTACGTTATGTTGACTTTGTCCCTGGTTTTGTGCAATGATGTTGAGAGGTATGGATCATGCAGTAATTGTCAGATTACTGATTTGATGGCTAGGTGCAACTGTGATCAGAAAATACTGATTGATGTCATTACTATAACAACATAGACACTGCACCGGAAGCCTGAAAAATTCCCCCTACTCAGAGGTACAGCGATGTCCGCATATCTGTTGACTGTCCCTGATCTTCAGAAACATCCCTGATTTTTCACTCAAATTTTAACTCTGTCCTCTCACTCCCTTCACAAACTGGTGACCTTTGGACAAAATATGTTAAATTGCACTTACTAAATGATGACAATAATTAAAGTTATAGACTGGGTTTACTTTAACCAGGAAATAATAAGCAGGACTGCACTTTATGAGTGTTGCCTCGTTAACAGAAAAGTACCCTCCTAACTCACCAGCTAGAATAGACATATACCTACTGCTTAATGACATTTACCATAATCTGTGCAATTCAGTGTTTGATAAACAGAGCTGATATCACATGTCCACAGCCTTTACTATAACTTGTATGTTCTTTGATTGCTGGGTCTATTTTATAATTTTGCACAATTTGTACGTACTAAAATATGATGTCCCTAGAACACAAAAGTTTTACATTTTACAGTGTTGTATAGTGTGAAATGTATGCATTCACTTTGTTTCCAACATGTTTCTGTTTTCGTGTCTGAAAAATGCAAGCAAAAATCTTCTACAGCAAAGTAAGAAAAAGTGTCTGGGTAACTAGATAAATTGTGCCTTTCTACCATTTGCTGTTGTGATGTCTGCTTCAAGAAATTATATGGCTCACAATAAATGAAAATGTCAATGCAGAATGAAATATAAGTACTCAATTTACCCTCGATAATAAATAAAAAATATTTCTCACACAACTTATGCGATAAAACATCATTAATATTTAAAAACGGTGGATGTTAATTGGACTGAGAAATGATTGCACCTATTATAAATCTGGTGTTAACCATAGGAAGAAATCCAGTTTGCAGAAAAATCACACTCAGCAGTAAAAGTGTTCCATCCTTCCTAAAGTTAGACAATAAAAATTAAAAAAAAAAAATAGGTTAAAAAATGAATAGATAAAAAAAATAAATAAAAATAAGATGCACACAGCTTGCAGATACATTCAGACCAAACCCGCCGAATGGTGGGAGGTTTATCAGTTTCCTTAAAGGAGCAGAACCTCTTATCCACTGTGCAAGTGTCTGCACATACATACTCAGTACACACTACCCGTGCAACACATCCCCTGTGTAGGAAGAGAAGCATTACATTTTGTCTACACAATATTATTTAGAAAACGTAAGAATTCATTTTTCTTAAATAATGTCACTGTATGATAACAAAAGCTACGTGTGTGTGTGTGTGTGTGTGTGTGTGTGTGTGTGTGTGTCTGATGCTGGATTTGCCCATGCATGGTTCATATGGTTTAATCAAAGTGGCAAAGCCAGAATGATCAAATAAAGCTGCTACGAGTAAATCTAGCATTACCCATATCCATTCATGCATTATTATTAAAGGATATACCAGAGAGTAGCATTTAAAGTCTCCATTTCCAGAATATGAAGCTTAGTCTAATGGCTATTAAAACAAAACAGTCCTATAAAAGGCCTGAGCTGCTACGAATGCTTACAGGCATTTCTGGATTACAGCCTTAATGGGCCTGGAGCTAAAAGTTGGCAGGGGGTTGATTTATTTCACATTACAGCCATCTATAAATTCAAGTTAAACCGAGAATGAGGCAGCTGTAGTGTGTTTTAGACACAGGAGCCTGGAACTTCATCCCCATCAGCACCCCTCACCATTGTTAATCCAGCCCTGCTTACAGGGACACCACTGAGGCTTCCTGACATCATTTCCTGGTTTCCAGTGTATATCATCTGCGTAGTAGTTCAGCTTGGAGTCACTATAATGCTTTGAAGGACTAGCAACTCAAATCTTGAGATGCTAATTGTTTCGTTTCTCTCAGAGCATAATCCAATATTACCTACTTTAGCAAAGAGGTGTCATAGACTTGTCCCTGGCAATGAACATGTATGTGGTGATGTTTCCCATTTCACATTCTAGACTTGTGTAGTTGTGTGCTCTGGAAGTACAAAACACTAGTCCAATATATTATATTGGCAAAATACTGCATTATTTGAGAGAGTACTGAAATGAGGGTGAACAAAAACTGATAGTTGTAACTAGTGACACAAGTAAGTGACAGTATATATGTATTATTATTTATGCATTTCTTTTTATTTATTGACGCTTGTTACAACTTAAAATAACTTATTTTTATTATTTAGCGAAGTGCTACACCCTCAGACTGAATATTTCATAAAAAGCTGTGAGATTCTAGTTTAGCTATCATATTATCCAGGATCTGCCCAGGCTATTCTTACATGAAATAACATTTTATGGGTGTGAGGAAAACTACAAGTGGCTGCTATCAAATTATGAATGTTGTCATGGAAAACAGCATATTTCATGGTGATGAGTCTAAGACTGATAAAAACTACAACTGTTTCCAATCAAATTCTTGATTTCCGAAGCTAAAACACAAAGTGAGAAAACCTAGAGCATAGGCTGACAGAGCAAGTCAGGCAATCAAGCTATATCAGCATTCATTGTAGCCAACTGCAGTCTAATGATTAGCAAGGGGCACACTGTTTCAAATGACTGCAGCATATTTGCTGTCAGTTCTTGCTAAGAGAGCTCACACACATACAGCTGCTTAAAAAAACAGGAAATGTTCACAGTCATGGGCAATTAAAAACCTTTACTTCAAATAAAATGGCAAATACAGGAACAGAACTTTGAGAAGTATGTTATTACTATAAATGTTATACAAAGCATTTAAATAAAAGCATGGATAAAAGGCACGTTACGTACTTGATAAACTGGCAGCAGAGGCAGACAAATTCTTTGAAGTATAATCAGTTATCACTGTTTGCTCTGATCCCAAGAAAAATCTATAGTTTTGAGGTTTGTAAGTTTAGAAAATCAGTGCAGTAGACCACTTGAATACTAGTTAAGTACCAAACAACACAGACGTTGGAAAATATCTATAACTTCAGTGATACTGACAGTGAAGTTAAAACCAAAGTACTGCAGAGCTGTCTATACAAAAGTTTAATGAAAAGCATCAGAGAATCTGATATGACAGTAAATGTTCTGCTAAACCATGAGCTCTTAGTGTCTGTCAGGCTGGACCTAGATCAACCCACAGAAAAGTTCTTAAGTTTAGATATCAAACATGTCCTTCTGTCATCATGCTCACCCCCCAAAATGCAGGTTACATCCCATTTATCAGATAAACACACACGAGCGCTCTCATGCACACACATATACACATTTACTAAGAGCTGACTAAGTACAGTAGTCTTTTCCTACTTAATTGCAGTCAAATTGACTGATATTGTTTTGCATTTAGCCTAATTCCACAAGAAAATAATATGGAAATGAATATTAAAGCTGACAGCATTTTTACACTAGCTTGGCCTCATATGTAGCAAGCCTGAACCTTCCCATTGAGGCATCTGAGAAACTTTATAGGGAGTGCTCAGAGTGAATAATAATGCAACTTCTCTGTGAAGAATAACACAAACAATGACCTGATAAGGCAAACGTATGTGTAAGTGCCACCGTAGTGTGGACATGCCTTGGACAGTGCTACATAATGAACCCTGATTCATGAGAGCAACAGTCACCACACAAGTTGAGTGGATCATGTTATGTATAGTCACGTGATTTGAGGACACTGGCATGTGGGTAGTGTACCTGATGCCGTGCTTGTTCATATGTGAGTTAATGTGCCACATACTTGTAACAAACAGGCTTAAATGTCAGCCCATATTAAGGCTATACAGCAAAGTGCCAACTTGGTTTTATTTTATAAATGGGAAGGAAAGAGAGTGATATGACAGTTGTAAAGGGGGGGGGGGCAAGCAGAAGAGTAGATGAAGGAAGCTGGAAAAGTAAGAGTAGTATGGGGTGGGAGAGGAAGGATTTTTGGGATCTTTTTTTTGGGTAAAGTGTTATTTTTTAGAGTAAAGTTGGAAGGTGAATGAAAGATGGGGAAGTTGTGGTTAGAAAAGAAGGGAAGAAGATATCTGGATGGTGGTAGGGTGGACACACAAAGATATGATGCAGGTAAAGGTTACCAGGGGAGGTACTGACGTGAAATAGGGGGGCATAATGGAGATATGCAAACAGACAGAGGGTGGATATCTGATAACAGGGAGGACTGGAATACAAACAAGGGAGGGAAATGGAAGTGGCATACAAAGAAAATAAATGCCGTGATTGGTAATATCGTGGGGGGTGGGTGAAGATGGCCTGTGAAATTGGGACAGAGGGGAATCCAACCAGAAGTCAATCACCTCTGTGCTGACATTTGCATAAATACCTCTGTTGGAGGCCTGATGGTTGGGCTCAGCCAGCTACACAACTCTACCAGCAGCACAAGGAGGTACTCCAGTATCTTAAATGTTAATTGCTGATCCTCATCTGCCTCTAACTTTGGTATACCCAAGTCTTCCATAAATATATCCATTTGTGCTTTTTCTTGACTTCCACATTCCTCTGCTTTATACAAATGTTCATAAAATTTCAGAAATATCTCTAATACATATACAGGAACTATTTTTCTTGTTATACGCTCTCTTAGTCTGGCAACAATCCTTTCAACTTTCTCTTGTCAAAATTGTTGTGCTAAAATTTTCTGTCCTCTTGAGTTGTTATGAAAAAAGAATGGCTTAACAGCAATCTTTCTAAACTCATGCATATTATCCAGGTACTCCCTTGTTTACTCTTTAGCACTCTGCAGTTGCACCTCTTCTTGTTCTGTGAGATTCCCCTTATTCTACAATACTTTAACCTTTGTCAGCCCCTTTAAATAATAGGTTCATAGGTAGGTACTAGGCTATCAGCCCAAAGGCCTACGTAAGCCTAGCCAGCAAGATTCCATGGCTTACGCCACCCAAGAAAGTTATTTTCCTGTGCCACTGTTGAGCAGAGACACAGAAGTGATCCCCGGGGTTTATTTCCTATTTCCCATCCACTCATCAAGATTTTTCTTGAAGAGTGCTAATGAAGAACTTTGCTTGACATAGATGAGTAGCCTGTTCCAGAGTATGGTAAGTCTCTGGAATTTCTTGTTACTTCTTAACCATATCATTTTCTATTATTTCTACCCTATTTTTAAACTCCACTTTCATTTTATCCCAGTCACTAGCAATAACTTCTTTAGAAATGTCTATCTTTCCTAGTAGTTCTCAAATAGTTTCCACTACCCATTCATTAAGTTCCTCTCTTTTTAACAAGTAAGTGGAAAAACACTAGTGTCTCATTCTTATTTCATTACCCTGCATTTTTTAATCTTATTTGCAATTGTCACAGGATCTGAAATAGTTATTGGATGTGTATTGAAGCTTTCAATAGGATGCACATGTTCCTGTGAAATATAACTTCTGTGTAGTCTCGTTCAGTTATTGTACATTGGGGAGTAATGTGTAAATTCTGTCAGAGTTCCTACTACTGAATTCATGATTTCCATATCAAAAACAAAAAGTCTTGTAAAATGAGACATAGGTTCAAATGGAGATGACAAGAAACAACTGCATAAGAGATCAACCTGCCAAATATAGTATGTCATGCATAATAAGTGGAACCTTGTTGGCTATCTTTTTTTACACTTCTATCACCACTGGACTTTCTCTAATAATTAGTATAATTTATGTTCTTGTTATTTTGCACTGTTATTATTATGTATTCTTACTGTTTGTTCTTATTATGTATTCTTATTGTTTGGACATTTAATTGATTGTACTGACTTTGTAATCAAACTGAAATAAAATAAATAAAATAATAAAATAAATAAATATTTTCATAAATTTCTTCAGAAATCTACCTTCTTGTGTTATATCTTCCCATCTAGGTCCCTCAGATACATACTCCCTGTTGCAAATCCAGTTCCATTCCCTACATTTAAGTAATATTCCTGCTGAAAATTTTCTTAAGCTTTATAGCAGCAGTTTTAGGTGGAATATAAATACATGCCAGTGTAATCCTCCTCCCTTGGCAGTAGCTCCTTACTACCAGAAATCTACCATTGCTATCTTTTTTTACACTTCTATCACCACTGGACTTTCTCTAATAATTAGTATAATTACTCTCATTTTCATTTGTCCCTGATATTCTGCTGAACATCCATCCTGAAATCCTTTCTTTACCAAATTCACATGTTCACTTCTTTCCACATGTGTCTCCTGTAGCATTGCTATTTCCACTGTGCGTTTCTTAATATAATTCAGTACTCTTATTTTTTGGCTGTATCTGTGAAGCTATTCACATTTCAAAATAATATGTTTGGTGTAGTCATTATGATAAGAAGCTATTAGTTCCACTTATTATGCATGACATACTTTTCAAATGTCTATTTCCAGCTGTAGTGTTACATGACCCACTTATATTTGGCAGGTTGATCTCTTATGCAGTTGTTTCTTGTCATCTCCATTTGAACCTATGTCTCATTTTACAAGACTTTTTGTTTTAAAAAAAAAACCCTCAAAAAAAAAAAAGATCACACCCCATAACCTGTTAACTTAAAGCAAACACACAAAACTATGAACATATTCAAATAATGAAGTTTAACTGTCCTGATGGGAACAATTGTCCCAAATCAAAAGCTGCACACACAGGTATAACTTAACCTAACGTTAAGGTTATCCATGCTATGATGAATGTTATAGCCTGTGCTCCTACTTGTATGTTCTTTTCTTATCTTTGTTTCCCTCCCAAGTATGAAAAACAGCTTATATGATTCCAGAAAACATAAACCTTTAGTCTTAGAAAAGTGTTCTGTCTTTTATTGCTTCCCCAATAGTCAGCTTGTCTCCATGGAAATACAAGTACCAAATGTACAGCTCTGTAAATCTCTCAATTTACACTGAACATTTATATGCCAGAGAAAAACATTGCATTATATTCAGTGCCCTCTTATTTATTTGCTCACACAAAAAAGTGTTATTAAATTAAGCAAAGGCCTTTATCCAGACATAAACCTATTCAAAGATAAGAGAGAACTTACCAGTGCTACATATATTGTAATCTGTACACTTTTATACCTCATCCTCCACATCAACAACTCAAGATTACAGCATATTAACTTAAATATGCTTTTGTTCAGTTTTCTTCTCTTTTTTACATTGTAATGCCTACAACTCTTAAAACTTTAAAAGAAGAAAAAAACACTTGTTTACTTTAATATCTTTATCACATACAACAACTAAAAATACTTTGAAATATAACATGCAATTTGCATCATGAATATCATGTACAAATACTGTTAAGAAGAACATTTGTTTTACTTACAGTTACTTTTCTTTTTTTCCCGTCTTTCCCTTCAGTGTCCTTCTAAGCATTTATGACATGAAGTGGAGCATATCAATTTCAGTCCTTCAAAAGTTTACCAAAGTCAACAAAAGTCCAATCTTTCCATTTTTTCTTGTAAAGTCATATTTTACAAATGTAAACAAAAGTAAAACTATACTCTAAACTGCCAGAGGTGTCCCAAAGTAACATAAAGAAAAAAACAACAAAATCCTAGGCACACCACCTCAGTCGTTGTTTGTAGAATTAAAAAAAAGCTGTTAAAAAACTTTAATGCAAGAATTAAAACTTAAAAATAGGAGTCTTGTTTCGACAATAAGCCCTTTCAGCAATAGTCTTCATCAGATCATTCATAGTTACAGCTCTCTTTTCATGAATTAAATAAAAATTATGCAATGAATGATCTCCATTCAGGAAATGCCTCCTTTACAACCAATCAGCTAATAGCCAATCATAACACGAGAAAGAGGTGAGCCTCCATATTCAACCAATAGTTAGTTGCCTATTTTTCAAAATGGGTTTTAGCGGAACCACCGCATTCAGCCCAGGGTAGCAATCTGCTCTTAGGTTCACAATCCATCCCACTTCATTAATTTCCATTTGATTCTGTATGTCTCCACCTCTGTTCCCTTCAAAAGTGCACTCAAAAACTTTGAACATAAAGGTGTGTGATGGATTCAACAACACATGATTAGCAAGTGCATTCTTTTGATCTTTATATTTGATATCTCTTAGCTGACGTAGGATTCCATCTTTCAGGCATTGATCCGTTTTGCCTACATAATAAGCAGTGCAGTTCAAGCATGTGGCTAAGTAAATCAAATGTTTATTATTACATGTAATAACGGTACATATTCCAAGATTATGTACTGAAGACAGTAGCGTTGTCGCCTCACAGTAAGACGTTGACCTGTTCGATTCTCAGCTAAAGCGTCATCTGTGTGGAGACATGCGTGAATGGGCGTACCTTCGTAGAAGGTTGTGCATCAGAGCTGGCAACTCGGTACGTAAAAATCTACTGCTAATCATTAGGAGTTCCGCTGTGGTGACCCCTAACCGGGAAAAGCCGAAAGATACAACATGTACCGAAGACAGTGACTATGAAAGAGAAAGAAATAGGCTTTAAAAGAATATTCTATGCCTGTGGTAGGATGTAGAAAGAAACTGTTACTATCAATAGAGGGACAAGCCTTGCATTTTCCACACCCTAAAGTTCCTTGTCTAGTAGACCATTGTTTTGCTGAAAAAACGTCCTTATTGCATAGTAACCTCTTTATATTTTTCTTGTTCTTAGACATGATCTTTGGTGTATTTCCTACAATTTTCCTTATTTTCTCATCCTCAGTTAGTATTGGCCAGAATTTCTTAAGCACATTGCATGCTTGCATTGCATCTGTGCTGTGGGTGAGAATGCAGTTAAGTGTATTCTACTTCTGCCTTACTTTACTATTTCTCCTCCGTTCTTGGCAGAAATCTTTTTGGAGAAGTAGGGATGTCCTTTGTTCTTCCTCATGTCGTTGTGGTTAAATTTGATGGTGAGATCCTTTTTTCCATAACCTCATTCTTGCAGATGTTCTTGTAGCCTATTTCTTTCTCTTTCTCTTTCATAGTAACTGTCTTCGGTACATAATCTTGAAATATGTAGCGTTTGATTCTCCATAATGTTTTTAAATATGAATCCTGGATGCACACTGTTTCTATGTAAGTAATGTTTTTTCCAAGTACTCTTTCTACGCATCGTAGTAGTTAGCCCCTGTTCTTCATTTAGGTTCAAATTAACATCCAGAAACTCAATTTCCTTTTTGAAGTAGTTCACAGTAAATTTTAAGAAACCAGTGGTAGAATTTAAGTATTCTGTGAATGATATGAGTTGTTCCTCGTCCCCTCTCCATAGGATAAAAATATCATCCTCAAATATGATAGGTACATTGCCCATGGATTATCATCATGTAAAACTTTCTCTCGTTCCCATTGTGTTAGCACTAGATTGGAATAGCTATTGGGACAGGGAGTGCCCATTGCTACCCCCCCAAACTTGCCAGTAACGTTCAGTGCCAAATACAAAAACATTATTTTCTAATATCAATTTGAGCAGAGAGCATATTAAATAAATGCTTTTTGAAAGACAAAGGATTAAAAGTACAGAAGCGTAATATTTAATGAATGTTTAGTGCATTTTTTATACGTATTTGTTTATTTTATTTTTAAAATACATTTATGTTATTGTAGCACTTTAAGAGTTTTAATTAGTTGATTGTTTTATTATTTGATGGTGTATAAAAGGAGGGATTATTGCTTGTGATATTATTCTGAAGAAGTCTGGTTGGCGAAAGCTTAATAAAAGTATTTGATGCTATTTGGTGCATTTTATTGGTTTTAGAAGTCTTTGAAGGATCCAGTGGTTGTGGTTTTGTTTTGATTTTGGAGCAGTCTTTTCTACCTTTGTGTTTTTGGTCAAATATCTTCCATTTTACTTTGATGCCAAGAGGAATCCATCACCACTATAGCTGGTCCTTTGTCCGCTAGCTTGATCATTATATCATCCCTACCTTTCAACTGAAACAATGCTTGTCTTTCACCAGTAGTCATATTATAAAAATGACCACTATTCTTATTTCCTTCTCTTGTCATTCCAACTTCATTCTCGCACAGCCGAACAAAGAGTTCCACTGCTGGATGGTTCACTGGTACGAAGGTACTAGGTTTGTTAAATTTACATGAATTATTTGTACCTTCATTCCCAAAGATACTTTTCAAAGTGATGTTTCGCCCAAAGCATTTAATATCTGTCACAAATTCACTCAGGTCAACATATAGAAGGTATAAAGATTAAGCCTTTATTCAATATCTGTATCTGTTCATTGCTCAAATGCTTTTTAGATAGGTTTACAACCAACGTGGGTTCTGAACTATTCAGTCATCATTTTCCTTTTCCTCTCCTGACTTGATGACCTGGGATTCCTGTGAATATTTTGTTTGATAAAAACCAGGAGACTTTGAAAAAGTGGAGCATACATTCCTCCTTCCTTGGGTCTCATGCCTGTAGAAGTTGTCGCACAGGGGTTTGTATGTGAGTAATTAAACCTTGGTTAGGCAATCTAACAGGTGAAGCATTAACTTCTATAGTAGCTGATATGACAGCTATTTCATTCATATTGTTTCTTTCTACTTGCTCATTTGGTATACTAGTCAAATCCAGTGTTACACTCTCCTTAGATGCACTAGATTTATATATAGCTGCCGATGGACTTGTCAACAGATACATAATACTTTGATAAGGTGTTTAACGAAGTTGAGAATGCTACCTACTGGCTAAAAAGGCTACAGTGGCAACGTTTTCACCTTGAAGCAAGCATGACCATCAGCTAATACCAAGAGGTATGAGAGTGAAATGCTTACCATGTTACGGCAATAATTAGCCAGATTTATTAGTTAGATGGCAAGCCATTAACCTGGACACAAGCTTCGGACATATGCAGCTACTAATAGAATACTTTAAGCCAGAAGAGATGAATGTCGCTGAACTAATAAAGAAGAAACAATGTGAGCTCGAACAGATGGAGCTAAAAGAAACATGCTTGCATAAATTAGAGAATCTACAACATACTCTAAACGTGTGTGTGTGTGTGTGTGTGTGTGTGGCACCCAGTACTGTTTTGGGGGCTAAAACCAGTGTAGATAGGACAAATAGTAAGTATATCTTTGGTGGATCATCAATACTGGCAAATCAGGTGGGCACACCACAATGCATTTTTTCATTTTAAATGTAAGCATACTTTTAATTAAGGCAGGATCTTGAAATTTATAGGGGCCAGTGCAATAATGCTCTTGTAAAGGAAGAATACAAAAGCTTTCCATACAACGGAGACAACAGTTTTCCCAGTGAGAAATGCTATATATATATATATATATATATATATATATATATATATATATATATATATATTAACTAAGATATTAGAGTTAACTGTTAGATTAGAGAATTAGACTTAGAATGAGAATTAGAATTTTAAGGCAAATATTAGGCATTTATTCATTGTCTGAGGAGATCAACTTGCTCTAAACATCTATGAAAGCAAATTAAAAGAACAGAAAACATGTAAACTAGCAAGAGACTTTCAAGACTTTAAGAAAGGGTTGCTACAGGATATAAGAAATCGGCAGCTAGATATAAATCTAGTGCATCTAAGGAGAGTGTAACACTGGATTTGACTAATACAAAAATGAGCAAGTAGAGAAAACAATATGAATGAAATAGCTGTCACATCAGGTACTATAGAAGTTAGTGCTTCACCTGTTAGATTGCCTAACCATGGTTTAATTACTCACATACAAACTCCTGTGGCTACAACTTCTACAGGCACTGACTTAAGGAAGGAGCAATGCATGCTCCACTTTTTCAAAGTCTCATAGTTTTTATCAAACAAAATATACAGAGGAATCCCAGGTCATCAAGTCAGGAGAGGAAAAGGAAAATGTTGACCGTTTGAATAATTCAGAACCCACGCCAGTTGTAAACCTATCTAAAAAGCATTTGAGTAGTGAACAGATACAAATATTGAATATAACCTTCATACCTTCTATATGCTCTGACCTGAGTGAATTTGTGACAGATATTAAATGCTTTGGGCGAAACATCACTTTGAAAAGTATCTTTGAGAATGAAGGTACAAATAATTCATGTAAATTTAACAAACCTAGTACCTTCGTACCAGTAAACCATCCAGCGTGGAACTCTTTGTTCAGCTGTGTGAGAATGAAGTTGGAATGACAAGAGAAGGAAATAAGAATAGTGGTCATTTTTATAATATGACTACTGGTGAAAGACAAGCATTGTTTCAGTTGAAAGGTAGGGATGATATAGTGATCAAGCCAGCGGACAAAGGACCAGCTATAGTGGTGATGGATTCCTCTTGGTATCAAAGTAAAATGGAAGATATGTTGAGCGATATACAGACTTATAGGACAATCAGTAAAAATGAGCTAGATAAAATGATTACTCATTTTCAAGGATCCCATTATGAAATGCTGATGGAAGGATGGCTATCGAAGGAACTTTATGATTTCTTCAAAACATCTAATCCAACTACACCCAGTATCAGTGGCCTCCACAAAATTCACAAAAGTATGTATGTTGAAAATGAGTTAAAGAAAATACTGCCTCATGCTACCATGGTTTTGAAAGATACAGGGAGCTTTTTAAATGAGTTACATACCAAAATAAATGCATTAAATGATCTCTCAGGATTAATTCTAGTGACAATGGATATTAATAGTCTCTTCACAGTGATACCTATTACTTATGGCATAGAAGCCATTAGGGGCTTTGCATCCTCGACTGAGATTAATGTTGATTTAATATGCTCTCTGCTCGAATTGATATTAAAAAATAATGTTTTTGCATATGGCACTGAATGCTACTGGCAAGTTTGGGAGGTAGCAATGGGCATACCCTGTGCCAGTAGCTATTCCAATCTAGTGCTAGCACAATGGGAATGAGAAAAAGTTTTACATGATGATAATCCATGGGCAATGTACCTATCATATTATGGGCATTTTGTAGATATTTTTATCCTATGGAGAAGGGACAAGGAACAACTCATATCATTCACGGAATACTTAAATTCTACCACTGGTTTCTTAAAATTTACTGTGAACTACTCCAAAAAGGAAATAAAATTTCTGGATGTTAATTTGAAGCTAAATGAAGAACAGGGGCTAACTACTATGATGCATAGAAAGAGTACATGGAAAAAACATTACTTACATAGAAACAGTGTGCATTCAGGATTCATATTTAAAAACATTATGGAGAATCAAACGCTACATATTTCAAGATTATGTACCGAAGACAGTTACTATGAAAGAGAAAGAGAAAGAAATAGGCTACAAGAACATCTGCAAGAATGAGGTTATGGAAAAAAGGATCTCACCATCAAATTTAACCACGACATGAGGAAGAAAAAAGGACATCCCTACTTCTCCAAAAAGATTTCTGCCAAGAACGGAGGAGAAATAGTAAAGTAAGGCAGAAGTAGAATACACTTAACTGCATTCTCACCCACAGCACAGATGCAATGCAAGCATGCAATGTGCTTAAGAAATTCTGGCCAATACTAACTGAGGATGAGAAAATAAGGAAAATTGTAGGAAGTACACCAAAGATCATGTCTAAGAACAAGAAAAATATAAAGAGGTTACTATGCAATAAGGACGTTTTTTCAGCAAAACAACGGTCCACTAGACAAGGAATTTTTAGGTGTGGAAAATGCAAGGCTTGTCCCTCTATTGATAGTAACAATTTCTTTCTACATTCTACTACGGGCAGAGAATATTCTTTTAAAGTAAATGCTACATGTAATAGTAAACATTTGGTTTACTTAGCTCCAAGCTTGAACCGCTCTGCTTATTATGTAGGCAAAACTGATCAACGCCTGAAAGACAGGATCCTATATCATCTAAGAGATATCAAACATAAAGATCAAAAGAATGCACTTGCTAATCATGTATTGTTGAATCCATCACACACCTTTATATTCAAAGTTATTGAGTGCACTTTTGAAGGGAACAGAGGTGGAGACATACAGAATTGAACGGAAATTATTGAAGTGGGTTGGATTGTGAACCTAAGAGCAGATCGCTACCCCGGGCTGAATGCGGTGGTTCCGCTAAAACCCATTTTGAAAAGTAGATGACTAACTGTTGGTTGAATATGGAGGCTCACCTCTTTCTCGTGTTATGATTGACTATTAGCCGATTGGTTGTAAAGGAGGCGTTTCCTGAATGGAGATCATTCATTGGTTAATTTTTATTTAATTCATGAAAAGAGAGCTGTAACTATGAATGATCTGATGAAGGGGGTCTATATTGTAAGATTGACGGTTGAAAACATCGAACACAATATGGTTGATGTCTTCAAACATCGACCTTATAAAAGGACCCCCAAAAAAAGAAAAAAGTACCCTAACAGGTTTAAGCAGGGGAGCAAGCCCCCCTGCACCCCCCCATGTGGGGGGTTGTGCCCTCCACAACCCCACTGCTAATTAAACATACCAACTCTGAGACCGCACTACATTGCAGTAAACGGAAATCTCTCCTTAACGGAGATTTCCATTTACATGTTCGAGATTCTCAGCATTCGCTATTCTTGTGTCGACAATGTCAGATTTGACATTGTCGGCTTTCGAGAATCTAATATAGACCTGATGAAGGCTATTGCCGAAAGCACTTATTGTCAAAACAACGCTACTATTTTTAATGTTTAGTTTTTAATTCTTGCATTAAAGTTTTTTTTAACAGCTTTTTATAATTCTACAAACAATGACTGTGGTGGTGTGCCTAGGATTTTATTGTTTTTTATATTTTACAAATGTGGTCGATTCTTTATAGTCTCTCATTTATTCATTAATTTCAATGTTGATGGTCTTCTTCCTGTTCATCTCCATCTCTGAGCTGCAGACTCCAGTTCAAGTTGAATGTACTTCCGATTCTTTTAGTCAACTCCTGTGCTTTTTTCTGTCTCACAAGTATTTTCCTTTGGAACATTGGAAAAGGTTTCATTGGCAAAGTCTCTGTATAAGCCTTATTATCAGAAGAATGAGATTCAGAGTCCCCATGCTCAGCCAGCCTTTTCTTCATTTTGACCTCTGATTTTTGCAGTTTATCAGTTCATCTGAATGGCTGTTTAAATGTTGTTCCAATTTTTTCCGGTCATTTATTATTTGAGTTGATATATTTCTTCAATTTTCTGGATTCAGCAACCTCTGCATGTCGTGCAGGAATAGTGCAGGAGCTCCTGGAGGCAATATGGCCACCGTGCGATCCAGGAATAAGCTCCAGGGATGTGCAAGAGCACTCCTGCACTATTCCTGCACAGACACAGCTCCTGTATGCAAATTACCCCATTTGCAGATGAAAACCATGCAAATGAGGTGAATTTGTGATCCAGGAAGCTGTCAGCTGGCCGTGCAGGACTAGTGTAGTGTGTAAAAATGTACTCGGTTAGTAACCAAGTACATTTCTGCAAACTACAAAACAGAGCCATGACAGCTCCAAATAAAGGGTGTATAGTATGTGTAAAACATGCCAATGGCCAAATATATGGCCATTGTTATTGAAAACAGTTGACAAAAAAATAACTTTTATTTTTTTTAGCCGATTTTGGCTGTTTAAGCATAGGGCAGTGGCACGCAAACAGGATTGGGCTGAAAAAAAAAAAAAACTGAAATAAGCATTTTAACCAGAATCACTATTTTGCCATTATACTCAATGGCAGTCAGAAGACAACATGGTCAGTGAATAGTGGTTGCTAAGGGATAAGGCTCAGTGTGGGACCTGTAACTATGCATTAGCAGGCAATCCTATGCAATTGAGGGGAATGATACTGGATCCCAGATTTCCCCTTAATGCTAGCCAGCACCCAACTGTGTAAGTGCAGGAATAGCATGGTTCAAGCCTAAGTATTAGCTGACATCATAGGGGGGTGTGTCAGGCATACTGTAAGCTTATTGGAGCCCTGTGGCTCGGGTTTGCCCTTAGCTTAGCAGAGCTAAGCAAGGGGGTGTGTCTGCGACTGCCTAACACCCTTTACATTGCCTAAATGGGTGTGTGCGCCGCGCACCAGGTTTTAAAGGAAAAAAAAAGTAAACCAGGAAATAGCAGCTCAGTGCACATTTGAGCACTGTGTTTGCGCGGTGCGCCCCCGGGCTTAAACAGGAAGGCAATGGGAAGGGAAAACAGCAGTAGGAAGGGTATCAAAGAGAACTAGCATAGCTGGAAGGTATAATGTATCAGAATCAGACAATTACACAGGCAGCAGCCCAGCCCAGCACACTACTATAAACTATGCAAACACCTTTCCCTCTGTTTTTTCCCACATACTCTACACCACCGGTGTACATAAGCCGGGAAATTTTAACAAACAAAAGCAACAAAATGATAGGGGCTGCAGCAGCTATCATACATCAACATGTGGAAGAGGCTGAGGGTGGTGAGGATGAGAATGCTGTTGACCGACCCGCAGTGACGAGATGGAGAAGAGTGTACAGACCCAGGGTAACCTACCAGAGGCTACATGAGCTGGAGATAGTGGAGCACTATAGGGTGGACAGGGACCTCCTACAGCAAATTGTTGAGCTGTGCCAGCCACACCTGACACACAGAACTAATGAGGGGAACCCATCCCAGTGGATACCAAGGTATGTGTAGGCCTAAGAATACTAGCCACAGGTACCTTCCAAAGGCCAACTGGGGATATCATGGGGATCTCACAGGCATCAGCATCCAGGGTACTCCACCATTTCCTGGATGCCATGTCAGCACATACCAGTGAGCACGTATATTTCCCCAGCACCCATGAGTTGTTGGCCAGCAATATGCGTCTCTTCCACCAAATAGCAGAATACCCTGAGGTAGTGGGTGCTATAGACTGCATGCCATATGCATCAAAGCACCACCTGGTGAGCAGGGTAGGGCCTATATCAACCACAAGGGCTTCCCCTCCATCAACTGCCAGGTCGTGTGTGATGCCCAGTGCATTATAATGAATGTGTGTGCTGACTGCCCTGGAAGCTATCACGACTCCCACATCTGGCATCTGATGCAGCTGTACTAGAGATTTGCCAGTGGGGACATCCCTTACGGTCACCTAGTGGGGGATGCTGGTTACACACTGGAGCCATGGCTGATGACACCCATCGGAAATGCGCACACACCTGAACAAGAACTCCATAATGATGCACACGCACAGACCAGAATCATAATAGAGCATATGTTTGGGATGCTGAAGTCACAGTTCCGGTGCCTGGACACATCCGGTGGAGCCTTACAGTACTCACCAGCTACATGTACCCAAATTGTCATCATATGTGCCATGCTACACAATATGCTCCTGTGGAAACAGCTGCAGCAGAAACAGCATGGGGCAGGGCCACACAGCCCCCCCACCATTACCAAGGCCTGCACAGGCACAGAGTGATTTGGAGGAGGAACAACCTGAGCCTGTGCCAGTAGGCAGAAGGAGGCGTGCCCAGTATGCCCTGGCCTTGGCAAAAAGGCAACGCATAGCACATACACTGACACAGTAGGGACCCGGGGAATGACACCTCTCTCTGACTCACACATACAGTAAAAAGGATGCCAAACATGACACTACCTGTGCTTAACCATGTATAGGGAGTGTACTATGTGCATCCGACATAGTCATCCCTCTAGCAACATCCTCAGTACTGGCACAGCCACAACGTAAGTCACTCTTCCTACCAATTGCCGAATGGAGTAGTATGTGTTGTTACTTGTATCTATGGTATGGATGTGAGCATGCAAGGGAGTTGGGTGGCTGGATGGGACGCCAGCAGATAGTAGACACCTATAGTGGTAGCATGAGATCTGTAACAAATACTGATGTCAGCATAGTAGCCAGTACAAGACAAGGTGACAAAGCCCACTGCAGGAAATGTGCTGGGCCACATGTGTGTCTGTATGACACACACATACCAGTCAGGGAGGCTCACATACCTAACAACAGTCTCAGCCAGCAGGACAGGTGTAGACAAACACAAACAAAGGCTGTGCTAAGGCCTCTGACTGATGGCTATGGGTAACACCCCACCAGGCCTACACAGACAGACTACAACAGGTCAGGCAGTGGGATGTTAGTTCTGAAGGGTAAGAAGTCAGAAACTGAAATGTAGGTCAATCAAACCTAAGACCTGTAGTACACTGATATGCCTCTAGTCAGCATGATAGGTTAGAATACAGAATGAAATGGAGTACCTGACATGCCAGTACAGTCATAGCAAATGTGTACAAGTGTCAGATGTGCCCCCCCAATCCTATGTAGAAATGTAGTAATAGTCTGGTGTGCCCCCTCAATCCTATGTAGAAATGTAGTAACAGTCAAGTGTGCCCCCCAATCTTATGTAGAAATGTAGTAACAGTCAGGTGTGCCCCCCATTCCTATGTAGACATGTAGTAACAGTCAGGTGTCCCCCCATTCCTATGTAGACACATAGTAACAGTCAGGTGTGCCCCCCAATCCTGTACAGAAATGTAGTAACAGTCAGGTGTGCCCCCACAATCCTATGTAGAAATGTAGTAACAGTCAGGTGTGCCCCCCCATCCTATGTAGAAATGTAGTAACAGTCAGGTGTGCCCCCCATTCCTATGTAGACACATAGTAACAGTCAGGTGTGCCCCCACAATCCTATGTAGAAATGTAGTAACAGTCAGGTGTGCCCCCCAATCCTATGTAGAATTGTAGTAACAGTCAGGTGTGCCCCCCACAATCCTACGCAGAAATGTAGTAACAGTCAGGTGTGCCGCCAATCCTATGTAGAAATGTAGTAACAGTCAGGTGTGCCCCCCATTCCTATGTAGACATGTAGTAACAGTCAGGTGTACCCCCCACAATCCTACGCAGAAATGTAGTAACAGTCAGGTGTGCCCCCAATCCTATGTAGAAATGTAGTAACAGTCAGGTGTGCCCACCATTCCTATGTAGACATGTAGTAACAGTCAGGTGTGCCCCCCACAATCCTATGTAGAAATGTAGTAACAGTCAGGTGTACCCTCCCAATCCTATGTAGAATTGTAGTAACACTCAGGTGTGCCCCCCACAATCCTATGTAGAAATGTAGTAACAGTCAGGTGTACCCCCCCATTCCTATGTAGACACGTAGTAACAGTCAGGTGTGCCCCCCCAATCCTATGTAGAAATGTAGTAACAGTCAGGTGTGCCCCCCATTCTTATGTAGACATGTAGTAACAGTCAGGTGTGCCCCCCATTCCTATGTAGACATGTAGTAACAGTCAGGTGTGCCCCCACAATCCTATGTAGAAATGTAGTAACAGTCAGGTGTGCCCCCCAATCCTATGTAGAATTGTAGTAACAGTCAGGTGTGCCCCCCACAATCCTACGCAGAAATGTAGTAACAGTCAGGTGTGCCCCCAATCCTATGTAGAAATGTAGTAACAGTCAGATGTGCCCCCCGTTCCTATGTAGACACGTAGTAACAGTCAGGTGTGCCCCCCCACAATCCTATGTAGAAATGTAGTAACAGTCAGGTGTGCCCTCCCAATCCTATGTAGAATTGTAGTAACACTCAGGTGTGCCCCCCACAATCCTATGTAGAAATGTAGTAACAGTCAGGTGTACCCCCCCATTCCTATGTAGACACATAGTAACAGTCAGGTGTGCCCCCCCAATCCTATGTAGAAATGTAGTAACAGTCAGGTGTGCCCCCCATTCTTATGTAGACATGTAGTAACAGTCAGGTGTGCCCCCCATTCCTATGTAGACATGTAGTAACAGTCAGGTGTACCCCCTACAATCCTATGTAGAAATGTAGTAACAGTCAGGTGTGCCCCCCCAATCCTATGCAGAATTGTAGTAACAGTCAGGTGTACCCCCCTCCACAATCCTATGTAGAAATGTAGTAACAGTCAGGTGTGCCCCTCTAATCCTATGTAGACACATAGTAACAGTCAGGTGTGCCCCCCCCAATCCTATGTAGAAATGTAGTAACAGTCTAGTGTGCCCCCAATCCTATGTAGACATGTAGTAACAGTCAAGTGTGCTCTCCAATCGTATGTAGAAATGTAGTAACAGTCATGTGTGTTCCCCCAATCCTATGTAGACATGTAGTAATACACAGGTGTGCCCTCCTAATCCCATGTAGAAATGTATTAACATGTATGTGTAGGTATAATAACAGTGGAGCACAGATTACCTGAGCTGGCCAAGGAAGCAGGATAGATTGTAGCATGTGTACAATATGCAGGTCTGTGTGTGTTAGGTTGGTGTGTGTTGTATATTGTGTGAGAGTGGTCAGTATGTATGCATGGTGAGGTTTGTCCTGGTGGCCATTGCCCAGTACTGCCGATAATAGGGCCAAGTTCTCACAACTGCATGCCAAACACAATGCTTCCCAGTATAACACATTCTACCAGTAAGCCATAGTAAATGTTTGGAAGTAATATGTGTCACTATGTGAAAGATGGACATGGCATGAATGTCAGCCCAGATATACAAGCAGTACCCAGGGGAAGTATCCCAGACAGACAGCATATAATATGTAACTGTCAGATGGACACACCCTTGGAATTGTACATACAGGTTTGCAGCACATTATCTGGGCTTGTAGTAGGGAATACTGATGTCATCTGGCCAAACACTGGCAGACCACAAAGGTCATAGGAATGATGCATTGAGAAACAGCTGATGTACCTGCACAAGCCAGCATAAGTGGAATGCCCCATGTATATCTGTGAGTCAGATGCAAGTAGTGTCCATAGCACACATGCACCCAGCTCACCCTACCACTACCCACAGATACCTCTCCGGTCTTATCCCTGCTGTTGGGAATGAGTACAATATGACCCCCACCTGTGTATGGCAATAGTGAAAGAATGTAGCATGCAGAGCAGGTATCCCATGCAGGTGTGTCCCTAGCTGTAAGCAGCACCCTGCCAGCATCCACACCACCGGATCAATACTGACAGAAAGTATTGGCATGAACACTTTGCACACCTACCCTGTCACCCCAGGGGAATATAGTGTATTGCAGTCTGGGACTGAAGGACTGACAGACTGCAATGGCTTGCTACAGCTGGCCTGCATCACTACCAAATGGCCTTCAGTCCTCTGCCAAAGGCCTGTGTCTCACCCGTACTGCCAATGTATGTTATGTCATGGACTCCCAAATGACAACATAACACAGTCCACAGAACCCAAATGCAAGGCCATGTGGACAAATCACAGTAACATGTCCACCATGTCCTACTGCATGAACTGTGGACCAACACCAAATTACTGCTGTGATGAGGTGATAACTATAGGAAAAATATCAGATAATGTTCGCATAATGTATGGAACAGGATGGAATAATAGGGGGGGGAGCATGGGCGGCATGGAGTGTGTGAAGTCGAAACTCAGCCATGTGCACATACTATCCCTGGCTGTAAACACAAGAATGGGTGGCTACAAACCTGCTCATAAACCACAATGTGTAGGGGTAATGTCCAGAATTATGACCTCTGCTGCTGAGTAACCTGTGTGAATCTGTACAGCTGTGAGGTATGGCCACAGTCACGTTGATGGATGTACTACAAGCATGGGATCCTCTGACACCACTGTACCAAGGTGCTGAACCATTTACACAGACCCAGCAGCAAGTGGATTCACACATTCAATACAGAAGGACATACTGGGCATGATCCCACACTTAAAGAAATGAAGCCCATGTCTGGCAACAACAGTGGACCATACATATCTGACAGTCGCAGATGTTAGTGCATACACTGCTCAGTACGCACCAGACATGCTTGCACACACATTGGAAAGAAATACACACATATATCCAAGGACAACACACTATAATAGGCCAAATGTACACATACATAGATGTGTGGAAGAGAGTGACAGTGACAAAGAGCCTTCCATCATGAGGCCTGTCCCACCCAGCACACATCCAATTGGCTAAAACCACATGATGTGCAAATGTCAATCACCGTAGACATTTGCCTCTGGAATCCCTCAGCATTATAGTGTCTGTGGTGCTACTGCTAACTGTGCAACATGACTGAACAAATCAGTAGCCATCTAGCAGATGTATACATGTACCTGTGGAATGTAAACTTGTGTGAGCCTAAGTGTGGTGTGTCTGCCTCTAGATGAATGGGTTATGGCCCATGCACACACGCTGCACTCCCCATTGCCCTACTATGACAAACCTGCTGATGCCTTCACCTTGAAATACACCTTTGGGGAAGTAGTAGCCCAGTAATTTCCGTGGTGCATCCTATAACTGCGTAATGCTGTAGTGTGATGTACTAGTTCGGTAGGGGTTCTAATCCCAGATGTGGCAACTATGTGTGTGTTTGTCTGTGTAGGGATCAATGCTTTTTAGGCCAGTCACACTCACTACAATTTCAAATGTCCTACTTTGGCATGCCTGCTGATGTCATTCACTTTGAAATACACCTTTGGGGATGGAGTAACCCAGTAATCTCTGCGGCACATCCTATAACTGCGTAATGCTGTAGTGTGATATACTAGTTAGGTAGGAGTTCTATTCCTAGACATGGCAAGTGTGGCTGTGTGTGTGTGTGTGTGTGTGTGTGTGTGTGTGTGTGTGTTTGACTGTGTAGGAAGCAATGCTTTTGAGGCCATTCACAGTCAATACAACCTCCAGTGTCCTTCTTTGGCAAGCCTGCTGATGTCATTCATTTTGAAATACACTTTTGGGGAAGGAGTAGCCCAGTAATCTCCATGGCATGACCTATAATTGTGTAATGCTGTGGTGTGGTAAACTAGTTAGGTAGGAGGTCTATCCCCAGACATGACAAGTGTGGATGTTTATGTGTGCGTTTGTTTGTCTGTGTAGGGAGCAATGCTTTTTGAGGCCATTCACAGTCACTACAACCTCCAGTGCCCTTCTTTGGCAAGCCTGCTGATGTCATTCACTTTGAAATACACCTTTGAGGAAGAAGTAGCCCAGTAATCTCCATGATGCGACCTATAACTGTGTAATGCTGTAGTGTGATAAACTCATTAGGTAGGAGTTTTATCCCCAGACATGGCAAGTGTAGATGTTTGTGTGTGTGGTTGTCTGTGTAGGGAGCAATGCTTTTAAGGCCATTCACAGTCAGTACTACCTCCAGTGTACTTTTTTGGCAAGCCTGCTGATGTCATTCACTTTGAAATACACATTTGGGGAAGAAGTAGCCCAGTAATCGTCATGGCGCGTCCTATAACTGTGTAATGCTGTAGTGTGATAAACTAGTTAGGTAGGAGTTCTCTGCCCAGACATGGTAACTGTGAAACTGTGTGTGTGTGTGTGTGTGTGTGTGTGTGTGTGTGTGTGTGTGTGTGTGTGTGTGTGTGTGTGTGTGTGTGTGTGTATCAATTTTTTTTGGCCATTCACAGTCACTACGCACACCTACAAATGGAGAACATTGATAACTGTACAGTAACAGAGACAAGCCTCCAGAGAGCACCCCTGCAATACCAGGTACAACTCTCACCACACCTGTTGGCCACCAAACCAGGACCAAAACAATAAAGGTGGATGAGTGTCCATAATCACCAAGGATTTTCACACCACCAGGCTACTTGCCCAACAGAATGTGTCTGAAATACCCCCGGTGCAACTAACAGTAGGTTAGACTGCATTCCAAATTGTATAGTTTGCTACAGATCCCCCACTATGCCCCATGATACCCACTACAGCCTTTGAAACATACTGTGAAATATTATGATACAAGCAAACACCTTAATACTGGGTGACTTACACTACCCTGCCATTAACTGGGAAAACTACTTGTGTACCAACACTTGTGCCCAATGGTTCCTGGAAGTCATAATTCCTAATGCCCTGGATCAAGTAACCCATAGTCCCACCAGGGGCTCAAATATCCTAGACCTGGTCATTACCAACATGGGACATCAATGCTCCACACCTATGGTCACCCCATCGGTGGTCAGGTATGCCCATGAGCTAATCACACTTAACATCAACATCCCTCCCCCACACCCCAGTAAGGAAACCTCCGTAACACACATCTCCAAAGGCAATGTCATGCTACACATGTCAGACATGACTAACATCATGACACCCATGCAGAAGGGAACTGAAAGGACAACTGCTGAATCATACATGAAGACACTACGAGCACATCCACTCGTGCATGAATTGTGCCATCCAATATTGAACCAAGATGCTCCCCATCCAAGAAAAGGATGCCAATGTGGTGGCTCCCTGCCATAACCATACTGTACAACAAAAGGAGGAAACTCTTGCAGAAATGGGGACTTTCCAGGATGCAAAATACTACCTTACCAGCTACAGTAAGAGGCAGAGACCCCTCATAACATCCACCAAAGCTAGTTACAAACATAATATAGCCACAGATGCCAAAGACAACTGCAAGCCGTTCCATAGCTATGTGAGGAATCTAAATGGCAATGCTCAGAACTGCTGTGAGCTACAACAGGATGGGACTAAATCTACTCCTCCCAGGGATATTGCCAGTATCCTGGCAGATCGATTTAGTGCCGACTGCACGTCCCTCCCAACCCTTAAAGGGTCCATCTCAACATGGATAGATTTCCATATGCCGGTAATAATGGCCACATAAGTAAAAACCACACTCCACAGAGCTATGACAACAGCAACCATGGGACCAGTCAACATCCCAGGCTGTGTACTACATGAGCTACAAACTGCACTTGCACCTCACCTACTTGCCATGTCTAATCATAGCCACACCTCAGGCTTCATGCCCAATGTGTCGTGCACAGCTACAGTTATCCCAGTCCAAAAGGGGGGATCCACCTTGGATTCTGGGAACTACAGCCCCAGCAGTATGACATGCCTGCTGTGCAAGGCCATGGAATGTATTATCATGGAACTTACAACAAAGGCATTGGCAACCTGCAAACACTGGATCCTAACCAGGTTTGGTTTGTGAAGGGTCAATCATGTCAACTCAACCAGAATGACAACTGTGAATCCATCTCCAGAGCTGTGGATGAGGGTGAGGTGGTTCACATAGCCTATCTGGACCTCACCAAGCCCTTCTATACCATCTCCCAGTCTGGAATCATAGATAAATGTATCAAGCTGGCCATTACTCCCAATGTCACACGATGGGCTGCCAACTGCTGTACTGACACAACCCATACTGTAAATGTAGATGACACCAACCTGAGCCCCAGACAAGTGACAGTTGGAGTACCTTAGGATTCATTCCTGGCACTGCCCTTGTTCGGCATTTACTACTCTGAAGTACAGTCCAACAGTATGGGACACCGGCAAACAAAGGTCGCAGCTGACTGCACACTGGGAGCCAATATTGAATCCCCACATGATGTGGATATTCTACAGAAGGGCCTTACAGAAAGACATGCTTGATGCCTGAGCCATGGCCTCAAGATAAATGCCAAGACATATATAGTTATCCCCACTGGGAAGGGACATGTACCTGTGAAGTACCACATAGATGGCAGTATACTAAATACTTAAAGTGTGATAACAGACTTAGGGACACAGGTGGACAGTGGTCTCACCTTTGATAACCACATCACCACAACAGCCACGAAACCCACCTATGTGGCACACTTCCCACTAAGGGCTTTACATCCAGGAAAAGGAGCCCATTGTCTCACTGTAGGCATCTCTCAGTAAACCCAGTACAGACTACAACGGCCTGTTACATATGTACCTCACAAAACATCTGCAACAAGCAGAGTGGCTGCAGACATACCTCATGAAATGACCACAGGCCTAAACCAGATGCCCTATGCTTACCATCTGAAAATCATCCAGCTATACTCTGTCACGTATTGTGTTCTCAGAGGCGATCTCTGCTTAACATACCATGCCACGTCAAACCCACAGCTGTTGGACATGCTACACTTAGAGAATTCCAAACCCTCACAGGCAAATGTTCCAGGGATCCAAATCCTGTCATCACAATGAACAATGCATGCAGGAGGGATGTGTTCCTGACCCAAGAGACTCCCCAGACTCAGGGATAGACTGCCCATACATGTCAAGCAGAGTGCCTCTTTGGTCCTCTTCAAAAGGAACCTGGACGATTGGATTGGAGATAGAACATGTACCCCGGGGATCATGTCAGCTGCCCTGCTAGACAGGGGTGCAGGGAAGTATATATTGTGGGAAGTCATAGCCAGAGAATTGTCATGTCTAGGCATGTATAGGCCCTAGGGCCGATAGCCTAGTATCAACATATGACCCTATGAACCTATGAACTACACTAACCATTGCCCAACCTTGGCAAGGTTGCTGATGTCATTCACTTTGAAATACACCTTTGGGGAAGGAGTAGCTCAGTAATCTCCATGGCGCATCCTATAACTGTGTAATGCTGTAGTGTGATATACTAGTTAGGTAGGGTTTCTATTCCCAGACATGGCAAGTGTGGATGTTAGTGTGTTTTTGTGTGTGTTTGTTTGTGTAGGGAGCAATGCTTTTGAGGCCATTCACAGTCATTACAACCTCCATTGCCCTTCTTTGGCAAGCCTGCTGATGTCATTCACATTGAAATACACCTTTGGGGAAGGAGTAGCTCAGTAATCTCCGTTGCGTGCTATAACTGCATAATGCTGTTGTGTGATGTACTAGTTAGGCAGGAGTTCAAATCCCAGACATGGCAACTGTGAGACTTGGGGGAGTGTCTGTGTTTGTCATTCGTATCCTGTGTGGAGGTGGCTGTGAGTATATAACAACTGGTCTCATTGTGGAGAGAGTTTTGCAAATTTCTTACATGGTGGGCCTATTATATGTCACAATGTCCACCTTACAACATAGAGACTGGGGTTGACAATCCATACCCTCTACATGTGACATCAAGGCCTGTATTTTGTATTACTTTATTGCCTTTTTCTATTTTGAATAATGTGATTTGTTTTCTTTACCTTGTGTTTTACTTGTAATCTGCTTTTAACTGCATATTAAAACTTGAAAAGAGATCACAGCCCTGTCTCTTGTGAGTCAGGCAGAAATCAGAACAGATCAATTAAGGGCTCACACATAAGATAGAGCATGTCAGTCAAGGTTAATCATCTGTTAACTGAAGGGGTGGAGCTAGGAAGTAAACCTTCTATTTAAGGGGTAAAATAAAACATTTCAGAGCTTTACTAGAAAGGCTCACCCAGACTCTGCTATACTTTGCTGTGAGGAGAAAGGTTAATTTGCTTTTTATTTGTTGTATTTTGTATTACTTTATATACTATTTTTAGACAGGTAAAACTTAAATTACCTACGTTCACATCTAACTCCTCTAGTGCACACTGCAGTGTTTAGGATAAGCCATTTTTTCATCTTACCTTTAAGCGTCCCTGTGACTAACACTTGCTCTAAAACATGCTGGAAAGCACTAGGAAGCCTTAAAGTAATACTAGCATTCAACTCTCCTTGTTAATAAGGAGAAATTAATCGTAGGCACTAAACAGCCTATAATTGCAAAGTACCTTGCTAAGGTAAGGGAAAACAGCTCTTGTACTTTACAAAAAAAGCACCAAATCAGGCATGTCCAAGGGTCAGCTTAACAGTTAGAGGCCCTTAACAGTAACCTGCCCAAGCAACAAGGACCTCTGAAGCTGAAACACAAACAAACACCAATCACAACCAAAGTGTCACATAGCTCACAACACCATTGTGCCACCCAACAGCCCCTAAGGCAAGACAACGTACCCAACATTTTAGTCATAGGTGACTCTATAGTCAGGTACACTGATGTCCCACTCACCAGGCTGAACAAGGAGAAAATTACAGTCAGCTGCCTGTCAGGTGCCAGGATCCACCACATAATGCATGCACTCAAGTCACTCCACAACAAGTACAAATATGACTCTGTCATTGTCCATGTTGGAGTGAATAACTTGAGACGTACCTCCCTGGACTACATGAAAAGAGACATGGAAGAGCTCTCGGATCATGTGGCCCAGGCAGGTATGACCCTAGCCCTGAGTAGCATCCTGCCTTCGCCCAGAATAATACCCCACTATAAGGACAAAATGATTGACTTATTGGCTGAGCTTCTGGTGTCATTCAAAGGGGATCCAGTATCTGTCTGCCTGGGATGACATGATCAACAGACCATGATGGTTTGCCAGAGATGGTCTGCACCTGTCACCCCTGGGATTCAGGTTACTGGCTAAGGCTCTTGCCACCCCTATAGTGCCTTTTTTAGGCAAAGTTCAAAGGACAAAACCACCATCGTAACAGGTACAAGCATGCAAAATCTGAAGGTAATGCTACTCAGTGCTAGAAATCTAAACCTCAAAATGCACTCTCTCGAGGCACTCCTAAAAATGGAGAACATTGATATCTGTACAGTAGCTGAGACCTGGTTTAAGGTTCCAGAGAGCACCCCTGCAATACCAGGCTACAACTCTTACCACACTTTTCTGCCACCAAACCAGGACTGAAACACTAAAGGTGGAGGAGTGTCCATATTCACCAAGGATATTCACACCACCAGGCTAGTTGCCCAACACAATGCATCTGAAATTCTCCAGGTGCAACTAACACTAGGTAAGACTGCAATCCAAATTGTAGCTTGCTACAGATCCCCCACCATACTAAGATTCTCACTACACCTTTCTAAACATACTGGAAAATATTAAGATACAACCAAACACCCTAAAACTGGGTGATTTCAACTACCCTGCCATTAACTGAGAAAACTACTCATGTAACAACACCTTTGCTCAACGGTTCTTGGAATTCATAAATTCCAATGCCCTGTATCAACTAATTCATAGTCCCACCAGGGGCTCCAATATCCTAGATCTGGTCATTACCAACATGGGAAATCGATGCTCCACACCTATGGCCACCCCCCCCTCATTGGTCAGGTCTGACCATAAGCTAATCACCCTTGACATCCACATCCCTCCCCCACCCCCCAGTAAGGAAACCTCTGTAAAAAAAATTCTCCAAAGCCAACGTTATGCTACTCAAGTTAGAAGTGACAAACATCATGACACCCATGCAGACGGAACTTAAAATTCGACTGCTGAATCCTACTCTAAGGCACTGTATGAGCACATCCACTCGTGCATGAATTGTGCCATCCCAAATAAAACCAAGATGCTCTCCTCCAAAAAAGGAAGCTAATCTGGTGGTCCCCTGCCATAAACAAACTTTACAACAAAAGGAAGAAACTGTTGCAGAAAAGAGGAAAATCCCAGGATGCAAAAAACTCCCTTACCAGCCTCAGTAAAAAGCTGAGATCCCTCATGAAATCCTCCAAAGCTAGATATGAGAATAGCATTGCCAAAGATTCCAAAGACAACAACAAGGCATTCTATACCTATGTCAAGAATCTAAATGGCAATGCTCAGATCTGCTCTGAGCTACAAGAGAATGGCATTAAATATACTGATCCCAAAGATATTGCCAATATCCTGGCAGATCGATTCAGTGCCAACTTTACCCCCCCTCTCACCCCCTAAAGGGTCCATCTTAATATCAAAAGATTGTCAAATTCCGGTAATAACGGCCACACAGGTAAAAACCACACTCGCTAAAGCTAAGAATAAAGCATCCATGGGACCAGATGATATCCCGGGATGTGTACTAAATGAACTACAAAATGAACTGGCACCTCACCCAAGTGTCATGTTTAATCAGCCTCACCTCAGGCTTCATGCCCACTGAGTGGCGCACAGCAACAGTTATCCCACTCCACAAGGGGGGATCCACCTTGGATCTTGGGAACTACCGCCCCATCAGTCTGACAAGCCTGATCTGCAAGGCCATGGAATGTATTATCATGGAACTTATAAACAAAGACATTAGTAACCTTCAAACACTGGACCCCCACCCAGTTTGGGTTCATGAAGGGCCGAGCTTGTCTCCTGAACCTGATTGACTTCTTCAAATCAGTCTCCAGAGCTGTGGATGAGAGTAAGGCAGTCCACACAGCCTATCTGGACCTCGCCAAGGCCTTCGACACCATCCCCCACTCTGGAATCATAGATAAACTTACTAAGCTGGGCATTAATCCCTACATCACTCGATGGGCTGTCAACTGGCTTACTGACAGAACCCAGACTGTAAAGGTAGTTGGCTCCAAATCCAGCTCCAGGCAAGTGACAAGTGGAGTACCTCAGGGTTCAGTCCTGGGACCGCTCTTGTTTGGCATCTACTTCTCTGAAGTATAGGCCAACACTAAGGGACTCTGGCTAACAAAGTTTGCAGATGACTGCAAACTGGGAGCCATTATTGAATCCCCAAATGATGTGGATACGCTACAAAAGGGCTTTACAGAAACAGATGGTTGGTGCCAGAGCCATGGGCTCAAGCTCAATGCCAAGAATGTATAGTTATCCCCTTTGGGAAAAAACATGTACCCATGAATTACCACATAGGTGGCAGTACACTAAACACTGAAAGTGTGATAAGAGACTTAGGGACACAGGTGGACAGTGGTCTCACCTTCAATAACCACATAGCCACAACAGTCAGGAAATCCTTCTATGTGGCACACCTCATCACTAAGAGCTTTTCATCCAGAAAAAAGGAGGTCATTGTCCCACTGTACTCATCCCTCATTAGACTCATTATAGAATACAATTCCCGGTTTGGTATGTACCTCTCAAGACATCTGCAACAACTGGAAAGGCTGCAGAAATACCTCACTAAAAGAATCACAGGCTTAAAGCAGCTGCCCTATGCTGACTGTCTAAAAAAACTCCAGCTATACTCTGTCGCATCTCGTCTACTCAGAGGTGAACTCTGCTTAACATACAAGGCCATGTCAAACCCAGAGCTGTTGGACATGCTACACTTAAAGAAATTCCAATCCACCAGAGCCACACGCTCCAGGGATCTAAACCTTGTCATCACAATGAACAAAACATGCTGGAGGGAAAGGTTCCTGACCCAGAGACTCCCTAGACGCTGGAATAGACTGCCCATACATGTCAAGCAGAGTGCCTCTTTGGCCCTCTGCAGAAGGAACCTTGACGATTGGATGGGAGATAGGACATTCAACCTGGGGATCATGTCAGTCACCCTGCTAGACAGGGGTCCAGGGAAGTAAATATTGTGGGAAGAAATAGCCAGGGAATTGTTATGGCTAGGCTTGTATAGACCCTAGGGCCAATAGCCTAGTACCAGCCTATGAACCTATGAACAATTTAGGCAACCCTTGTATTATTCAGAGAACACTCTCAACCCATATCTCATGCACAAACACACTCAGCTAGGCAACAACCACTTTGTTGATAGTTTCCTGCATATTGCCCACAGAAAGTAACCATGGTGTGATTGCAGCAGACTACAGAGGGCATGGCACCCTGACCCATTACTACAATAGGCACATAATTGCATACTGTTGGAGAGGTTTTTTCTATGGGGTTGATGTTCTTTATTACAAAGATGTTGCTTCAATGACACGTTGTTCTTGAAACTAAAACTTGGTGTGTCACCGATCATGGGGACAAGATCTGGTATTTCCTGTAATAAGTGCCAGTTCTTCTTAATGATATCTGTATACTTATTGATATCACTTGCAAATCGAAAAACTACTCTAAACTTATTCCTATCAATGTCTCTATTTCCAGACATTCTCATATCAGTTTCTTGAGAGCTCATGTAAGGCTTACATCTTGTTGATCTAACTTTCCATGCCTCTGTTATCACATTTGTGATTTCTGAACTTGAGTAGCCTCTTTGCTCAAATTCACTGTGTAATTTATCCAGTGCCCCTACAGCCTCTTCATCATTGTTATGTAGGCATAAAGTTCTAAAAACTTGTCCTTTAAGAACATTTCTAGAAATGTGTCTCGGGTGCATACTAGATTTATGAAGACAGGCATTGGTCCTAGTAGGTTTGTAGTAAATACTAGTTTTCAACTGTTTTAAATTAGTTTTAGTTACACTTACATCTAAAAAGTCAATGGAGGTGTCAGAAGATGTAAAAGAAAATTTCAAAAAATCTGTTGTACTATGTAAATAATCTACAAAATTACTGATATTGGAACCATGTCCTCTCCACAAAATAAAAACATCATCCACAAAACGTACATACCAAAGGATACAATCATAATAAGGATTCAAGACTGATAAAACATACTCTTCTTCCCATCTTACTAATGATAGATTGGCGTAGCTGTTGGCACATGACGTGCCCATTGCTATGCCATTCATCTGTAGAAAGAACTCATCTTGGAAAGTAACAACATTATTTTCAAGTATAATCTCTAGTAGGCTACAGACTAACAAAATCTTATTTGGTATAAGCTTCCTATCTGTGTTAAGGAACTCTCTTACTTTATCAATTCCCCATGCATTTGGAATGCTCATAAAAAGGGATTCAGTATCCATAGTAAGGAATACAAATGCTTCATCATCATTAATAGTTTCCATTCTATCATGTAGATGCTGTAAAAACATGTTTGTATCTCTAAGAATAGTATGACAGCTGTTTAAGAACTCATGTAAAATACCCTCTACATAAATCGATAAGGGCTCAGTACACCAACCTGCTCCTGATACAATGGGACGCATAGGAGGGGCAGTGATGTGTTTATGGATTTTGGGTAGGCCACAGCACCATACATTTAAAGGGAAAAAACTTCAATTCTCTTACAACCCTGCAAATGTAAACAATAAACATATATAGGGTCACCTACATAAAAACATCTGTAGGAAAAATAATATCAAAAAATATATACAGAATAAATAAATAAAATTATGTAAAATTAAGTTTATAAAATTCACTTAGGTATCTTCCTTTTCTTAAGCAAGGGTTTAATTGTAACACGTTCATTAAGACCCTTGCCCCTATCAGCTTAATTTTACATAATTTTATTTATTCATTTTGCAGGGTTGTAAGAGAATTGAAGTTTTTCCCTTTAAATGTATGGTGCTGTGCTACATCTGTTTGTGATTGGAGTATTTGAATTTTTAATTATGTATTTATAGACCTTGTATTTGGATCTTTTGTAAGGTCTGAGGAAGCATTGTTTGTGAAAGCGCTAACCTAGTTCAATAAATATTGGATCCGTTTTACATACTTTAGAGCTTTATTTGTATTTTTATGTGGCCTTGGCTGTCCCCAATCTCGAAGAGTTCGTTGGTTGTCTTATTTATTATTTTTGTGAGTGAAGGGACGCTTATCCTTTGGGTATTTACTTAGTTATATATTATTATTCTTGCTTTAGACGTTTTTACCCATCGGGACATGGCTGACAACTGTTGAACTGGACTATATTCCGAAGAAACCTGGTGTGTTGAATAACGTTAGTGTGGATTGTGCCTCTAACAAAAAAAATGATGCTAGTTCGCTAGTAGTGACTGCGAATACCAATGATGCACTACAAATGCGTTTTTCCACCTATTTGGAGTGAGACAGGAAATTACCCTGGCTCGTTGATGTGAGTCAGGTGGCTGGAGCCAACGTCAGAGAGATGACGCATGATATTGAGGAGATGCAACGACAGGTTGAGAAGATCGAACAGAACTTTCTGCGGCTAAAAAGGCTACAGTTGCAACGCCAACATTTTGAATATTGTTTAGAACAGAAGATTGTGCCTCGAGGTTTGCGTATTCTCAATATGCCTACTCAGGGTTCGCTGTATCCGGAGATGTTAACGAGATGGCAGCGTTTGAATCTTGAGGTGAGTGCAAGCTACATGCGGTTGTTGAATGAGTTTTTTAGCCCTGAAGAGGATGATTTGAGGCAATTACTAAGACAGCAACAGTGTTCATTATTTGAAAGCTTTCCCAGTGAAACCTTGTATCCACTAATGGAAAGTATGCTTGATGGGATAGCCGTGTTTGAGAGAAAGTTAGCTCAACAGAAAAGAATGAAAATTTTAAGAGACACTAATGATTTCCAACTTGGACATGTGTTTTGTTGGCCACGTGGCAATCGGAATGCACAAGTGAGAGACAATAATAGACCTTGTGTTGTTCCAGGAGAGACTGTGACTCATACCGGATTATCTATTCCCCCTGTGAAAGTCAATGCACCTAATGAAATGAGCTCAAATGGTAATGTGTATGTGAATGGTTCGGTAGATACTTCAAGTGTGAATGACATTATTTGATCTGATGAATCCAGAGACTCTAGAGCCCCTGTAGAGCAAACAAAGAGTCCATCATCTGTGAATGTAAACTTGACTGAGACTATGTTGAATACACAAAATTTATTTCCGAATGTTGTTATTAGTAATAATAATGCTGACAAAGATAGGGTGGTTCACCCCAAAGTCAGTACTGTACAGCAACCTCTTTCCAGCACGACTCCTTTGACCAATGTACATGCTGATGGCATCCCTTTTCCCTTGCCTGTCCGGACGGAGAGGGTTGGGAGGAGGGACAGGTCCATGAGCAGGGGCCGTCGGAAGAGGAAGCTGTCGGGGGAGTATCAGCAAGCTCAAACATTAAAGAAAATTTGGAGCAAAATGTGATATCTTTGGTTGTGAATATTTCTTCATATGTGTTAAATGAGTTCGAACTCAGTGTGCTTTGTAAGGGTCTTAATTTCATTCCCTCTACAAATAGTAAAGTTACAGATACTGTGTTAGACCTTAAAATGTTTTGTAGGAACATCATGCTGAATTACCAATACAGTAATATTCATCTTGATGGGCCCAATGATAATTTACCACATCAAATAGTTGGTTTTAAGAAATTGAGCACCTACACTCCTGTTAATCACCCATTGCTAGAAGCATATATGAGGTTAACTGAAGAAAAACTATTTGAGTATTATGATAATTGTTTAGGTAAACATAGGAATGGTTTGAAGTTTAACTTAACTATGGATGAGAAAAAGGCACTGAATGACCTGAAGAGTAATCATAACATCATTACAAAACCAGCTGATAAAGGTGGATCTATTGTTGTTATGGACGCAGTACAATACAATGCTATTATGTTAGAGATGCTAAGTGATGTTAGGTTCTATCAGGTGATGAGAACTGAAGAGGTACATAACATCATTAGAACAATTAAAAATTCTATTAAAGAGATTTTCACTATTGGTTTAATTTCTAGAGGTTTGTTGAATTTCCTCATAGTATCTGACCCTGTGATACCCATCATTAGAGGTCTTCCTAAGATTCACAAACGTCTCAATGCCCTACCCATGTGCCCGATTGTTTCGAGCGGTGGATGGAGCACTGAACCGCTATCTATTTTTATAGAGAAACATCTTAGACCTGTTATTAGTATGAATAAATTTGTCCTTCAGGATTCTAAGCAATTCCTGTTGGATTTATATGAATGTATTAGTAACATAAGTGATGTTGAGGCGTTAACTTTTGTAACGATGGATATTCAATCTCTTTTTACTATGATACCCAATGATTTGGGGATTAGTTATATACAGGAATATTTACATTTGCATAGTGATTATGTAGAAGGGTTTATTGAGCTGATTTGCTTCTTTTTGGAGATAGTATTAGAGTGTAATATCTTCTCCTTCCATGATCAGATTTTTATTCAGAAACATGGCGTGGCTATGGGCACTTCTTGTGCCAATAGCTATGCCAATATGTTTCTAGCCCATTGGGAGAATGTAACACTTTTCAAGTTGAGAGATTTTGAGACAAATGTATTGTTCTATCGACGATTTGTTTTTCCTGTGGAAAGGCACTAATTTGGAGTTGCAGACTTTTTTTAATAATATGAATGAGTTGTGTGGACATTTGAAATTTACGATGGCTTTTTCTAAGACTCGGATTGAGTACTTAGAGTTGTTCATAGAGAAGTTACAGGGCTCTATTATTAATACAGGTGTATTTCGTAAAAGTTGTTTTAAGAATACACTGTTGTGTAGAAGCAGTATGCATCCCAATTATGTTTTTCGCAACCTTATTCATGGGCAAGGGATTAGAGCGTCTAGACTGAACCCTACCCAGGAAGGTTTTGAGTTAGAGAAAGAACAACTTGTATCGAGGTTGTTACAGAGGGGCTATAATAGAATGGACATTTCTAAATGTTGGGATGATATGGAGGTGCTTAGAGATAGTGTAGCAGCACCATATTATGGTCCAAGAATAGAAGGAGGGAATTCTGGTAGTTCTGAAATGTCACAAAAGTATGTCAAAGTACCTTTGTTTTTTACTAGAGATCATCGAGCACTTAGGGAAATCTTTGAATTATTTGGGCCGATTTTGCAAGTAGATTCAAAAATAGGTAGTATAGTTGGTAGTCATCCCTCCTTTCGTTATAGGAATACAAAGAACCTGAAAAGGTTATTGTGCAATGACAATGATGAGCTTTCCACTTTATGTGATACTGGTACCACGCAGTCATGTGGCCAGTGTAATTTTTGTGGTTTGATTAATAACTCTGAATATTATGACCATCCTGACTTAGAGAGAGAAGGTTCGTGTTTCATGTTAATGCTAACTGTAGGACCACCAATTTGGTATATCTGGCAGAGTGTATTTCATGTGCCTCTTTTTGCGTAGGAAAGACGAATAGGTCTTTAAGAGAACGCATGAGAGAACATATGTATTGTATACGTAGAGGCACTGAGCATAATGCCCTCTCAAAGCATGTTATTAGTCATGATGTCTCACATAGGTTCAAATTTAGAGTAATTGACATTGTTATGCCCACAGTAAGAGGGGGTGATGTTCGTAACCAAACTGAGTTTAAAGAGAATAACTGGATGATAATTCTAAGAGCTGATAGGGGCAAGGGTCTTAATGAACGTGTTACAATTAAACCCTTGCTTAAGAAAAGGAGGATACCTAAGTGAATTTTATAAACTTAATTTTACATAATTTTATTTATTTATTCTGTATATATTTTTTGATATTATTTTCCTGCAGATGTTTTTATGTAGGTGACCCTATATATGTTTATTGTTTACATTTTCAGGGTTGTAAGAGAATTGAAGTTTTTCCCTTTAAATGTATGGTGCTGTGCTACATCTGTTTGTGATTGGAGCATTTGAATTTTTAATTATGTATTTATAGACCTTGTATTTGGATCTTTTGTAAGGTCTGAGGAAGCATTGTTTGTGAAAGCGCTAACCTAGTTCAATAAATATTGGAATCGTTTTACATACTTTAGAGCTTTATTTGTATTTTTATATATATATATTGTTGTATACACACATATATATATATATATATATATATATATATATATATATTTATTTATTTATTTATCATTTGTTAACCGGGAAAGTCCGACTTGGAACAAAGCCAATTTTCAGCAGAGGCCCGGGGAGAAAGGCTCCAGATGCATGTCTTTGTAATGTATGTATACATATATACATATATATATGTGTGTGTGTGTGTGTGTGTGTGTGTGTGTGTGTGTGTGTGTGTGTGTGTGTGTGTGTGTGTGTGTGTGTGTGTGTGTGTGTGTGTGTGTGTGTGTGTGTATATATATATATATATATATATATATATATATATATATATATATATATATATATATATATATAGGGTACATTCAGACATCAGGTCCACAATCTCTAACTCTCCTTCCTGCACAGCTGCACTGTTCTGCCTTGCTAAAACGCAGACAGGTGCCACATATGGACACAGCCTAACATTAGGGGGGTATATATAGGGACAGATGGCAGGTAAGCCTTTTACAAACCTATGGCATTTCAGCATGCTACATTACATGTTAACTTGTGTGTCCTGCAAGTGGTGGGCTCTGGAACCCATGTGCCCATCATTATGGCATTACTTCCACCACCAGCTATTGGCCACCATAATATACATGTTTTCCATTACACAACACACACTATGGTGGCTTACATCTTGTCAGTCAGTGCTGCTCTGCACAGTTGACAGGTATGACCCACTACCCACAGGGACAGACTCTGTTGTCCATAGCAGTTGTTCAGCTGAACATCATTACAACACCACCTGATGGCACATATAAATCATTCCACATCATCTATTTCATTATTATGGACCAAGTACTACAGTCAATTACATGCATATATACTTCACATACCTGTTGAGGGAATGATGTCTGTTCTGCATAGTTTCCTTATAAGTTTTTTTCTCCTTTTCCTTGGCCTTTAGCCTGCTTTCTTTTTTTTTTACTTTGTTTGTTTGTTTCACACACTCTCTCTCTCTCTCTCTCTCTCTCTCTCCAGTAAATGGATTGAGCTGCTTCAAATAGATTGCAGCATGGATTTTGTAGGTGATGCACATGATTAGGTGATGGCCTTTGCACCAATCAGTGTCCTCCACTTACTACCTACAAGCAGCATGCTGTGTAGTACTTCCAATTACTACTGTCATGGCAACCCACTACTATAAATCCCTACATCATGTGGGCGTGGTCCCTTTACCTTTCCTGTATGGTGGACATCCTTCCTGTGTGTGGGCAGCAGTGTTACAGACAACAGGTAGCAATACCTCTTACAAGAGGACTTGCAGACTCAGGCCAGCTACATATTTGTATAAGGTTCCAGAACTACAGACAGAGTGTGAGTAGTGCTGTTATATGCATTGTATAGCACCGGTGTTACAGGGTTTGTGTGTACATACTAGTTTAACATGGAATGCAGTCTGTCTGCATAGCTCTCAACTGTGGGCCTATCCACATGATGGCCAGCGGTGTGCCTGTTATGTTTTGTCTGTCCACCACACAGGTCTTGTGTCAGATTATATCACTGGCAGTGTGTGTGTTGAGTGCTATCAGTACATGGCTACATCCATTTGTGTTTCTGACTTCATATTCCTGACTAAGGGTATGTAGCAGACTATCCTGTAACACCAGCAACTTGCTCAGTGTATGACAATACTATTTCACATATGGGCCTGTGTTTTGGCCTCTGTCCTCCACCTACATACCAGGATTTGTCCATATGACATGCAGTAAGGGGTTGTTATGTAGTGGCCTGTGATTATGTCATGCTGCCATTCCTGCCATCATTCCAGTGCTGTTGTGGCCCCCACACATATTGTGGGGTAGGGTCCATATATATATATGTGGGCTTCATCTGCACAAAACATGTGTGCCCTTCTGCAGTCCAGAGGTCAGTGTATGTAACAGTGTTATATGCCACTGTAAGTCAGTCTATGGGGGGGTATGCACCATAAATAACCTAGGCTGTTACAACATGTGAGGGATATCAGTAGTAAGCTGCCTTAAAGTGTATGGATGTACATTACCATACATTTCACCTTGGGAACATTGTTGGCCTACTGCTTACTGCCATACAGACTGTTCTGTTTGTCAGTGTGATTGTGATGCTTTCAGTTATGCATTGTTATGTCACAGATACATCCCATTGTGTCAATGTAAGTCTTTTCCCCTAGGGATTGAGTACAGAGTGTAGTTAGAGACTGCTGGGCTATACATCTGCATTGCTTACTGTTGATTGTCATCCTGTGGCCCAGTCTGTCTTTATTGTTGTATTACTTGAAGGCCTTGGCCTGGACAGCAACATATGTTATGATTTCGGATTACTGTATTAAATGATCTGTGTGTTTGTATGTATTTCAAAGTCTAAACAGGTATATGACATGGCATATATAACTGTAATAGTACACAAATAAAACTTTCTTATGTATGCAAACCTGTGTGTGATGTTATATCCTTTGACTTCTCTGTGGGTATATGTTTCAGGCAACAATTATCTTTTGTATGGGTGACTCATACACTGTCCATTTGATAAGGTGGCAACTGTAGGAATACTGGCTGTTTAGTATGGTGTGCACCCTTTAAATATGTATCTTCCTATACACATCTCTGTGTGTGTATGTGTAGTTACATATATATATATATATATATATATATATATATATATATATATCTGCATATATGTGTGTGTGTATATGTATCTTTGGAATGTTTATTGCTTCCACATTGTACATTCCCTATCGTAGCCAGACTGTACTGCATGATATGTTATTGATACCAGCCTGACATCATACAGGTGGGGTGGATTATTGTTAAAGTCTTGTGCCCATATTGTGTTGGGTCCTGGGTATGGTACTTGCAACAGTTGGTACTGTATGGCAGGGCAGATCTATTTCACTGTGGGGGAGGGGGTGATATCAATACTTACAAGACTTATTTAGCTTGGGCCCCCTCACCCCCCCTTAACGGTGTCTTTGGTCATATATGTATTTGTTATGTTCTCTTATATATCTATAGGTATATATCTGTATATATACACACATATATATATATATATATATATATATATATATATATATATATATATATATATATATATATATATATATATATATATATATATATATATATATATATATATATATATATATATAGATAGATGTATGCATATGTATATATATATATATATATATATATATATATATATATATATATATATATATATATCTTCTTCTTTCAGCTGCTCCCGTCAGGGGTCGCCACAGCAGATCAACTGTTTCCATTTCTTCCTGTCCTCTGCATCTTGCTCTGTCACACCAACCACCTGCATGTCCTCTCTCACCACATCCATAAACCTTATCTTAGGCCTTCCTCTTTTCTTGTTACCTGGCAGCTTCATCCTTAGCATCTTTTTCCCAATATACTCTGCAACCCTCCTCATCACATGTCCAAACCAATGTAATCTTGCCTCTCTGGTTTTGTCTCCAAACCTTCCAACCTGGGCTGACCCTCTGATATACTTATTCCTAATCCTGTCCATCCTCATCATGCCCAGTGCTAATCTTAACATCTTCAACTCTGCCACGTCAAGCTCTGACTCCTGCCTTTTTGTCAATGCCACTGCCTCCAACCCATATAACATTGCTGGTTTCACTACCCTCTTGTAGACCTTCCCTTTCACTCTTACTGGTACTCGTCTGTCACAAATCACTCCTGACACTCTTCTCCACCCACTCCATCCTGCCGGTGCTCTCTTCTTATACACACACACACACACACACACACACACACACACACACACACACACACACACACACACACACACACACACACACACACACACACACACTCACACACATACATCTACATGTATAAATACATTTCCTGTACTGTTGAATGACTGTGCTGGATGATATGTTTGTGAAAACATCAGGGTTATGTATATCTGACATGGCTTAGTGGGAAATCACTTTGGTTATGGTGTGCAGAGTCCTGGGTTCGAGCCTTGTAGAGGCTGTTTATTTTGTTGCTGGGCAGAACAAGGGCCGTTGGATACAGAGTGATTAAGGCACATTTAAGCAGTTGTAAGTGGGTTTGCGCAGAGGTAAGCACTGCTAACTTCCAGCTACAGTTTCTTATACAGCTTTAGCTTTTCAATTGTTTAATCTGTGTAGGCATTGCTTACTCCCATGCAAACAAGCTTAAACCCGCTTACTGCTGCTTAAAAGTGCTTACTCCCGCTTACCCCCATGCTAATTTCTTTAAAAGAAAAGAAAAAGGGTTGATAGGAAAGTGGTGAAAAAGGGGCATAAAGAGGGAAAGACAGTAGGGAAAATAGCTAGGGATGTGCAGGACGGGTGTAGGGAAGGTCCATAGCTGCCCATTTCTTCTACAGCAACAGCTGTGCATATACACTGAATTTCAAGATAGATTTGGACACTCAAACCTCTGAGAGATGGGTGAGGACAACAATAATATGTTGTGAAGCCAGTTAGACCAGATTACCTGTGTCCAGTGGACACATGTGCAAAATGGACAGCTATGTATGGGGCAAGATTTTTTTTTGGGAACAGATTGTTCTTTTTTTTTTTTTTCGTCAGGTGAGAGTGGGATGTTGGGGAGGGATAGTAGGCATATTTGGAGAGGTAGGTTGGGTAGGATAACAGACAAGACAGCATACAGGGGTGGTATATGACACATGTGGGGGATAAACACCTTGATGGGGAAGGGTGTTTGGAAATCGGAAGCCCATGAGCCCCCTTGTGGAAACAGTGGGACTGAGGTCCCCACCCATGGGCAGTCACCACTGCACCTTCACAGCCCCGGTGGCTGTGCATTAGGCTGAGTAGGAGGGTCAGGCCAACCCTCTAGTTGTGACATGCAGTCCTCAAGCTGGCGTAGCAGATCTTTAAACTCTGTGCGGAGCTTGCTACGCACCACGCCCCGAACCTGGCGATGGGTGACAGTGTCCTGACTGCGCCCACTCCCAGGGAGGGTGAGCTCCATCCCCTGTGGTGGTTCCACCCAAAGGTGGTGCAGGACCAGTGGACGAGGAGGTCCCAGGGTGGGCACCAGACGTGTTGGTGCATGGTGCCATGGCCAGCCTGAGGTGGGACAGGTGGGCAGCTGGGACTGGCCTTCCCAAACATGTTATGGTGTTTCAATTTTACAACATATGTGGGTTAGTAATAGTCAACACATTCCAGGATCAGGTATAACAGCATGCATAGATATTCCCATTAACCCCAAACACCAGATATGGAACAGCTGCATAGCAAACAGAACACATGCATATATGGAACCACAGTGGCCATTACAACAGCATGCAGGTACATTGATGGCAGCATGGCACCAATGTGGGAGTATTTCAACATGGCACATGCATAGAAACAAATTTAAATATTTATCAGACATTAGGACATATGTCCCAACAGTAGTTTTAATGCAACACATACCGATTGAGTTGTGTATTTAGTTTATTGTTGCAGATATGGTGGGGTGAGAGAAAGATGTCAATTAACAACTAGTATATTCCTCTAGTTCTCATTACTTTCCTAGTCAGTGCTGTGATCTGTACCTTACAGGTATTAGTACACTACCCTATGGCTTTAGTTTGGACAGTGGTATGGATGTAGACAACTATATACATGAACTGAGTTTTACCTGCAGTATACACCTCTTACCTGGTATACCTGTGGAGGTATTATTTGTTAACACTACCTAACTATTTCTACACATATTCCCAGATTCCAGGTTGATGTTATGCACATACCTGTCCATCTCTTATTGCACACACTCTGGGCATGTCTTGACCACATGCAGGTGAACCGGGACATATTTTGACTATTTCCCTCTTAAACCTTTGGTGAATTGTACAATGACAGGTTTGTTTTCACTGACATTTTCCAAATATGTACAAGCCTGACAATCAGTTATATGACATGAAATGCTGCCTACATGTCAGAGATTATCACACTGATATGCCAGGGGGACAGGGTAACAGCCAGTAGATACGGGCCGATTAACTGGACATTCTGGACACTTCTGTACACTTGTGGGGTATAATTCTGCATACAGCTTACTACCACTCCCAGAATTCAAATCATGGCTGTGTCTGCTAAAAATAAAACAGTGTCCATCACAGTTGAGTGTGCTATATAGATATTGTTGTGTATCTCTTGTCTGATTTCTGTCTATAATTCTCCTGTGGTTTTACAATCTGACCTTGTAATTACAACACTCTTATACAGGATTTACTAGACAGTTTTATTACGTAGCACAGTGTGGGTGACAATGATGAGTAATACCTTATTACTCAGAGCAACTGCAACACTAACAATGCCATATAATACCAGAGTAAACAGTACCAGTACAGGGTATCAATCTTTTATTTATAGGCACAGTGTTGGCATCTGACAGACCTGTGGGAGCAATGTTTATTAGCACTACCTGAATGTTGCCACACATATTACCAGATTCCACATTAGTCTTATGCACATACGTCTCACTCTGTTACTGCACACACTCTGGTCACAGCTTGACAGCATGGGGTGGAGATGGGACATACTGGGCTTATTACTCATAACATTTTGGGGAGTTGCTAGAGTGACAGGTTTGTTCTTATAGATGTCTTGACAATTAGTTGTATTTCATATTTGCTGCCTAAATGTCTGGGATCATCCCACTGATTTGCCAGGGGGACAGGGTGACAGGCAGCAGATATGGGCCAATTTACTGGACATTCTGGACATATCTGTACAGTTGTGGGGTATGATTCTGCATACAGCCTACTACCACCCCCAGGATTTGAACCATGGCTGTGTGTGCTAAAAATACAACAGTTTACATCTCAGTTGAGTGTGCTTTTCGGATTATGTTGTCTGTCTTTTCACTGTTTTCTGTCTAAGTCTCTCTCAGTTGTACTATGTGACCTCTTGGGATTACAACAGTCATATACAGACATTCCTACACATTTTATTTATGTAGCACAGTGTGGGTAACAGTGCTTAATACAACAGTACTATTAAGAGATTGCAACTCTACATTACCATATGATACCAGAGCAAACACATGCAGTCCAGCAGTTAGACCTTTATTGTCAGGCCATTTTGCTTTTATTTACATACAACCTATATGAGACTCTTCCTGCCATATTCTCTGGTGTATGCAGTACATGCCTTAAACAATACAGGTTTTATACAGGGAACTAACTTACTACTACTTTTAGATTTATTTCCTATGACAGTACATGCAAGAGTATTACTAACCTGCCTCACGTCGCAACCGCTGCAATCTACAGGCATGGGCTTCCTGGTTTGCAGCCCGCTCATCTGCCACTGTGAAAGACATAAGAGGAATATTTAGCCATACCTATCCATAATATACATGAGCTGGCAATTATTAAACAGGTAGTGGACTGCTACTTACACACGGCTGGGACATCCCCTGTCCTCCTAGCCTCTTGGATCCACTGATCCAAGAGATCCCCCTTTCTCTGCTTCAGGTTGGCATAGTGATGCCTGACCTGCTCACCAATTTGGGGTATGCCAGTGGCACTGGTGAGGTCATGGGCAAGATGGCCCCAGGCTTCAGCTTTGTATTGGGAACCCTGGTACTGGCCCTGTAGCAGTCTCTGGTCCTGGTCTTTCACAAGGAGTCCTGCCATGACTCTGGACTCCTGGATGCCCCAATGTTGCACGCAAAAGCACACATCCTGTCCCATACCAGTCATAGTGCCTACAGGAGGAAGCTGCAACCAGTTATGAGATGTATTCCCGGCTGTTGGGTTTAAATAGGACTGATTTCCCACACTTTGCCATGGTTGGACGGTTTTGAAAATGCTAAGCTATTGGTAAACCTGCTTAACTAAGTTGGCATTGCTTAAAGGGGTATACCAATGGGCAAACTGATTTAGCTGGCCTACACATTGCTTACACCTACTAAGCTGGGTTGTGCAATACTTAGCTTGGCTTAATTTTTAATTTGCATACTGTTTGCTGTTTGGCATTAATTTATTATTCATTACATGTTATATATGTGTTTGGTACCCATGATTCATGTGTACATACACTGTATGGGGTCCTTGTGTTTATTAGGGGATTTCAACACTTCTTTACAATGAAACCTCACATCTGGCCTTAATGCAGTACTCCAGTTCACATATTTATGTTATGTAGTAGGTTGTACAACATAAAACTGTATATAGATTCCTTTCACATGTTCATCTTGATTTTCCTATAGTGAGGATCTGTTTGGTGATACCTCAGTCTTATGTACTGCTGTGATGGCTTAGTGGTTAACCACTGTGGCTATAGTGTACAGGGTCCTGGGTTTAAGACCTGCAAAGGCTGTTTATTTTGTTTCTGGCCTGAACAGCGGCTTTTGCATACAGAATGATTAAGGCACTTTTAAGCAATTGTAAGCGGGTTTGCACAGGTTTGGGCGAAGGTAAGCAATGCTAACCTCCGGTTAAATATGCTTACAGAGAGTTAGCTTCAATATTGCTTAACCTGTGTACGCATTGCTTACCCCCGCACAAATAGGCTTAAACCCTCTTACTACTGCTTAAATATGCTTACTCTTGCTTAATAGTGCTTACTCCTGCTTACCCCCACACTAATTTAGACAGTAATGTAAAATGGTTCTTGGGAAGGTGGTGGATTTGTAAACTCTATGGATTTATCATTCATTACACATTGTGCCTTCGATTTGTATCTCTGATTCATGTGTACATATACTGTATGGGGCACTTGTGATTATCTGTGGATTTTACAACATTATGACAATGACACCTCACATCTGCATTTAATGCAGTACTCCAGTTCACAAATATATGTTATTTAGTAGGTTATCCAACAAAAATATTGGTCATAAATTGATTTGACATGGAAAATGGAATGTACTGGAGTGAGACTTGAACCGGGAATGACTGCTTGTAAGACGAATGCTCTGCCAACTACACTATTGCTATACTACTTCATTTGAATATATCTTGATTTTTATCCTCTTGTGCCATTTAAGCTGAATAAACATAGCTAAGCAAAGGGCAAACCCACGCACCTACGGTTCAATTTTATCTGTTTCATAAAAAAAAAAAAAAAAGCTTGTTTATATTTCATATTTTAACTATTGCTCTTATAACTTTGGGGGGATGTTGCTGGGGGTATGCAAACACCTATGAGCGGTCTCACTCATTCTTAGTCCTAAAATGCTGTTCTTGATTGCAGGGGGGTGTATATTCTGAGAGCTCTGCTCTCAGACACGCCCCCTGCACTTGTACATGCCCCCTGTCCATTTAGGAGCTCAGGCAGTGCGACTTCATTAATATGCCTGGCGCACTGCCATCCTGCTCCTAAATGGCCACTTCCGTACAGGACTAAGCTACTCCTGCATGGAAGTATAGTGAATCCAGGGGAATGTTTCATTCATTTTAGCCATCTCTGAACACGTGATTTATCTTTTCCTCTAGATTACTAGAAGCTGTATCTTGCACCAAAGCTGGTGCTTGAACTGCTTTTTGCTGAACAGTTGCAGCATTCTTCTCAGTCAGTGTTTTTTCTTCAACATTTCTAGTTGATTTTCTTTCGGGCTTATTAAGTTTCGTCTTTGCTGGCATGCAGGCTTTATATAATAGCCAGTTACTGAATTTACTAAAACTTGCAGAGTTTCCAGTCCTTATCTCTCTGTTTCTTTTTTCACACTAAGAGAGCAAAAAAGCAAGCTAATGATCAGTGTGCAGCCATCTCGGAAGTCTATATGGTAGTATTTATTAAGATAGGCCTTTGAAGGACAAATGGCAGTTATCAAAGTAATGTAAAACAATGGCAAGGAAACAACTATTATACAGCAGGAAATAAGATTAGGGGATATCAATGCAATATAAGTGGCGTAATGCATAGGATGGCTCCTTACTGAAATGTTGGCACTGAAAATGTTGAGTGCTGACAAGTCAAAAAAAAAGGACTGAAAACATTGGAGAAGACGGAATTTCAAAAATCACTCTTCTCCTTAAAACATCTTTTTGAGGAGGGTAGGAACAATCCCTCTTGCACCCCTTCTCCCAACCTTATATATATCATCTCTGTAATCACCATACCTTGGAGAAAAGGGAATATTGTGAGAAATAGCATCTCAGACTTAGTATATGTAAGTCCAGTCTTTCAGCCATTTAGTCTCCATATTTTGGGACTCGCTCTAGGACAGTAGCACAGTAAATGGATGAAATAATGTGCAGAGCCAATAAACAACTGTATTACAATGCAAACAAACAAACAAATGTTCAGTGCTATGCTAAACAGTTTAAATACAATTGCTATACAGACATGGAAAATTCATATAATACAGATGCAGTTTAGTGTGGCAATGACATAAAATGGATGAAAATGATTTACAAAGCCTTTGAGCAAATAAGCAATTGCAAAACAGTAAAATAATAAAATAAATAAATATATGAATTAATGAATGTCCAGTGTTGTGGTAAAAAGGTTAATTACAGAAACAAATACGGTAATGATAGCCTTACCCCAATACCTCAGGATTCTGTCCTGCCTATTCCAGTACACTACTCTGTTTGCTCCAATTTCTTTCTCAAGTGAACAACAAAAATATATTATTTTCAAAACATACTCATAACAGCAGGAGGCAAGCATAGTTATACTTTACAGGCCTACTGTACCAACTGACTCAGCAAAAACAGAAATCTTACTGTAATATGAAGGTGATCTGTCCCTATCATCTTCTTCATATTTGTGGTGAAGTTCTGTTCTGTCTCCAGTTTTGCCAGGATCAATACTTTCTGCTAGTATGATTGCATATTTGCTAATAAAGGCTTTTTGTTGGACAAACTTTGCATTTCCTGCTTAGCAGGACATATAATTCAATTATCTACAGGTGGTTACACTGCAGATCACTCTGCTTATGTATGTTTATGGCAGCACTTCTCACCAGAGCAACCGATGCTTGTGGCATCACTCACTACCCTGACAAGTGAGCAGCTGGTATCCACTTTATACAGGAGAGCTTAATAACTCCCCAGCAGGTGCACATTATATCTTTGTGCAGCAGGTGTACAAAGATTTTGCATTCCCTGCAGCACCATGTGGGACCACTGCCTGACTCAGATCCTGCTGAAGCCATGTCCACTCTCCAGGTGATGTCCAGAAGTGAAAATAATAGTTAGGCAGCAACTGCATGATGCGGACACCACATGTTATACAATGAAGGACAGCACAGTAGCATGATGCCCATCTATGGCAGTGCAACACACGTGGTCAGTGGCATGGGGAAAGGCAACAGTTACGTGGCCAGGCTCCAATGGAGCACACATCCTGCATGACATCTGTGTTTTAGTGTGACCATGATGAGCAGCTGGGTAACATGATGACTGAGATCATAACCAGCTTATTATGCATTTAAGATATGGATGCCAATAAATTCACCCCGGGAGGGAAGCTTGTAAGGTGAATCTTTGTAACCATGTTGAGAACACATAACAAAGATTATGACAGGTGATCCTATCATAATCCATTATAGTGCTTGGAGCTGTATCTGTTCTATATACTACCAGTTACAGAAAAAAGTAAAAAAAAGTACAAAGTGTTTTGCCAGCTTTGCACTATGTGAGCATTGCCAAGCTGACAGCAACCCATCTCTCAGCTTATTTTCTTAAGAATTCTGGAGGACAAAGGATCAAAATCAGGGACAGTTTTTAAATATTTCTCTAATTCACTTAAAAAATTCATGGAATAACAGGTTTTGCATGAATACACATTTTCTGAACAACAAGAAGTGTGAAACATTAATTCTGGCGTTTTTGACTGACTGTATTCCAGAAAATCAAGAAACAGTTATAAGGAACAGAGTATAAACATGAGGCAAACTCTATCTCACTTGAGAGATAATAGCAGCAGGCAGAAACAAAGTTGTTTAATTTTTTTACTGCTGTTCTTTGCCAGTTAGAACTGTCAGTTATTAGCCTCTTGTATGAGACCCATTCACAACACTGCTTAGGGATGTAGGTGTAACAAATTCTAACAATTGTTACACATCCCCTAAGTACTATTTCTTAGATTCATAGGTACTCCCAGGCCACTGAATACCATGGTCATTCTTGTCATGGTAGTATCCTTCTTCAGCCATCACTTCCTTTCTCCTGGAGGGCCATTACAGTCAATTCTGGAATAAATTGTTTGACCGAGCCATGGAGATTATGTTTAAAGGAAGATATTAAGCAATACTGCTTATCAAGCAAGGGAGGTTTATTCCTGAGTTATAAACCTGTCTCTCCATCCAGTTTTATTTATCGATTGATGATGATTTAGATTCCTGGTTCTAGGATTTCTGGAGCAATTGTCTTACGAAGAAACTTTAAAGTTCAGGACATTGGGGTCTCCAATGGACTGATAAGAAAGAAAGGTTTATTCCTGAGGTTTGGGAGACACTGAGTCATAAATCTGTCTCTCCATCTTGTTTTATTTATCTGTTGGTGGAGATTTAGGTCCCTGGTTCTAGTATTGCTGGAGAAATTATATTACGAAGAAACAGGAAGTCCAGGAGAGTTGTGTCTCTAATGGCATTATAAGAAAGAAAGAAAGAAATCCTCCTCTCATAAATCTTTAAGACACTGAATAAAGGGATAGAGCTTCCAGAATCTCTTGTTAGCTCAGGGATTTTAGGGATGTGATCTTTTTTGGTTAGAAACCTATGTGGCTATTCTAATTGTTTGATGTGTTTAGGGAGATACATGCCAAAGGAAGTGCTGCATTCAATAACTGGCTTAATCAATGCTGACTATAAGGAAGTGATTATCTTTTTAGATATTGATGATTTTCCACTGGCAATTAGCTGAGTTAAATAAAAGAATTTTCTGACTACCATTGTTACATCCAAAGTATCTTGGTCCCCAACTAGATTTGCATTTTGTAGATGTGTACTGTCCAGACAGCATGATGACAGGAGGGGATGTTTACCTAAAGTGATGATGCTACACTTTTTAGTATTTAGTTTGAACCCACTTTTAGTACATCAAGAGTTTACTCGGGCAAATTAATTCTGTAAGGTTTGGATGTGATAGGGTGATAACAATAGCAACACCCAGTTTGAAATCATTTGCAAACTTTGTTATCCAGAGTTCTTAGCTATCTGCTTGAAGATCTTAGAAATAAATACCAAACAAGAAAGGTCCCATCACTGAAATCTGAGGGACACCACTGGTTACTTTCATACTTTCTGAGGAGAAACCTACAACTTGTACTCTGTGGGTTCTGTCTTCCAGTCAGTTTCCATCTTACCACATATGAGTCGATTTTTAAAGCATTTAGCTTTTGTATGAATGGGTTCAAAGGCCTTAGTCAGGTCAAGATACATCACATGCACTGCATGACCACTATCTACAGCCTCCATAACCCTTTTGAAGACATTTAGCAGAATAAATAGACAGGATCTATCCTTCACAAAAGCTAAACTGTTGTGAGTCAAGTGTAACACGATTCTTGATACACTGCTTATGAAGTCAGGCTTTGCAGATGAGGCTTGTAAGGCTCTTAGGTCTGTAATAATTTAGGTCAGTTATAAGGCCACCCATATGGAATGGCATCACCACTGATGTGCATCAGTCATCAGGGTCATCAGGGACAAAACCAATAGCTAAACTTAAACAGTCTTAGGAATGTGTCTGTAAGGGCATGGTTAGTGCCATTAATTAAGTAACCAGGTATATTGTCAGGTCCCATAGAGGAAGTACTTTTGGTCTTGGTTAGCAGTTTCAGAAAATGTCTTTAGAAATAACTGGGGGAGTAAGGGATTCAGATATTTTACACTTTTGAGTAGAAGTCTCAGGGTGAAGTTGGCACTAAATTTGTTCACATGGATAGCAGCAATGTCAGTTGGGTCAGAACAGCAGGGGCCCCATTATGAATAAGTTCTGTGCTATATCTGGTATTTTTTTTAGTTTTTTAACATAGTTGAAGAAGGATTTATAATTACCTTCAGCTTCAGAGACCAGTGTAAGTTAATGGGCTCCTTTACCGTTCTTCAGTTGTTGTTTTTTTTTCAATGGTTTTGATATTATCATTGAAAAGAAGAGTTTTGGATATACCAAATAATTTAAGGAGTATCTTTCTTTTGCTGTATTGGTTATTTATGGTGGTAGACCACCAGGGTGGTTTCTTTTTGAATTTCCCATGACGCTTTGTTCTGGTAGGGACTGCTAACTATGTGCATTTTTCTAAATGGGTATAGAATTCCTTAATGAAGCATGCCTTTGTATTAAGATCCGGGGAGGTGCAATCATAACTGAATGTTGATATTTCATCACATAGTAAGTTGAGACTGGCATGTTTGTAGTAATTACATTTAGTAGGGTTTGCTGTAGTAGCTTTTGGAAGTTTAAAGGACATGGTCACAAGTTTATGTTTGGACTTCACTGGAGAAGGAGAGACCAGAGGCAAGATGCAGCCATGTTTGTAAGAATCATGTCAATACTGCTGTATCTCCCAGTAGGTTAATTCACCAACTACTCAGAGAAAGTTTTATGTATTAAATCTAGAAATGTTTGGGTATATGCCACACTGGTTGTATAGGTGTCCCAGTTTACTGAAGGGTACCTAATGTCACCCAAAATAATGGAGAGTTTGCTAATAGGGAGATTGTTTAGAACCACAAGAAGCCTTACATGGTCATCAGGGGGCAAAGAAGGTGTTCTGTAATGAGATATTAGTTGATAATTAATTTTACTTAATTTGATCTGTAGTTTATCCCGTTTGGATTGTGAATCCCTAGGGATCTGCCTGGAGGTAATATTGTCAGTGACAAATATGGAGACTCCACTACAGTTGCCTTTGGGGCTGAAAACATTTAAACCGAGTTTCAGCAACTATGCAGGCATGTATGATTTCCAAAAGCAGGAGTGCCTCAAGATAAGGCAATTTATTCTTTAGACTTTTGGCATTAAGGAGAGGCACCTTAATGCAATCCAGTTTTGGGACTGATATGTTAGTTACATTGCAATGGCCATCAAATCGACTTTATTTAAAACAGCACTGGGGGCAGCAAAGGCCTTAGTACGTGAAAGCCTTGAAATGAGAGATGCAGTCCATCCTTAACAGGGTAAGCTGGACTGTAGAGCATCTTATCCCATGCTGATGCATACTAGATCCCTCTGGAATGGTATCAACCATTTAACCAATTATTGAAGCCAATTTTCTGATTTTCCTGACTAGTTAGGCATTTACACCTCGCACAGATGGAATTACTAATGCTGAATATAAGTTCATTATCTGTAAGCGTAAGGCAATTTGTACACTGCCTTAGGAGCCTAGTGCTAAAAGGCTGGCAACAATGGAAACTAGTAGACAGACCTTCCATCCTTTCCAATTCTTAGGTGTTTAGATGAGTAAAGAAATGCATTTAAAGTGGACAAACTTACCAATTTGATCGATCTAGTGATTACGATAAAAGCATATAAAATGAAACCAGGAGGAACTACCAAAGGTGCACTACTAGTAAGGACAGGCAATTCAAGTAACTACTAGTAAGTAACTACTAGTAATTCAAGTAACTACTACTAAACTGCTACTAAACTACTAGTAAGGGCAGGCAGTTCAAGTAACCACTATAAATAACCACTAGTAATTCAAGTAGCTACTAGTAAACTACTAGTAAGGGCAGGCAATTCAAGTAACTACTAGTAATTCAAGTAACTATTAGTAAACTACTAGTAAGGGCAGGCAATTCAAGTAACTACTAGTAAACTACTAGTAAGGGCAGGCAGTTCAAGAGAGCACAGTTTAAAAGAGCAACACAGATTGGCTTGGTGGACACTGTATTCGGGATGTAAGGAATACAGTGGGAAGGCAAACAAATTTAAATAGCTTAAGGGGGGGGTCTTCACAAAATTATACTTACGTGCTTACTCACAATATGCAGTCAAATGATGTAATCCAAGTTTAATATAAACATGCATGTGTTAATGTTTTCTTTAAGTAAATTCACGTGCAGCGGGTTATACCATTTAGAAATTTCCTCAGTTACAGATTAAGATGTCATTGAAATGCTTCATCAGGAGATTGCTCATATTACTATTATTCCCCTGTGCAATATAATATAGGACCAGTCCTTTATTCCTTGTATTTGCATACTGTAGTATTTCTACCAAGCTATGTGATTTTACCTGTCAGCAATGCCTAGTCACACATATACTACCATTGTTTTCATTTTTTTTTATATTAAAATATTAATTTCAATCAAAGAAGCATTTTTCTAACTTACTCCCTTTAAGATGTTTTAATAGTTTTGTATTTCAGGTGGGTATGCATGTTAGCATGTATGAGCCTATGGTTATCTCCACTGCTGTACACGACCTTCTCTTTGTCTGTGATATGTTTTGTCACTACAGCTAATTATGTTCTCTACACTGATAACTGGCAATAATAACAGTACTGGTGTCCTAACAACTCTCCTTGCTGATGTACATCCTTGATAATGAAGTGTTAGCACATCATTTGGGAACTTTGTAGTATCCAGAAAATTCTTCATGTTGGCAACAGCAGCTATGCTGCTTTAGATACATTTCTTCTTTACGTCAGTAACTATTCAGAGTTTGTACTATGGAAAATAATCATTTTGCTGACATGGCTTTATTGACAATGACTAGAGGTATGTTGTAATCTGATTCAAGGAAACATATTTTCACTATTAAATGCTTGAGGACACACAGAATGATCACTCTCTAGATAAACCTGTTTCTGAGAATCATGTGACTAATGAAACCTCAGGGCCCTCATTCCTTAAAGTCTCTGAAAATCAGTGGTGTTGGCAGAAGTTATGTACTTGTAAGTGACTGCCCCGACAAATTCCTTAATAATGATCACCACATCACCAGCTCGGAGTTCTCTTTAACCAAAACTACAAGCGCAATCTTCTTGTTAACCTGCTCGTAGAAGACACTGTACATTTGCTGGTAATTATCTTAATAATATATATATTAAGGCTTGTGTAACTGTAACTAAATAAATTCCTTTTTTAATTTGTGGCAGATGTCTTGAGAAACTGTCTTTATCAGCAACAATCTCTTTGATATTCTACTGCTACAACTGTCAGTTTGCAAATAAATATTTTCATATTCAACAGCACAACTATTAAGTGCAAATTAATAAGCCTATATAGATATTACAATACTCATGATACTGAATGTAACCAAACTGACTGACACACACACACGCACACACGCACACATGCACGCACGCACGCACGCACACACACACACACACACACACACACACACACACACACACACACACACACACACACACACACACACACACACACATACACACACACACCACTAAAACCACAGAACATTGACAGCCTCATATCTCAAGATGTAAAACAAGTTCAGGTGATGCATTTTTGTCTAAGTATTCTGTACTTTTCTATAAGTCATATGTGCACTCATAAAAACCTAAGTTATTTTTCTTCCAGTATCCATTTTAATATTTTTGTAGTTCCCACAGTTTTATGGTAGTTGGACCAGAGGATCTGAGCTATGAATTCTTAATGAGCTACTGCATGTGGTACATGGTTTGAAGCTGTTGGCTTTCATTTGCCTACTGTGTAACCTTAGTATTTTGAGAAAACTGGAAGTTTGGGCTAGGCTCTTAATGGTTTTCTGGACTGCATGTCTAGAAACTACCCATGAAACTGTTATCCTATAACAGCTAAAGTGTCTCAGTTTTTAGTTTTGGATTTTATATTTGCCATTGTTTTTGCTTTCAGACTATAAAAGAGCCACACCGGAGAACATATATTTAGGGGTGCAGCAGCTGTGAGTGACGTACCACATTTCAACACTCAGTCAACAATGATAAGGACCTATGTGACACAGTTTGGATGGAAAAGGCTACTGTTTCAAACAATCACATCAAAAAGCATTGACTCCTTTGACCCTGGGAAATGACACAAATCACAGACTATCAGCAAAATCATTGAATACATATTTCTTCCAAAGACTCACAAATCAACACAATTTGAGAACTTTGAATAGTTTGTATAATTCACTCCTTCGAAATGATTTACATCAAAATAAGGAATGCAACAAACTTAAATTCCCAAATATCATAAAATAAAAAGTAAACAAAAGAATAACAAAATCCCAGCAAATATGCATATGAAATTGGGGGTAAACAAGTATATATATATATATATATATATATATATATATATATATATATATATATATGTATACATATATACAATTACAAATGAGTAATCTGCAACAAACACTCAGAAAGTGTTTTTCACATATGGGGATGGCTTCTCCTACCTCTTCCTTAATTTAAAATACTGACTCCATATTGAGATATTTTTCTGATACACAATAATTCATTTCACTTCATATACTACAAGAAGTGATTTGCAATCTGCATAGTATGTGAATGTATATCTCATAGTTACAGGATGTACAAAACTATATTTTACCTCAACATACTCACACATTACAGTCTCGATATTTATAAGTACCTGACTTATTAAACACACATTTTGTAATTTTTTTTCTTAACTATGAACTGCAGTTATCTATGAGGCCTCAGTAGAGTCTAGTAATAGAATCTGTTTTTATAAATAATACTGTTTATAGTCCCAGTATGAAGAGTTCTCCTTATGATACCTGCACAATTTTCATTATTCACTTAGTTCTTATTATTTGTTAAAGCATCAAAAAAAAAAACATCTTTTAACAAAAAAGAGGGCTAAAGTTTGATATCTGTTAAAGCAAAAACTTTGTCTTTGTATTCATTTAAGTCTAAGTCAACCTGTATAACAAAACCTATCCATGCTATTTTGTAAGGTGTTATGAACAATCTCCTCATCTGCTAAGAACCCTGAGGGACTAACTATCTGAGATATATCAACATTGCTAAAATTTTTTTTGGTTTAGGGGAGAGGGAACATAAAATACAAGGAAAAAGGTAGGGTGAAAGACTACAAATGAGAGGAGGAAATGAAGACAAAGATAAGATGACGGAATGTAAATTGGCCACTGAATGGAAACAAAAGGGGAATAATACTAGAGCATATATAGATGACAGAAGCTCAGTTGATAACCATACAGGAAGCACACCTACTTCTAGAAGTTCAGAAAATGTTGAGAGGAGAGGGATATAACATAGTAAGGAGCTTGTCATGGGAAAGGAGGAAGCAAAGAGGAGTGATGTTTTTGATTAAAAATAATTGGCCATTTAAAATCAAAGGAAGGATAAAAGCGGAAAAGAAGATTTGCTGGCATTAAAGGCGCAGTCGTAGGGGAGAAATATTCAATAATATTGTAGTTCATACCACCAAAAATGAAAATAGAAGAATTGAAAGATATAAGAATTGGTCAAGGATGGATAAGACATTTATTTCCAGGGAGTATCAGACGTTAGTAAAGCAAGGTGCCAAGGAACCAACAACATTAACAGATCATGCCATGACAGGAGTACAACTGAAAGTGCGAAAAGCAGTGCTGGAGAAACACTGGTGTTTACCAAATCACTTGACTGAAAATGGGTAATAAAGGGCCTGAGTACTGAGTATGAAGAAGAAAATGATTGGTGAAGAAAGAGAGATGCAGGCGCAGTCATGGGATGAGATGAAAAGTAACTTAAAAAAACAAATAAACAGGAATACTTAAAGGAAAAAGGAAGGCGTAAAGCGATGCATTAGAGAGTAATGCTGAAGGAATTAAGTGAAATACAAAAAGAAAATTGAAGTAATCAAAGTAGGAGAGTGAGGGAAAGAGAAATAAGAAAACTGATTCAAGGATGGGAAAATGAAAGGATCTGTCACAACAGGATAGTGGTAGAGAAGCTATTTCTTAGCAGTAATGCAAAAGCAACAAAAGTGTTAGTGGCAAAATTAAGGCAACAAGAGGAGGAAAGAAGAATACACAAAATTAGAATAGTGAAGAAAAGGCAGGAGAGAAAGAAACTAACAAGAATCTTGTAAGGATTCAGAGTACCACTTAGAATTATGTCAGGAAGAGGAAAATGAGAAAGAGAAGACAGGCCAACAGTTGAAGAGTGGAAATGCCCAGTCATAAATGGTATTGGGAAAGAAGTTAAGAATTGTAAAAACCCATTGTGAAGATGGAAGTAATGGAAGCATGGGGAAGAATGGCAAAATGAAAATCACCAGAGAGTGACAGGCGTCCTATACTGAATTGTATGAGATATAGTAAAAAGGGGATAGCACAGAAATGAAAGAGTATGTTCAACAAATTATGAGAAGGGGAAGTACCACCACAATCACGGAAAGACCCAATACTATCTGTGATAAATAAGGAAGGAAAAAAAAGATCCAGAAAGGCCAACATCATATAGACCAATCTCCATCTTAAACAATGACTCTGAATGTTTTATGCAAATTAAAAACAACAGGCTGGGGAAGATTGCACCAATATAATTCAGTGGGACCAAACAACTCTTGTGGGAGGTGGAAGAGCAGCAGATAACTTAATTAGAACTTTATTGTTAATGAAGGATGCACAAGATTCAGAGAGAGAACTAACATGAGTATCAATGGCTGCAGAAAAAGTATTTGACTGGCTGGGATGGAGATGCTTATTCAAGACATTAGAATAATGGGTAATACCATGAGAATGGATCCAGCTGCTAAGTGTATTATTCATAGGAGTAGTGGCAAAACTGAAAATTAGAGGAAAGTTCTCAGATGTAATAAAAATAGAAAGGGAAACATGACAAAGATGCTCTGTATCTCTAATGCTGTTTGTTTTACATTTGGTGCCACTGGCAGAAACAATCAGTGAATCTTATATAACAGGATATAAATGGGCGGTAAAGAACTGGATGATCACATTATATGCAGATAACATACTATTGACCTTACCCCAATAAAAAGAGAATCTGAAGAAATGATGGGAAATGACAGGGAACTATGGGAGAAAATCAAGCTATAAAGTGAACCAGAAAAAACACAAATGGTAATGGTAAACCAGAAAATGGAAGGGAACACAGCATAAGGAAGAAGTGAAATGCAAAAAAGGAAGAGATGAAATACCTGGGGGTATGGCTGGCAGATACATCTGAGAATTGAATGAAGAGAAGCACACTAAAATAGCAGAGAAAGTTAAAAGAAAGATGAATGAATGAATGAATGAATGAAAGACAACAAAGTTAGATATAGCCCAAAAATAAAAGGATTAAAACTATTCAAAATCCTACAGTTCACATATGCAAAACAAGCATTTTGGAAACTATTGGGACTGAGGCATATAAGTAAGTTAAGCAATTAAGTTAAGAATTTGTGTAGGATGGCAATACTCCTAGAGCAGAGTGAGAAATACTGACTGAAACAGTAGAAATGGGAGAAGTTGGGAGTCCTGGGCTTAAATGAGATATTGCAGGCATGTATGGTAACAAAAATATTAAGGGCTAGTAGGCATAAGCTATGATGCAGACAGGAAAGAAATAATAAAAGAAAACAAAAAAAAAGCTGGAAAGGTGACCAAGACCTTCAAACTGTTTTAGAAACAAAGAGGGGATATTAGTCTATCATGGATGAGAGAGATGAGGAAACAATTTAATGCACAATGGCAAAAACAGAAGGTCAGAAGATCATTGCCAATAGAATGACTAAAACAAGAAAGGGAGAATAAATTAATCATGTGGAAGTGGAGAATGAAACAAAAGAAAGTGAAATATTGGCCCCAAGTACTGACAGGAGAATGTATAAAAACATAGGAAGAAATACATAAGGAACATTAGTTGGGGAAAGCTTTAGGTAATAATATCAAGGGATAATGATGAGGTGGAGATAGATGATGACAGATAAAGGAGAAGGAAATGAGACAACATAGATTATTGGAGAAATAGATTATAGAAGATGAGAGGGGAAAGAAACAAAAAGGTTTACTGAAACTAGTGAGTAAATGATTAGCTATAGAGAAGAAAAAGACAGTCATGGGAAGAAAAATGAATTGGAAAAAAGGGTACTTACGTATTATCGCAACCAGATTTTTGCCGTTGCGAAACTCACGATGTTAATGACAAAACAGGTGTATTAAGTTGGAAACTGGAGTGTAAACAAGTAAGTAATAGTGTGGCACACATGGGATGAGGCAGGGAGAGAAATAACTGCCAATTTTTTTCAAGTCCTGCCTGTCGTGTCTCACTTTGCTGGTGAACTCCACACGGCTGCAGTGCATGACAGATCCTGCCTTCCTTATTACAAGTGCAGGCAAGGTAAATTAACCTGTAGTATGCTCTCTGAATGTTCATGGCCAGTAGTCAAGTTTAATTTCATTCATCAGAATGATTTTAGCTGGCAGTCTGACAGGTATTTGTCCCTAATCTGAAATAAACTATACCAAGACTGGACACGCCTGGAAGTCCTAGTATATTAATATAAGTCACAAAAACAAATAACGCTTACAATCTCAGAGTACACAAGCACTTAATTCATTTCCTTACTTGTCCAGAAAGCTTTACCCCTTCGAACTCAACCACATCAGATGATGGATACCAGCAAAGTGAGACACGGCAGGCAGGACTCGAAAAAATTGGAATCACGTTCTTAATAATGGCAACAAGTGTTTGTAAAAGTGTCACTAGTTCTGTTTAAATTAAACATGTGTGGAAATCTGGCCAGAAAGGTTCAGTAAATGTTTTTCACTGCATATGAATATAATTCATGCAGTTAAACCAGCATTACTTTGTGTTGTGTTTCTTTTTTTCTTAAAAGAAAAGGTGCAGAACAACTTTTAACAGTATGCGAGATTTGAAGCGTGCATGTGTAATGCACGTCAAACAGGAAGAAGATTTGTATAAATATTTTTCCTTCCTGAATGTAATCTAAGGTTATTCTTTATTAGTAATGATGTAAAATAACACCGTACTTTGTTTGTTGCAGTCGCTTTCATTCCAGTATGCAAATTTTGCAACTGTGAAAATCTGGTTGCGATAATACGTAAGTACCAAAAAAAGAAATATAAGAGGATATATCAGAAAGAGAATGAGAAAACAAAATAGTTTGCAAGATACACTATGAAGGTGCATGAATTAAAATAGTTGCTTGGCTATGCAAATATTTCTATGTGCCAGTTAAATTAACAAAGATATTCACAGCGGTAAAGGAGAGCTGCTCAAAATGTAATAAAATAGAGGATCTTGGTCACGTGTGTTTTCGCACTATGAAAAATTAAGAAAATTCAAAGAAAATGCACATGGTTTAGTTTAATGAGGGTTCTTTTCTCCAGAAGCAGTAGGATTATTAAGAAACTTTTCCTGTTAGGTTATGAAAAGGAATAAAGGATGAAGATAAACCATTAGTAGGAATGATGATAACAGTAAGAAAAAAGCAATAACAAGAAAATGGAAAAAGAGTATCCCCCACCTCCCATAGTAGAGGATTTAAAGGGAATAATGAATACATCAGAGGAGGAGGCAAAAAGTGAGAAAACAAAGAAAAGGGATATAAAGACTCAATCAGACACATGCAAGAATGCACAAGAAAAGCAAGATGAGAAGAAAGATGAACAGTAACAGTATCCCATGGGGATTAAAATGGTACCAACGAGAAGTAACAGTATCCCATGGGGATTAAATGGTACCAACAAGAAGTAACAGTATCCCATGGGGATTAAAATGGTACCAACGAGAAATAACAGTATCCCATGGGGATTAAAATGGTACCAACGAGAAGTAACAGTATCCCATGGGGATTAAAATGGTACCAACGAGAAGTAACAGTATCCCATGGGGATTAAAATGGTACCAACGAGAAGTAACAGTATCCCATGGGGATTAAATGGTACCAAATGAGCAATAACAGTATCCCATGGGGATTAAAATGGTACCGAGAAGTAACAGTATCCCATGGGGATTAAAGTGGTACCAATGAGAAGTAACATTATCTCATGGGGATTAAAATGGTAGCAACAAAAAATAACAGTATCCCACGGGGATTAAATGGTACCAACGAGCAGTAACAGTATCCCATGGGGATTAAAATGGTACCAACGAGAAGTAACAGTATCCCATGGGGATTAAATGGTATCAATGAGCAATAACAGTATCCCATGGGGATTAAAATGGTACCGAGAAGTAACAGTATCCCATGGGGATTAAAGTGGTACCAATGAGAAGTAACATTATCTCATGGGGATTAAAATGGTAGCAACAAAAAATAACAGTATCCCACGGGGATGAAATGGTACCAACGAGCAGTAACAGTATCCCATGGGGATTAAAATGGTACCAACGAGAAGTAACAGTATCTCATGGGGATTAAAATGGTACCAATGAGAAGTAACATTATCTCATGGGGATTAAAATGGTAGCAACAAGAAATAAAAGTATCCCACAGGGATTAAATGGTACCAACGAGAAGTAACAGTATCCCATGGAGATTAAAATGGTACCAACAAGAAGTAACAGTATCCCATGGGGATTAAAATGGTACCAACAAGAAGTAACAGTATCCCATGGGGATTAAATGGTACCAACGAGAAGTAACAGTATCCCATGGAGATTAAAATGGTACCAACGAGAAGTAACAGTATCCCATGGGGATTAAAATGGTACCAATGATAAGTAACAGTATCCCATGGGGATTAAATGGTACCAACGAGCAGTAACAGTATCCCATGGGGATTAAATGGTACCAACGAGAAGTAACAGTATCCCATGGGGATTAAAATGGTACCAACGAGAAGTAACAGTATCCCATGGGGATTAAATGGTACCAACAAGCAGTAACAGTATCCCATAGGGATTAAAATGGTACCAACTAGAAGTAACAGTATCCCATGGGGATTAAAATGGTACCAACGAGAAGTAACAGTATCCCATGGGGAGGAAAATGGTACCAACGAGAAGTAACAGTATCCCATGGGGATTAAATGGTACCAACGAGAAGTAACAGTATCCCATGGGAATTAAAATGGTACCAACAAGAAGTAACAGTATCCCATGGGGATTAAATGGTACCAATGAGCAGTAACAGTATCCCATGGGGATTAAAATGGTACCAACAAGAAGTAACAGTAGCCCATGGGTATTAAAATGGTACCAACAAGAAGTAACAGTATTCCATGGGGATTACAATGGTAACAATGAGAAGTAACAGTATCCCATGGGGATTAAATGGTACCAATGAGAAGTAACAGCATTCCATGAGGATTAAAATGGTACCAACGAGAAGTAACAGTATTCCATGGAGATTAAATGGCACCAACGAGAAGTAACAGTATCCCATGGGGATTAAAATGGTACCAATGATAAGTAACAATATCCCATGGGGATTAAATGGTACCAATGAGCAGTAACAGTATCCCATGGGGATTAAATGGTACCAACGAGAAGTAACAGTATCCCATGGGGATTAAAATGGTACCAACAAGAAGTAACAGTATCCCATAGGGATTACAATGGTACCAACTAGAAGTAACAGTATCCCATGGGGATTAAAATGGTACCAACAAGAAGTAACAGCATTCCATGAGGATTAAAATGGTACCAATGAGAAGTAACAGTATTCCATGGAGATTAAATGGCACCAACGAGAAGTAACAGTATCCCATGGGGATTAAAATGGTACCAATGATAAGTAACAATATCCCATGGGGATTAAATGGTACCAACGAGCAGTAACAGTATCCCATGGGGATTAAATGGTACCAACGAGAAGTAACAGTATCCCATGGGGATTAAAATGGTACCAACAAGAAGTAACAGTATCCCATAGGGATTACAATGGTACCAACTAGAAGTAACAGTATCCCATGGGGATTAAAATGGTACCAACAAGAAGTAACAGTATCCCATGGGGATTAAAATGGTACCAATGAGAAGTAACAGTATCCCATGGGGATTAAATGGTACCAACGAGCAGTAACAGTATCCCATGGGGATTAAAATGGTACCAATGAAAAGTAACATTATCTCATGGGGATTAAAATGGTAGCAACAAGAAATAACAGTATCCCACAGGGATTAAATGGTACCAACGAGCAGTAACAGTATCCCATGGGGATTAAATGGTACCAACGAGAAGTAACAGTATCCCATGGGGATTAAAATGGTACCAGTGAGAAGTAACAGTATCCCATGGGGATTAAATGGTACCAATGAGCAGTAACAGTATCCCATGGGGATTAAAATGGTACCAACGAGAAGTAACAGTATCCCATGGGGATTAAAATGGTACCAACGAGAAGTAACAGTATCCCATGGGGATTAAAATGGTACCAAGGAGAAGTAACAGTATCCCATGGGTATTAAATGGTACCAATGAGAAGTAACAGTATTGGGGATTAAAATGGTACCAACGAGAAGTAACAGTATCCTTTGGGATTAAATGGTACCAATGAGAAGTAACAGTATCCCATGGGGATTAAATGGTACCAACTAACAGTAACAGTATCCCATGGGGATTAAAATGGTACCAACAAGAAGTAACAGTATCCCATGGGGATTAAAATGGTACCAACGAGAAGTAACAGTATCCCATGGGGATTAAAATGGTACCAATGAGAAGTAACAGTATCCCATGGGGATTAAAATGGTACAAAAAAAGAAAGATAATTCGAGTAGATTTTAAAGGATGGGAAAAATGGAGCAGCAGAATATCTAAATAGTATGCTATATAAATAAGATACTAGAAGAGATACAATATGTAAAAATGAAAAATCTGATAATAAAGACAATGTATTGCAAGTATCAGTCTTGAGATGGATTGTTTGTATATACTGCATTAGATAAAATGATAAAATATTAAAAGCAGACAACTTATGACACATTATATAAAAAGGACAGCATGTATGAAGATTGCTAAAAAATGTGAATGTTTATTTAGAAAAAGAATAAATGTTGTTTAAAAAAAAATATATATATATATATATATATATATATATATATATATATATATATATATATATATATATATCTATTCACTGAAACTTTCATTTCACTGAAAGTTCATTACATCGACAAGCATTTTAGGTGGGGCGCCACTACACCCCCAATGTGGGCTGTGCCCCACTACTATATATATATATATCAACTCCAGAGTCGCACAACATTGGGGAAGGGGGCAAATGCTTGTCGATGTAATGAACTTTCAGTGAAATGAAAGTTGACGAATGGGAATCAGAAGTAGATAGATATATATATATATATATATATATATATATATATATATATATGGGTCTATCTATTCACCGACAATTCATTTCACTGAACTCATTTCGCCGACAGTTCATTTCGACAGAAAGATGCCCCATACAAAGCTGTGGAGGGGGGCTGCCCCCACACCCCCTGTACACCCCCTAACTATATATATCAACTCCAGGGTTGCACAACATTGGGGAAGGGCACATCTTTCTGTCGTGAAATGAACTGTCGTAAATGAGTGTCAGTGAAATGAATTGTCGGTGAATAGATAGGGACCCATATATATATATATATATATATATATATATATATATATATATATATATATGTGTGTGTTGGTTAAAAGTTGTTCTTATACAGATAGCTGTTAAAATGAATTGGCTTCCTGTATAGTGTAGTATTATTATCCCAGTCCCATCCATTATTTTATACTTTAATAGTAGTGTATAACTTAGGAATATGTAAATAATGCATTTACACTGTGTGTTATTATACTGATGTAGGAGCTGATTTTCAACACCCTGTAACTAAGAACAGCGACAGTTTTATAAGCTATGCAGATTTTAATTGACTTCAGGCAGTATGCATCGCAAAAGGTGTTAAATGTGAAGTATTTTACACAGAACGTATATGTAAAGGTTTAAAAGCATAATACAATGACATACATTAGACAAAGAGAAAGGAAATATCAAGAGCACTCTGTATAAATGTGTAACGCATGTAATGCCATGATCACTAATCCATAATGAGATAAGCTTGTTCAGACATCCAAAAGGTACTTAACAAGTTTTTGTTAAACACCCCTTACCACTGTTAAGCAATAATCCCATGCTAGAGCCTTAACAGCTGTCATAGACTACCTTAGAATAGCATTGAGAGAAGAAAAAAATGCTTTAAAGTATTAAGCACTTCATTCAGCCTTTCTGCTTTTTTGATCAGTTGAAGTGTTTAATTTGTTTAAAATCTTTTTTTTTTCTTCCCACCAGCTGCTGTTGGTCTGTGGTAGCTGCTTTGCTTGTGACAACAATAAGTGAATTACAGCATTCAAAGCTGTCCTCAGTGCTCCTACACTTTTTCTTTAGTTATTTTTACATGGAAACAGTTTTAGCTCCATGGATTACAGAGAATTATGATTTGGTCTCTCTGATCATAACCCTTTTTGTTATGTTTTGTGGGCATAGATGGCATGGTTTACCTCTCAGTCTTTGCTTTCAAGGCAGATTTCTTGAGGCCCATGTCTTGAGCACAAAGGAAACTGTTTATGATTAAAGACCCAATCATAATCCTCTATATGTCATTCACTTTCTTTTAAATATAACATTTTACAAGAGAACGTTGTTAGCAGGAGAGCATGTGATGCTAACAAACAGGCAGAGTATCCCTGAATGCAGACAGAAGACTATTTGGCACTTTAAGGAACCTTACGCAAGAGACTAGTGCCCCTTAAATCCAGTCCTGAAGAAGAACTACTGTCTTAGACATTGACGGCTTTGTTTTCAGAAGGTATTTCTCCTTAAAGGATGTTGTAGTATTTTTTATACGAGGTAAACTCACTTGAATATTACTTTAAAAAAGTATTACTACATGAAAGCATGCCTCCTCACTCTTCAGCCTTTACCATCAAAGGCAGCTACTTGCACACATGCCTGATGTGAAAGTGAAAAAAAATAATGATTGCAATAATTTATTCTACCTTGTTGCTCCTAGACAGTATGCTGCCCCTACACAAGCTCTAGTAACCTTCTTTGTACACCTCTGAGGTATGTGAGAAAAGTAAAATAAACAATGACGGCACTGTCCTCAGCCCAAACAAAAACTATAATGACCTCATGTGCACACCTCTATGGTTTGAATGTGATGAAAATTTAAAAAGTAATAACCTTACAATCCCCCATAAAGCCTACAGCAGCTTTCTGTACACACAAATCTGAACAAGACTGGTTTTAGAATAGGTGCAGTTGAGAGCAGAGACCATTATCAGCTTTATCCTAACAGGGTCAGCCCTGTTAAAGAACGTAATTAAAAAATTAATACATTTCCCCAACCAACAACAGCTTTTGTGGGGCCCCCACACAGTCAAGGATGATAATGGGAGCCCCCTGTATCAATTTATACAGTCTGGTGACTGGGGGCCCCCAGTCTCCTTGAAGATCAAAGTCATTGAATATTCTGTGATGTATCTTACACATCACTTTTGAGACTTGTTAGCTACATTTTTACTGATACCCAGAAGAATAATGTGTGTCTTGACATTATTGGGTATGTGTACAGATAAAAATACAGTGACACACACACACACACACACACACACACACACACACACACACACACACACACACACACACACACACACACACACACACACACACAAAATCACACGCACACACACCATAGCAATACAAGTTTTGTTCCTATTTCAGCAAATAACAGAACATTGTGCAACACTAGTGCTGCCACACCAGATCAATGAATGTTGTTTAGCAGTCGCCAAAAAGCAGCAGGGATAAATCACTTTTATTTACCTCATTGAGGAGTAATGCATACTTGTCACTGTCTCTGATTTCACAGACCTTCCCTGATTTTCTTCTGTCCTTTGTAAAGTTTGATGTGCTGGTAAATCATTTAGGATTACAGTCAATAAATCCAGATATGAGAGATTTATGCTTCCTATTGTCCAAAAAAATGCACAAATGCACATTGATGCCAAGGGTGTTATTCTATTCTTTTTAAGTGAATTAGAATAATTTTTAAAACATGTTCCTGATTTTGAGCCTTTATTTTGCTATTATTTTTGGTATTGTGCTACATTCTTCAGCAAAGAAGTTGACTATCTGATGTTCTACCAGTATTTATAAAAATCCCTGAAGATCAGAAGCATCAGCTCTTCTAAACATCCAAGGTTTACCTTGAGATCAGTCTCCCTGGGCTGTGGATCTTTCTACTGCTTATCTTGCTTATGTTCATTATCAACTTTATCCTAACAATGTCATATCACTGCCCTGTGGTTAAATAGCATAATCAGGAAATTAATACATTTTTCCCTCATATTCTCCAAACAGCAGTAAATTTTTGAGGTCCCCACACAGTCAAGGAGAATTAAGGTTTTGGAAGAGGATTCCAATCTACATTAGGCAGAGCCCCTCACTAACACTCTTCAAGAGAAACCTTGACGAGTGGATGGGAAACAGAAAATTTACTCCGGGGATCACTGCAGTGGTTCTGCTGGACAGAGGCTCAGGGAACTAATGGCTCTGCTGGACAGTGGCACAGGGAACTAATCTAAGGGGATGGTGAAAGCCAACATATTCTGGCTAGGCTTACATATGCCCTCTGGCAGATAGCCTAGTACTTACCTATGAACCTATGAACCTAAGGGGACCCTTGCGACCATGGGTATTGCAGATACCTAAAGCTGACAGTGTTGTCAGTTTTAGAGGAGAGAATGTCCACCAGCAGGGTTTAACTACTCCAAGGGCACTATGTCAGTGGTAAAATATTTAATGAAATTGTGAAGCTTATTACTTGATAAAACACTGTTACTATAACAAGAGATACCTTTGAATTTTAAAGTAATATAAAAAGAGTTATTACCCACCTGGTTGATTAAATATACGAGACTGCTTTACTAGCTTTTGTTAGTTTTTACAGACATATTACAAAATAAGTTAACTTGCTGTGTTTGGGGGACCCCTACGAACAGGGGGCCCCAGCGATTGCAGGGTTCGCTGGTGCCTAAAGCCAGCTATGAAGGACTACATTAACAAACAGGGTGTCACTAATAGAAGAGTACAGAAGAGGGAGCAGATCAATAAAAAATACATAGAAAGATAGACGTGATAAAAGCAACCCCGCAGTATCACAACAGAGCAAGATATATTGTACACTGTTGCAAATAATAAACTAAAGATATCAGCACAGGTGGAAAAAAACTTAGAAGATACACACATATATATATATATATATATATATATATATATATATATATATATATATATATAAACAAAAAGTAAAAAATAAGCAGTTTATTGATGACCCAAAAAGTTTTATAAAGAATTGGGAAACAAGACAAAAGGAACTGAAACACCACCAAAAAAAGAAGAAAAAATAGACAGATTTTGGAGAAATATCTATGAAAATCCTGTGGAACATAACAAAGATGCTGAATGGATAGAAGAAGTAAAATAAAGAATAACAAGTTCAAATGTACAGGATATGCAATGGGATGAACTAACAGCCCGAGACATTCAAACAAAGTTAAGAAAAGCTCTTAACTGGAAAACTCCAGGCTCAGATGCAGTACCTAACTTCTGGCTAAAAGTATTAACATCTTTACATGAAGATTTAGCCATGAGTAAGAACTATTTATATGCACACCCCGAACAAATGCCAACCTGATTAACAACAAGAACAATACTCCTCCTTAAGAGTAAACCTGCAAGTTAGCCTTAAAATTATAGACCAATAACTTGTCTTCCAACGATGTATAAACTATACACTTGAATTGATGCCGACAGTTTATAGTCATTGAGAAGAAAATTCAATCATGGCAATAAAACAAAAGGGTAACAAAAGAAAGTCATAAGGAACAAAGAATCATTCATTGTTAAATAAAGTGATAATGGAGAACTGTAAAAAGGGGGAGGAATCTACATAAGTATGGCATGGATAGACTACAAAAAAGCTTTTGACAATATTCCACAGTCATGGATGAAAGAGTGCTTAAAAGTGTATAAGATACACCCTACACTGATCGATTACATGAAAGCAACCATGAAACAGTGGCAAACCACTTTGCAGTTAGTTCATGACAAAGGAGAAATTATTATTCCAGGGATAAAAATTCAAAGGGGAATATTCCAGGGTGACTCTTTGTCACTGCTGCTCTTTTGTCTTGCCCTTAACCCATTACACTGTTTACTTAACAGATTAGGTCATGGCTACAATGTTGTTGTTGTTGTTGTTGTGTCTTTCGGCTTTTTCAGGTTAGGGGTCGCCACAGCGGAACTCCGGTCCGCTAATGATTGGCAGTAGATTTTTATGTGCCGAGTTGCCGGCCCTGACGCACAACCTTCAGCGAAGGTACGCTCATTCATGCATGTCTCCACACAAAAGACGCTCTAGCTGAGAATCGAACAGGACAATGTCTTACTGTGAGGCGACAACACTACTGCAGCACCACCACAGCAGTAGGTCATGGCTACAATGTAATTCCTAGAAAACAACAAAGTGTAAAGACTTCTCATCTTCTTTTTGTGGATGATTTAAAGCTATAGTTCATCAGATAAGGACATGAAAGCACAACTGCAAATGAGTAAAACTTTCTCAGATGATATAAGAATGTCATTTGATCTTGATAAATGTGCAAAAGCAACGTTTAAAGCAGGAAAGCTATAGCACCAAGAAAATATCAGTCTAGGACAGGAATGTGATATAAAAGAACTTGAGTGAGCGAGGCTGTATAAATATTTGGGAATTGATAAAAGATCAACAATAAAACATGAACAAATGTGAATAAAACTTAGTAAAGAATATTTTAGAAGACTAAAATTAATACTAAACACAGCTCTGACATTTAGGAACAAAGTCTAAGCTATAAACAAATTTGCACTTCCTGTCCTATCTTACAGTTTTGGAGCAGCTGACTGGCTGCAAAAGATATTGGATCAGTTGGACAGGAAAACAAGAAAAATGCTGCATGCTTATCAAATGATTTATAAAAATCAGTTATACCAAGATTATATATTCTCCATTACGATGGAGGTATGGGCCTCCTTGAAACTAATTACATGTATAGATATGGAATCATAGGACTGCATACATATCTGCTGACCTCACAAGACCCAAACATAGTGAAAGTGTTAAAACATGAGGATAATAAATCTAAGATGACTTCCCTGCTTAGTTTAGCAGATGCATATCGGTGGGAATGGAAATCAAACCAGAAGTAGATAAAAATCAGGCAGCAACTGAATGTGCCAAAAAAACAAAAAAAAAGGAATATAATATGAAAGATCAGATGAGAAACCAAGAAATATGGAAAATGCATAAATATAGTTGCAAGTACAGAAAACTCTTGGAACAACCTTATGTCAATCAGGATTGAATGCAGGAATGGTTAAAGAGAGATGAATTATTTTAAACCAAAAGATGAAAGGTTAATATTGGCGGCCCAGGATAGTGGACTATATACATGCTGGTTTACAAAGTCCATTGAACATGTGGGAGAAACAGACAAATGTAGGTTTTGTAAAACAGAATTGGAAACTGTCACAATTCTTGTTGCTTGGTGTGATACACTAATGGCAGAAGGACTGTATACTGAAAGGCATAATAATGTGGCAAGACTAGTGCATTTGGGAATGTGCAAACATTATAATATTGAAGTTGCTGAAAAATATTGGAAACATGAGCCACAAAGTATTATAGAAAATTATGAAGTTTATATCACATGGGATCACCCATTACCAATGGTTCAAAAATAGATGCGAGAAAAACAGATATAGTGGTCCATGAAAAGATGACAAAAGTAGCATTAATCATTGAAACTGCTATGCCTATTGACTACAGCGACTTACGTATAGAGAGACACAAAGCCATAAAATAACCAGATATACAGATAGAAACTAAGGCAATGTGGAAGAAGGATACCCAGATAGTCCCGATAGTAGTAGGAGCAATGGGTCTTATAAAAAAGAATTTACAATTGTACTTAGATATGTTACCAAAATATGCAACCCCATATAAATTGAAAAAGGAGTCAGTTCTGAGCACATTGTGGGTGTTGCAATGAGCACTTCTGGCTAGCAACAAAGATTAAAACAATTCTCATTTCATGGACTTTAATTATACTTTGATTTAGGAATGGGGTCTGCTTCTATCCTAATATTAGAAACCCAAAAGATTTGGAGAAACTAAAAAAGTGATAGACTACGTTAACAATCAGGATGACACCACTAATCATCCTTAAGATAACAATACCCCTAAAATTTACTTAAAAGCATTAATTTTACAAAGTGTACACTGAATACAAGTTATAACTTTATCACCTCTTCTGAATAGAAGCTGTCCTCTCATTTAAAACAGGTTTAAGAGAAACCTGATCATTTAACCCTGGGAAAAATGGCATTCAACCTTAACTGCCACATTAACTCACACTTCATTAAATATCCCTTAATTAGTTAATTGAATAGATAATGGGAGGGTAGGGTATATAAAGATGTTCTGAGCACTGTATTTTATCTGATGAAGTTACTTTGTAAGGGATGAAAGCACTTATGATTTTGTGTTTTTATGATAATTAAAAAAGCCGTTGAACTCCGGTTTTCTTGCCAAGTCATGTTTTTTTGTTTCTTGTGGTCTTGGTCTAGTTTGCCATGCACCATTTAGTTTACATTAACAAACAGGTCGGAGGGGACAAATCAATAAATCTGATGTGTGCAGACAATGTGGCATTACAAGCAGACTCCAAACAAGAACTTCAGCAAATGTTATGGGAATGGAATGCAAAACTTAAGGCACATGGGAAGAAACTGACTGCCGACATGACAGTTGTCATGGCAGCAAATGGGGGAAATCAGAAGGAGCTGAAAACTGAGATATAAGGGAAAATAGTGGAACAGGCTAACAGCTTTAAGTAATGGGGAAGGGTGGCTGAGGAGAATGGATGTCTAAGTAGGAATACCAAATCTAGAATCAGAGAGGTTGTAGCCAACTGGCACAGAGTGTAAGGGGTAGTGTACAACAGATGTTTTTCAAATAAGTTGAAAAGTAAATTGTACAAAACAAATGTGCTGCCAGAACTTCTGTATATAAAAATGTAATATGTTTTATACATCTGGATATCCTAGTTTGTGGCTGAAATTGGTTCTTCTGGATCACATCAGTAGCCCCTCCCCCATTTCCCATTTTTCTGCATGGGGTCAGGGTGCCACACCAGTTGTCATTGTTCTCAGTTCAGTGCCATTCTCCTGTCTTCTTCAACCATCATGCCTGACTGTCACAGGTCTTCTCTCATACAATCCATCCATCTCTTGGATGTCAAACTTGAGGAATTTGAATACAAGAATAAACAGGACAGGGAATAGTCTTTGTCTAGGGATGTACAGCAATGCCCATATCTTGTGGAGAGGAGAATAAACGTGCAGACTTCATTAGTTCTTATTTGGAGGGCTTTGTTATGATTTTGGGTAGAGGAATTATGCTGAGGGGATGTGCATACTTTCGTTGCACCCAGGGGTCATTGCCCATGATATTTCAAGCACTGCATATAAAAAAGTAGATTTTGTAACAACAGAAAAAGGACTGTGAGATATTTGGCTTTAATGTGGTTTCTGTGAGTTGACACAGAAAGTGGCTTCTTAAAGTGGAGACCAAAGTGGTTGAAGTAGGGAACAAGCTCAGTGTGGTTGTTGTTATGGACTAAAAAGACAGCTGGTGCAGAGACAGAGTGCAGTTTAATATGGGTACTAAATATCATGGCTCTAGTTTTTTTTTATAGGAGAAGGCTTTTTTTGTCAAGCCACTTTGAAAATGAACTGTGGCCATGCAGGAAATTAGTTCAGATAGAGCTGAGAGAAAAGATAGATCTGTAGATGATAGGATCATAAGCAAAAAGGATACATTATTATGAGAAGGGGCTGAAAAGTTCTAAGCACGACCAAGAAGGGAATGACATGGAGCCATGACACTTTCAAGTTATTCTACATATTCCCTCTGAAGTTCAACATGTGGCACATCACGTCTGAAGTTTCTGTAAACCCCTGCCAAAAAAAGTCTGAACTCTGGTCATTGACATACTGCCCCGCTGCTGCAATCACCTCCGAATCACTCAGTCTGAACTCTGGTCACTGACATACTGCTCCACTGCTGCAATCACCTCCTAATCACTCAGTCTGAAGTCTGGTCACTGACGTACTGCTCCACTGCTGCAATCATCTCCGAATCACTCAGTCTGAAGTCTGGTCACTGACATACTGCTCCGCTGCTGCAATCATCTCCGAATCACTCAGTCTGAAGTCTGGTCACTGACGTACTGCTCCGCTGCTGCAATCATCTCTGAATCACTCAGTCTGAAGTCTGGTCACTGACGTACTGCTCCGCTGCTGCAATCATCTCCAAATCACTCAGTCTGAAGTCTGGTCACTGATATTCTGCTCCGCTGCTGCAATCACCTCCGAATCACTCAGTCTGAAGTCTGGTCACTGACGTACTGCTCCGCTGTTGCAATCATCTCCGAATCACTCAGTCTGAAGTCTGGTCACTGACGTACTGCTCCGCTGCTGCAATCACCTCTGAATCACTCAGTCTGAACTCTGGTCATTGACATACTGCTCCACTGCTGCAATCACCTCCGAATCACTCAGTCTGAAGTCTGGTCACTGACATACTGCTCCACTGCTGCAATCACCTCTGAATCACTCTGTCTGAAGTCTAGTCACTGACATACTGCTCTACTGTTGCAATCATCTCTGAATCACTCTGTCTGAAGTCTGGTCACTGGCATACTGCTCCACTGCTGCAATCACCTCCGAATCACTTGAAAACTGCCCCCTTTCAAATGCTTTTTAAGGTTTGGAAACAGGAAATAGATGGAGCATGGTCTGGTGAGTAGGGTGGATGGTCTATGCACTCAAACCCCAATTTTGTCAAAACATCTATCATTTTGCCAGCCTTGTGAACAGGTGCATTGTCTTGCAAAAAGAGAACTCATTTCCACAGCTTCCCTTTCCTTTTTTTCTTTCAATGCCTCACTGTTTGGCCCCTTGGAAGATAGTTAGTCATTACAACACCTTCCTGATCCCAAACCCCATTGTGGCCATGAACTTTTCTGCTGACTTTTGGGTCTTGAACTTCTTTGGCCTTACTGAACCTGAGTGCCACCATTGCATGGACTGTTGTTTTGTCTCAGGATCAGAGTGGTGTAACCATGTTTCATTAACAGTAACTAGTCGTTCCAAAAAGTTGGCACCAGTTCAATGAAAATGTCAAAAAATCAACTTGGAAGTGTCCACTTGATGTCTTTTCATCAGCATTCCAACATTTGTGCACCCACTTGGCTGACAGCTTCTGCATAGTGAGCTGATCATGGAATATAAACCCAACACATTCCCTGGATATCTGTAGTGTCTCAGCAATTGTTTTAGCCAATATTTGCTGATCTGCCAAACTCAGGTCAACAATTTCAGGAGTTGACATTGTTAGAGGCTTTTCAGACCTTGGTGCATTTTCGGTCTCAAAATCTCCACACTGAAAGTTCACACACCACTTCTTCACAGTTGAGTAAGAAGGGCACTTGTCACTCAATGTTTGCATCATACATTCATGGATTTCCTTTGGAATTTTCTTCTGCAGGAATTGGAACTTCATGACAGCTTGGAGTTCCACACTTGAAAATTCCACACCTTTCATTGATATGGTTCAATCAATGATCTGAAACAATGTCAAAACATAGAGTTATGATTCTGCAAATTGGCACTTTACAAGATGAAATAACCCTCTTTTAATTTACAGAGGCAAAATAACAGTCAGAATTTAGAAAGTTGGTCAGGCTTAGAACTTTTCAGTAACACCTCATAATTTTCAGGTCACCCAGAGAGAGTAGATAACTATCAGACTAAATGGGGCCTAACACTGACCCCTGAGGTTCACCTGAGGGAATGATCATTTTAGAGGAAAGGTTTTCTCTTAGTTTAATGGAGAAGAATCAGTCAGAGAGGTAATCATGAATCCAAGATATTGTGCAAGGGAAAAATCCACTATTGATAACTGTGTTAATAAGGAATTTTGGGTCAAGACTTTCATATGGCTTGGAAGTCAACAAAGAAGGCACCTATTAGGTAACAATTGTCCATGGTGGTTAAAATAACACAGTTGAAAGAAAGGCGGACAGTAAGAGCACTTTTACCATGTGTGAATCATTGTTGGTATTTACTGACTAAATTGTATTTGGAAATGTTGAGTGTGGTCTAGTTATAAATTTATTTTATTTATAAATGCATTTTCTAGCAGTTTTGGAAGAAATCAAAGGAAATAGATAGGTCTGAAGTCTGAGACATTAATTAGGCATTTGGTTTTGATACTGAAAATATATACATGTTTTTTTCAACAGTATATGGAATGAGGCATAAGTAATAGATTCAAAATAAAATACATAGGGTATGCAGTATAGCCTTTACAGAGATTAAGAAATTAGCTTTATAATTACTGGCTGTTGGGATGCCATTGTTGAGATGCTGCATGAAGATTTTCTCTTTGCTTTAGAGAAATCTTTTTAGGTGTAATTAAGGGAAGAATGGATTGGGGTTGTATTGTGCGTCATGGGGTACGGTGGAGAACTTGGTCTGAAAATCCTCTGTTTTTAAAGAATTTTTTTTGGTTGCCTAGGATATTTTATTTCTAACCAGATTCTCTGTTTTGAGCTGAAAATGAGATGTATTTGTGTGTTCAGGTAAAATATTAGCTTTTGCCTCAAAATAGCATTTTACCTGGCTTCTTGGTGAGGTATATATGTGTTCTAGTTCCATGCTGAGATACGTTGTGTTCTGAAATCACCATTTTGTGTTAGCTTCCACTTGTAGGATGCGTTGGTGGCAAATCTGGAGATTTTATTATAACAAGCTTCAAGTCTGGCAAGGTCAGTTTTATAGAGGTTGGTTAGGATTGGGGAAGTGTATAGGAGTGTTGATAGAAGGTGTGTTGTGGTAATTGTGACTTTTGTGCTGTATGTTAGAAATTGATTATTTCTATATAGTAGGCCAAGTTTTTGTGAACTTTTTTGATGGTTTGGTCTATATGGAGATCAAATTTCAGGTTATTGTCAATTTTAACCCCTAGCATTTTGGTTTGAGCAGTTGAAATGATCATAGTTTTATTGTTAGAGAGGATGTGGAAGTCTACGGAGGGATTCATATTCCTAGAGGGGTAGAAGAGTAGAAGTTTAGTTTTATTGGGATTTAGTATAAGTTGGGAGCTGGTTAACCAGGATTCCACAGACAAGAAGGAGTCTTGGGTGATGGTCTGAAGGTCATTGAGGGAAGGGGCAGTGCAAATCAAAGTGGAGTCATCAGCGTATTGAATCACAGTGGCATGAAGAGCAGAGGATTGAAGTTGATTGGTAAAGACAGAGAATAGGAGGGGTCCAAGGATGGAGCCTTGAGATACCCCCATGGTGATTGGAAGGAGATGTGAGGGGGATTGATGCCAATGGACAGCTTGTTGACAACCTGCTAAATGGCTTTGAAACCAGTCAGTAGCATTGTGGCTGAGGTTAAGGGAGGAAAGGACATTTATGAGTTTGCTGTGGTTGACCATGCCAAAGACTTTGACAGGTCAAGGAATGTGGCTGATACAAATTGGGAATTGTTTCTGTGATGGTTAACTTTGTTTGTAAAGGACAGTAGAGCAATTGTGGTACTATGTGCAGGTCGAAAACAGTGTTGGGTATGCGATAGGAAATTGTGAAAAGTAGGTATTCCATGAGTTGGGTATGTACAACTCTTTCATGAATTTTAGATTGGGACAAAAAATGGCAATAGGGTGATAGTTAGTTCACAGGAGCTACCTCCTTTTGTGTAGTGGGATAATGTGAGCGGCCTTCCAGATAGTGGTGACATAAGCTTCTGTTTTTGATCTGTTTATTAGTATGGCTATTGGGTAGGAGATTGCTTCTGCTGCAATTTGTAGGTAGTCTGCAGGGAGATTATCTGCAGCTAGAGTGGTAGGTTTTAGTTTTTTTCAGTAGTTTTTTTGATGTAATGGATGGGGACTGGATTTAACTTAAACTGGCTGGTGGTGTTCTGCAGGAGTATATTGTGGTTTGCTTTAGAGGGAGTATGATTGGTTCTAGTCTTGTTGTTTGCTAGAGTTTGAATGGATTTAGTGAAGCAATTATTGAACTGGGTATATGTTCATGGTTCTTAGGTGTTTTTGGAGTGGGAGTAGTAGTTTTACCTGGTAGTAATAAGTTATTAACTGCTATATATATTAACACTAAACTCAATGTAGCCATCAATGAGTGCTGTGGGTCAGGAAGGAATGATAATTATACAGGCAGAAAACAGAAGTGGGCAATGGCCACTGTAATCTACACTGCCGCTACCAAGTGCTGTGGGTTAGGAAAGAATAGTACTTATACAAACAGAACACAGAAGGGGACAATGACCACAACAATCAGTGCTGCCATCACTGAGTGTTGTGAGCGATGAAGGAATAATAATTATACAGGTAACACACAGAAGCAAAACACAGAAAAGGATAATGACCATTGTAATCAGTGTGGCCACCACTGAGTACTGTGGATAAGGAATGAGTAATATTAACATAGACAGAACATAGAACTGGGCAATGACCACTATAATCAGTGTTGCCACCACTGATTATCATGCTTGAGGCAAGGAGACTATAATGTGTTATGCTATCAGAGGGGGTATTAGAATGTGTGCAATGCTGGTGCCACTACACTTTCTATACAGGGAAAGGAAATTAGGATTGGTACTGCCACAGATAGAGAGCAGTAAAGAGTGTCAAGCATGAGAGGACATTCAGTGCAAAAAAGTGCCTTCTGGAAATATACTGGTAATGGTGAACAGTGAATTACATGGGTGATGTTTTCTGATGAGTTACAAGGGCCGATAATAGGTAAGTATTTGTAGTATAGAAATTGGTCGAGCAGGTAAGGGTTAGAATTGAGAGAGTTGCAAGAGTGATGCCTGGTAGAATAAGTAGTAATGGAGTCTTTAGACCAATGAGGATTACCTGTGGGATACGGTTTGTAATGATGGAGTGAATAGTGGGGAGTAAGGCTAACGATATGGAGTGAATAGTGGGGAGTAAGGCTAACGATATGGAGTGAATAGTGGGCAATAAGGCTAATGATATAGGCTGGGAATGGTGGAAGGGTGGCAAGTGAAGTACATCATCACGTAGTGGTGCAACATAGAATGTTTAAAAAAAAAACGAATCATTATCACTTAATTCCACTGGTTGCAGCAGCAGCTGCTTGTTAGGTAAAGCTATTGTCTTATGACAGTGAACTGCAACTTCAGGTGCTACCTGGGTGGGCAGGTGATACAGGAGTGCAAGATGAGATAAAATCTTAGGTTTGTCATGAAGAAGTGGACAGTCTGCAATTAAATATTACTTGTAGTACAGTCCTGCCTTAGCCAGAAGAATGACTTATACATCAGAGCCTTACCACCAGCAGTGCATTCAGTACAATGGCTGTCGTTATAATCAGCACAAAACTCTTAACAAGTATGACAGAAAACTTCTCACTTTTAACTGTTATTAATGTAAAGAAGTAAGTCTAAGAGAGGACTGCCTGTTTTGTTTCAAAATTAAAAGGAAGAAAACGTTTTGGCACAGACAGAATTTGATGGGGGGGCAACACCTACACAGCAGATATTCTGAATTTTTACAGCTATTAATATAAAGCAGCATGCCTAACAGACACTTGCTTCAGTTCAACATTAAAGGAAGAAAAACTGATCCTGGCTCTGCAGTGCAGAAGGATGGTCCCCAGACTAGGACCTGGCATTGCAGGATTCAGGCAGGAAGGTTGAGTAGCAAAGGGAGTGTGCTCTGCTGCCTCTCCTTGGGAGGGGGGAGGATTGTGGGCCTTGGTGAAGTCATTAGGAAGTACAGTTTCCCCTGGTGGTGAATAGAGAAACCACTTTCTGTTCCTCATAATGGGGGTGGTTGGGCTGATTGCTGACTCTTTCGTGAAGGAGAGCAGCATGGTCAGCCCACTGCACATCCCTGTTCTTCTGCTTACCTAAGAGCATATTAGGAGGCAGATCCATAAATTAAAAACCCTTGAAACACCCTGATGGCTGCCTTAATGATGGCCTGATTTAACAGATTCTCACTTTTGCTGATAAGGGAGCATATTGGACAATTGACTGGGAGGGAGCTGATGACTCACTGGCAGCAAGGTTAAACAGTGTAAAAAAAACTTGTGGGAACTAGAATCCAGGATGGCATATGCACTTGGCAAGCACACTGAGTGTTTTGATCATGAAAAGTTCCATTCCTCTTCAGCTGAAGGCTGAACTAGTTGGTGAATACTGTTGCCAACCTGCCTTTGTGTATAAACAGAGGTTTGTCATGAACTGTGTAAAATGTAATGTCTGTAAAATTTGAAAATGCAAGTGTGATTTTTTTTTTCAAGGAAATGTGTTAGTGGTCATGACCTACACTGTGGCTATTTAACAATATTCTTTAAAAATTCAACAATTGGCTTAGTTCCTGGTGTCTTCCCAAGGGAATCCAGTATCTGTTTGCCTGGGATGACATGGTTGACAGGCTTCGATGCTTTGCCAGAGATGGCCTCCACCTGTCACCACTGGGGTTCCAGATCGTGGCCAAGGCTCCTGGCTCTCCCATTGTGCCTGTTTTAAGCTATGTCCCAAAGACAAATCTTCCAACATAAAAGATCTGTCAGAAAGTAGATTGAAGGTTGTGCTGCTCAGTGCTAAGAGCCTTAATTTGAAAATGCACTCACTGGAGGCTCTCCTCACACTGGAAGATGCCAATGTCTGTGCAGTCATGGAAACTTGGTTTAGGGCTGTGGAGAGCACACCTGCCTCACCAGGCTATACCTCATTCCACGCTTTTCGACCCCAAAATGAGGTCGGAAAGACTAAGGGTGGAGGAGTCTCTATCTTCATTAAGGATAGGCATACCTCCAGACTGGTTTAACAGCATGACACTGCAATTACTCCAGTGCAACCGACAGATGGCAAGATACCCATCCAAGTTATAGCCAGGTATAGACCCCCTCCATATCTCAGGACACCCACTCCTGCTACCTGGACCTACTTGACTCCATCAAGGTACCTGATCCTTGGTGACTTCAACTATCCCACCATAGACTGGGTGAACTATTCCTGCACTAATGCACCCACCTAATGATTCCTTGACTTCATCAGTTCTAACTCACTAGACCAGCTGATCTCAGCCCCCACAAGGGGAGATAACATACTGGACTTGGTTATCACCAGCATGGGTGACCACTGCACCACTCCCATAGTATATTCTTCCCTGGTGAGATCAGATCATTGCACTGTCTCATTTGAAGTTCCTAGCACACCCACCCCCTCCCCAGCTGTAACCAGGCTAAAAAAAAACTTCTCAAAAGCTGATTACAACCTCCTAAGGGAGGGTATCAGCAGCTTCACACCACCACCACCCTCAGAGGATGCAGACAACTATGCTGAACAGTACACCAGTGCCGTATACAAGCACCTGTACAACTGCATGGATTCAGCCATACCCAACAGAACTAAAACCTGCTCCTCAAGGAAACACAAACCTGTCTGGTGGACATCCTCTATCAACAGGCTTTACAACAATGGGAAGAAACTGTTGTCCAAGGGTAAAAAGGAACAAATTCCAAATCCGAACAAACTCCCTCCTCCGCCTCAACAAGCAAATTAGATCACTAGTGAAAATCTCCAAAGCCAATTATGAGTTGAAACTAGTCTCAAAAACAAAGGGAAACCACAAGTCCTTCTTCAGTTACTTTAGGAACCTCCGTGGCAAAGCCCAAGTTTGTTCTGAATTAGTACTTAATGGTACCACTTACACTGATCCTGCTGACTTAGCCAACCTGGTAGCTGATAGGTTCAGTGCAAACTTCAGTCCCTTACCGCCCCCCAAAGGCCCAGTCATCATCCCCGATACTTGTCCCACACCTCACATCTCCATAGATCAAGTGTTAAAGGCCCTATCCAAGGGAAAGAACGCAGCTTCCATGGGACCTGATATGTATCCTACGCTGTACTCAGCACCATCTCCAGCAAGAACTAGCTTTGCTACTGAGCACTCTATTCAACCACAGCCTAATTACAGGCTTCATTCCAACGGAGTGGAGAACCACCATTATTATCCCCTTGCACAAAGGTAGTGCCACTACTGACCTAGGATACTATCGCCCCATTAGCTTGACAAGTCTGATTTGTAAATCCATGGAGCGTATTATTGTGGATCTCATAAACAAGGACATAGGCAATCTCCAAGCACTTGACCCCACCCAATTTGGATTTGTCAGGGGTAGATCTTGCCTACTGAACCTAGCTGACTTCTTTGAGAGTGTCACCAAGGCCTTGGGTGAGGGAAAGTCAGTACATACAGCTTACCTTGACCTGGCCAAGGCCTTTGACACAATCCCCCACTCGGGCATCATCAAAAAGCTAACACAACTTGGTGTTAATCCCTGTCTCATCAGATGGGTGACCAACTGGCTCACATATAGGACCCACAAGGTCAAAACAGGTGCCACCACCTCTGATAGCAGACCTGCCACTAGTGGTGTTCCAAGGGATCTGTCCTGGGGCCCCTACTGTTTGGCATCTACTTCTCAGAGGTCCAGACAAAGACAAAGGGTCTGTGGCTGACCAAGCTTGTGGATGACTGTAAGTTGGGTGCTGTCATTGACTCCTCAAATGATGTTAACATACTGCAGGAGGGTCTCACAGCTAGAAATAAATGGTGCCAAAGTCATGGCCTTAAGCAAAACACAAAAAAAATCATATTATTATACCATTTGGCAAAAAAGTGGCCCCTACTGATTACTACATCAATGGTAACCCTCTAAGTACACAACCTGTGGTGCGAGACCTGGGTACTCAGGTTGACAACAATCTCACATTCAACCATCATGTGGCGGCAGTGGTCAGAAAACCCTTTGTCTTGGTTCAGCTCATAAGTACAGGGATTGCATCCAGAAAAAAGGAGGTTATTACCTCTCTGTACTCCTCCCTTATTAGACCTATAATTGAGTATAATGCCCCGTTTGGCATGTGCCTCTCCAAACAGTTGCACCAACTGGAAAAGTCACAGAAATACCTCACAAAGAGAATCCATGGCCTCCAACATCTGTCCTATGTGAGCAGGCTCAAATCAGTATCACTCTACTCGGTATCATACAGATTGCTCAGAGGTGATCTGTGTCTCACCTACAAGGCAATATTGGACCCTGCCCTACTAAAGATGCTCCATATCCGTAAGTCTAACCCCTCGCGCATTACCCATTGAATAGGCCTAAATCTAATATGCAACAGCAACAAAAACCTGCTGGAGAGACAGGTCTGTCTTCCAGAGGCTGCCACGTCAATGGAATAGACTTCCCATACATGTCAAACAGAGTGCCTCGCTGGCCCTCTTCAAGGGGCCTATATTAGATCACCAAATGCTTAGGTAAGCGAACAGTGATTAATCGACCCCATGTAAGCAAAAGCTTACAAAACCGAACTGTCAGAACAGCGATTTTTTTTCCAAGGGAAAAAATCGCTGTTCCAACAAAAAAATAAATAAATAAATAAGCTAATGAAAACATGAGATTAAGTGGAGAAAATCTTTCCCAGGGAAAGAATTTGCTTACATGTCTCTTCGATATTTTGCAGTTTCGGTTTTGTCAGTTCGACCAAGACGCATTCGAAAACATGCATCTTTGGTCTGCTGATAGGAACCCTCTTCAAGCACAGCCTTGATGAGTGGATGGAAAACCACAAATTTGTCCCAGGGGTTCCACCTTTGTCCCTCATTGACAGGGGCAACAGGTGCTGACTGAGGTTTCTTTTTTGGAGATAAATGCTTGGCTAGGCTTGTAAGGGCCCCAGGGTCATTAGCCTAGTAATCTCCTATGATCCCATGAAATACCAGCTGCAGAACTAAAGAAGTTAAAAATTTGTATTCTAATCAATGATCACAGGGCAGCTCTTTGTGGTATGCAAAGGCTGTATGACTCCGCAATAAAAGTGTAAAAAAGGTTACACAGAGGTATTAAAATGTCTGTCTTTGCAATGCATTTATGCTATGCAAAATCATACAAGAAACCAATAAACACGGATGTTGTTGACAATACTGGTAAACAATGGCAAATGCATCTTGCAACTTATTTAAAACTGAAATGCTGTTAACTATGTTATGAAAAATAGCAATGGATTTGGTAGATCTGGTTGGGCTTTAAAAGACAATGATGAGGTTTGGTTTATTTATTGCATTTCATGACATTTGATAACTGGGAAGCTCCAGCTGTGATGTATTTCACTGGAGATTTAGGGAGTGCAAACTCTAGAACAGTGTCAACAGGCACAACTAAACGAGACAAATTACAGTAGTGCAACCTTTAAGCAAATATTGCAAAGTAACAATGTAAGCAACTATTACAGAGTAACCACAGTGACAAACAGCAATGAAGATGCGCTGTCAACCCGAAATATGAATTACACTATAAATTATTTAATAAGAAACTAAAAAAATACATATATGTATGTGCCAAAAGAATTGATATATTGTGATATGTATGCACTAAGGTATTAAAATAAATTTGTAAAACTGTAACAAAGGCATTTAAGCAGATTTTTAGTCATGGCTGTTGGTCCAAAAATTACAAACAGGTGAAAGATGTGAGTTTCCAGGCATTTCTAAAAAATAAACAGACATCATTTTATGAGAAAAAATGAACTTAAGCCATACATTATGAAAACATTTAACAGCGTTTTAAATAAAAGGGGAGGTACTTTAGGACTTTTAATACATATAGCTATTTAGATATTTTACAACTTTTGACAACTGGTTAGAATTCCTCTTACTGTCTGTCCATTAAAATGAGGCAGGCTAATGTAATATTTTTCATTTCTGAATCTTGAAAATTCTGTGCTGAAATCATGTTCACAGAATAAAATAAATAAATAAATGCATTTCATACAGGATATTAATTATGTGTAACTTGTCAGGCCAATTTCTGAATAAGACTATGAAATGAATTTTGCAAATAAAAGTTTTGTTACTTTCAAATATATGCAAAAGTCAATAAGAATTAAAACATATGAGACACCTTTAAAAAATGGAGATTAACGAAAGTCAAAGAACACTGCACTTTGTATTCAGGAATGAAAAAATAATTGCACCAAAAGGAAATAAAAATGTTTAAGTGCTATGATTTGGCATGTTCCCAAGGTGCCAAATTTGGCTAGATCCCAAGCAGCTAAGGAATGTGCATTCATATGAAAGATGACCCTGTGTTATTTGCTAACAGTCACAGTGTGTGCGTAGATGTTAAAATAACATGTGAAAATGGAATTTGTATTTTATCATCATTTTATTCATTGGAAAGGTTTCTAAAACTTCATATATGACCTTGTAAGGGTGCATTATAAATGGGCACAATGTCCAAAAAATGTACTATAATCTTAACCTGTAAAAACAAAGTATACCCTATAATTTATGCAGGTCATAATTTACCATGGATTTGTCCCATCATGTGCAACTTATATGTGGGAGTATAATTACAGTTTTAGGAAAGCTGGGTCATTGTTGCAACAAATATTTTCATACAATAAAACAACCCGTTAAACTATCTGCTGAAAGCATTATAAAACTACTTGTAAAAATGTAAGTTCTTTCACCAGGCATAGCAAACACCACAAAAGGAAAATCAGGAATGATTGTTTACTACAAGCACAGTAGCATGTGGAAAATAAGGCCCCACTAAAATCAAGATTTCTTTAGTAAAATGATACATAGTTAATAGAAAATACTAGTTTCTAAGAAAGAGCTTGATAAAAATCATCAACACTAAGATGTTAGAATACTTATTTTAAACATAGGTGCTGGGCACTAGATGCCAGAAGAATGTACAAACTTAGAATTACATTTTTTTCTCTTTACCCCGTCTCAAACTAGTTTCAAAGAAACACTTTTAATGAAAATACTTTCTTGGTTGCCTGTAAGGGAAAATACATTCCGATAATCTTATTTTATTAGTAATGACTGCTTCCTTTCCAGTAGACTGAGTAGGTTAGAATACTGCTGGGCTATCCCACTCCCAACAAAAAATTCTGTCATAGGGCATAGTTTAACCAGTGGTGGTCTTGAAGCCGCTCATAAATGATATACCATTCATTAAGAAAACATATTGACCCTTCTAGAGTATTAAAACTGAATATTTTATGTCTGGTTCAACTATTTGAATAACTACTGGAAAGGCTGGGATATTGGAGCCGTGACACCCTAGAAGGAATATTTCCCTACAGTTCCTCAGTAAACTGCTAGGACCTGTCACCATAATTTTTCCTATAGTTACATGAATTGGACCCATAATAGCTATACTCTGTTCTATAGGGATAACCATTCACACAGCATAAGAACCACAAGGCTGTCAGGCACTTCTCCTCAGTGAACAAAGCAGCCACATTGTAGTTGCCAAATATATATGTTACACTGTTGTTTAACCCTTTAAATTTAGAGCTAATAAAAACTGTCCTGCAGCCGTACAGACTTTGTTGTACTTACTGCTTTACATTGGTTCCCTTCATTCACCTCTTTTTGTAGAAGAAAAGCAGCTGTATCTTTAAAAATATAATTAAGATAGTCTTCCGATGCATAGTTGTTTGTTTTTAAACTCTGCTATAGTAAGCCTGCCTCACTCCACTCACCTTACTCTATTCAGCATTGTTCTGCCCATCATTCTATCCCAACAACATTTCCTTTAAAGTCACAAGACCACGCCCCCTTCTGTTCACCCAATAAAAATATAACCACTTCTTCTAGGCCAACCCACACATACATTTATGCATTGCTTTTAGCCCATCCTCCCATATATCCAATAAAACATATGGTGTTGCAAGCACTATACCTTCCTGTTCAATGTTTTCTTATTAAATCCATAAATTCCTGTACATACTTAATTTAATATAATCTTCAAGATCTCACACAACCTGTACAGTCTTTAATGCACAAATCTTGGGCTTCTCTACTCTCTTACTATAATTTGTTCTTCAAAAGCTTTTGGTGTCTGCAAGGCCTGACTAACACAATTTCCTCTACTTACCCAGCACTGCTATACATTCTGTTTTCTCAAGTTCCTCCAAAAGCCTTGAATGGCACTCAAGACTTGCTTACCTCACTTACACTACCATCTACCTGCTCAACCATCTCTTATATGTCACCCATAACTTTTTTTACTTATCTGCTCTTAACAGATCTTCTACCTATTTGCTCTGACACCAGTTCTTGTCCATTCAGATGCCTTTGATAGAAGAAAGGACCTACCTCACTATTCACTCTCATGTAAATATAAAAAAAGCCTTTGGTGCAACAAAGCTTGCTTTACCAACTTCCTTTTCTCCACTTATGTTTAACAGCTCTGTATAACTATTGCTGTGTTTATTACTTCTTCTTTCTTTTTTACCCCTTATTTAGGTCTTTGTTGGCAACAAAGGCTACTCCCTTTATTCCATTCACCCCTCCCACTTCCAAATAGTCTAAGACCGCATTACTATCCTTTACCCTTACAGCTCTCCACAAATTACTGGTTGTAAAAGGCCGTACTTGTAACATGGGCGCATTTTATAATAGGTTCTCACGCACCTCTTATGCTCTTGAAAGCCTAGCCCTGAATAAAAGCTTTGCGCCTACCTCAAGCAGTGATACTGGGTATAGTCCCATCATTATATCTATCTCTCTCTATCCATTATCTCCCATCCATTCCTGCTCTATCCAGCAGGTGCTCTGATTGGTCAAGTTACCGATTTGTTCCACAGCATTACCTCACATGTACGGATTTCTCTGTCCCTCCAGCAGAGTCTATTTATAACCGTTCTGTTTGGCTTACCGTTCCCCGTTTCTTTCCGTCAAGGGAGAAGTCTAGAGATTTTTATTGTGAAGACACTATCAAATTCATATCTGATGGCACTTATATGCCCTCTGAGCAGGTCACATGGAGCAAGTCTAATGCTGATGAATAGCTGGAGTTCAGCATAAGACATATTTTTGAGACCCTTTATCCTTTTGGTATTTTTGAGACCTTTATTTTTTTGGTCATTTTGCATCTGGTCTCTGGTCAGATATTCCTCTTCTGGGGGTCAGTACTCTGGGGTCTAATGGTGCAGTGGGCAGTGGTCATGATCTATGACTTGATCTAGATGTGATGTCCCTCATGATCCAGGTGTGAATCCTTTTATGATCAGGGTTTACTATAAGAAGGTTTTACATTCTTGTCAAACGACTGTGTCAGCGGGTCCCCAGATCAACCATGGTTTGACTGTAGATTCTGGATTGTCACCTATCATTGTCAGTGGATTGTCCTATTTTTTAGAGGGTTAGTCCCAAGGGTTTTTGGATTTATTTTTTGGCTGCTTTTAACTTCAGGCCATTATCGGCAATTCAGTTATCAGGCTTCTGTGAGTTATCTCTGGAGGATATCTGTGTCAGATGTGGCCCAGTTTTAAGTCATCTGCAAACTTTGTCAGCTTTATTGTCCTCTTGTGTTTAACTGTGTGTTGCTTAAATCAGAAAAAACAGAGACCAAAACAAGAGGGGACCCAGGACTGACTCCCCCAGGAGCTTTGAGCTTTGAGTGGCTTGACAGCTGGCTGGCTCCAGCAACTCTCTGCCTGTGGTTCTGTCTAACCAGTTGTTTGCAATAGTTCTTGTGATGTATGGGTTTACATTCAAGCTGATGAGTTTTGATATATGACCTGGGTGGGGGGGTATTGCTCTGCCTTGCTGTATGGAGGTAGGCTGTATGGACTGCCTTTCCTTCCTCCCTTGTGTGGTGACTGTCTCAAAAAGTCAACCAAGTTTAGAGGCAGGATCTGCCTTGACAAAAGCCAAACTGGGTTGGATCAAAGTCTGCCAAGTCTTATATGTCTTATTTTATGAGTCTTCCATTGATCCCTCTCCATGGCTTTGCAGATAGGGCTTGTCAAGCTAATGGGGCTGGTGGTAATTGGTCTGTGGAGTGGCGCCCTTGAAGTGGGACCACACTAAGCGATGCTGCATGTATGAGTGCGTGGGTAACAATGAGGTGAGATTAAGATTACAAAACTGTCCTACTAACTGTAGTTATTTTCTCATTGAGTTCAACAGCACACACCGGGGACTACCCCCCATCCCAACGGATGCCTGTGTTTTTTGCCTTAGTGGAGGGCAGTTCTCACCTCACCTGGGAGATGTTTGGGCTAAGCAATCCACTGGAATAGATATCTCTCTCCTGGGGGGGGGGAGATACGTTGCACTGAAACTGTCAGCCAGTTATGAAGCAATGTGTGTAGTGTCAGTAATTTTCTTTCACATCATTTTGAATTTGAGGCATATCTGGGAGTTTCCTCCTAGGTTTCTAACATAGCTAAAGAAGGCCTTATGATTGTCTTTAGAGTCCTTGGTACATGCCCATTCCAGAAGATTCTCCATTAGCACACTTTGTATTCTTGCTACCTCTCACAGCTACAGTGGTACAAAAATAACATTACACCATCACCACTCCTTCCTGTCACTCTGAAAATAATATCACACTATCACCACTCCCTCCTATCACTATTCAAAAAAGTGCAAGTAGCTCCAACTGAGCAGGAAAGCCTTGTCATTCTCCCTCCAGTATTGCACCTAAATAGCCTACTACTAGTTTTTACACAGCCCTTTCTTGCCATTGTATTAAAGAATATTTAATCAAAACCCCATCTTCCACAATATCATCAGATTAGCATCAAGCAAAAGCATTCTGTATTCAAGTAAAATAAATGCTGCTTATATAGTAATATTCCCAATAAATATTGAATACAAAGGGACAAAGATCTATCTATTGACAATGAGAAATTATTTCTACTTCGATGTAAACTTAAATGTACTAAACAATAATTAGAAAAACAAAAATATCTCAGCTATTGCGAAAAACCCTCTTAATCTATATTAACTGAGTGATATCAAGCCAAATCCAGGCACCACTACATTGTTATATAGTACAAAACTGGAATAACTACAACAAATCAGACACACATTCTCAGTTATTGGGTATTTAATGCTAAAAGCATCAATAACAAATTTGACTTACTAGACCTATTACTACATCAGTATATAAACCTGACATAAACAACATGATAAAACATCTCCCTCTCTTTCAAATAACTATAAAATATTCTACATTGACAGAAAGGTACCATATGTAAGAGGCAAATCACTATTGCTTGCAGCCAAACATCTAAATTTGTCATGGGAATCTATCTCAACATTACCTAACATAACAGATTGCAAATAGCATGTCTATAAATGCATTAGGGGACTTCACCAAAATTTAAATTAGCGATGTCTGCCAACCTCCATCTATGAAGTCTAATTTCCCCCAACTGTATTTGATTGCTTGTAAATCTGGTCATCCCAACACAGTTTTATAATACTGTGTACTATAAATCTGTTCTTTTCACAGTCTCTTTCAACTCATGCAACAATTGACAAATCCCAGACCTCACATTAATAATGGCAGCCTTCTTGACAAATAATATGCAAATATCCAACATATGTGATGCCATTCTTCCAAAATCAATCAGTGACCACTGTCTTGTACTCACTAAATGGTCATTTAAGAATCACAGAGTCCCCGTTGTAATTACTACTTGATAATGTTTACCAAATAGCAAATAAACTAACTAGTAAACCACCTCAGCCTGAATAAACTGTACCAAGTTATGAAATAAAGTGGATCTAAACAATGCTTGCACTTTTTTACAATCACTGTTCATTAATACTGAATAAAATCTACCTTCTTAGAAAATGATAGTACAGAGGAAATTTATGCCCATGGATCAATGCAGGGCTTAAGTAGAAAATCAGATTTAGGGCTAAATTATGGCAACAGCAGCAAACCAAAATGAATATACTTCTGCAATCTGTTTAAATAGTTAAAAGAGAAACTAGAGTGCTAGTCAAAACTAAAGAATCAGTCTACTTAAAGGAAAAGAAAAGTACTAGACCCCCAAAAGACCCAAACATTTGGTAAGAACCTCAAGAAGAAGGGGAGTTTAAAATCAGTAACACACATTGCCACAATTCAAGCATATGTGCACAAACCATAAAATAATGTTTCCTTTCTAGTCCCACTGTACCTCTGTAGACTCTCTGTAACCCCATACATACTCCTGGCTGGGAAAAGTTATACAACGTCATTAATTCATTTCAATTCTGTATTTTTATTAGCTGTGTAAATATATATAACAAAAATGCATGATACCTTATGCCACTGCTATTAATGCCCTTCATCCTAAATTTCTTAAAAAAAGAAAGAAAGAAAAAAAAGAAAAGAAACAGCTATACATATTTCTAACCTCTCTTACCTTTACTACAATTTCACTATGTAAATGGGACTCTTCCGAGAAGACTAAAAAACAGCTCCCATTGACCCTATCCTTAAAGATGCATATCTTATAGTACCTGAGCCTTAGTGCCCTATTGTAAAGCTGCCAGTTTAAGAACATTTCTACAGGAGGTAATCTATAGAATAGGTCCTTTCCTACAACCAGTTCAACTACATCTGAACTAATTCATGATATGACTTTCACCCAGCTTACAATAATTGTAGTGCTTTTTCCCAGTCACTGACTTAATTTTTTAAAATATGGATGGTAAACCTTTGTTGAAAGTTGTGCGTCAGGGCTGGCAACTCGGCATGTAAAAATCTACTGCCAATTATTAGCGGACCGGAGTTCCACTGTGTCGACCCCTAACCGGGAAAAGCCGAAAGATACAACATGGATGGTAAGCTTACTGAGTTCCATTTTATAGACCTAAGAAGGCTGTTGGACCTCACATATCATAATATAAAAACTTATTGGCTTCATTAAATCCGTAACAACTTGCCTTAAAATGCTTGTTACCAATAGGCCAAGCTACACCTAAATAATACAGTTCCACTTCCTCTACCCCATAGCCTGGCATACTCCAGTCCTATTCACTATATTCATCAACTCACTATCTCCCACCCTCACGCATCACTGGCTTGTCTTATATGCTGATGACACTGTAATGCCAAAATTAAATAGTAACAGTAATGAGGACCAGACTTGACTACAAAGATAATTTCTATACCTCTGTCACTGCTTTCGCTCACAAAAAATACTCATTAACTCTCCCAAAACTAACTCTATGCTTTTTTCAATCCGGCAAAAACTGACTGACATCAGTTCCATTCAGTTATTGGATGACTGGAATAATGCAGTATTATATGTTCAATCATGTAAATACTTACGGATACATCCTGACCCGCGTTTGACATCCACCCATCACATAAAAATGGGTGTCGCACGTGTTCACAATAACTTAGTCTCCTCATACAAATTTTCATTACCTCTCTTTGGAATCCCATTTAGCAATTGTTAGGAATAGCCTAAAATTGAGTACATGTTACTGCTAACAGTTCTAGGAAATACCCAAATGCTTAAATTGTTTAAACAAGTAGAGTATAAAATACATAATAAACCCCTCAAGCCAATATAATTACCAATGGGAACTTCACCCATATAGTCTTCTGTGTAAGGACTTGTCCCTTTTTCAGACTATATCAAACATACATATTATCTCCTCAGGAAACCACCCTTTAGAATCCAGTGCCTTCTCAGAACCAGATCTGTTGGTGTGGAATTCACTGACAGCTCATATACAAAGCCACAACTCCACAGACCATTTAAAGCCTTCCTACTTCTCTTAAGGACTCTTCCAAATGTATTTATTTCAGTCCTAAGCCCACTTAGTCTGCTGTATACATTGTTTCAGTCCTAAATCCATGTGGTCTGCTCTATATATTGTTTCAGTCCTAAGCCCACTTGGTCTGCTGTATATATTGTTTCAGTCCTAAGCCCACTTGGTCTGCTGTATATATTGTTTCAGTCCTACGCCCACTTGGTCTGCTGTATATATAGTTTCAGTCCTAAGCCCACTTGGTCTGCTGTATATATTGTTTTAGTCCTAACCCACTTGGTCTACTGTATATATTGTTTCAGTCCTAACCCCAATTGGTCTGGTGTATATATTGTTTCAGTCCTAACCCCACTTGGTCTGCTGGATATAAACTTGCTTTTCATAACTCCTGCTACCACATCTTTGCTGTTCTTACCCTATGTTCTCTTCACTTACTCCCCTTTAACGCTATTGAATTATGTCATTCAAGTTTAATGTTAGCAGTCCCTAGTGTACCTGAATATATAATCTATCCTACTGGACTGCTAACATCACTTTGTAAATATGTAAGTATCCATTATGTACATATCCTACTATATTTTATTGCTATAATTCACACTAACCCAATGTTTGATAAGTAAGCCTAATATATGAATGCATTGACTGAACTACGTTATATATCACTGCTATAATTTTAGTCTGCCGTAAATATATAGCAGTCCGATGTAAGTAATTGTTGTGAAAAAACACTCTGCAACTGAATGTAAATATGTTACATGCAAACAAATCTTGTATGTATCCTCTAGATTTTACTTTATTGCCACTTATCCATAATGAACTCATTCTTATGTATGTCATTTTGTGGCCAGGAGTGGCTGTAAAGGGTCATGTTTGGCCAGCTCAACCAGTCAGTTAGCAAATTAAATAAATTAATAAATAAATAAAACTGACAGATAGACAGATAGATAGATAGATAGATAGATAGATAGATAGATAGATAGATAGATAGATAGGTTACAGTTTTCTTTATGCTTTTTTGCCTCTGCACCTGCTGACCATCAGACCCCCCTATATACTTTAGCCAATTTGTTCCTTCGTGGTGGAAATTCCCCCAGAACCATTAGGGCAGAGGGCAGAAGTGGTCTGGAACTATCATTTAGACAGCCATGAGTTGCTATGTTCTTGACAGCATCCTGGAAATGACATTTTTATGTATTAGCCTAACCTCCTTCCCTGGGGGTAACAATGACTTCCTCTACACAAGTATACACCCCTGTGTTCTTACCTAATGAAGGCCACTGTCTATTAGCAAACCTTGTTGTTGCAGCTTTCAGATATTTTGTACAGTGCTTTACCCCTATACCACTGATGATTATGCAAAGTCAATTATAGATCACTGTATCCTGAAGGAAGGGGAAATGACCCAAGACACTAGAACCTTGGAGTTCTGAGGATGCATATTTTCTACAACCATCTACTTTATATGGCCATAAGTCACCCTCCCCTTGACCTACCTGATGGCTCCACTACTTTCACCAATCAGCCCATTTCTCCTACTGAGGGAGCATGTGCCAGGGATCCATGGGCTAAGTGAAAGTCCTTTGAACCATTTGTTCCTGTCTAGGGTGCCTTATATTTATCCTTCCATGGTAAGAGTCAGATGGTGGTGAGGTGTCCAGTTTGCCACTCTAGTGGGATGGCCTACCTTTCCCCAGTAGCAAATCCACACTCCTTTGGAACAGCTCACTGAACTCTGCTTCTGTGCTGCTCGTTTAAAGAAGCATACCTCTATATGATCTCTTGGCTTATATGTATGCATACAGGAAGTATGTTCCCAGAAGCCTTTGATTTATAGGTGCAACACCTCCTGCTCCCACTAAGAGAGCATCTGGGAAAGAAAAAAAAAACTTTAAGCTTGTTTCCTGCCTTTCCTGTAAGTGGTCTAGACTGTTTGTAGGCTTCTGAGCCCCCAAGCCTTTCTGTGTTGGAGGGTAGCCTTCTAGCTTAATTTTGCTTCTTAGAACTAGCCAGTTTTCTAGTTTCAGCACTCAGATCTGTTTCTTTGAACTCAGCACTTATTCAGAACTCATTGTAAGCACTAAATAATCTGCAGATTACTACAGCACTCAACTTTCCTCACTTGTCTAGAGGAAAGTATTTTTTAAAACTTAATAAATAAGCACCTATCCAGGCATGTCTAAGGGTCAGCTCCCGGTGATTCCTCCTGTCTACCTGATGAATCTGGGCATTTCGGAGCAATGCAGCAATTGTCTCATGTACACAGACAACCCTCTCCTCCTACCATCCAACACTACAACCTGTGAGAGATGCACTTATTTAGCCAAACTGGAAGCAAAGCTCTCTTCACCCAAGACTGGACTAGACAGTCAAAAGGAGAAGGTAAACACTTGCACCACACCACACTCATCAAATAGTCCCTCAAAACCTACACCACCAAAACACACACATAGAAACACAAAACACACTCCTACATTTGTGAAAGCTCTCAATAAAAACCTGCCCAAGCATCAGGGACGTCCAAAGCAGAAACACAAGCAAACTCCACCCCCCAACACAACCCAAATGACTCATAGCCCATAAACTCAGTGTGCCACTCAACCACAGCCCATAAGGCATAACAACTTAGCCAACACTCTAGTCATAGGCGACTTTATAGTCAGGCACACTGATGTTCCACTTACCAGGCTAAACAAGGAGAAAGTTACTGTCAGCTGTTTGTCAGATGCCAGGATCCGCCACATAATGCACGCACTCAGGTCACTCCACAACAAGTACAAATATGACACTGTCATTGTCCATGTTGGTGTGAATGACCTGAGATGTACCTCCCTGGACTACATGAAAAGAGACATGGAGGAGCTCTCCGATCTTGTAGCCCAGGCAGGTATGACCCCAGCCCTGAGTAGCATCCTGCCATCACCCAGAATGATACCACAGCACATGGACAAAATGATTGACTTCAACAATTGGCTAAGCATCTGGTGTCATTCTAAGGGGATCCAGTATTTGTCTGCCTGGGACGACATGATTGACAGACCATGATGCTTTGCCAGAGATGGCCTGCACCTGTTGCCCTTGGGATTCCGGATACTGGCAAAGGCTCTTGCCACCCCTATAGTGCCCTTTTTTAGGCAAGGTTCAAATGACAAATTCACCACCATAATAGGTACAAGCAAGCAAAATCTGAGGGTAATGCTACTCAATGCTAGAAGTCTAAACCTCAAAATGCACTAACTCGAGGCACTCCTTAAAATGGAGAACATCGACATCTGTGCAGTGACAGAGACCTGGTTCAAAGCTCCAGAGAGCACCCCTGCATTACTAGGCTATAATTCATACCACACCTTTTGGCCACCTAACCAGAAATGAAGCACTAAAGGTGGAGGCATGTCCATATTCATTAAGGATATCCACACCTCCAGGCTAGTTGCACAGCATAATGCATCCGAGATTATCCAAGTGCAACTAACTCTGGGCAAGACCACAATCCAAATTGTAGCTTGCTACAGACCCCCCACCATGCCCCAGGATTCCCACTCCTCATTTCTTGATACACTAGAAAGTATTAGGGTACAACCCAACACCCTAATAATGGGCGATTTCAACTACCCCACCATTAACTGGGAAAACTACTCATGTACCAACTCTTTTGCTCAGCGTTTTCTTCAGTTCATAAATTCCATTGCCTTGGATCAACTTATTCACACCCCACCAGGGGCAGCAATATCCTAGACCTGGTCATTACCAACATGGGCAACTGGTGTTCCACACCAGAGGTCAATTCCTCATTGGTCAGATCCAGCCACAAGCTAATCACCCTAGACATCCACATCACGCCCCCACCCCCAATTAGGGAAACCACCGTAAAACACTTCTCCAAAGCCAACTTCACACTTCTTAAGGCAGAAGAGGCAAACTTCATGACATCCCTGCAGATGGACAATAGAGGTACGACTGCTGAATCCTACACAAATGCACTTTATAAGCACTTACATGAGTGCATCGATCATGCTATCCCTAATAGAACCAAGATGCTATCCTCCAAAAAAAGGAAGCCAATCTGGTGGTCCTCTGCCATAAACAAACTCTACAACAGAAGAAAGAAACTGTTGCAAAAAAGAGTAAAATCCCATGACTGGAGGAACTCCCTGGTCAACCTCAGTAAGAAGCTGAGATCCCTCATAAAATCCTCCAAAGCTAGTTACAATAACAAAATTGCCACTGACTCTAAAGACAACCACAAAGCATTCTAAAGCTATGTCAAGAATCTCAATGGCAACACTCAGATCTGCTCTGAGTTACAGCACAATGGCATTAAATATACAGAGCCAACTGATATTGCCAACATCCTGGCAGATAGGTTTAGTGCAAACTTTACCCCCCTCTCACCCCCTAGAGGACCCATCTCTATACCAGAAGAATGCAAAGTTCCTGTAAGCACGGCTGCACAGGTAAAAAAACACACTCTCCAAAGCCAAGAACACAGCATCCATGGGACCTGACAATATCCCAGGCTGCGTTCTACAAGAACTACAGAATGAACTGGCACCCTACCTAAGTACCATGTTCAATCATAGCCTCACCTCAGGCTTTTGTGCCCACTGAATGGCACACCATGACGGTTATCCCACTATCCCCATTAGCCTGATGAGCCTGGTCAGCAAGGTCATGGAACGTATCATTATGGAGCTCATAAACAAAGACATTGGTAATCTCCAAACTCTGGACCCTACCCAGTTCGGGTATGTAAAAGGCAGATCATGTCTCCTAAACCTGATTGACTTCTTTGAAGCAGTCACCAAAGCCATAGATGAGGGTAAGGTGGTTCACACAGCTTATCTAGATCTCGCCAAGGCTTTCAACACCATCCTCCACTCTGGAATTATAGATAAGCTCATTAAACTAGGTATAAATCCCTATGTCACAAGATGGGTTGCCAACTGGCTCATGGACAGAACCCACACTGTGAAAGTAGCAGACTCCAAATCCGACTTCAGACCAGTGGAGTATCACAGGGTTCAGTCCTGGGTCCTCTCCTGTTGGGTATCTACTTCTCTGAACTACAGGCTAACACGGAAGGTCTTTGGCTAACAAAGTTTGCAGATGACTGCAAACTAGGAGCCATAATCGAAACTCCTAAAGATGTGGTCATCCTACAAAAGGGCCTCACTGAGGCAGATGCCTGGTGCAAAGCCATGGCCTGAAGCTTAATGCCAAAAAGTGTATTGTCATCCCCTTTGGTAAAAACTCTGTGCCCATGAACTACCATATAAGTGGTAGTCTACTTAATGCTGAAAGTGTGATAAGAGACTTTGGGACACAGGTGGACAGTAATCTCTCCTTTGATAATCACATCGCCACAGTGGTCAGGAAATCCTTCTATGTGGCTCACCTCATCACAAAAGGTTTCTCATCCAGAAAAAAAGAGGTCATTGTTCCCCTCTACTCATCACTCATTAGACCCATTATAGAGTACAATGCCCCTTTTGGTACGTACCTCACAAGACATCTACAACAACTGGGAAGGCCACAGAAATACCTCACAAAGAGGATTACTGACCTCAAACAGATGCCCTATGCCGACCGTGTCAAAAAAACTCCAGCTTTACTCTGTCGCATATCACCTACTCAGAGGCGATCTCTGCCTAACATACAAAGCTATGTCAAACCCAGAGTTGTTGGACATGCTCCACTTAAATAAATCCCAATCCCTTTAAGCTACACACTCTAGGGACCTAAACCTTGTCACCACAATAAACAGAACATGCTGGAGGGATAGATTCCTGTCACAGGGACTTCCCATACTCTGGAACAGACTACCTATCTATGTCAAACAGAGCTCCTCATTAGCACTCTTCAAGAAAAATCTTGATGATTGGATGGGAAATAGGAAATTCACCCCAGGGATCACTTCTGTGGCTCTGCTTGACAGGGGCACAGGAAAATAATTTTCTTGGGTGGCGAAAGCCAGGGTACCTTTTTGGCTAGGCTTATATAGGCCCTAGGGCTAATAGCCTAGTACCTACCTATGAACCTATGAAGTGTCACACAAGTGACAAGCCAGACCTACTTCCCTCCACTCAGGATGGGTGTGCTGACAGTGACTGATAGCCGCTACCCTGCACCTGTTCCTACAGGCACCCTATTCACTAGCTGAATTTAGGTTACCTGTGTCATAGTCAGGACTCTACCCCTTTATGCCACAGAGCTGCTACAGCCCTGAGAACTGAGATAGAAAATACTGCTGATCTTATCGAGGAATTATTTATTTAAAGCTCTACTAAAAGCGGATCAATCTTCTTTTACATGCACATTTATTATCCACACTGTATTCTACATTCTCTGCTGTATCACAGTGAGCCCACATATTTCAATAGCACTTCATATTTGTAAAGTTAGTTGAAAGGCTGCCCTGCATCTCCCTGTTATTCATGCCAGTAGCATAACTACTTTCTCAAGTTATTTAAAAAAGACGAAGAAATGAGTTGGGTAAAAATCAGCAACTAGACTCATTTACTCTGTTTGCTTATTATTGCATACATTTGTGTGTTGAATGAGTTTGGAGCTTAATATCAGAACAGAGTAATTTTTCAGGCTATAAAATTAACAAACATAAATCAGATGCACATATTACTAAATACAATTAATTGTCTCACCCTTTGAGATGATAGAAGTCACCCTCTAATACTTAGCAGTTACACTGTTAGTATCAATACAGCATGTTAAGATTTTTTAACTCTAAGCCAAGAGATGAACAGATGGAAGGATCTCTATTAACCCTCTGTTACCCTTCTAAACTAAACATAAGATTATTAACATTGTCTGTTTTTTGTTTGAATTTAAACACTGGCTGTTTTGTAATGTGACTCTACTGCTGAATGCTGCTCTTTTCAAAATGTATTGAATGAAAACCGTATACATTATACAATCCCTCAACTTTGCATTGCATTCTATTTTGCGAATTTCATATATTTTCTGTCCACCTTTGGCTAGAGTGGCATGGCTAAAAAAAGAGACCCTTGGACCAGTTCACTTATCCAGCTATCCATTAAAAATAAATACAATTTGTTTTATATACATACATGCATACATATATGTGTATATAGCTTGTGTGTGTTTGTTTGTATACTACAATGTAAATAAATCTAAGTGAAAATTGCAAAAGTTCAGAACATCCTCCACATCAGGACTTTCATTTGATGGCTTCAGTACCACCCTATGTTTTTATAAAAAAAAAAAAACCCAGAGACTGATGAATTTCAGTAAAAATGATAAAAACTCAAAATCGCTTTTACATTTTGCAGTCAGAAGAGATTGCAGTCTTTTCTAGTGTGATCTAATAGTTTTTCAAAAAAGGCCTTATCCTTCTCCTCCTAACATAAAACATGGCAGATATATATAATAAACTTTTCTTCCTAGTTCCTATATATCACCTAAACTCTGACTTTAAATCACTTTCTAAAATAATAAAAACAAAGATTCTAGGATTCAAGTGCTCTTATGGATACCTCTTAGATATACTTAGGTTGGGAGGGTGGCCTAATGGTTAAGGTGTTTGCCTTACAAACACAAGGTACAGGGTTTGAATCTCACAGGGGATAACTGGCTAGGCTTAAAATGGCTCACAAGAGCAGTTAGCCTAGTACTAGCCTATGAACCTATGAACTTCACTTCACTATTGCATCTGGAATGCTGGAGGCTTCTATGACCCTGATGTTCTGGGAAATAAAAAAAAAAAAAATATATATATATATATATATATATATATATATATATATATATATATATATATATTGGATCAGTCCACTCTTTGAAGTGAAACACAAAATAATACATTTGCTGTACCTTAACTATAGTAACTTCTCTTGCTCCCATCTATGTTCATTCAAAAGGTTGGCTCTTTATACAAGCTTAATCTTCACATAACTGAGAAATAGTCTTTAAACATAAAATTCACAAACATATCATTAATCTTTCAGGCCCTCCTTTTATTAATACTAAATTGTAGAAATTGATATAAAATAGCCAGAAGTAAAGGTCTTGCACTATTCAAGATTTAAGGGATGAATTAAAAATTAACACTAATCAAGTTAGAGGAATTTAAGCTGTTACGGCACGCTTAAACTAAACATTATCTGCAAGCTAAACTGGAGATTGTCAAACTGTTCTCCCCAAGAACATTCTTCCCTGCACTAAATTGTATTAAAAAATAACACATAGATCAAAAATACTGTTTATATGCAAAAACGGTATTTTATTTTACAACGTGGTTGAATCAAAAACATTCCTGAATAATTTGGGCCTAGGTGGGAAAAGAATTAGACATACCAATACTTGAAGAAGAAGAAGAAGAAGATGGAAAAAAAATATCTTAAAAATGCATCACTCAAAAGCCACACTGCCCTTCAGGAAACTATTCAACTAGATAAACTAGAATATGGAAAACTATTCTTAACAGATGATATTCAAGATTTATGAAATATATTTTCCAGCTGTGGGAGATATCAAGGCCCTTTTATAAAGGCATGAGTTCATGTATTTTTCTCATGTGCAGTTATTCAAAAACATTAGATGTAAACTAATAAGGTAAAGTAAAAGTTTATACTGTTATTAAACAGAGACAGAAAGGAAGCTAGGCTTGGTACCATGTTAGGTCAGCCCTCATGAAACTTCCACTTAAATGCTAATAGAATTATTACTATTCAACACTGAATTTATCATAGCCATTTTTATAAAGTCATTGTTTACCATATTATGTAATAAGACGTTTTATCATGATATCATTTTGCTTTAAAAATGTTGTCCTATGATGTCTTCTTTCTGTAAAATATTACTGGTTGTTTTACACTTTGAACACTTGAAAAAAGAATTTTGTTGACACAAAAGCTTGCTTTTATTTTTTGATAATAAAGGTCTTTCCTAATGTAATACTGAAATGGCCTCATTTTCTGAAGAAGTCTTTAATTAAAGATGGAAGAGATAAACCTTACTTGCAATCCATTTGTATGTTTTTATTTATTAGTAATCTTTTTTATGATTTATTGCTGAATTGCTCTGATTGATTTGACCTGTGTTTTATCTGGGACTATGTGCCTCTTTCTGATCCTGTCATACTTTCATTAAACTAGCATTATTTTATGCCTTAGAATAATATAGCCTGTGCACATCAAAGTCATGCTGAGTAGTTTAGCATTAGGCAGAGAATCCATTACTACCAAGTAAGAACGTATGATTGTGTAAGCTGTGTCTGCAGACCCATTTTGTCTCTCCACTCTTCACATTTTGGTAGTGACATCAGCAAGTGATCCCCTACTGGTCCCAAACTTGTTTGCAATGGATGGGCACCGCTTACTAAAGTCTATAGTTGATAGGTTTCATGACCAGCCCCTAACTATCAGCCGGATAGATTGTACAGAGGAGCATTCTCTCTGATCTCAGCTCCATCTTAAAGGATGTAGAAATATCTGGCGTCTTTATGTTGCTGTGGAATCCTATTGGTCTGACTGAGCAGAACATTTATTCATTAATTTGGTATGTAGAGTGAGAGAAGCAAAACAGAAAAAAAGAGGGTCAGAACTACTGAGTTAGCCTATAGCTTAATACATTAAACTTGCCCTAAGGCTTACTCTTATGTTATGAGTTCTGCCTCAGAGAGTAAAATAGAAAGAAATATTTTAGGCTAGAACTCCTAGTGTTGTCCATTCAGCTGATGCAGAGACAATAGTGTCTGCCAGGCTTCCTACTGCTGAGATCCTGTGCAGTAATAGTGTTTGCAGAGAAGTCTTGTGAAAAGAGGTGTGCTAACAGCTGCTCTGTGCAGAAGTAGCCAAGGAAGCTGAACCACAGCTGTAATTTTACTTTCACTCACCTTCTTCTAGTTTTGTCTCTAAGTGGTTGTAATAAAAGTATGTTTTCCAATCTCATGGCAAGTGGTATTTTTCATTATTTTAGTTTATTTAACCCCCAAAGAGCGCGTTCAATGGATTTTTGTACTTAGTAATTTTTGTACTGTGTTCTGGTATTGTCCACTGTGTATGAAGCAATCCAAAAATAAGGAATTTGGGAGGGAGGGGCCAACATAAAGACAGTCACCACTATTTAAGAATTAATAGTATTTTGAATAATGCCATGGATGCCTTCCTCGCTTTATAAAACTATGGTTTGATTGTTGGTTGTACAAGTGTGAGTCCTAGTCCTACCAGTTCTAACAGCAGGGAGAATGATTTAAATCTTGATATTTCAGTCAAACGTGAGGAGAAAAAACAGAAATTGTTGCTCTAGAGTTGACTAAGATATGAAACAGTATCACTAACTAGCTTATTCAAAGATTAGGTAGTTATACAGCACATTATGTTATTTGCATAGCCTAGCTCAGAAATAAAGAAATGTTGATTTGTTTGTACCTGCGAAGTTTACCTTGCTTTGCCATCATTAAATATTGTCTATGTATAAATAAACATCTTTGTTATTTTTGCAGAGTTGCAGCAGACAAATGTTTACTTCTGAATAACAGCTGGTTGATTAGAGTCCACAATACCTATTTGCAAGAAATGCTTACTGTTGACACAATGATTACATCTGACTCAACCAGCTAATGGGATTTAAAAGTGAAGCTGGAATTTTACTTTAAAGAACATAGTTCTTAATCAGAAACCTAAACTACAACTAAATGAGCTTCCTTTGTGAATGCATTTTTTTTTATTTCGACTAATAGCTGACATTTTTAAACCCAGAGAGCTCTTATGTGCCTGCACTAATTGTTGAAAGTGGAATTATCATTTAGCACAATGGAGAGAAATTCTGATTCAAAGATATGGTAAAGCTGCATGGAGAAACACCTTATTAATGGCTAATTACCATGTTTCTGAATCAAATGCTGCACTGTCACACCTGAGCACCCTATTGGCCTCTCTAGCAACCCATGCATCACATTAGCAAAGACACCCTCTGTAGACACTGACACACATGCACATGCACACATGTATTCAGTCAAGTATGCACACACACACACACACACACACACACACACACACACACACACACACACACACACACAGAGTGCTGGCCTTTGGCAGATTGAACCAACTGGGTGCAATAGGGTCTCACTCTTCCCAGAAGCACAGCACTTAAAAAAGAAGAAGGAGAAGAAAATGATTTGCCCCATATCTCCCAACTGCCATTATATTACCCGGGTCCAGTCACCTTTCTCTGTTTTTGACATGCTTAGAACAGCTCCAGACTCTTACAGTTGAGCCAATGAGAGAAACTTCATGGAGCTTATCCAAGACATAAAGCAGAGTATTGGAAGCCAGTACTCCATGTTCTTTATTGGAAAGCCTGCACTGACATCCATTGTCGCCTTTCTAGTACAATGGTTACAGAAGAGTGTGTACCTTGCAAAGCTCTTCTTTACTTAGTCCTCCCCAAGTCAAGATCTAGAATTGGACTGATCTGAACCTTGGAGCTGCTATAAGTGTGGTCTTAAAGCCAGTACCAATACCCATTGCCCTCTGTTTAATACAATGTGTTGCAGAAAGTGTGTGTGTGTGCGTGTGCGTGTGTGTGTGTGTGTGTGTGTGTGTGTGTGTGTGTGTGTGTGTGTGTGTGTGTGTGTGTGTTTCTTCTTTACTTTCACTGGTCAGGCCTCTCATATTTGCATAGTGGAATCTGGAATCAGACCTTGAATTTTTAGACATCTTGTATTTGCTCTGTGCAGTCTGGAATCAAGCTTTGACTTTAACTTGGACCATCTGGAATTGCACCTGTGACCATGTATGTCAGAGTAAAGGATTTTTTTCTGTAAAGAACTGAGGATTACAATCAGTCAATGATGATAGTTATGTATCCCCTACCTTTTTGTTAACCAGGTAAATCAACTTTTCATGGACAACCTAGAACACTGTCTGGTTAAATGACTTGTTCAGAATCACAGAGTAGGTAAATGGATGTAGAAATATCCAAACCCTGTTCTCTTGATTATAGGAAACAGCTTATTAAGAGTTTGGAGCTTTAGTCCTCTACACCAGCTGCCAGACTTTCATTAACTTTTTTTCTTGTGAATCACTGAGGATTAAAATCAGTCACTAATGCCAGTCATTACAGTTGTGTGGTTCTTATTGTTCAGAAAATGCATGTCCAGGTAATTCCTATTAAGCTGTATTAGAGTATTAGAGATGTCCCGCACCTAATGCTTTTAGCTGTTGATGAACTACTTTCTGTAGTCAGAAGTACATGAATGAATCCTTCCACCTGTATCTAGCTGCTGTGCAACTTTGAGCAAGTCATTCAGCCAGTTTTCCTGGGTCTGGAAAAGGGACACTTTGTCCAATGAGTATATCTGTTTAACAAACTGATAAAATAAAATATTTAACATTCATCCCTTTTGAGTCTTTGTCACCTCATTATTTTTGGCATTGCCTAGCATTCTTGAGTGAAGAATTTTAGAAATATTTGTTCTGTTCCTTGTAATATTTGTGGCTTTCTACCAAATTGTTGTGGATTGCATTCACCATATAATGACAAGCATGTGAAGTTCAGACTTTGTATCCTTCATGAAATGCTTGCTACTGCAAAACGTGTTATCGTGGCACATTTCCAAGTATAAATGAGAAATATTTCAAATCTGTTCCTGATTTCTGTGTCTTTATCTCTGACTTTGAAGTTATTAAGCAAACCAAAGCAGCAGAGACAAAAGGCATACTTGTGAAACATAAACTACGTTAGCTGCTAGAAGAAGAAGCCGCGAGGTTCTTGAAGAAACTTTTATTATCCACAAATAAATAGACTGATAAGCACTTTCATTCATGTAACAATAATGAACTTCTTCAGATAAAATTGAACACAAAAAGCAGGTTTTAGATAAGGCCCAAAGCAGTCATCTGATCAAAGGATGATGTCATTAAACCCACCCATTTACATTTCTTAAAGTGCCAAAGTGCTATTTAAAATGTCATTCAAACTGTATAAACACAGTCATCTGAAAATGTCAAAATATTCATTCACTAAAACCTTAAAAGAGTGAATTAACTTATTTATTTTTTATTTTATTTATTTTACATTTTATTAAAAATAATACAACAAAAAAGTATTAAAAATTAAGATACAGATTTTTATTAGGATGTTAACATATACCCAAACCTATATGGAAATAATAATAATAGTACTTTATCTAAGTAAAGCTTTATGCTTTAAAATACCACTGATCAAGCAATAGTCATTCAAGCCAGGCCAGCTACAAGCATTCAACAATAATTGCCAAAATAATTATTTTTCCTCCAATACCAATGTCCAGGGACCCCCTGTCATGTTAATATTGACCTTCTCTATAATCAAGTATTTGAAATGGTGGTTGGGGTACATGTGAAGATGTTTTGCTAATGCAGTTATTCAAATGTATTCTTTTTATAGCATATTCATGTTCATATATCTGGTCCCGTAATCTATGCTCTGTTTTTCCTATATAAAAATACAGGCAGGACTGGCATAATACTACATATACAACTCCTTTGGATTCACAGTTGTATCTACCCTTTATCAGATACTCCTTACCGTAGATGCTGAAAGAGTCATCGGTATTAATATATCTACAATATGGGCAATGCCCACATTTCTTCATAGTGGAGCTAAGGTTGTTATTATAGGAATTGGTAGTATTATCGCTTGTCATATTCTCTAATGTAGTTTAAAAGTTTAAGTCCCTTGGTATACTATAGTCGGTTTTTTACCCACTTTGTTTTTAAGTAGAATGACCCAATTTTTGCTCACAATCCATTTAACTAATTTAGAATCACTGCTGAAACATGTAATAAAGAGCGGCCGCGGTGGTGCAGTGGTTAGCATTGCCACCTCACAGCAAGAGGTTCTCCAGTTTGATCCTCGGCTGGGTTGCCTTCTGTACAGAGTCTGCATGTCCTCCCTGTGGTCATGTGGGTTTCCTCTGGGTGCTCCGGTTTCCTCCCACATCCCAAAGGCATACTGTAAGTGGATTGTACACTCTAAATTTGCCCTAGGCATGAGTGCGTGTGTGTGTGTGTGTGTGTGTGTGTGTGTGTGTGTGTGTGTGTGTGTGTGTGTGTGTGTGTGTGTGTGTATGTGCCTTCTGTGGAAGGTTGGGCACCGGGCTGGCAACTCGACACCGTAAAACTCCACTGCCAGTCATGAGCAGACAAGTGATCCAAAAGACGAAGAAGAAAAAGCTGTAACATGTAATAAAACTAGTAGCTGGGTTACAGTTATATTGTGCTTCATCCAAACTGGAAGATTGTGAGCGAGATGTAAGCATACAGATGAAGTAATTAAAATAGGTTTAAAATATTCTGCTGTTCTCTTACTGTATACTTCTCTTAGTAATTCCTGAAGAAGAAGTTTGAGATATCCTCTTACCAAACATTCCCACCAAATTATTTCACTCTTCTTCAAACTGTGAATCTAAAGTAACCAACCTTTACCCTCACCAGCTGCCCCTTGACTATTGACCTTTTTGTTGGTTTGGGTGCGAGCTGGTATAATGAAGGTAGGTATTAGAGTATTTTTTTTCTGAATATTCTGTATGTATATCTGTTGCACTTTATGTCTTTCTCCAACAATATATCCAGATAGGCTATCCTATCTGATATAAAACAATAAAATCTCTACCAGTGAGAATAAAGTCGCCACACTGTTCAAGTATGAAGAAAATATACATGAAGAATGTGTAAGCAACAAACACGACAGCTAATCAATAATAATAATGCCTTCAAAAGGTTTAGCGCTAATGATACATGTTTATATCTGTAAAATGTGATTGAATTAGGTTGCTTTCTTGTTGTTGTAAGTTTTAGTATTTTAGAGGATTAACTTGATTTTTTAAATCAGTGCATATAAATGGTTTACCGTCAATTATGTGTATGCTTATACTTGCAATATGTGTCTATATGCCATGGGTCTTTGAATTTTATTCTATTTTGAATGTTTTTATTTTCTACGAATGTTCTTTGTAAATGAAAACAGTGATTGTATATGATATGATTACCAATTGCGATGGAGACTTGAGGTTACCATGACAATGCTATGTTAATTGGTTAATTGAAAATATATATTGGGTGTGGTTTTAAAAGTTTTTAGAGTCTGATGAAGCATGGCGTATCCATGCAAAAGCGCTTACTATTTTGCATTGTAATAAAAACTTTTATTATTGATTAGCTGCCGTGTTTGTTGCCTAAACATTCTTCATATATATTTTCTTTATCCTATCTGATGCCCATTCATGTATAAAAGATAAAAAGTTGGTTGTAGAGTTGATATATTGCATAAAAGACTCAATGTTCTCTACCATGTCTTTCCAAAGTATAAATCATTGAGGTAACAAACATAAAGCTGGAATGAGGCTTTTACATAATATTCAGATAAAAACTTATGCTCCCGATAAGCCATAACTAAATTTACAAAAATCAAGTTGCATGTGGATTCTATGGCTGTCCCACTCTTCTGTAAATAATATTTTCCATGAAATAGAATGTAATTATTATCCAAAACCAGATGAAACAACTCCTCATAAAGGTTAATTTCATTTTGGGGGACCCCTTTTTTACACAAAAAGTCAGTAACCCATGTGATACCTGTATCCTGAGATATGACTGTATAGAGATCCTTTACATCTGTAGTAATAAAAACATCTTTTTGATGATATTCGACTTTGTTAATCAACTCTAAGAAATGGCAAGAATCCCTACAAATCTGTTTTTCATTTAACAAAATTTAAAATTTTTTGTCCAGGTATTTAGCACAGGTTGATGTTATTGAATTACACCCATCCACTATGGGATGCATTGGAAGGTTATCAATGTTTTTATGTATTTTTGGGACCCCCAAATATAGTTGGTATGAGTGGGGAGGTTATGTTAAAATAGTTAAAAGTATCTAGGTCTATGCATCTATCAATGAACATGTCCCTGATTTGAGTACCAATGTTTCTATATGATACATTCAATTGATTCTTTGAAATCAGTTCATGGGTATCAGTATTTAGAATTTCCAGCATTTTGTTATTGCATTCATGCACATCCATGATAAGAAGCCCCCCTTATCCGGTTTTATGATTATAACATTCTGTTGTTTTAAAAAAGTAATAAGTCATCTTCTTGCTTATGTAAGTTAAATTCACAATGCCTATTATTTTGTTTTAACAAAATTCTGATATCTAGTTCACATACTTTTTGAATAGTTGCAACACAGAATGAAGGGGTGGGTTGAATGTGCTTGAAATACACAAATCATCAGTAGGGACATTATTTCCATCAAAAATAAGTTTAAGATTTAGTTTTCTTAGATACATTATTAAATCTAACAATGTTTTAGCCACATTGACGCTTCTAGATGGAACAAATGAAAGTCCTTTGGTTAGTAAATCTGCTAATTCCTGGTTGAAGGATATACTAGAAAAACTGTAAATTTTAAAGTCACCTCTCTGGTTATAAATAATTGCACAAAAATGCTGAGGGACCATGTTCGTTGAAGTAGTCACTTCTGTTAGGGTCTTTGCCTATGATATGTCCACTGCGGTTGGTTCAGCTGTTGGAACCAGGACCGGTTGTTCAGTCAATATTGGTTGCTCCCAGAGGGCATCCAAAAATCCTGGTTGTTCCAATGGTTACCACGTTGTTGTTGATTGCAGTCATCATGGTTCCTATCCCTTATCCTCTCTGAATGCCTCAAGGGTGGAAATTCCGTGGGATCAGTTAAAGGGATAGCAGGTTTGTTGCATTCTTGAGCATTACCACTATTAATCATGGGTTCTTTCTGATGAATAGAGTTATTGCTGATTGGTCCAACTTGATGTGATCTCCTACCTTTACTGGAAGTCTGAGATGGTGGAGGGTTAGGATATGTGGTACTTCTGGCATAGTCCATCCTATCTCTCTCCATTTTCCTTAGTTTCATTGCTTTTAAGCATTCTAGTTGCTGGTCAATCCTGTTGAAAATTCTTACATGTTCAAATTTGTATTGCTCATATTGGATATCCTCCTTTTATAAGATAATCGAGAAAATTAAGCTCCACACCTAACTTTTTAATATGTTTAATGCTATGTTTGGAAAATAATTTGAGCAATTCACACCCTTGTTTATCAAATAGGGCCAGGAGGTCAAGATGTTGGGAGAATTTTTCTCCAGGTCTGTTGAAATACATACAACAAAATAAGCATTTTCAAGCTTCAGCTTTTTATACTTCAACAATTTATAGTCACATCATTCAGTTTTTCATAAAGAGTAGAGTGCTCACCAATTGGCTCCACATTAAATTCAAATTCTTGCAAAAAGCATTCACTTAAAACCAGAACATCGCTGGAATACTAGTGTTTGAGGCTGCATGGGTTTCTGCTTGTTGCACAGAGGCCAGAACATCACTCAAAACTGGGTAATACCTCACCAGACCATTAGAGTAACTAGCAGACACATTATCAGTTTGTAAATTGTTAGCTTGAACAGTATTTATGGCATGCAGGACAGGTGAAGAATTAGTAGAAAAAAACTGAATATGGCAAGTGAGAGGGTTCAGAAACAATGTTGTTAAACTTTGTTTTTCTGAGAAAGAATGCCCACTCTTTGTGAAAGCTGATGAATAAGCAGTGTTAGGTTCCCAATATTTTTATTAATGTCTCCAAAATCCAACTGGGAGAAAAATTCAGGTGTAGCAGCATCCCCCTCAGCAGCCATAATGTGCAGACAATGAACCAAACAAACCAAAGTAGCAGAGACAAAAAGCAAACTTGTGAAACATAAACTATGTTAGCTGCCTTAAGGAGAAGATGCAAGGTTCTTGAAGAGACTTTTATTATCCACAAATAAGTAGACTGATAAGTGATTTCATTCATGTAACAATAATGAACTTACAACTGTACCTTTAGAATCCTCTCCATTGAGACATTTGGAGAGACTCAGAGAGAGGAACAGAAACAACCAATGGCAACAACAGCAATCATACACACCCTCCAGAAACAACCACTGGCAATCTAGCAACAGGAATCAATCCCCTCAAGGCAATCAACAGCATCGGTAGCAATGGACACAGAGGAAATAACTATATTGGATGTAGGGGAATGTGACCCTAATATGATCATGGACGACAAGGGTGAACAACACCAACACATTAGAAATCATAATAAATGAAGAGGAAGATCTTAAAGTATATAATTTGTCTACAGTTACAAGTGATAAAGAGACGGTGAACGTGCTCTTTAAGGGACTGACGTTCGTCCCAACAGACAGCGAAGATCGCTTCGACACTCATTGATCTCAAAATTTATTTGAGCAAACTAAATTTCAAAATCATGTTCCATAATACCATTGAGTCAATAAATAACCTCAGAATTCCTAGTACTTATAATCCTACCCCTGCATCCATTCTACAACTATATGAAAAAGTATGTGAAATGGTCATTAGAAATGTCATGACCCGCAAGAAAAAGGACTCCATCATGAGCACACATGAACATGAACTGGAATTCATTATTTCTTTATTTACCATCTGTTTACCGGGAAAGTCTGACTTGGAACAAAGCCAATTTTCAGAGGCCCAGGGAGAAAAAGGAATCAGAAGACAAGAAGTATGAAACTGGACAAGGGGGGGAGGTTTGGTCATTATGGACAAACACGATTATAATAGGAGAATATTTGATATCTTGAGTGATGACAATTATGACCTAATGAAAAGGAATGAAGTACATGGAACATTTAATAACATTAGGATTCAAATTAAAGACATGTTCATCGACAGATTTATTAATATTAATGAGTACAATTATCCTAATGTAGTGTCTCCCACAATTTCAACATTGTTTGGCGTCCTGAAAGTTCATAAAAACATCAGGAATCCACCCATGCGGCCTATAGTTGATGGGAGAAATTCCATAACAAGTGCGTATGTCAAGATTTTAGAGAAAAATTAAAATTCTTAACAAGAGAGGAGGATCATATATGCAAGGACTCCTGGGATTTTCTAAACAAAATAAACAACTTGGAATTTCATGCTGAAGACTTACTTATTATCACTGATGTAAAGGATTTATATACCGTCATTCCCCAGGACTTGGGCATGCAGTGGTTCATCAAATTCTTAACTTATAAAGGATTGCCACAAGACACTATCAACCTTTATGAAGATCTTCTCAAACTCATCTTAAAAAACAACTACATTATGTTTGAGGGGCAGTTTTTTTCTACAAAGAAGTGGAGTATTTATAGGTTCCCCAGTTGGTTCCCTATTTGCTAATGTGGTAATGGCCCATTGGGAATGTAGATACCTATTCAACCGCCAGTTCAATGAATCTTTTAGACTGTGTGTCCGATATCTGGATGACATCTTCATTGTATTGTGGGACACCAAAAAAAGGGTGGGGGAATTTTTGGATTACATAAAACTACAAGTTTCCTGACCTTCACCTATGACATGCAAACTAGCAAGGTAGCTTACCTTGACATCTTGTTGAAAAAAGATTATGACAACAACAGATATATCTCCTGCATTTATAGGAAAGCTACATATTCTAACGATTTTTTACATTTCACAAGTGCACATCATTTCCACTAAAAAAGAGCGGTCTTCAAAGGACAAATAGTAAGGGTGGCACGCATGATTACTCTGGACCTGTACTTCTTGGAAGAATGCATTATTCTTAGGAACATGTTTACAAAAAGAGGTTACCCAGAGACCCAATGGAACTCTTCACGCCAATACTTCAAATGGATGATTTGCCCAAGGTTCCTATAACACGGAACCCATTAATATCAAATGACAACAACTATGATTTCACTAATTGTTTCATCACACCTTTAACAGTGATCACGATATACTTAAATGTATCTTGAAAAAGAATTGGTTCATCATGGGTGAAGATGCCCAGGTTAGAGAGAGGGTAGGGGATACCCCTAGGGTTATTTACAGGAAAGCCACTGTCTTTAAAAACATTTTTGAAAAATGCCTTGACCATAAAACAATGGCGAGTCCCTCCATGAGAAAATGTGGTCATTGTCATTATTGTAAATACATCCATACAGGTGAGCATTATACCATCCAAGGGAAGAAATACACCATACAAGGGAGATATGATTGTGACATGACTGGGGTGGTATATGGTGCACTGTCGCAGTCTTGTTCTAGCTTCTACATTGGCAAAACCAAACACAATTGCAGCAGTGAATGTACGAACATGATTATGACATCAGGTAAAACAAACAATCTAATACTTTGTATAAACACATCCAGATGTTCCTGGGACATCATTTTAAATTTGTTGTTATAGAAAGGGGGGTCAGGAACATCCAAGTGGGCCCATTGTCAATCATTTTAGAAAAAAAGGTAATTATTTTGGCAGATGGATATTAATGCTTGCAACTGGCCTAGATTGAAAGAATACTGGTCTATTAGTCCTATACTGACAATGAAGGCACAAGCTAGCTAGTTTTGACCTTAAAAACATCCATAAAGTCACTTAGAAACTCATTCTTGCAAGTAAGTTGCTTATATGTACTGTGTTGGTTAACTTGCTTAATTTGTATTTTGAACACTTTTAACATAATTAATTTTTCAATATCGAATCATTTTTCAGATTTTTCACTAATGTTACTTAACCTGTTTGTTGACAGTATGTGGATTATATACATTTTATAATGCTGCTATGTAGATAATTGAAGTTTTAGGACTTTGTAAATTTCAGCAGGCTCACTTTACCCGTAGGCATTTATTTTAAACTTTTGGAAACATATACCTTTAAGGAAAGGCTACATTGGAATGGATCATGTGACCTGTTTTAAGGGTTTAAAACGGCATTTTTTTAACCTAATTCTTTATCTAAGGAAGTTTCTTAAAATATTCAGAGATGAAAGCGCTTATTTTAGGCTGAATAAAGTGATCCAGCAAGTCTGTAATGTTGGCAACGTGATTTATTATTTGTTAGTTGCAAGTTTACAGTTTTTGTCTGGATTTTAGTCTGCTTTACAATATTATTATTTAACTTAAAATGTACATTTCTCAAAAAGGCAATCTGGATATAAATAACTGAACTTTTCCACTCAGAGTCTGCACTTTTTATTCTCTTTTTCTCTCTCTGTTCTTGAGTATCTAAGCAGCTCTCTTTTCAAGATTCCTATAATAACAACAATTTCCGGTATCCCCAGTGCCTTCTTCCAAGCCTTCATTTACTTTGATGTCTCTCTCCCAGATGATGAATTAGTGGTCAGCCAATCTACAACAGTAGGGTTACTATTGATGTATTTAGTCATATACGAGTATGTACTAATTTTCATATCATGGCATGTGTAGGACGTATAAGTGAATGGTATGATATAACTGTCCTTGCTCTGGTTATAGACATCTATTAACAGTTAGTGATAGCTATTAAATAACATTAGGATGCTTATAAGAACACTGTATATGGAATTGTTGGTACCTGTGGGTGGGCCATAGGGTATATAAATGTCAAGTTTTAGGTGGTTACTTATACTACAAATACGTATGGTCCAATCTGGGCCTTTGCTAGCGATATTGGGGAGATGGCAACATTCTGGCAGATTAATTTATTTTTAATATGTAAGATTCTTCCCGCCTCCTATTCTTTTAAATGGCCACATATGTTGTACAATGGGTAGAAGGTTTAGTTATCTGAGATGAAATGGGAACTTAAATTAGTAGATTTTTAAATAGATTTCCGTTATTTCAATGTCAGGTTTGTTATATACTTGTATAACTATGTCTGTCACAGCTTTAATCTACTGGGAAACACTAAAGCATTTAGATGTGGTATTTTTAGTCCTTTTGTTGTTAGAAAGAGTTTGGCAGGGGGACTATAATGAGGGTAGAGAGGAGCAAAATGATATGATTTGAGTTTTAGTAGAGAAATATGTTTGAGGTGAAAATAGGTTGACATGGATTTTTGAAGAGATGTTGCTTTATAATTGGTTGAGCTGAACAAATGTCTACCTTATTTTTAGTGGTCTAATTAGTGATGTGATTGGAAGGATGTTTAGATGTAATACGATTCCAAGGAATTTTGAGTTATTTAAAGGTACTTATAATGAAGTACAAGTATCTTCTTTTTAAGATTAGACCTTGTTACACGTTAGAAGTTATGTTAATGTTACCTATTGATTAGCTGATGTATGTCAAAAGGTGAAGTCATATTTTAGGGCTAAGTACTTAAGAAACAGATAATGGGAAAGCAGGAATGGTATTTGATGGTTAATATGGCACACTGTAGTTTGTATTTTTGTACACTTCAGCATGAAAAATTCAATATGTTGCTGGGGAGTGTGTAATGCTGTTAGATGATTAACAATGACAGCAGGTAGTTTGTGTTTTAGTATACAAAACAGTAAGTGGGGTAACCATGTGATAAAACTATTGCTATCTATGGTGGAATTAAAAACTTGCTGTATTTGTTGTTTTAAATGAAATATGCAGCCATTTAAGGAATGAGAGTTTGGCACTGCTGAGGGATCTCACCAGGAAAACTACTTTTGTTTCTCTAAAAGTGGTGACTCTGAATGCCCACATGACAGCAGACCAGTGCAAGAAACAAAGAAACTTGTAGTAGAAGTTTGTGTTTCACATTACGGAGGGAAAGGGGGAATAATTGAAGACATACATTTGAATATGTAAAAAACAAAAAAAGACTTGTATATACTTATGTAACATACATACACAATTGTTGATGGTTAGATTTTATCAAGGTCTCTTATTAATTACCTAATGAAAAAGACACTCTAGCTGAGAATCGAACAGGACAATGTCTTACTGTGAGGTGACAACGCTACCACAGCACCACCACCACACTCTGTAAGTAAAAGGTATTAACTACTTTTTTGTAATACATTTGTCCTACATCACAGTTACTGTAAGTGCTACAGTATATCTCTTGGAATAAAACTTTTCTATCACAAAAGAACAGTTACTGTGGCTTCTGCCTGCGTCACAGATATCTTAATTAAAACGAGTATCTGCAGGTTCATTTCAGATTTACACATTTTATCAGCTGAAAATAAACAGTGATTTATAATGTTTATTTAAAAGTTTGCATAAACAGGTCATGACATGTCTTAATAGTACACATTGCAGCAACAACAGGCAACCTTTTTGATGAGAATGACAAAAAGCATGACTTCTGCTTTTGCAAGCTAGTCAGGTGAGAAGCAAACAAACTGCAAAGTGTGTGGGATGGGGCTACTTGGATATGGCATATATTGTAAATATACAGACTGTTCTTGACATTAATTACAATTAATGCCATAGATTCATAGGTGAATACTAGGCTAACTGCCCTGAAGGGCCATTTTAAGCCTAGCCAGTATTCTGAGGTCAACAATACTTGATGAAGTTTGTCAATGTTTATGATGTCACTGTTTATGCTCTTTCCTGTGCTAATTCCAGTGGCATGCTGAGCAAAATATGTTGAAGTGTCAGTGTTTAGCACTGATGCAGGGTACATATCCCCCATATTACAGCATTACAGCATTATTCCAGTAGAGAAAATGCTGAGAAGAAAGAATAATAGTTTGTACAAACCTCTGAGCTGTGAACAAACCACTCAGCAGTCATATATAACAGATTCATATATAACAGATTCAGTAAAGAGGAACTGGCCTCAGAGATACTGGTGTAATCCTACTGTTATTACAATAAAGATTTATTCTTAAATTTGGACTTTGAAGGTATTAAGTAATAGATGTGAACTGATCTTAACTAAGGATATATATATATATATATATATATATATATATATATATATATATATATATATATATATATATATATACAGTAGCCTTTAGTGAATGTGTGCTATCATGGCTACCATGTACCTTGTCAGCATTTTTATTCACAGACACACACACACACACACACACACACACACACACACACACACACACACACACACACACACACACACACACACACACACACACACACACTGTAGCCTTTAGTGAATGTGTGCTATCATGGCTACCATGTACCTTGTCAGCATTTTTATTAATAAATCACATCATGTGAGATGGAATTCTCTTGTTATTACAATTTCTTTTGAGGATATTTCTATTTAAGAATAAGGCTTTGTGAACTGTTTGCCTGAATATCTAGTCTTAGATGTGATATTCATTTTTAATTAATTTACATTTACTACTTTCTAATCTGTGCTTTTTTATGGTTTCTTGTGCTAGTCTATTATGGTTCAAAATGTTATCTAATCATCTGATTTGCATTTAGCACACATCAATAAGCTATGAGCTGTTTCCTGTAGTCCAGGGTTTGATTCTATAGACCGTGCTTTTGGGTTGCACCTGAAAAGCATTTATGCTCAGTGGGCTTACGTAGTTAACAAATAAATAAAATAAAATAACAAATAGTAGTAAAACAAAAGTCAAAGACAACACATTATTGTATTAAGTAAACCTGGAAATCAAAATAAAGTGCAAATGTATTAAGGAAGATCAGAGAGAAAATTGTATTTCAGAAATACAAGAACTCACTGAAGAAGCAAGATACACAACTACCTAAGAAAACAGGAAAAAAAACCATAAGGAAAACATTTAGTATGGCTAAAATTATCCTGTATAGCAAGAATGAGTCTATAAGAGAATAAATGCAAATATAGACTGGAAATGCTTAATAGGTATACTCTGGATGACAGCAGGAAGAGAGAAAACATGGCATGACTTTCTCATGCCTCATTGTATTTCAGTAGTATGTAAAGGGGTAGCATCTTTCAAAACAAGTGTACCAAAACAGGTGAGCTTAATTTGAACATGGGGAAGGGACAGCTTACAAGTAATACAAGGAATCACCTTTCACGCATAAGGATATGAATGTATTATGTAACATCGTTGCTTCATGAAGAAGTCACTGAATGAAAATCAGTGACAGAACAGAAGAAAGCACAGGGAAGGCACTGCACAGTTCTACCTTTGGCATGCAGAATGAGGATTTTTATTAAGAAGAAACTAGTTGATAACTGATGACCTGAACGCACATATCAATACTGACAGAACAGTATATGAGGACTGCCTGGGTCCACATGGGGTAGGGCAACAGGAATAAAGAACGAGAGGCCATTCTAGACTTCTGTCTGGCAAATGGCTTGATAGTAGCCAACACATGGTTCAGAAAGAGAGACAGTCACAAGATGATATACAACAGTGGGCAACATGCACTTCAGGTAGACTTGCATCTAGTAAGGGTAGAATCAGCCATTGCAAAGTCATCCCCAGTAAAACAATCAGCCCATGCCATAATCTGATAGAGAATGAAGGATATGCAATGGACAACAAGCCAGAAAAACAACAGCAACTAAACAAAACAACTCCGACTTAAAAGTGCCAAGCAATATTTATTAACAGAGCAAAGCTTTCAGGTAACAACCCTTCCTCAGTGTTCACTGAGGAAGGGCTGTTACCCGAAAGCTTTGTTCTGTTAATAAATACTGCTTGGCACTTTTAAGTCAGTGTTGTTTTGTTTAGCCCACAGCATAATCCACTGGTTGCCACTGTGACAATGTGAGGTATTGCCAGCTATGAAGGAGAAGTAGGGCAGTGGATGTCTAACATATGCTGGCACAGCTAGCTGAAATTTTGTAAAGAATTATATGTCATTTGTATATCAAACTGATTTGTAAAGCTGCTTGTGTTAAAAATATAACAACAGTGTGCCCTGCTGGGCAGAGAAAGAAATATACATGCATTATTGTAATTGCTTAAATGTATATGTTTTAAAAGAGGATACTGGAAGAGAAGAGGTTAATCTCAAACATTGAAAATAGTCTGGAATTAAATTACCCGGCTTAGGCCATAAAGATTGTATCTTACAGTTCTCAATGCAACCATAGACAAAAAGTCTGTACTAGAAAGCTTCCTGCATTGTCATTGGGGTGAACTAATTTCTACTCTGGAAGAGTGGAGGTTTGAAATTGTTTTATGACTTCCAGGAGCTGCAGCAGATCTTAACAAGGCTGTGTGCATGTGCGTACTATTGACACATATGTACTAAATCCTGACAACTTCAAGCTAAGGGAGAAGCATGAGAACCAGAAGTCAGATGACAATATGTATGTGATGTCATTTTGTAATACATCACTAAAAATGATATTTTAATACTAGGTGAGACTGAAGTCTCATTGCACTCTGTTCTTGGAACTTGACAAGGAAGGAGCCCTCACCTACTTCATCTTGCCTTGCTCTAGTAAGTGACCAGGGAATAGAAATTCTTTAGATCAGCCAGGAAAATATAGTGAGATGAGTGAAGTACTGTTTTTCTGTATCTGTGTGAATCTATTTGTCTGTGTTATTTTAATATTTCCTGTGATTAAATCTCTGGTGTTTACTGTAAATAGATATTTGGTATTCTCATGTTCTTTGATTATTTATTATTAAACATATTTAAACTTTTCATTGTGGCTGGTCCTTTAGAGAATAGTTTAAACTTTGAGAGGACCTATATCTATTTGGTGACACTGTGGCCACTGCTGGAAGCCTTACTGAACTGGCCAAACACTATCATTTGTATTAATATTAATTTCACTCACCATAATTGGAAACCCTTGTAAAAGCCTTAGAGTAGCTGGCTTTGGGGTGTATGGTGGCAGTGTAACTACTTTATAGTCTGGGCAGAAGGGAGCAAAGCTAGTAAATTTGTGACAGCCTTTCCCAGGCTTGCACATGTGTGTGCGTGTGTGTGTGTGTGTATGTGTGTGTGTGTGTGTGTGTGCGTGTGTGTGTGTGTGTATGTGTGTGTGAAAATTAATTCTTAAGGTGCGTGTGTATCAGCTACTTGGAGCAGGGACACAAAACACTGGTTTCACAGAGAGGGTGCTGGAGGACTTGGCTTGGACACTTGGCTGAGGACTCATCCCTACAGCTGTGCCAGTGGAGAGTCTTACTGGGGATCTGGACAGGGGGAGAAACCCAGACCCTGGACTGAATGTGTTCTCTGTGTGCTCTTAAGGGAAACTGTGCTTGATGCAGAAAGATGCATCTGGCAATACTGGGTGTATCCATTTTTGTTCCAAGTGAACGTCCCTCTCCAGTGCCTGTGGTGAGGATTCAGGCTCCTTGATTACTGGCCTAGAGTGGGGATGTCACACCCATAATCAACTGCAAGTAATGGTCAAAGAAGGCTCTAAGGTCAACAGAGACCAAGCTGAAGACCTGGAAGTTGACTGGAGAGAAATTACAACAGTCCAAGGGCACTAGCATCCAAGAAGAGTAGGAAATAGGCAGAGTTGAAGAAGAATGGTGGTGTCTCAAAACAGTATGTGAGAAGACTACTTAACAGATATGCCACAGAGCCAGGTATAGAAATAAGGTACATAAGGAAAGCTGGTAGTAGACTGCAGAAGCCCAGGAAGTCATCAAAAGAAAGAAAGAAAGAATGCAGGAGAAAATGGGAGCTAGAAAAGATGGACCAGGCTACAAAAAATATTGGTTGGCAAACAAAGAGGTTTAGAGAGAAATTGCAGAAGTAAAGAACAAGGCATCAGAGGCACTCTACCACCTTCTGGAACGTTACTCAGTAAATGGTGCAAAGAAACTCTATCAGTTTGCAAAGCAAAGACAGAAAAATAAAGAAGATAGTCAGACACCCTTCATAAGGGATGCCAGCAACAACCTGCTCACCAGTTCACAGGACATCAAAGGCAGATGTAAGGAGTACTTCCAGCAGCTCCTATATGAAGAAAACCCAATAGAATCTGTACTGCCCCAGACACAAACTATGATGAGAGAAGAAGAGGAGGAGCCCACTATAGAAGAAGTAAGAACAGCACTAAGGAAAATGAAGTCAGGGAAAGCAGCAGGCTCAGATGAGGTCACAGCAGATATGATAAAAATGCTGGGTGAGATAGGGGAGAAATAGCTCCTGGGGGTACTCATAGCAGTGTGGAGAGAAAGCTGTATTCTAGATGACTGGAGAATAAGCATACTAGTACCAGTGTTCAAGAACAAAGGAGACATTCACATCTGTCGTCAGAGGTATCAAACTCTTGTCATATTGCATGAAAGTGATTAATAAATTAATACACAGAGTAGTTAAAAGTAAGATGGGTGATAAATAGTTAATATTCTGATTAGGATGCAGCACAACTGACCCAATGTTTGCAGTGAGACAGATAGTTGAGTAGATACTACAGACGAGGACAGAGTCTAACTAGGCATTCATAGACTTGGAAAAACATATGACAATGTCCCAAGACAGCTGATTTGGGCAGTCCTGCAGTGGTTTGAAGTCCCAGAAACATTGGTAGAATTAGTGCAAGCTATGTACAAAGATCAAATTACTCAAGTACAAACAGTAGTTGGTCTCAAAGAGGAGTTCCTGGTGGGAGTGGGTGTACATCTGGGTTTAGCTCCGAACTCACTGCTGTTTATACTGGTGATGGACTACATTAGGAAACAGGTTGCAGGGGACAGATCAACAATGATGGCATATGCAGACGATGAGGAATTACAGACAAACTCTGAGAAAGAACTTCAGCAATGGATAGGGGAATGGAATGCAAAATTGTAGGGACATTGGATGAAAGCGAGTACAGATAAGACAGGTGTAATGGCAGCAAATGGGGGAAATCAGAAAAAGATGAATATTCATACAGAAGGGAAATAGTGGAATGGGTTAATAGCTTCAAGTATCTGGGAGGGATGGTTGCGGAGAGGGGAAATCTGAATGAGGAGGCCAAAACTAGAATCAGAGGGGTAGCAGCCAAATGGCAGAGAGTGTCAGGTGTAGTATATGCAAGAAGAATGCCAAAGAAGCTGAAAGTAAGGGGTACAAACCATTGTATGGTACAAAAACCTGGGAAGTAAAGGCAGAGAAATTGAGGAAGTTAGAGGTGATGATGATGAAGTGCCTGAGGTGGGTGGTAGGTTGCACACTGTGAAATAAAAGAAAAGATGAGGGCATAAAAGCAGAAGCCAAATTAGTTCCCATTCCAAGAAAAGGTCAAAGAGAACAGATTATGGTATTTTGGGCACAAGTGCAGAAAAGCAGAAGATGATATGAGACAGACAGGAAGAAGGCAAAATAAAACAAAGGTGTCTAGCAAAGAATTGGATGGATTGTGTGAGAGAAGACCTGCACGAGTGTCGAAGAAGGTAGGAGAGTGGCATACTGAGTGGAGAGAGATTGTGGCAGTTGACACAACACCCTGACCCCATGTAGAAAATGGGAAAAAGGAGGTTGATGATGATGATGATGATTCATGGCCCAGTTTTCCCAATTATCAGTGCCCATGGGTTAGAATGGCCTTGGTATATGCCTGTACCTTAGGGTGTCTGCAAACTGCCCTTGTCCATATAGGCCATAGGCGACAAGCCAGGGGAGAATGTGTGATTTCCCATCCATTGGTCCAAATTGCATTTGAATGGGCTTCAAGTAAAGAGTAAAAACAAGTCTTTGTATTTCTATAGATAGTTATTGGCTTCCAACAGTAATCCAGCCAATTATGCCACACCAGTTCTATGCCCCTCCTGACTCTCCACTGTATAGCAAACCAGTTCTACACCCCTCCCGACCCTCCACTGTACAGCAAGAAAAAAAAGTAAACTTTCTGTACCAGCATTTTAGTACAAAAAATACTGCAGTGTTCTCAATCACATTCCCTAACACTCTGTACCTAGGGCAACTGCTCCCTTCACCCCTTGCAATGCTGCTGATCAAAGTCACTGCCAAGGTGATGTGCAGAAACCTGGATTATTAGGGCCTGTGAGTTACACAGTAACTGACAGTTGATATAACAGTATCCTTCTTGTTACTGTAATGCTGTCTGTGGGCACTGGGTGGTGCCTTTATTGTCACATGGGTACAAGATATGGAGTCCAGTGTCTTGGAGAGTCAGGCAGAAATCATAGAAACCTCTCATGGTGGTGACACTCTCCCCTGGCGTGCTGAGAAAGCCGATGTGCTTATACACTCATGGAAGTAATGAAAAACAGCTTGAGTATTCTATAGGTTGATTCCTCAATACATCCAAGATCGCTACAATTTGTCCATGAAAGGTCCCTCTAACTAGTGTGGAAAGTGCCACATATGCCTTGGTGTCCACAGGTAAAGGAGGTACACAAAGTCCTCCAGTTCCAATCCGTGAACCATACATGTTAACCAAAGCCTGTATAATATCTCTATCCATACACAGCTTGTTGAGCACCTGTTGGTCTGTCAACTGGTGTGAGGAAATCTGCCACTGGTAGCATCTTCTGTGTGGACAGTCACATCATGCATGTGAAAGACCACCACCTGAAGTTACCAGTGCTAAGTTATACAAGGTATTGCTACAGCTAACATTCTGCTTGCTAAGATACAACTTTATACTTGGGCACATTACATGCCTGATGATCATGAATGGTAATTTGCATTTCACTGTCCTCCTTTTGCATGTCACTGTGCACTCATTAGACCATGCCTTTTCGTTTACATGTCATTATGCTGGAATTTGTATACCTACTTTCTTCACCTTTTTACACATTGCTCCATAACACTTTCTGGTTATATGAATTATCACCTAAATGAACATTCTCACATTCTCAGTTTGGTACAAAATGTCTTAACACTAGACACAAATTTCAAATCTACAGAAAGTTTGCAATAAGTGTTAACAGGCAACACTTAACAAAATAGGTATATAAATAGAAAGGAAAAATGGGCATTGCGAATCACAGTTTGAACATTCTTTGTCTATTAAACCAGACAAAGAGAAACAAGAGATTTTACAATCATGTTAATAACCAAGTAAAGTATAAAACCTTGATTTGCCACTTGTACACTTCATTAAATGTGAGTAACACCCTCTGGGCATTGCTATTCTCTTTAATGACGTTTTTAGTGTTAAACATGACAACTTTAACTACTTTATCAGAGAAGTGTACACTGTTCCAGAAAACAGCAGTGCCTTACAATAATATATGTAATGATAGCATATGCTTTATATTAAATTGTATCTTGTAGTATGGCTGCTGATTTTGTACCAGGATCTGTAATATGTAAGGCCTACTGGTTGGCATTCTCTTTATACTGTTCAATACTTTGCTTGCAGATGACAAAGTCCCTGACAATTGGAAAGAATAATTTCTAGTGTCTATTCATAAAGGAAGAGATACTGATCAAGTACAAAACAAAATAAAACAAAACAATAGACCTATAAACCAAATATCTATTACTGGCAAGAGCTTTGAGCACCATATTGTAAATTTGTTATCCAAGGAAAAGAGATGCACAGGTCTGTTAGGTATTTCTCAACATGGGTTTATAGAAAGCAGAATATGATTTCTAAGAAACAGTCAGTAAAGCACTTGAACTTGGTGCATCAGTAATGTTTGTTTACTTAGATTTAGCTAAGGCATCTGATACTCTGATATTCACAGCAGTGATTGACAGCTTGATAAGAAACAGAATCAGTTCTCCCTTCATCAGGCAGACGGACAACTGGTTGAGGGATTAGAGGCAAAGGTTGCTGGTACTTCATACAGTGGTCATCAGGTGGGTGTGGTCCAAATAACTCTCTTTGGATCAGTCTTGTTTAATGTCATGTTTTCTGCCTTTCCAAAAACATATTGGATTTCTAAATATGCAGATCAATGTATAATTGGGATATTTTTGTATTGACTAAGGCTATAATAAGAATAAATGCCCAGATAAAATCAACACATGGTGAATTTACATAGACAAACATTTAGTGCACATAAATATAAGCTAATGATAAATGCATGCACAAGGATAAACCATAAAATTGTATTAAATAATAGGTATAAGGCTGAGTTTACTCAAATGAAGATTATGTGGGTAATGATCAGTAACAAACTGGCATTTAAAGAACGTGTGAAAATAATTTTTTGTAGTTATTAAAAGGGCTATCTGCAAAAACATTACATCCTTGTTCTTTCATGTAAAGAAATTGTAGTAGTTATTAAAAGGGCTAGCTAAAGGCCACGGTGGTGCAGTGGTTAGCATTGTCGCCTCACAGTAAGAGGTTCTCCTATTCGATTCTCGACTGGAGCGCCTTCTGTGTAGCATCTGCATGTCCTCCCCGCAGGTGAATGACATTTAAAGACATGTAGTTAGATGCGTGCATGAATGGGTGTGCCTTCTTTGAAGGTTGGGCGTCGGGCTGGCACCTCGGCACCCTAAAAATCCACTGCCAGTCATTACAGACCTGGGTTCCGCTGCGGCGACCCCTAACCGGGAAATGCCGAAAGGTATTAGTTTATTAAAAGGGCTATCTACAAAAACATTTCCTCCTTGTTCTTTCATGTAAAGAAATTGTAGTAGTTACCACAAAACAATAGCAAGTAGAGACCCCCACGGTGAAAAAAGGCTGGATTTATTAAAAAAGAAAAACAAGCGCTTTCACGTACATCCAAATACGCTTCCTCAGGTTTTAAAATACAACTCTGTACATCTGCTTTTATAGTTAGGCAAATCTTAAGTAATCAATCAAATCAAATTCATGAATTACTTATTCAATTAATCAATTAAATACTAACTAAAATTTTTAAAGTAAAAGTAAAACAAACCTGATTAAAAACTGCGTTCACAGATGACTATATTGTTACATATGTAGATTTCTAATTTTAACTAAATCAATAACAACATTAATATAACACATATATATGAATATGGCAATTCAAGTGTGATCAAAACAATACTAATATATATATATATAGAATATAATATAATAACTAAACATATAATCTATTAATTATCTATCGTGGTAAATCTGATGATATTATTGTAATGAAGTATGTCTGAAAAGTATTATTAGTGCATAAATAAACTATACAAAGCATATAAAGACCTATACAAAGCAGGTGCATGATATTTATATTTGTATTTATATTTAAATGTATATGAGCTAAGAAATAATATATAGAAATATAAAAATAAGATAAAAACTGCACTGAAATTCTTGATCTCAAACCTACTCAATATTAATAGGACTATGGATATACGTTAGAAGAAACCTAAATATATGTATGATAGTAACTATAGGACTTCAAAACATTTAAACCATTTTCACCTGCGTGTAACTAACACTGGTTTTATACTAAATGACTGATTGAGTCCTGGTTCAACATGAGATCTCAGCCTTAAAATCCAGTTTAACTCAACTGTTTCTAAATAATTCTGGCTATCACCCCCTCTCTTACTAGGTCTTACAATTTGTAAAACTCTAAACTTAAAGGTGTGGTCAGAGTATATGCCTATGTGCTTAGCTAGGGCGTTTGTTAAGTTCATTTTCCTTGTCATAGATGTGGTTATATATATGGTCTTTCAATCTTCTAGAGGTTAAGCCTACGTAGTAGGCCCTACATTTTGTACAGGTAGCTAAATATATTAAATTCATAGTCTCACAAGTAGCATAAAAATTGGGTATAAATATATAATTTAAATCAGGAACAGTAAACTGATGGTCACTGGTAATAAACTTGCACATATTACATTTGTTACAGGAAAATGTGCCATATCTTAATAATTGTCTATTTTTAATAGTTATTCCTGTATTAGTCTTTTCAGAACATAGTAATCTCTTTAGATTCTTACTATTTCTATACCTAAAGGTTGGTTTTTTACCTACTATGTCACAAATATGTCAGTCTATAAGCAATATATCCCAGTTTTTCCTAATAATATTTGTAATCTATTTGATATCATTAGTGTACCTGGTAACAAAGGCGACCTTCGTACTATTAAAATTAACCTTAGAAATATACTTGTTCTTCTGTTGTCTCTTTTTGGTAATAGTTTGAAAGTCATCTGAACTATTTGAATTTATATAATTTGCATTTTGTAGAGTTTGTTTCATACTTTCTATTACAGAGATGGGATACCCTCTGTCCTGAAACAATTCATTCATGACATCAAACTGAATATTTCTATCTATACTATTTTTACACAATTTGGAAATCCTTGTAAATTGATTTCTTACAATATTAGGAAATATAAAATGTGGATGCATACTATTAAACTGTAGTAATGCATTCCTCCAACATGGTTTTCTGTATAGTGTGGTGGAAATCAAACCTTCAGTATCCTTGAAAATGGTGATATCCAAAAAATCTATCTTTGAAGGTGATGATTCCATAGTAAACCTTAGGAAATCAGTTGTGGATTCCAAATAATCAACTAGTTGTTCTAATAGCTTTTGACTACCATTCCAAACAATGAGTATGTCATCTACAAAGCATCTATACAGTGCAATATTTTGCATAAATGCACTCTTAAACAGAAATAGAGACTCCCAGTAATACATAACCAAATTTGCGTACGAGTTCGCACAGGGGGTGCCCATCGCAACCCCCCATGTCTGTACATACAAGGTATCTTGAAACAGAAAGAGATTATTATTCAACACCATATCTAGCAAAGCACAAATAAGTAATTGTGAATTATTATCAAATGTTTCATTTTTATGCAATAGTTCCCTAATGGCTTCAATTCCATAATCATTTGGAATTACTGTGAACAAGTTTTTAACATCAAGGGATACTAATATAAAGGAAGGTAAAACAATATTACTTTCCAATAAATCCTGTAGGTCATTTAACAACTGATAAGTATCTTTCACAATTGTTGATATACTTCTAACTAGTGGTCCTAACTTTGATTCTAAATAACGAGAAATATTTTCTGGACCCATTTTTCACCTGCCACTATAGGACGTATAGGAGGGGGAGAAATGCCTTTATGTATCTTCGGAAGTCCCTTTATAAGTGGAATTAATGGATCCTTTACTAAAAAATAATCATATAGTTCCTTTGTTATTTGTCTACACATAAGAAGGTCGTATAAGGTGTCATGCCTTTCCAAAAACATATTGGATTTCTAAATATGCAGATCAATGTATAATTGGGATATTTTTGTATTGACTAAGGCTATAATAAGAATAAATACCCAGATAAAATCAACACATGGTGAATTTACATAGACAAACATTTAGTGCACATAAATATAAGCTAATGATAAATGCATGCACAAGGATAAGCCATAAAATTGTATTAAATAATAGGTATAAGGCTGAGTTTACTCAAATGAAGATTATGTGGGTAATGATCAGTAACAAACTGGCATTTAAAGAACATGTGAAAAGAAATTTTTGTAGTTATTAAAAGGGTTATCTGCAAAAACATTACATCCTTGTTCTTTCATGTAAAGAAATTGTAGTAGTTATTAAAAGGGCTAGCTAAAGGCTGCAGTGGTGCCGTGGTTAGCGTTGTCGCCTCACAGTAAGAGGTTCTCCCATTCGATTCTCGACTGGAGCGCCTTCTGTGTAGCATCTGCATGTCCTCCCCATGGTTGAGTGACATTTAAAGACATGTAGTTAGATGCGTGCGTGAATGGGTGTGCCTTCTTTGAAGGTTGGGCGTCGGGCTGGCACCTCGGCACCCTAAAAATCCACTGCCAGTCATTACAGACCTGAGTTCCACTGTGGCGATCCCTAACCGGGAAATGCCGAAAGACATTAGTTTATTAAAAGGGCTATCTGCAAAAACATTTCCTCCTTGTTCTTTCATGTAAAGAAATTGTAGTAGTTATTAAAACGGCTATCTGCAAAAACATTGCATCCTTGTTCTTTCAATCATGTATTCATAAGAAAAAGATGCATTTTTTAATAAAGAGTTTGGTGTCTTAAAGCTGCAAAGACACAAAAGTGCATTGTGAATGCCTGACGTATTTGTTTGGGCTCAGTGAAAACAGACATGGTTTGTGTAAATGGTACGAAATACCTTTTTTTGTAAATCTTTTGCAAAAGGTTTTGGGGGTGACATAGTAAAATTGGTAAATGATTGTAAAGCAGTTAGTTTTATTCCAAACCATTAACTGAAGTAATGGTTTGACAGTTAACTGTTTGCAATTGTTTAGCAATTATTCACATAGGTAATTAAGGCTCGTCCAAACAATGACATCAGTACAGTCTGCTTGGATGTACTTACTAAGTCCCAACATTATCAGGTATTTGGGCTACCCTTGTGTATCTCTACAGCACTTTTAAAGGTTATTTCTGGCATTCAAACCTTTATAAAAACTAAATTTTATCTGATGAATACGTAATCACAAGAATGTAGCTATGATCTGTTTTGTAGGTACCATTTTCTTAAACTACGAATATCTCATTCCAGATTATCTTTAAAATATGCCTTAGCTATCAAACCCAAGGTTTTAGGCCTTGGTAGTTCTGTTATTTAGGACATTAAGCATTAGAGAACCAATATTTTTATGTAATCTGGGTAAATCTATAATCTGACTGATATTAGAATATAATTCATCATTCTGCACATAAGCAGTGAGTGATTTAAACCTGCCTGAAGTAGTTCAGAGGAAATATTCTCAAATGATTTCATCACTATCTGAGCATGAAGCAAACTGTCAATTTAGAATAAATTATGAGCTTACTAGGAGCAAAATATGTTTGGTTTGCAAACTTTCAGGAGCTGAAACCCCGAGAACAAGCAATTGGTCTGGAATTCTATAGTAGTATTAAAAACTCACAGAGATTGTGATATAAGGTTAATAGTTAAATGGGACAACACCAGAAAAGGGATACTTTTTATGATATATTACTTAGGCTATGGAACAAACCTCCACCTGAGATTAAGGAAACTGAGAGCCATCATATCTTGTTAGGTAGTAAAAAGCAGGCTATGTTTCAAGTGAATGGAGGACAGCAACAGTTTTCCCCTTCACAAGAGTGAACCATCAACTGACTTGGGAAACTACAGGTGCATTACTCTAGCTAGTCTAATATGCAAAGCCATGGAATGAATTATCATGAAAATGATCAACAAAGACATTGGCAAACTTTAGAAACTGAACCAATCTCAGTTTGGTTTTGTCAAAGGAAGGTCAGGCCTATGTAACTTATTAGACTTCTTTAAGAACGTAACCAAAGCAACGGATGAGGGGAAAATGGTGCATGCTACCTACCTAGATCTGGCTAAGGTATTTGACACAATACCCTACTCATGTATTGTGAGCAAACTCACCAAACTAGGCATAAATCCCTACACAGCTAACTGGATTGCCAGCTGGCTCACAGGTAGGACCCAAGAAGTCAGGATTGGAGAGACCACCTCGACCAAGAGACAGGTCATCAGTGGAGTATCATAGGGCTCTATGCTGGGCCCACAGCTGTTTAGCATCTACTTCTTAGAAGTCAAGGCTAATGGCAAGGGTCCCTGGCTCACCAAGTGGGAGCTATCATAAATTCTCCTCTTGACACTAACATCCTGCTATCATAAATTCTCCTCTTGACACTAACATCCTGCAGGAGGGTCTAACACAGAGAAATGACTGGTGTCAAAGCCATGGATTAAACCTCAATGCATTATAGTGCCTTTGGGAAAATGTCTACCCAGGCAAACTACTCCATTAATAAGATATCCCTAAGAGTTGATCCCATAGTTAGAGATCTGGGAACATATGTAGACCGTAATCAGGTCTTTGACCAACACGTAGCCAAGGTAGTCAGAAAATCTTTCTATGTCACCCAAATTATAAGTAAGGGTATGGCATCCATGTCCAAGGAAGTTATAGTACCACTCTACTCATCCATTATCGTCATCACTGAGCACAATGCCCCCTTTGGCATGTACCTGACTCAGCATGTGAAACAGTTGGAATGACTACAGGGGTCCCTCACCAAGAGAATCCAGGATATTAACACACTGTCCTCTACAGATTGCCTTAGAGTCCTGTCTCTATACTCAGTCTCCTACAGGTTGTTGAGAGGTGAACTGTGTCGGGCATATAAATTATCCTTATGTCAAGCCCTAATGGAGCTTTTTCACATCCTTATCCAGGCATTTGAACTTTGCTTTCAACATAAATATAATATGCTGGCAAGACAGATATGTGACTCAAAGGATCCCCATTCTCTGGAATAGGCTCCCCATCCATGTGAAACAGATTACATCTCTATCCCTATTCAAAGATAATCTTGACCATTGGGTGGGAAATTGCAAATTCATCCCTGGGCTGGCCACATATCTTATCGACAGAGGCCTACAGTAAATTTCCCTAATTAACCTACCCCACATAACCTTTTAGCAACCTCCAAACAAACACCCCCCCAATTAAGATACAGGTGTTGCAAGGGGACACAACTGGGTCAGGTTGCATGGTTAGGCTTATAAAAGCCCTCCATGGTCATTAGCCTAGTATATACCTATGAAACTATATCAAATAGGCTGTCTTTCTGAATGGTCTAAGACTATGATCACAGGATTGTTTGAACTGATTATCAAGAAGCTACAGTGCTTGAATATAACTTGAATATTATATTAATGTCCACATTTTATTATTTCTGTTATCATTTTTTTCAATTTTTAATAAAACACTTTAAGAAGAAGTTAGGCTGAGACTTCAAAGGAAATAGCAAGGTTACCACAGCTTACATCCATAGACTGCTTCAGATGCTGCAAGAGATTCTGGACTGAGTCAGTCTGACCACTTGGCATGTTCTGCTTTTTAGTATCCTGTTTTATTCAACTCCTTTTTTGGGGAGAATAAAATGTAATAAAATGTGCTGGACAGTTTCAGATGTTTTTTTTCATCAGCAGTGATTTTTTTTAATCAAACTATACTACTGAAAAAAAAACACTTAATTGATTGTAGACACCCTGAGGTAGAGAAACCCTAAGATATTGCCCCTTACTTGGGGTGGTAGGTTGTAACCACACTAAAAACAAACATACTTTTAGTTGAAGCTAATCTATGTTCAAACACATTTTTGGTCAAAAATGCATCTGAAGTGAGGTTTCACTTGTGCCATATCCTAACTTCTCTGCAGCAACCTTTCCTGAACTTCTTGCCTTTCTGTCTCTTTCTTTGCCAGAGCCTTCTTTCAGTAAATTTAAAATGTTTATATGTCATCACATTTTGCATGAGTATCCTCCTTACTTATCATGACATGTTTACATTCAGTGGGTCAGTTAACAAATACAGGTATCAGATGAACGACTACAGCTTTGCTCAGTGTTAGTGATAATTAATTTAATGATACACAGTTTATTCAAAAATGCTGTTGCTTTTAATCAAAATAATTGTGTGCGTGTGTGTTTGTGGGGGGGGGGTTTAAAAGTCATCAGTTGTAATGTGAACATAATGAAAAAAAAAAGATAAATACTAGTCTATTACAAGACAAGTATAAAGCATATGCTCCCACATGACTGTACTTTAGATGAGCTGTCTTCCCTTACCTGCTGTTATTGTATAGCTCTAGCAGTGTGTGTCAGAACGTCTCTATGGACCTGATGTTTATTTCTGGCATATCTAAGTATTAGAGGTGCTATTATCATATGTGACATATTCATATAGCTTCAGATATATTGGACACTCTCATTCTAATGTATATTTCATGGATTCAGATTTCTTTAGTTGCTTTCATAATGCTTTTATTTTTTTTGTTTTTATAATATATTCTAAGCAGAGATGGATAATTTGTGCCATTTGATATTGGAGAGGTGGTGGATGGATGGTTTAGTTAAGTTTTTAACTAAACCAGAAACTTTATGTTTTATGTATGTGTTTGTAAATAGTTTTGGGTTTTTGAAAGTAGTTCTTAATACACATTATGTATCCATGATAAGTAAGTTTTCAGTAGATTTCAAGTCAACACTGAAGAAAGGTCTTTCAGTTAGATAATAACATACACATTATAGTCAATGGTTTATGAATGTTTATCATTAAATATTACTGGTTTGAACAATAATGTCAAAAGAGCTGGTTTGCTTAAATATATCAAAACGCATAAAGCCCAGATCATCTTTTTACAGGAAACCCATCTATTAAAAAAAAAAGATCTAAAAAATACTTATTCAATGGTTATATCATTCTGGCTGATTCATGTTTTAAGACTAAGAGAAGGGGCAGTTTTATTCTATGGAAAAATATTTATACTATGCCAAGAGTTATAGATACAATTTCAGATAAAGATGGGATGCTAAGCATGGTTATTTTGAAAGTCAATAGGAAGTATTATACTTTGATTAATACATACTGGATACCCGGACTGAGTACTAAATATGTTGACAAATATCTGGATCTGATTACTTTAAATGCAAAAGGGGAAATTATAGCAACAGGTGATTTTAACTGCCTATTATCAGGCAATGATATTTCCAAAAATGGTAAAATAAAACTAATATCTCAAGCCAAGAAGTTAAAACGACTTTACAAACCAGATGAAGATTAAAGATATACATGGTCTTAGAGAACATTATTCCTTATTTTATACTCACTATTCATATCGGTTTGATGCACAAACAAACATTGATAAAGTCTTTGTATCAAATAATATATACTCTAAAATAAGTGACGTATCTATAATGACTTGTCCACCTTCAGGCCGTAATGCTATAAACTTTATATTAACTATGCATACAGATGATTTAAGATTTCTACAGAGAATTCCTGCTTACATAACTAAGTTAAAAGACTTTAGGGAATGGATAATGAAAGAAATAGACATGTCTATGGAAACAAATGATAATGGTGAAGTGACTGATACTATACTATGGGACACCTTTAAAAAAAAATATATATATATATATATATATATATATATATATATATATATATATATATATATATATATATATATATATATATATATATATGTAGTAGAATAAAATCTTGGTACTTAAAAAAAGGAGCGAGTGGGACAAAGAACTATTAGACTTACAAAAAAAAATAGACAAGATAAAAATGACACAACGAAATTACTAAGTTAAATCAAAAATATTTAGTTCTGAATCATAAGGTAGCCATAAACCTGGAAAAATTGAAATTACAATCTTATGCTATAAATCCTAAATATCTACATAAAATAGTGGTAAGATCTGAAAAAATAAACAATCAAAACCTTATTAATGAGATTAAATATAAAAGTGATGGTTCAGTTAAGAGTACATCTAACTTAATAGGCATATTAGAAGTGTTTAAAAACTACTATAAAGATATAAATAATAGCACACCACTTTTGGAGACAGATAATATAATAAATACTTTTATTCAAGAAAATATAACTACTAAGGTATCAGTGTAACAAAATAACATATTAAATAAACAAATAACACTAACAGAAGTGAAAGAGCAAATAAAAAATGTAAAACATAATAAAGCTCCAGGACTAGACAGAATAATTCCTGAACTATGTAAGATTTTCCTGATTATATAATGAAGAAAACGATGAGTGCCTTTACTATGGTTCATAGGTTCATAAGTTCATAGGTGTGTACTAGGCTAAGGGCTCTGAAGCCTTTACAAGCCTAACCCATAGGATTACCCTGGCATCATGCCACCCAACCTGAGTTCCCAGTGCCTCTGTCGAGTAGAGCCACTGGAGTGATCCCAGGGGTGAATTTTCTATTTCCCATCCACTCATCAAGATTTCTCTTGAAGAGGGCTAGTGAGGTGCTTTGTTTGACATGTATGGGAAGTCTATTCCATAGCATGGGCAGTCACGAGTTATGGACTGGTCCCTCCAGCACATTCTGTTGATTGTTGAGGTCTCTGGAGCGTGTGGTGCGGAGGGATTGGTATTTCTTTAGATGTAGCATTTCTAACAAAGCTGGGTCAGACATGGCTTTGTAAGTCAAGCAGAGATTGCTTCTAAGTAGGCGATATGACACAGAGAATAGTTGGAGTTTTTTGAGTATGTCTATATAGAACAAGTGTTTAAGGCCTAGGATCCTCTTTGTGAGGTACTTTTGTGGCCTCGCCAGTTGTTGTAGATGTCTAGTGAGGTACATGGCAAATGGGGCATTGTACTCGATGACTGGCCTAATGAGAGAAGAGTAGAGGGAGACAATGACCTCTTTCTTCTTGGATGCAAAACCCTTAGTAATGAGATGTGCCACATAGAAGGACTTTCTGACCACAGTGGCAATGTGGTGGTGAAAAGAGAGGTTGCTGTCAACCTGTGTTCCCAGATCTCTTATAATGCCTTCTGTATTCAGTGGACTACCATCAATATGGTAATTCATGGGAACTGGGTTTTTCCTCAATGGGGATGACAACACATTTTTTGTCATTGAGCTTAAGGTCATGGTTGTGACACCAGTTGTTGGTCTCAGTGAGGCCTTTCGTAGGATGTCAACATCACTTGGGGAGTTAATAATGGCTCCCAACTTGCAATCGTCTGTGAACTTTGTCAGCCAGACTCCCTTTGTGTTGGCCTGGACTTCTGAGAAGTAGATACCAAACAGGAGAGGACCCAGGACTGATCCCTGTGGGTCACAACTTGTGACTGGTCGGCAATCTGACTTGGAGTCAGCTACTTTCACACTGTGGGTTTTATCTGTGAGCCAGTTTGGAACTCACCTAGTGATATAGGGATTGATGCCTAGAGTTTTTCTATGATTCCTGTTGGGAATGGTATCAAAGGCCTTGGCCAGATCAAAGTTGGCTGTATGAACCACCTTGCCTTCATCCATAGCTCTGGTGACTGACTCAAAGAAGTTGACCAAGTTGAGCAGGCATGGTCTACCCTTCACAAAACCAAACTGTGTGGGATCCAGAGTTTGGAGATTCCCTATATTCTTGTTTATTAGGTCCATGATGATACGTTCCATAGCTTTGCATATCAGACTTGTCAGGCTAATTGGGTGATAGTTCCCAGGGTCTTTAGTTGCTCCTCCTTTGTGGAGAGGCATGGCTGTAACAGTGCACCATTCGGTAGGGACAAAGCCTGAAGTGAGGCTGTGACTGAACAGAGCACACAGGTGAGGTGCCAGTTCACTCTGTAGTTCATGTAGAACACAGCCAGGGATATTGTCAGGTCCCATAGAAGCTGTATTCTTGGCCTTGGACAGTGCTGTTTTAACCTGTGCAGCAGTAATACTGGGTGATTGGCAATCTACTGGTATTGTGATTGGTTCTTGGGGGGGGGGGGAGTAAAGTTGGAACTGAATTTGTCAGCCAGTATATTGGCAATATATGTTGGCTTGGTATAGGAGGTACCATTGTGCAGTAGTTCAGAGCAAATCTGGGTATTGCCATGAAGATTCTTTACGTAACTATAGAAGGTCTTGTGGTTGTCTTTACTATCTGCTGCAATTGTGTTTTCATAGCTAGCTTTAGAGGATTTGATGAGGGATCTCAACTTTTTGTTGAGGCTGATAAGGGAGTTTTTCAAGTCTTGAGACTTCACCTTATTCTGCATCAGTTTCCACCTTCTGTTGTAGAGTTTGTTTATGGCAGGGGACCACCAGATTGGCTTCCTTTTTTTGGAGGAGAGCATCTTGGTTCTATTGGGTATGGAGTATGAGTCGGCTGTCATGCAACTATTCTCCATTTGCATGGGTGCCGTGAATTTAACCACCTCTGTTTTTAGGAGCCCAAAGTTAGCTCTGGAGATGTTTTTCATGGTGGTTACCTTTGCAGAGGTGGGGGTGAAAGGGATGTGGATTTCCAAGGTGATTAGTTTGTGGTTGGATCTAACCAGGGAGGAATTGACTACTGGTGTAGAGCAATGGTCGCCCACGTTAGTAATGACCAGGTCAAGGATGTTGCTATCTCTAGTTGGTGTAAGAATGAACTGGTCCAGGGCATTGGAATTAATGAATTCCAGGAAACATTGGGCAAGCGTATTGGTACATGAGTAGTTTTCCCAGTTAATGGAGGAGTAGTTGAAGTCACCTAGTATGAGAGTGGTAGGTTGGACCCTAATGTTGTCCAGGGTGCTTAGGAATGTGGAGTGTGAGTCTTAGGACATAGTTGGGGACCTATAACTGGCTACAAGTTGACTTGCTGTCTTACCCAGTGTTAGCTGCACCTGATGTATCTCTGATGTGTTATGCTGGGCTACCAGTCTGGAGTTGTGCACATCCTTTATGAATATGGAAACACCAACACCTTTGGAGCTTCGGACCAAGATCTGGGGGCCGAAAGGTGTGGAATGAGTTACAGCCTGGTAGTGTAGGGGTGCTTTCTGCTACCTTGAGCCAGGTCTCTGTTACAGCACAAATGTCGATGTTCTCCATTTTAAGGAGTGCTTCGAGCAAGTGCATTTTGAGATTTAGACTTCTAGCATTGAGCAGCATGACCCTCAAGTTGCATTTGTTTGTAGCTGTTACGGTGGCAATTTGGTCTTTGGAGCACAGCCTAAAAAAGGCACTATAGGGGTGGCAAGAGCCTTGGCCAGTATCTGGAAGCCCAGGAGTGACAGATGCAGGCCATCTCTGGCAAAGCATCAAGATCTGTCAATCATGTCATCCCAGGCAGACAGATACTGGATCTCCTTAGAATGACACCAGAAACTCATCCAATTGTTGAAATCAATCATTTTCTGCTTGTACTGTGGTATCATTCTGGGTGATGGTAGAGTGCTGCTTAGGGCTAGGGTCATACCCACCTGGGCTACATAATCCGAGAGCTCCTCCATGTCTCTTTTCATGTAGTCCAGGGAGGTATGTCTCAGGTCATTCACACCCACATGTACAATGACAGAGTCATATTTGTACCTGTTGTTGAGGGACCTGAGTGCATGCATTATGTGGTGGATCCTGGCACCTGACAGGTAGCTGACTGCTACTTTCTCCTTATTCAACCTAGTGAGTGGGACATCAGTGTGCCTCACTATTGAGTCACCTATGACTAGTGTGCTGGGCATGCTGTTTTGCCTTAGGGGTTTTGGTTGAGTGGCACACTGTTTAGGAGAGTTATGTGTCTCTTGATTAGTGTTGTGTTGTGGTGGTCAAGTGGGTTTCTGCCTTGGAGATCTCTGCTGTTTGGGTAGATTTTTATTGAGATTCTCCACAAAGGTGGGTGTGTGGTTTGTGTTTTTATGTGAAGGCAATGCTGGTGTGTGTTCTGGAGGGCTGTGTGTTCCATGTGGTGTGGTGCAAGTGTTGACCTTCTCCTCTTGACCAGCTATTCCGGTCTTGGCTGGAGAGCGCGGTGGCTTCAAATTTGGATATATAAGTGCATCTCTCACAAGTCTGAGTGTTGGGAGGTAAGAGGAGAGGGTTGTCAGTGTACATGAGGCAGTTGTTATATTGCCTCAGGATGCCCAAGTTCACCAGTTGAATAGGAGAAAGCACAGGGAACTGACCTTTAGACATGCCTGGAGGGGTGGGTTTTAATAATAAGTACTGGAGCTGTTTCCTTGTAGAACATTTAGTGCTGGCAGCACTTTTGTGTGCTACAATAATTGCTACAAGAAGTCTGGTGTGGTAAAGTGCTATGGTTAAACAAAGATGTATAACACCCCCATCGTGGAAATACTCAATTATCTCCCCCATATTAAAACAAGGTAAGGACCCCAAATCTTGCAATTCATATAGGCCGATCTCGTTACTAAACACCGATTATAACATTTTCATGACAATATTAGCTAATAGGATAAAGAAAATATTACCTAATCTAATATATAATGATCATACATGGTTCAGTCGGTGCAGCGGTAGCATTGTTGCCTCACAGCAAGAGGTTCTCCATTTCGATTCTTGGCTGGATCGCCTTCTGTATGGAGTCTGCATGTCCTCCCTGCGGTCGAGTGGCATTCGAAAGAAATGCGTGAATGGGTATGCCTTCATTAAAGGTTGGCGTCGAGCTGGCACCTCGTCACCGTAAAAATCTATTGCCAATCATTAGCAGACCGGAGTTCCACTGTGGCGACCCCTAACTGGGAAAAGCCGAAAGAAGAACAACAATAGACATAGCATGCAAATACAAAAAACAACTATTATCAGCCTAGACATAGAAAAGGCTTTTGATTCTATTAGTTGGTCTTATCTTCAAGGAATTCTGATTGGTTATGAATTCTCCTCAGATTTTGTCAACATATTAATGAAAATTTATAGTGGGGCACAAGCTTATGTGAAAATCGAATCATGTCTATCCTCACCACTAGAAATCCTCAAGGGAACTACAGCAAGCAAGGTTGTCCTTTGTCACCATTATTGTTTGCTCTTTCAATGGAAACTTTTGCTACATATATCAGAAACAAGCAAAATATAAAAGGCTTTCAAATTAAGGACTATTGCCTAAGATACAATTATTTGCTGATGATATGTTGTTAATGTTGGGTGATATTGATGGTTCTTTGCATGATGTTATAAATACCTTAATACCTTTTTTTCCATCTCTTTCAACGTTCTGGTTTAAAAGCCGCACTTGCGCTTGTTTCCCACCTTTCCTGTAACTAGCCTAGTCCAGATACAGAGTTGCTGTATCCAGGACTGTTGGTAAGCTTCTGAGCCCTGCAAGCCTTTCTGTGTTGGAGGAAAGCCTTCTAGCTTAGCAGTGGGATTGGTAAGCACTAGGTAGCCTGTCTACCATGAGAGAAGAGGTTCTTGGCCCAGAAATTGTAGTTTATTGACCATTTGGACAGTTTGTCTGTCTCTTTCAACTTTCTGGTTTAAAAGACCACATCTGTGCTTGTTTCCCATCTTTCCTATAACTAACCTACTGGGTAGCACTAGAAAGCCTTAAACTGATACAAGCCTTCTAGCTTAGGAGAGAGACTTTGGAGTGATTAAGTATCAGTTTTCTGTACTTTCTTGCTGTACTTAACTGTTTTCCGCCTAAATGCAGATTTTGCAGCATTTATTGTGATTTAAAAGCTTGTTTTTTTACATATTGTACTTATTTGACTGCCTGCACTTTTAAAAAGTTGTTTTTTGTTTAAATAATTTGTTTAACTGTTGTAGGCTACACACTAAAGTGGGATAGCCTTTTCTGATTGTTTGTAGTCGTTTAAAGCTGTTTTAAGTGTATTTTTTATTGTTTTTGACTTATCTTTTCAAGAAAACAAAAAAAATTCCTTGTTTCCCACCTTTCTATGCTAGTATAGTCCAGTTTTCAGGCTAGTGTGAATTCAGGGCTGTGATACTAGTTTCTAAGTTGCCCATACCTTACTTGGATAGAAGGAAGTTTCTCTGTTTACCTGTGAGAGAGGGGAGCTTTGAGCAACCTATCTGTCCCTGGAGGAGTGGTTCCAGCCCAGAAGTTAGTAGTTTAGTGGCCATTTTGGGCTAATTTCTATCTCTTTCATTTCCCTACTATAAAAACCGCATTTGCACGGTTTTGCGCACCGGGCAGTGCCAGTTAGCTACGGTTAAATTATTCACGGCTCCACTAAGTCTCCTCTTCAGTTTTTCCCTTGAAACTAGTCTAACTCTCAACCTAAGCACTCAAAAAGCATCTTACAGCCCACCATTTGCTCAGACCTAATAGCAAGCACTAATATATCCTGACACTGATTGCCCAGCAGGGCAAGGCTCTTTATACACCCCTCACCAACCAAGCGACTAAGCAGCTCACTCTACTATTCAGGCATGACCAAAGGGCAACTTCAGGTGCACTCTCCAGTCCAGCTGGTGAATCTGGGTATCCTGAGGCAATGTTACAACTGCCTCATGTACACAGACAACCCTCTCCTACCACAAAACACTAACATATGCAAGAGATGCAATTATACAGCCAAACTGGAAGCTAAGCTGTCTCCACCCAAGACTGGAACAAACAGTCAAGAGGTGAAGGTTAACACTTGCACCACAACTCCAGCTGCACACAGACCTACTAAAACAGCACTGGCAAAAAATACACAGAAATATACAAAATCATACTCGGGGGCTCTAAATAAAAATCTGCAAAAGCATCAGAGACCTCCAAAGCAGACACCCAAACAACCTGCACTTCCCTTCACAAACCAGACAACACATAAAACACAAAATCAGTGTGCCGCACAATCACAGCCCTTAAGGTGAAATAACATACCTAACACACTAGTAATAGGTGACTCTATAGTCAGGCACACTGACGTCCCACTCACTAGGCTGGACAAGCAGAAGGTTACTGTTAGCTGCCTGTTGGGATCCAGAATCTGCCACATAACACAAGCACTCAGGTCACTCCAGAACAAGTACAAATATGACTCTGTCATTGTTCATGTTGGTGTGAATGACCTGAGACGTACCTCCCTGAACTACATGAAAAGAGACATGGAAGAGCTCTCTGATCATGTAGCCCAGGCTGGTATGAACCTGACCCTTAGTAGCATCCTGCCCTCACCAAGAATGATACCTCAGTATAAAGAAAAAAATGATCAATTTCAACAATTGGATAAGCTTCTGGTGTCATTCAAAGGGGATCCAGTGTCTGTCAGCCTGGGATGACATGCTCGACAAGCCACTTTGCTTTGCAAGAGACAGCTTGCACCTGTCACCCCTAGGCTTTCGAATACGGGCCAAGGCTCCTGCTGCCCCCATAGTGCCTTTTTTAGGCAAGGCTCAAAAGTCAAACCCACCTCCGTAAACAGCACAATTAACAAAAAACTGAAGGTTATGCTACTATACGCCAGGAATTTAAATCTCAAAATGCATGTGCTCGAAGCACTCCTCAGTATGGAGAATATTGAAATCTGTGCAGTAACTGAAACCTGGTTCAAGGCTCCAGAGAGCACCCCAGCACTACTGAGCTACAACTAATACCACACTTTCCAGCCACAGAACATGGACCGAAACACAAAAGGAGGGGATGTATCCATATTCATCAAGGATACCTACACCTCCAGGTTAGTGGCGCAGCATGATACCTCTGAGATCATCCATGTGCAACTAACATCGGGCAAATCTGCAATGCAAATTGTGGCCCACTACAGATCAGCCTCCATGACCCAGGACCACCATGCCACCTTTCTGGGGACACTGGAAAACATGAAGGTCCTACCAAACACCCTGATATTGGGTGATTTCAATTACCCTACCATTCACTGGGAAAACTACTCGAGTACAAATTCCCAGGCCCAGCACTTCCTGGAATTCATCAATTCAAATGCCCTGGATCAGCTGGTAAATTCCCCTACCAGAGTAGAAAACATATTGAACCTGGTCATCACCAACATGGGCGACAGGTGTTCCACACCGGAGGTCAACCTATCACTGGTTAGATCAGACCATAAACTAATCACTCTGGATGTCCACACCCCACCACCACCCCTAACTCAGGAAACCACAGTAAAAACTTTTCTAAAGCAAACGTCACCTTACTTAAGACAGAGGTGGTAAGTTTCACAGCCCCCACGCTAAAGGATAATGCTGCCCAAGATGCAGAAACCTTTACAAATGCACTCTATGAGTACCTACAAGGATGCATGGATCATGCCATCCCTAGCAAAACCAAGACTCACTCCTCTAAGAGAAGGAAACCAGTTTGGTGGACCCCTGCAATAAACAGGCTATACAATAGAAGGAGGAAACTAGTTCAGAAAAAAAGCAAATCCTAAGAAGGAAATACATCCCTGATCAGTATCAGTAAGAAAGTGAGGTCCCTCATGAAATCATCCAAGGCTAACTTTGAAAGAAAAATAGCCAAGGATTCAAAAGATAACCACAAAGCCTTCTTTAGCTATGTTAAGAATCTAAGTGGCAACTCGCAGATATGCACTGAACTAGTGCAAAATAGCACAAAATATACTGAACCTACTGATATTGCCAACATCCTGGCAGATAGATTCAGTGCAAACTTCACCCCCCCTCTCACCTCCAAAAGGGCCCACAACAATACCGAAAAAGTGTAGTGTCCTAAAAATCACAGATGCACAGGTGAAAACAGCCCTTTCAAAAGCCAAAAACACAGCATCAATGGGACCAGATGGTGTCCCAGGCTGCTCTTGCACAAATTACAGAATAAACTACCCCCCCCCCCCACCTAAACACACTGTTCAACATCAGCCTCTCCATAGGCTACATGCCCATAGAATGGCACACAGCAATGGTTATTCCTCTCCACAAAGGAGGGGCCAAAACTGACCCTGGTAACTATCACCCCATAAGCCTGACTAGCCTGGTCTGCAAGGCTATGGAGCGCATCATCATCAAACTCATTAAGAAAGACATTGGGAACCTCCAAACACTTGACCCGACCCAGTTCGGCTTTGTTAAGGGCAGATCATGCCTACTAAACCTGGTTGACTTCTTAAAGACAGTCACCAAGGCCACAGATGAGGGAAAGGTGGTTCACACAGCCTACCTTGACCTCGTCAAGGCTTTCAACACCATTCCCCACTCGGGTATTACAGAAAAACTCACCAGCCTGAACATAAACCCCTACGTCATGAGATGTGTTGCCAACTGGCTTACAGAAAGAACTCACACGGTAAGAATAGCAGGCTCCAGGTCTGACTTTGAACTAGTCACAAGTGGTGTCCCACAAGGCTCAGTCCTGGGACCCCTACTGTTCAACATATACTTCTCAGAAGTACAGGCAAATACAGGGGGACTATGGCTAACCAAGTTCACCAATGACTCTCTTTAATTAAAATGATAATTTCGCCTAAAATTTTGTTTTATATACAGTCATTGATACTACCCCTCCCAAAAACTTATTTAAAAAATTAGATTCCATGCTACTTGGAATCTTTTATATCCATCTGAGATCAGATAGATGAGGGCCTCGGTTTCTGGACATAAGCCATGAACATAACTATTCACAAATGTTATTCTGTAGTCCTGCTCCATAGCCTTATAATCATGGACATTACATGATATAGACCAGGAGTAAAACATCAGATCTTTTGGGTAACTATCATACTTTGTCTTTGGGTGTACAACAGTCCAGAATGACATTAAATGTTGTATATTCATTGATTACTTGTATACCTCTGTTTATTATGTTCTTTATGTAGTGCATTTTCCAGATTTTGCTCCCTGGAAAACGTTTCATAGCTCATTACATGATGCTGCTATTAATTAATGACACTTTGTTAAAATTGTGTATATTTGTTTATTACTTACATACCTCTGTTTACTATGTTCTTTATGTAATGCTGGAATATTCCTGGAGCTGGAGCTTTTCTCCCTGGGCCTCCACTGAAAACAGGTAGAGTTCTGCTCAGTTAGACTATCTCAGTAAACAAATGCAATAAATACATGAATTATAAATCAGAGTACAAGCTTAAGGTAACTGTAGATAACAAAGAAAACTACAAATCTTTCTTCAGTTATGTTAGGAAACTAAGGAATAATGTCCAACAATGTACTGAGCTACTCTATAATGATATCACATATTCCAATCCCAAGAATATAGCCAATGTCAGCCATATTTAGTGCTATCTTTACCCCACCTAGCCACATTATAGCCCTCAGTGCCATGTATGTACTATCTGAGCCTCTACTTAAACTTTTCACCTTCAGTCTTTCCTCGGGTTTTTGCCTGATTCTGAAGTGCAGCGACTGCAACTCCCCTACAGAAGGGTGGCCCCTCTACAGACCTAGGAAATTATAAGCTCATCAGCCTTATATGAAAAGCCATAGAATGTACCATAGCAGAACTCATTTATACAGATATAGGTAACTTAACTGATCTAGATCCCACTCAGTTTGGTTTTGTGAAGGGCATGTCCTGTCTCCTGAAACTAGTAATCTTCTTTGAAAGTGTTACCGAGGCTGTGGACAGTGGTTACTCAGTGCATACTGCTTATCTTGATCTGACCAAGGCTTTAATACTCTCCCTATGCTGTATGCTGTTATTGTTAAAAAATATAAAAACATAATGTAAATCCCTATTATCCACTAGGTTGCAAATTGGCTATCCAAAAGATCCCAGGTTGTGAAACCTGCTGATACTTTCTCTGAACATAAAATTGTAACTGGTGTGGTACCACAGGGATCAGTGCCGGGACCTCTGCTGTTTGGCATTTGTTTTGCAGACATCCAGTCCATTATCTCAGAAATGTAATTATTTGCTGATGACTACATGCTGTGCACTGTTATCCATTCATTACTGATAATAAACAGTTCCACCAGGGGCTAGAATATGCATACACTTGGGCCACAGAAAATGGTTTCAATTAAGTGCAAAAAAGTGCAGTGTGGTAGCATTTAGTAAACAGCTGTTCCTATCACACATGTTTTACATAAAACATCTAAAATAAATTTTAAATAATTTTAATTTTAAATTTAATTAAATTTTAAATAATGCATCTGCAACTAAAACAATGCTTCCAGTGAAGAGTTAAATCGAATATCCTAAGAAGTATAAAATAAACTTTCTTCTAAGCAAACTGTGCCAGTACAAATATATAATAATGGCCTGATACAGTCAAACAGAAGGAAAATGAAAAAGAATGGGAGGCCAAGTTGACCAAAATAATGAGCAAAACTGAAATAATGGAAGCACAAATGGTTAAAACTAAATACTCGCAAGTAGTTATGCCTGAAAAAGAAACTAATTAAAAGGAAAGAACCACAAAACAACAGGAGAACTTGAAACTCAAAATTGACTACAGAACTTGAAACTCTCTGCAAAATCTGAAGTGGAGGAAACATCCAACCTAGATGACCTAAAATCTGCATTGCTACCTCTCCAAATAGCCATTCAAAACTTTTTGGACCAACTTTTAGGGTTCAGAAACACATTAAGTCAAATAGCTTCCCGACTAGAAAAAAATGGAAGCTAAAGTGTCCGAAAATGAAATAAAAATAGTCCAAATTAAAAAAGAAAATGAAACAAATGCCAAAAAGATCCATGACAATCATGCAACAGAAAATCTTTGATTTGGAGGCAAGAAGTAGGAGGAACGATATACTAATTTGAGGTATCCCATACAAATACAAACAAGTACAACTAATATAAACAGTAAAACAAGTTGTGGGCCACCTTTTAGAGAATGATTCAGAAGCTGGTGAGCTGGTGATCGAAAGAGCACACCAAGCTCTTCACAAAACCCAAAACTCGGACAAACCAAGACAAAGTTATGCTAAATTTCTTAACCATCAAGATATTTATAATCTATTTTATGGAATGGAAGCAAAATATTGTTTGCACAGGACTTACCCTTCCAAATAAACAGCAAAGACAACAATTATCTCCATTCTATGCGTATCTAATAGCAAAAACAAATCAAGTTCCAGATGAGGTATCTGAATACATTAACCTTCCAACATAATGATGTTAACCAAATGATTGAATCAGCCAAAGAAGCAAAAGCACTATTTATGAAAATCTTCAATGAACTGCCAGTTGTTATAACCTGAAAAGACCTTAATGGGAAGACTTGGTAAGAAATGGTGCAAAGGAACATATTTAAAATAAATAAATAAGAAAAAAAAGTTCAAATGGGACATTATGTTCCTTTAAATGAAGGGGGATCCAAAAAATGGGATGAAATGCGTGTTACATTAAATATTAAAAGGAATCAGTTGTCTACATGGACATTTTGAAAAGTAAACTCCAATCTATTCCTTGTACTTTGAGCTGCACTATTCATAGGTAAAGAGGTCAAATACACAGTTAAATAACCTGATGCAAAAGAAAAAGTAATTTCTCTTGTTTTCAACAGATTTTGGTTAGAGTTTCCAAAACAGTAATCAAATCAAGAAAGATTGAAAAGAATTATTGGATGAGAAGTATAAAGCATGAAGTTTGGCAACTGAAAAATTTTCCCTGGTCATAAAAATATGACAGTTATGGACTAATTGCTGAGTTTTCAACCCTGTACAGACTACTGCTTCAGACTTCTAAAAGATATAGGTGTTTTTTTTTCTTTAAGGGAACATGAACTTTGAAGGAACAAATTATTCTGTTGGTAAAATCACACAGATGGAAATAAAGTAAACTTTTGCAAGGTAAAATGTGCATTGCTGTATGAGGTATGAAGCTCCAATTTAATAAAGGAGTTGTAACGTAGGATATTTTGTTACATAGAAAAGAATAACTCAGTTAAGATGTGATTCAGTCAAGTTTTCTTTTAGTTGGCAAAAGTATGCTCTTGCCAAATATCTGAGATGCATGATATAAGTCACAATCATATAGAAAACAAAAATTCTAATAACTGGTGTCCCAATGGCTTTTGTTTAATAACCAAACTATGCAATTATGTCACAAAGGATTTTAAATATGGCTAAAGTAAATGCTCCATAACTCTAGTAACTCCAGTAAATTCTACAGGAAGTAATAGTAGACTGTAAATCAGTCATCGGAAAAAATGTTATAATGTTATGATGGTTCTCTTACTATTGCTATTACAAATATACAAGAAACACATGAATTGCGTTATGTTATTAGTGTTACCAATTCTCTTTTATTCTCAAACTGAAATTTTAGTGACTATAAAGTATTGAGTATACTATATGATTGCACTAGAAACTACTTGTAAAACACTGATAGTTAAAAAAAAGAAATCTGAAATGTTCTATTGTTTATACACTTGGGAGCTCCAAATAAATATAGGAGCCAAATTGTGACACATAACCTCAAAAGGTGGGAAAACATGACAAGACCTCATTTCAAAGGGGTAAGCATGACATAATTAATTTTTATAAAGAAATGCAATACCAATTTCATACCTTATGATGGTGGATAAATGTATTTTCAAACAAAGGCAAACTGTTTCTTGTGTTAAATTTAAATGTCAGGAAAATAATTTCTTTCATATGCATGAAATCTTAAAGGCAATAAAGCTGTCTTGATTATATTTCTTGTTGTCACAGCAATGGGAAACAAGTGATTTGATGCTGCTTGAATATTGTTAAACCTCTACAATTATCTTTGTTTTATTATGAAATGCCTGTCAGTACAATTACTAGTCTTTTGCAGCATCTAAAAACAGATTGTATTGGCCAGTCTTACTTGACACCTAGGGTACTCAAATGGTCAGTTAAGGGTGAGATATAAAACAGCAAAGTTCTGAAATCTTGCAAAATGTTTATGGTCTATGATTGTTGTTCCAAGCAGCAATCAAGAATCAACATAACATATATATGTTAAATATTTTAAATGAGAAGTATGGGTTGGCATCATTGTGACTACTGTTTTTGGTGTACTAAAAAACATGAAAAATGCAAGTCATGAGTACATTGCAAACATTTAAGTCGGTGAAAAATGAAGAAAATCAAAAGTATGAAAACAGGATAAACTATTAAACAAGGTCAATCAAAGTTAAATACAGTTTAACATGAAGGTTATATAATTTGGGCGATATTTTTAAATATGGAGTTGTGGGTCAGGAAAAGGTGAGTCAGGCAAGATATGCTAATCTTAGTATACCTAGTTATTGTTTTTTGTAATATAAAGTTTCTGAAAAAATGATTAAATAGAGGTATCATAAAATGTCAAATTTTAACTTGCAAAAAAAGTTGTAAACTGTTAACTTCTTCCGGACATGGTAGTTTTGTGGGTAGGCACAGGGATAGAGCTGGAAGAGTTAAGTGTTACATGAATAGACAAACACTTGCTCAAACTATAAAAAATGTATTCATATGAACACAAGGAGAAGACAACAAAATAAATTAACATTAAGGGAAAAAACAGTACAAAAAAGGGATGTAGATAATTGACTCATGGAATGTGAAAGGGATAAAAGATAAAAAGAAAAGGAAATTATTTATGCACTTAGCTTTTAAATTAGAAGCAAATGTTAAATTTATACAAGAAACACATATGTTACAGGAAGAGTGGGAGAAAAATAGGGAGAAAAAATAGATAAAAGCAATAATAGCATCAGGTAATGAAGCAAACAATAAGGGGGTTGCAATTTTAATTAAAAACTCATTCAAAAAGACGATTATACATCATGGCTCAGATATAAATGGAAGATGGTGCTATTTTTCAATTAAAAGCTCTAGTCTACAGAAATCACTTTTTTCTTCAGCCCATATAGTCCATGTGCGAAACAAGAAGATTTTATCATGGAAATGTATAACATCCTAACTCGATTTCCAAACCACTACTATATAATAGGAAGTTACTGGAATGCAATAATTTACCCTGTAACAGACAGAACAAGTAAAAGCAAAACTTATAACACTCAGGCCTCCATAGCGATAAACGATCTAAAACAGATTTTAACTTATTTGACCCGCATTGCTACCAGAATAATAACCCATCTACAATAAAATTCACATACTACTCCCAATGTTATAAATTGTGGTCTAGATTAAACTTCTTTCTGATATCGTAAATATTCCTAAAGGCAGAAATAAACTATTGTACAGAACCTAGGTTTTTTTCAGACCACTCATAAATTACAATTAAAATAAGATGGCCTAGTGATCTAAGCCTGAAAACAACAGGTATAAACTGGTCCATAAACCCGAACTTACTACCGAAAAAGGATATAATACAGGAAATTAACAACATATTAGATGAACTTGATCATGAGTTAATGCTGACAGATACTCTGTATGATATTCAATGGACAGCAAGTAAAGCAAGGATTATGGAATTTTGATTAAAAAGCATTTACTATAGAAAGTATATAAAGAGAAAGAGACAAAAATAAAAGAAAAAATAACCGAAATGGAAGAAGCAATCCAAAAAAAAACAAAAAACAAAAAAACAAACTTAGTATGGGAAGAACAGATGAATAACTTACAAAAAGAATTATATATAATACATACAGAACAGTTCTCTTTCACAAAAATGAAAACCTTAGCAAGGTACTCAGAATGGGCACAAACTCCCTTAATCCTACCAGATTACTAGCAAAATATAATAAATGTTAAGAACAGTGCCCCTACGATAACAAAACTGGAATACCAAAGGAACACATATAATGCTAATCAAAAAATTATTAAAATTTTTGAAGATTTATATACAAAACTATATGGCCCACAAAAGCTAAACACTGTTGAATTAGAGAGAAATACCTTCCTAAAGGATCTAAATCTCCCAAAGATAAATCAAACACAGAAGGATCTACTTAAGGCTGCTTTTATGCAACAAGAAAACCCTTCAGTAATAAATAGTCTGAAACAAGCAAAGCTCCTGGACCTGATGGTTATACTGCTGAGTTTTATAAATCCTTTGAAAAAAATATCAAAACTTTTACTAAAAAGTTATAGCTATATAGAAGAATATGGCATTACAGATCTATATTTAAATAAGTCAAAGACAATCTTTATACCTAAAGGAAAATTTGATAGCAAAAACCCAGGAAACTACAGACCAAGTTCTCTTATAAATCTAGACATCAAAATTCTACCTGCATTGCTTGCAAACAGATTGAAAAAAGTATTACCAAACATATCACCTGGACAGTTGGGATTCATGAATGGTATGCAGACGTGATAACACATTAACCTTAGATACAATGATCTTGCTATCTAAACAAAATAAAAACCTTATCTATGCTCTTGCTTTAGATGCATGTAAAGCCTTTAACAAAGTAAACCTAAACAATGTATTTCTGTACTGCCCTATTTTGATATAACACAAGAATTTACAAATATAATAAAACATTTATATGAGAGCACTTATACAACTCTATACATTAATAAAACAAATTCAGATCCAATAAAATTCTAAATGGGATCAAACAAGGATGTCCTCTATCTCTGTACCTCTTTTTTATTTATTTATTTATCATTTGTTGACCGGGAATGTCCGACTAGGTTCCACAGAGCCTGTTTTCAGTGGAGGCCCGGGGAGAAATGCTCCAGATGCATGTCTTTGGAATCACTCTTTAACTTGTGTATATAGAACTTCTATTTTTACTCATAACCCAAGGAACTTACCATCATATTCCATAAAAGTTTAATAATAAAATTCCACTAACAGCCTTTGCTAATGATTTAAACTTATATTTTGCACTCTCTAACATTGACTTAAGCAAAATTCTAGCATCAGTTAACAGTTTCTCAAAAGTTTCAAACTATGAAATTAATCCCATAAAATCCTTAATTTCCCTCTCAATCTATTAGATCATATTGATTCATATTTTCCTGTTTCAGAAATAAAATTGAAATACTCATTAAATACTTATGGGCACCTTTTGACCATAACCTAAAACTATTCATGCAGAATAAATTACTAAATATATGGGCAGACATTGAACAGGATATCCAGAAATGAGGAAAATGAAGCTATCCTTTCTTTTGAAAGCAACAATTATAAAAATAGATATTCTCCCAAGGTTATTATTTCAACTCAATGCCAACAAATTTAATAGTTCAGCAAAACTTCTTTAGAAAACTAAATGTAGCTTTAGCTAAGTTTATCTGGTACCCTAATTTTGTCAGAATCAACTGTCAGAAATTAATCCATCTTAAGGAAAAGGGAGGACTGGGACTACCTGACTTTAATTTATATTATGATATAACATGTTCAAACAGGATCATTCAAGTTGTTGAATATAATTCCAAGGTTAAAGAATGGTATCTACTATGGATTAAATTATGGTTTGACTATGTCAAAAACAGTAAAATCAGTCCCAAAGCTCTTCCATTTATAAATCAGGAAAATCTAAGGGATAGCAAATTTCATATCCCATTAAAACATAGAATAACTAGATTTCAAAAAAATGATGGAAGCACAAAACTTATCAAATACTTATATCCTGTTACAACCAATACATCTGAATCCAAACCTCATATTAAATAGTGAGAAGATAAACTTGGATAACTATCCACTCATTAAGAAATACAATGTCTGAGATATTTACAGACATAGGAAAAAAATCTATGGAGGACACAGGGAATATCCTTAACTTTCTGAAAGGATACATCATAATACTAGGGCAAATTAGAAAATTTCAATAATAGGAGGAATTGAAGTAACAATAAAGACATAAATACATGCAATATATTATGGAACTTTCTAACCTTAAGGGAAAAATACTATCAAATGCATATAGGCTTATAGTATCCCTTAGGTATCAGCCATCTATTTTGTTTCATAGTTTCATAGTTTCATAGTTTAGTACTAGGCTATCTGCCCTGGGACATTTGTAAGCCTAGCCATAGTGATGTGGCTTTCGCCACCCCATAAAATGGTACAAAATGCACAGAATAGATTTAGAATACTGTGCCTCTGTCTAGTAGTGACACAGTGAAGGTCCCCTTATATAATAGAATTAGTTTACTGTGCCCCTGTCTAGTAGTGACACAGATGTGACCCCTGGGGTGAACTTAAGATCTCCCATCCACTCATCAAGATTTCTCTTGAAGAGAGTCAGTGAGGGGCTCTGCCTAACATGAACTGGGATCTTGTTCCAGAGCATGGGAAGCCTCTGGGTTATGAATCTATCCCTCCAGCATGTCCTATTCATACTTGTGCCGAGGTTTAAGTCTTTAGCTCTCCTGGTTCTGATGGATTTGGATTTTTTGAGGTGGAGCATGTCCATCAGTTCCTGATTGGACATGGCCTTGTACGTCAGGCAGAGATCACCTCTGAGCAGGTGGTATGCTACTGAATAGAGCTGGAGTTTCTTTAGTCTGGCAGAATAAGACATATGTTGGAGACCCTTGATCCTCTTGGTGAGGTACTTTTGTGGTCTCTCCAGCTGTTGCAAATGCTGTGTGAGGTACATACCAAATGGGGCATTGTACTCAATCATGGGTCTGATGAGGGAGGAGTATAGGGGTACAATGACATCCTTGGATCTGGATGTGAATCCCTTCATGATAAGGTGTGCAAGGTAGAATGTTTTTCTAACCACTTTGGCAATGTGGGTGTCAAATGAGAGGTCACTGTCGACTTGGGTCCCTAGGTCTCTGATTACTTTTTCCATACTCAGTGGGTTGCTGTCTATGTGATAATTTGTGGGTACTTTGTTTTTCCCAAAGGAGATGACTATACATTTTTTGGCATTTAGTTTAAGGCCATGACTCCGGCACCAGTTGTCCGTTTCTGTGAGGCCTTTTTGTAGGATGTATGTGTCCGCTGGTGTATCAACTATGGCGCCTAGTTTGCAGTCATCTGTGAACTTTGTCAGCCACAACCCTCCCATGTTTGCTTTAACATCTGAGAAATAAATGCCGAACAAGAGGGGTCCAAGGACAGATCCCTGTGGGACACCACTTGTGACTGGCTTTGAGTCTGACATTGCTCCAGCGATTTTAACTTTATGGGTTCTGTCCTTTAGCCTGTTTGCAACCCATCTAGTGACATAAGGGTTTACATTTAAGCTGTTGAGCTTTTCTATGATGCCTGAGTGGGGTATTGTGTCGAAGGCCTTAGCCAAGTCCAGGTAGGCTGTATGGACTGCTTTGCCCTCATCAATGGCTCTAGTGACTGTTTCGAAAAAGTCAACCAGGTTCAAAAGGCAGGATCTGCCCTTTACAAAGCCGAACTGGGTGGGGTCAAGTGTCTGTAGGTCCCCAATGTCTCTGTTTATGAGTTCCATAATGATTCTTTCCATAGCTTTGCAGACCAGGCTGGTTAAGCTTATGGGGCGGTAGTTCCCAGGGTCTGTAGAGGTACCCCTTTGTGGAGTGGGACCACTGTTGCTGTACACCAGTGTTCAGGTACATATCCTGTAGTAAGGCTAAGGTTAAATAGCATTTTTATGTGTGGGTTTAGCTCCTCTTGGAGTTCACATAGCACGCAACCCGGGATACCATCAGGTCCCATTGATGCTATGTTTTTAGCTTTGCTGAGGGCGGTTCTCACCTGGACATCTGAGATGACAGGGAGATTACATTCAGCTGGGATAAGCATTTCTTCTTTTGGGGGTGAGGGAGGGGAGAAATTTGCACTGAACCTGTCAGCCAGAATGTTGGCAATATCTCTGGGTTCAGTGTATTTTTTGTTGTTGTGAACTAACTCTGAGCATATCTGAAGGTTTCTGCCCAGGTTTCTAACATAGCTGAAGAAGGCTTTGTGGTTATCTTTAGTGTCCTTAGCGATTTTTCTCTTAAAGTTAGCCTTGGATGTTTTTATGAGATAACGTAGTTTTCTGTTAGTGTTAATCAGAGATGTCTTCCCTTTATGGGATTTTGCTCTGTCTGATTTTGTAGCTTCCTTCTTTTGTTATACAATTTGTTAATGGCTGAGGTCCACCAGACAGGACGCTTGCCTTTGGTGGAGAGGGACTTGGATTTATTTGGGATTGCATGATCCATGCATTCTTGGAGATGTCCATAGAAAGCATTTGTGAAGGATTCAGCATTGTGGGATGTGGTATCCACTGGCCCAGTGGGCTTAAAGGATACCATCTCAGTCTTAAGAAGAGTGAAGTCTGCTTTTGAGAAGTTTTTCACTGTGGTCTTTTGTGCTGGGGGTGGAGGTGGGATATGTATATCCAGGGTGATTAGTTTGTGGTCAGATCTCACTAGTGAGGGGTATACCTCTGGTGTGGAGCATTTTGTCCCCATGTTTGTGATGATCAGGTCTAGTATATTATCTCCCCTAGTGGGAGAGGTGACTAGTTGTTCCAGTGCATTTGAATTTATGAATTCCAGGAACCTTTGGGCTAGGGTGTTAGGGCTAGAATAATGTACCCAATCTATGTTAGGGTAGTTGAAGTCTCCCAGTATGATGGTATTTTGTGATACATTCATATCCTCCAATGTCTTCAGGAAGGCTGAGTGGGGTTCCTGAGATTGGGAGAGTGGTCTGTAACATGCTACCAGTTGTATAGCAGTTTTGCCTATGGTTAGTTGCACCTGTATGGTCTCCGATGCTTCATGTGTTGCTACTAACCTGGAGGTGTGGGTGTCCTTGATGAATATGGACACCCCCCTCCTTTGTGGTTCGCCCAGGTTTTGGGGCGAAAAGCATGATACAAGGTATAGCCTGGTAGAGCTGGGGTGCTCTCAGGAGCCTTGAACCAGGTTTCAGTTACTGCACAGACGTTGATGTTCTCCATACTGAGGAGTGCATCGAGTGCCTGCATCTTGAGATTTAGATTTCTGGCATTGAGCAGCATTACCCTTAGTTTTTTTCCATTTTTGTTTTCTAAGGAGGTGGGTTTGTCTTTTGAGCCTTGCCTAAAAAAGGCACTATGGGGGTGGCAAGAGCCTTAGCCAATATCCGGAAGCCCAGTGGTGACAGGTGCAAGCCGTCCCTTGCGAAGCAGCGTGGCTTGTCCAACATGTCATCCCAGGCAGACAGACATTGGATCCCCTTAGAATGACACCAGTACTTGAGCCAGTTATTAAAGCTGATCATCTTGTCTTTGTATTGTGGCATCATTCTTGGTGAGGGGTTTGGTATTCAACATACTGGGTTTAAAAGCTCAAAGACATTAATGAAATGCAAAAATCTAAATCTATTGAAACAACATTAAAATTCATTCATTTTAAGAAACCAACAAGGCTTATTTTACCCCAGAAATACTCAACAATTTCAACTTGGAAGTTTCACCAAACTCTCCATGCTGCTACTCACAAATTGCTGACCTTTTCCACACCTTCTGGAGTTGTAACTGTACTTATAAATGTTGGTACTCACTAAGAATCAGACTAGAGAAGATGGGATATCAAAAATCCACATTATCATGGGAATTTGCAATTGTGCATATCACCTCTCAAAAGTTACCCAAACTTAAGCTGCATATTTTAATTACCCTTTTCTCTCTAGTAAAATTGTACATTACTCGGAACTGGTTAGATTGAACCAGATTGTCATGGGAGGGCTTCAGAAGTATGGCAATAAAGTATATACAGTATCAGCAAATAAACTGATAACGAATAATCAAAGTAAGCATTGCTATTTTCTAAAATACTGGAGTCTTCTCCTGGATCATAGTTTAAAAGAATAGATAGATTAGAAAAGACAAATTATTGTGAATGCAAACTGGAAAGTGCATAAGACATATCCTTTCATGATTTTGTGTCTAATCTAAACCTCATATGTAGCAGTTCTGAACGGCATAAGACATATTATCCTTTCATGATTTTGTGTCTAATCTAAACCTCATATGTAGCAGTTATGAACGGGTCTATATTATGAAAGCGAAAAACCCTATGAGTGAATACCAAAATATCGACCCCTATACCGCGAAATACGAAAATCCCGAATGCACTAAACAGCGAAAAAAAAAATCGAACTGTCATAGGCGGCCAACCCCACCACTACCTATATACTACCTACCCAAATAAAATAAATAAAGCACATACATACACTAACCAAACCCTACTTCTAACATAAAGTAAAGCACAAAACCCTACTTCTAACCTGGCACTAAACTCCACATACACAACTAACTATGCACTTTCCTTAACCCCTCCCTAACCCTAAGGTCCGTAACTACCGCACACGTCCCCTACAGACATACACCCAAGCAAAACAAATAATCCACATACATACATTTAACAAAACCCTACCTCCAGCACTACACTAAATCTAACATACATTACTTATCTAAGCACTTACCTTAACCCGCACCCTATCCTAAACTTCGTAACTATCCAACACTTACCTTATGCAGCTAATCCAGACGGGCCAACCATAGAAATTCGATATTTCCATTTTCGCGGTTTTCAACTTTTGCTCTAAGTCCACTTCGCGCTATATGGTTCGACGTTTACGTATTCGCGCAAACGTCTTTTCGCTCTCATAATATAGACCCGTTATGAACAATATGTAAACTGTGACTCAAATCTTAATCAGAAGCTGATTTTCTGTAGCACTTGTACATATTGTATATAGAGTGTTATCTATATTGTGTATTTTGTTGTAACACACAAAATTTTCCTGCAACAAGATGTATGTAAATATGACTGTATTTCTTCTACTATGTAACTGAATTGTGACTTGTGATTCTGATTTTGGAGTTTTTTGCGTTTTGGTACCAGTTCCAGTTTTGACTTTGAATTGTGACTTGTAAAATGACTGGAATTGAAATATACAAACAAAGCAAGAAAAGAAGAAAAATAAAAATATTTGAAAAAACAGAAAACCAAAGGCCTTAAATCTGTTGACTATCCTGGTAGATTAGCACAACTGTCATTATAGTCAGTAGCCTACAGGCTGCTCCGAGGAGAGCTATGTCTTGCTTTTCAACAGTGAAAGACCAAATCTTATTTGACCTTCTGTTTTCTTGCAAATCCATTAGATCTACAAACACCTGCACTAGATTCCTAAATCTACACCAGATAGGTTCCTAAATCAATATATCCTCAGCCTATGGAATGAGTTACCACTGCAGGTCAAGCGATGTACTATTTTGACTACTTTTAAGGTTAGTATTGATGACTGGATGGGTAAACTCATATTTACGCCAGGATTGTCATATACAGCCCTTCTTGATTTGGAAGGTAAGCACTCTTAAGTGGTTGAAAACGGAGGCATGTACTTTTAAGTATGTCTATTTTTAAAGGTATATACAGCTAGACATTTTGTGCTGTTTGTATGTTCCTAAATATATCCTGCCAGTGCTGTCAATAATATTTTTAGTACCCAGACAAATAGCTATCATTTATACCTCATACTCTGTGACTTGCACTGAATGAGATATAGTTATTTTGATCTGCAATCTCAAGGGAAACACCCAGATCTTCTCAGAACTGGTGGTCAAGGACACCACATACACAAACGCTGTAGATATAGCCAACCTGCTGGCAGACAGGTTCAGTAAAAACTTCACTCCTCTGTACCCCCATCAGTAAAACAGGAAATCCCTGGTACCTGCCCCCCTCCCTCTCCCCTTATCTCTAGGGAGCAAGGCATCACTGCCCTCTCAAAGTAAAAAAATACAGCCTCCATGCGACCAGATAACATCCCAGGCTGCATCCTACATGAACTCAGGCAAGAACTTGCAGCACCATTAGGCACCCTATTCAACCAAAGTCTGAGTACTGGCTTCATCCCAGCTGAGTGGGGAGGCAGCCACTGTCATCCCTTTGCAAAAAGGTGGAGCATCCACAAATCCTGGAGATCGTCGACCCATCAGCCTAACTAGCCTGATCTGCAAGGCCATGGAGTGGATCATTATGGACTTCATTAGCAAGGATATTGACAACCTCCAGACACTCGATCCCACACAGTTTGGTTTCATCAATGGGAGGTCATGCCTGTTAAATTTGGTCAGCTCCTTTGATACAGTCACCAAGGCAATGGATGAGGGGAAGACAGTGCACACTGCCTACCCTGACCTAGCCAAAGCCTTTGATACTATTCCCCACTCAGGTATAATAGATAAACTCTCTCAACTAGGCATAAATCCATATGTTACCAGATGGAATGCAAACTGGCTCACTGATAGAACCCACCTAGTCAAAATAGGGAAGCCATTTCAAGCAGTAGATCCGTAATGAGCAGTGTACCCCAGGAATTGAGCTTGGGGCTTCTACTGTTTGGGATATACTTTTCTGAGGTGCAGGCCAAAACCAGTGGGCTATGGCTGACCAAGTTAGCAGATGACTGCAAGGTGGGTGCTGTCATCAATTCCCTTAGTGATGTGGACATCCTCTAAGAGGGTCTCACCCAAACAAATGACTGGTGCCAGGAACATGGCCTCAAACTGAATACCAAAAAATGCATCATCATACCCTTTGGGGAGAGTGATGTCCCCACAAATTATCACATTGATAATAAGGTCCTAAGCATGCAATATGTCATGAGGGACTTGGGCACCCAGGTTGAGAGCAAACTGACTTTTAACCACCATATTTCCTCCATTGTACAGAAAGCTTTCTACATGGCACTTCAATAGTAATCCAGGGACAAGGTGGTCATAACATCCCTGTATTCTTCACTTATAAGACCCATTATTGAGTACAATGCTCCTTTCGACGTGTACCTCACAAAGCACATGCAGCATCTGGAGAGACCACAGAGGTTCCTCACCAGGAAAATCCAGGGCCTCAAACATCTACCCTACACAGATAAGCTAATGGCCCTGTCCCTCTACTCAGTCTCCTACAGACACCTCAGAGGTGACCTCTGTCTGGCATACAAAGCAATCTCAGACCCTGCCTTGACGGGAATGCTGCATATCCACAAGTCAAGCTCCACTCGAGTAACCCACACGCACCAGCTCAACTTGGTTTGTGACATCAATAGGACTTGTTGGTGGGATAGATTTGTGTCCCAGAGACTCCCCTTTTTGTGGAATAGACTCCCTCGCCAGATCAAGCAGAGTACCTCATTAACCCTTTTTAAGAGCAACCTGGATAACTGAATGGGGACAGAAAATACACCCCTGGGATTCCACCTGTGTCCCTGGTGGACAGTGGCATAGAGTGCTGACTTGTTGGAACATGGGCTAAATTCTTGGCTAGGCTTGTAAGGGCCTCAGGACCAAGAGCCTAGTAACTTCCTATGATCCTATGATCCTGTGCTTATTATTTTCAGGACAAAGAGACATCAATTTGAGTATATAACAGATTGAAGAAGTTGTTTTAGATTAGGGTACTACTTGTTTTTATATACACACACGTGTGTGTGTGTGTGTGTGTGTGTGTGTGTGTGTGTGTGTGTGTGTGTGTGTGTGTGTATATGTGATTTATGCTAGTAGTTATTTTTCAAAGAATCTCAAATAGTGTTTTTAAAAGACAAAAGCCCCACCACATACCTTCCATGCAAGGTAGAAGGCCCCTCCATTCACCAAACTGATAAAACTATATCCAAGGGCAAATAAATTTGGAATAAGTTAGAAAAAAATCATTGAGCACCCATTTTTTAAACATGTTTGACTGTCTGCTATACACACTGAAATGCAAATCAAATGCATACAAACATGTACCTCTCAACTGTCCAGATGTTAGCAGAATGTCCAGATTTTGGCCTCAGATTTTTGGTCTGCTCCTCTTAAAATGTGTGGTTTTCTAGCAGATCAGTCAGGATTGATGCCACTAAATAATGATATCTGTTTAAGACTTCATATTCTTCAGAAAATGCATGCTAATGCAAAAACCTGTTATTTTAGCAATTTTCTAAATTTATAACAGCAATATTTAAAGTTTGTCCCTGATTTTGTTCTTTTGTCCCCTAGTATTTTTGGCTTTGTCCAGATTCCTTTGTGCTTACAGGTTGTTAAGTATGACCTATACACCCATCTAATTCAGATGTAAAAGCACTTTATTGTTTAGGACCAGCAGTGAGTTATCTAACTGCTGACGATAAGTTTACTCAGTCTAAAGGGATCATAAAACTGACTTGAAAATGAAAATTTTCTTTCTGTTGTTGGCAGAAGTAATTAGCCATTATAGTTATTGTACTGGCTAAATATTGTACTAACTATTCACCCTCAGTGAGTGAGAATGAAGCTGTATTAGGAAGCAGGACTGCAGTACTGTGAATTAGCAAGCAATCCCACTTTTAGATCTGACACATAGCTGCAAGGAATTTGCTTTAAGCATATGACATACTGCTGTTACATTAGCAGTTTAATGGCAGAGTGTAAAATCTCTGATGGTGACATTGTTAACAATACTCTGTATGTATAAACAGTCAAAGTGCAAAGTCATGTTCTCAGGCAGGTAATGCACTGAGCATGCTCCTAAATGCTCGGCATGGCAAGGCACACTGCATGAGCTCTACTGCTGATGCACTATACCATGCCTGTGCAGTCTCTCTGAATACCCCGCCCCCCCCCCCAAAAGTTGGACAAGCTGTCATCAACCACTAACACTCACCTCCTTTCACTAACTCCTCTACAACCAGGGTGCTAATGGGCAACTGTCAGGACTTGATCCATCTGCTTTATAGAGACAAATAAAACCATGACATTTGATTGACAGCAAACATGTGCATATTATTTTTCTGAGGGAAAAATAGTATGCAATAATGTGAAAAATATTAAGTCCTAATAACATCAGAATGAAAACCAGTATTTAGTTCTAGAATTTAGCCAGAATTTGTAGAGAAGTATTAGGACAAAAGAAAGCATTATTAAGAACTGTGAAATGGCAGACAAAACCAGCATGACACAGCTGTTCTATTGCTTTGTAACTAAAAGTGCACACTAAGTACAGTTTTCAGATAATTAACCCGATATCCTGACCAAAAATGTTACTACAAAATGTCATACTGTTTCAGAATGTTAACCCTGGATAAGCAGAAAACAGTAACAGGCCAAACTGGACCTTAGACTCTGGCAGCCTGTAATCTTCCACTGAGTTTGGTTCACAATGCATGTGTAGACATTACTTTTATCTTAGAGCTCCAATGTGACATATGTCCAAATCACAGATATGCTGTCTTTCTACATATTAAAACTGAAGACAGTGAAAAAGTATGCCTTTTAATACTATACGAGTGTGAACAGCAAAAAAAGAACACTCATATATGGGAATTGCCATACAAAACTTCAAGATGCAGTCACCAGTAACTAAAATGTATGCTAAGTGTACTTTGAACCAAAAAGTACAATGTCAGTGTAGTTTATAACTGGACATTCAAGTTATGTTGCTGAGCACATTTTACTGAAAAATGCTAGACCATGTCAGAGATGTAGTCCTGTATTGGTAGAAACCACCAGGTTTGCATGGCCATTAGAATGCACAAGGCTGCAGAGTTCCATGTGACTTTGTATATGAAATACAAGGCAGTTACATGTTTTGTTAAGGGTAGCAAATACGATATATGGGCACTGAGCTGGTGCAGGGATTTAAACTAAAAACAGCAACACATGCAGCACAGAACTTCAAGCTGTAGGTGTTCTATAATCTTAGGTTCTTTGGTAAATAGTAGGCTATCAGTCTACAAACTATTACAAGCCTAGCCAATAGCCAGAGGTCAGAATCAAACCCCATATCTTGTATCTATGAGGTTAAGAGCTTAACCAATCTCCCAACTCTCTCCTTTAAACGCCAGTGTCTACTCTAAGTATGCTATGAAGATGAACATCCCAAAGCTGTCCCTGAACATGCAACTAGAAAATGTTATAATTTCTGAGAGATAAAGGCCTCTGTAAGTAGTGCTTGAAATCAAGCCAATTTACCCATTAGTGATTAATAAACTGTAAAGTTGCAAAATGTTTACTTTACAGCAGGGATTCCCATTTCAAGTTTGACGATGGTAAATGCATTCCTCACAAATGAAAATGTTACTGCAGTTAGGGAGAAATACATATACCGAGTCCAAAACTGCTGTATGTCAGAGAATTCCTGCATCTCTGAGAAATGTCAGTCTCAGCATATACAAATAATGGTGGTGTGGGACGTTGCAGAGATGATTGCCCACTTCAAAAACAAAAACAAAACTTTTAATGTTTAATAGCAAGTTTTACACTTCACTATTATTTTACTCTAATGGCAGTTAATTTGTTTTGCAGTTTCAGGGCTTACAATATAGTGTTATACTTTCAATAAGACACATTGTTATATATCTATCACTTTTATTGAGTATTCTATTGATTATTGATTTTATTAATTACAATTAAAAAAGCTTTAAAATCCATAAATGTTTTGTTATAAGATCTGGCTTAAAATATGTATTTACACTGGAAAATGATTTTTTTAACAATTTTAATTGTTGGAATTAAAAGATTACTTAAAAATGGAAAATACATAAAGCTTAAGATTAGCTGTTTCATTGGCCTTGGAACTTGAAGCACAGTCTAAGTAGATTTTATAAAATAATGTTTCAGCAATTCTGTAGAATTACTCCTCATAAGAGGTCGCAGATAAGTGTAGGGATACTCAGGATACTCAGAAATGTATAGCTGACAGCCATTCAGTTTGAGTTTTCCTGGTGGAGGAGACAGCTGCCTCAGTAAAGCTGTCACTTGCAGAGAAGAAAAATGTGTTTATGTTTCCATACGAAATAGCTGTACAGAATATTAAACCTTTTTGGAAAATGTAGCTTGTTCTGGTGGCATAAAAAGATAAAGCTCTGATTATGACCCAGACGATCCAAGTTTGAAAAGTGGTTTGGGTGCTTGACAGCGCTGCTAGGGAGAATGAGTGTGGCCATTCTTCCACTGGGGTGGGTTCAAGTCACATTCACGCAGCTTTAAGTTCCTGATGGAAACAACTGGGCGATGCTACTAGTGGAAAGGTGGGGAAGTCCTGCTGATGTCAGTCCCTTGAAGAAGGGAGAAGTGGTACAGTGTTGATGGCCATTGCATGTTTCCCTCATTGGTTATTTCTGCGTATGCAGAGGAGATGGGGTGGAGAAAAATTCTTGAACCACCACTGGTGGTTGCCTAAAACAGCCTTAGCCAATTCTTGCCCTTGATGGTGAGGAAATGACTGCATATTAACTGGGAGGGGATTAATGTTTGCCCAGTAGTATGGAGAAAAAAAATGAAGGAATAAATAAATAAGGAAAGAAAAAAGAAATAAACTTTCTTAGAGAAGGTGAATGAGGTACTTGCTACAGATCCCCCACCATGCCCCAGGATTCCCACTCCTCATTTCTTGATACAATGGACAATATTAGGGTACAACCCAATGCCCGATTAATGGGCGATTTCAACTACCCCACCATTAACTGGGAAAACTACCAACTCTTTTGCACAACGTTTTCTGGAATTCATAAATTCCAGTGCCTTGGATCAACTTATCCACACCCCCACCAGAGGCAGCAATATCCCAGACCTGGTCATTACCAACATGGGCGATCGGTGTTCCACACCAGAGGTCAGTTCCTTGTTGGTCAGATCCGGCCACAAGCTAATCACCCTAGACATCCACATCCCTCCCCCACCCCCCATTAGGGAAACCACCATAAAATATTTCTCCAAAGCCAGCTTCACGCTTCTTAAGACAGAAATGGCAAACTTCACGACACCCATGCAGACGGACAATAGAGGTACAACTGCTGAATCCTACACAAATGCACTTTATAAGCACTTACACGAGTGCATGGGTCATGCTATCCCTAACAGAACCAAGATGCTATCCTCCAAAAAAAAGGAAGCCAATCTGGTGGTCCCCTGTCATAAATAAACTCTACAACAGAAGAAAGAAACTGTTGCAAAAAAGAGTAAAATTCCATGATTGGAGGAATTCCCTAGTCAGCCTCAGTAAGAAGATGAAATATCTCATAAAATCCTCCAAAGCTAGTTACGAAAACAAACTCACCACTGATTCTAAAGACAACCACAATGCATTCTATAGTTATGTCAAGAATCTCAACGGCAACACTCAGATCCGCTCTGAGTTACAGCACAATGGCACTAAATATACAGAACCAACTGATATTGCCAACATCCTGGCAGATAGGTTCAGTGCTAACTTTACCCCCCTCTCACCCCCTAAAGGGCCCATCTCTATACCGGAAGAATGCAAAGTTCCTGTAATCACGGCTGCACAGGTAAAAAACACACTCTCCAAACCCAAGAACACAGCATCCATGGGACCTGACAATATCCCAGGCTGCATTCTACACAAACTGCAGAATGAACTGGCACCCCACCTAAGCACTATGTTTAAGCATAGCCTCATCTCAGACTTTGTGCCCACTGAATGGCACAGAGTGACGGTTATCCCACTCCACAAAGGGGGAGCCACCACAGACCCCGGGAACTACTGCCTCATTAGCCTAATGAGCCTGGTCTGCAAGGCCATGGAACGTATCATCATGGATCTTATACACAAAGACATTGGTAATCTCCAAACTCTGGACCCCACCCAGTTCAGGTTTGTAAAAGGCAGTTCATATCTCCTAAAACTGATAGACTTCTTTGAAGTAGTCACCAAAGCCGTAGACGAGGGTAAGGTGGTTCACACAGCCTATCTAAATCTCGCCAAGGCTTTTGACACCATCCCCCACTCTGGAATTATAGATAAACTCACTAAACTAGGTATAAATCCCTATGTCGCAAGATGGGTTGCCAACTGGCTCACTGACAGAACCCACAATGTGAAAATAGCAGACTCCAAATCCGACTTCCGACCAGTGACAAGTGGAGTACCACAGGGTTCAGTCCTGTGTCCTCTCCTGTTTGGTATCTACTTCTCAGAAATACAGGCTAACACAGAAGGTCTTTGGCTAATGAAGTTCGCAGATGACTGCAAACTAGGAGCCATAATCGTAACTCTTAACAATGTGGACATCCTACAAAAGAGCCTCACGGAGACAGATGCCTGGTGTCAGAGCCGTGGCCTCAAGCTCAATGCTAAAAAGTGCATTGTCATCCCCTTTGGTAAAAATTCTGTACCCATGAGCTACCACATAGGTGGTAGTCTACTTTACACTGAAAGTGTGATAAGAGACCTTGGGGCACAGGTGGATAGTAGTCTGTCCTTTGATAATCGCATCGCCACAGTAGTCAGAAAATCCTTCTACATGGCACACCTCATCACAAAAGGTTTCTCATCCAGGAAAAAGAGGTCATTGTTCCCCTCTACTTGTCACTCATTAGACCCGTTATAGAGTACAATTCCTCTTTTGGTATGTACCTCACAAGACATCTACAATAACTGGAAAGGCCACAGAAGTACCTCACAAAGAGGATTACAGGCTTCAAACAGATGCCCTATGTAGACCGTATAAAAAACTCCAGCTTTGGTCCATCGCATATCGCCTACTCAGAGACAATCTCTGCCTAAGATACAAAACTATGTCAAACCTAGAGCTATTGGACATGCTCCACTTAAAGAAATCCTAATCCCTCTGAGCTACATGCTCTAGGGACCTAAACCTTGTCACTACAATAAACAAAACAAGCTGGAGGGATAGATTCCTGTCCCAGAGACTTCCCATAATCTGGAACAAACTACTTATCTATATCAAACAAAGCTACTCATTAGCACTCTTCAAGAAAATTCTTGATGATTGGATGGGAAATAGGAAATTCACCATGGGGATCACCTCTGTGGCTCTGCTCAACAGGGGCACAGGACAGTAATTTTCTTGGGTGGCGAAAGCCAGGGTACCTTTTTGGCTAGGCTTATATAGGCACAAGGGCCAATAGCCTAGTACCTACGTGTGAATCTATGAACCTACTAAAGGGGATGCTTATTACTGGACTGAGTCTGTAGAGTTATTCAGAGACTTCAAGTCTCATATGGGAATAACAAAAATACCTGAGGGGCACTATTGGGAGGAGTGACCGCCCAGATGTGAATCTGAGTGGTGAGTTATTATTCTATGAAGTTATGTAAAGCCCATAACAGACCAGATGTTTAAACCCATTGATTCTCATAAGCATCGCTGGCACCAAAGCTCCTTCGCTGGAGATCGATGATAGACCTTATGGTCATGTAATCACACCTGGGACAGTATAGGCTCATTCAATCATAGGAAGTCACTCGGCTAACAGTCATGGGGCCCTTACAAGCCTAGCCAAATTATACCCCTGTTCCCAAGATTGTCCTTTAAGAGCAGACACTAAGCAAATCAACAGCTGTTGACCCTGTCCAAGATGGACACAGGTGAAACTCCCAGGATATATTGTGGACATTCAGGCGATGAGAGAAGATGAACAGATTCCTGCTGTAATTCCAAGGCCCATAATTGTTATCCTCAGAACGGTGATAGTATAGCAACAAAAATGTGGAATGCATGCTAATTCTGAGGTGGTACTAACTCAAAGTATTCCTGCTTCTCCAAGGTGAAGCAATCTGAGAATAAGTATATATAAGTAACAGGGGAGGCAAACCTCTCATATTAAGGTGACACATTGAGCTTATCCCCCAGCAAACACATTTTAAAGGTTTAACCATAGGTTTCTCAATTTGCTGTTCTTGTGTAGAACATGCTTTAAAGGCTTAACATTAAGTTTCACAATTTAATGTTATTGTGCTGAACATTCTTTAAAATCTTTACAACAGTGTTACCAATTTGATATTATTGATTTGAAATTGCAATCTATATTTTGTACACAGAATCTAGTCTCACAACTGTGATAAGAAACTGAGCAAAACTGTCAGCTAATCCCCACTTGGCAGTAAACTGGATTTGCCAGACACAACATCAGACAATCACATATAGGAAACCCAATTGAGCAGTGAGGGTCTCTTGGGAACATCTGTGATATGCTTCTTTGCAAGATGAGTTCATCTCCTGCCTCTGACAAAACTTCAGCTGTATTCTATTTATTTAAAGGGCACTAAGTCTGAATGGGCAGAATATGGTCATTATAGTTCACGGTAATGTGATAAGAGAAGCTGTCAAGCTGAAGAAGTCAACCTTTGGAATAGTGCCCATAGATGGTCCTCAGATTAAGCTGACAGGTGCTGGCAGGACAAGAAGGTCACAGTAACAGAAGCTGCTAAAGTAAAGGCTTGGGTATAGGAGAATTCTGGAGATACCACGAGGAAAGACCATAAGGAAGGTGTCAAAGAATTTCTAGCAAACCAGTTGGTACCTTTACTCAAGCTGTACTAACCAAGGGTGGGGAAAAGCTGGCAATTATTTTCTAGATTGCCAGACACTGTAAAGGAACAGTTTGACATCCTTAAACTGGTGGACTTGTCATCTTGTCAGGTAACTATGTCTGAAATCTTGGTGGTTGGGTCCATCATCATAATTGAAGTCACTGTGGTAGACAGTCTTCTGTAGAGGTGTTTGAAAGAATATATGAGCTCCAGACAGAGATGATGAATGTAATGGACGGGGTCAAAGTAATATGGCTAGCATGTGTTTTCAATGCAGCTTGGAAAAAGAGGGCAATAGGTCTGGGCTGACAGAATGCGGTCATATCCCTTTAAGAAAGGGAACTAGAGGTGTGCTCTATGTACAGAGGAATTATACCCCATCATCAACTGGTCAAATATAGCATTCAGGCAGAAGAATAATAATGTAGATTATGTCCATGGAAGGTCCACCTGGGCAAAGCCTATTTACAGTGGAGGACTAAGAAGAAAAGTTTCAGACATAAACAATTAACAATAAAAGGTCTGCAATATGACTATATTATCCAAGAACATACACAGACATACAAATCATATACAAGAATACTATAGCAATGAAGATGGCAGGTATACATTTCAACAGTAAGTAAACAGCAATTGAAGAAGTTCATAAATACAATATTCACACTTTATCAATACAGGTATGAATTCTTGACATTAACATATGCGACAGGTCAGCTTGTGATTAAGCTAATGCAGAAACACGAGATGCGGTTAAAGACAATGGAGCATCAGTATAGTGTTCAATTATACTTACAAATAATTGTTAAAATACAATGATGCCAGTTGCTAGAAGAGACATGATATTCCAAAAGCAATGTAGAGAAAACTTACGGAAAAAAGCAGAGGGAGAAGATGAGTATGAGAAAAGAAAATAGTAAGTACAGGTGGACTTCAGATAATTAGATATTCTCTAGACCACTAACCTTACTTAAGGCCTTTAGAGCAGCAAGACTGGTAAAGTATACCAGCAGCAAAGAGTATAATCCAGTTATAGGCTAGTTTAAATTTGTATGTGGTGGTTTTGACAAAGTTAGTAGAAGGCAAGCATGCAGATGATTTGGCAACAGAAATGCAGTAGCAATTCTGTTATAGTTCGTCATCAAAGTTTTGACAATGCTCAGTGTGGAAAGCATCTGACTATTTATTTTTCACAATTCCAAACATGATTTGGATGTCAGGTTTGGGTTCTTTGCCCAAGATGATCTCAGAATTTACAGGCTTCATAACTTCACTGGGTGAATGCTCTAGGGAGGAAATAAGCATGTGTGCAACAGGTGAGCTGAGACAGGTGTATATCCTAACAATATGAATTTCATTTTAAGTATGATCCGGTGCAGACCCGAGCCACACAAACAGGCTTGAAAAAAGTTAATTCCATGGTAATATACCGACGGTACAGATGATACAGCAGAAGGCAAAAGAAACAGTGCTGTTTTCACATATTATTCTCAAAAAGAAATGGATAGCACAAAGAAAGAGCTTTGTGAAACACCCAAAGTGACTGGCAAATGTAGGGGCCAGTGATATTATCTCATCCAACGGCATGAGATAACCTGCCTTCAAAGCAACTGATGAGCAACTGGGTGATAAGTGCATAAAGTTCAATGCTGCAAGCTTGCTTAAAAGAATTTGGTAGCTGATGACATCAGTTACCTTTGGAATTCAAGGTAAGAAGTACAAATAGCACTACCATGGCTCAGTTTAGCATGTATGTATTCAGTCATATCAGGGGAAGGTTTGCTAGTTCTACAACAAGAAAAAATTCCATTTTAGCAGTGGAACCTAGTGCTTTGCATACATTAAATCAATGTTAGCAGCTCTGCCTAAAAATATAAAAATAAGTATAACTTGTCTTTAGTGTTTATGTTAAGTCCACTGCAAGCTGTCATTGCAACCACATTTGCTAAATTTATATTTGATTCACATGTCCCATTTCTACTTGCTGCAAACTAATCTATGGTTTACTTTGTATGTTTCTCTGTCAAACTTTATACCAAAGACACATCATTAAGCTGAACCTGAAATATATTATTTCAATCGGTGTTCTACCCAGGTTAATAAAAATAAATAAATAAACAAACACTGAGACCTACACAGTAGTCCGAATTTAGTCAAAATCAGTGTAGTCACAAAGAATGGTATTCATAATCCCAAGTTTCTCCCTTGTGTAGCGTATCTGCAAAGAGAATTGCTACACTAATGGAAGGTTAGTTGCACTGACTAAATAAATGAGAAGGTGTTTTAAGAATCACACCCACTTACGGCAAAAGCCTAAAGTAGCTGAAGTTAATCCTTAAGTATGTGTGAAGGACTATGTGAAAAAAGTAGGCCTCATTTGATTTCATAGATACTTGGATATTGAGGACTCCACTATGCACAATCGCACTTGAAAGACTTAAGCAAGTGATGAACAGTGCAGCTTTTATTATTAATATTTTTAAAAAAATAAAGGGGTTTAATATGTTTTATATAGGGGTATCCTTATGTGGACACCATATTCATTGCTTTAAAGAATAGCAGGGGGCAATAAGAAAGACTTGAAAAAGGGAAGACATAACAAAGAGGGGAATGCAGAAGGAAAACATCAAGAGGCTTGTGCTGGAGGAGGTGGGAGAGGAGGGGAGGGTAAAATGTTTTTGATGGAGGATATACCCCCCATTTTTTCATTTTTTTTTAAATATAAGAGGGTAGTTTGGGTAGAAAGTAGGTAAGAGGGTGTAGGAGATCAGATAAGGGAAGGAGGGGGTGAACAGGAGTCAAACCCATGAAGAACCCCCGAAACACAGGATCTCAAATGCTTCCACTGCTTGGTATTGTTGCAGTACAGGACTTCGATGTTGAGGGAGCAGGGGCATGTAGTAGTGTGGTGGTTGGTGCCAACTGGGGCAGAGAGTCTTCTACCTGCTGAAGGAACCTTGGACTGGCTAAAAGCATCTGTCTGCTAATGGCTACACCACATTATTAACCAAGTCCTGAAATGCACTTTCAGTAAGGCTTGCCAGGCTGGCATGTGCCATGGTACCAACAGGATTGGTGCCACTGCCCCAACCCAGTGAGGACATCCCTGGATGGGTGGGGGTGGTGAAATTTCCCTAGCCTGAGAGGCACACAGCTGTGCTGCTCCTAAGGATTCTAAATGGGAGAGAAAGAAAATAAAGAAGGAGAAAGGATGCATAATTAAAATAACAAAAACAGAGAAAAAGGGGGTTGAGAGACAAAGAAGAAATGCAGATAATAATTCACTCATAATATTACACATCATTCCAATCTTTATTAGCAATTAATTTTATTTTTATTCTATCTTTATTCAATGAAAACACAATGTCTGGGAAATGCATATGCATACATGGAAACAATCAGTATATTGGTATCAAATGTTGCAGTTTTTTACATTTGCAGTCTATTTATACTAATGAGGTATGCTGGTTTAACATATGAATTGGTAATACATTTAAAATTTCTGCATGATATGGATTTGGCTGCAATACTGCATTGAAAGAAGTTGAATCCTTCTTTTATCTTTGTGTATAAATAATCTTGCAGTTATATATATTAATTAACCACACCACACTCATCACATAGTTCCTCAAAACCTACACCACCAAAACATACACATAGAAACATAAAACACACACCTACATTCACAGAGGCTCTCAATAAAAATCTGCCCATGCAACAGGGACCTCCAAAGCAGAAACGCAAGCAACCTCCACCCCCCAACACAACCCAAATGACACATAGCCCACAAACTCAGTGTGCCACTCAACCACAGCCAATAAGGCATAACAACGTACCCAGCACTCTAGTCATAGGTGACTCTATAGTCAGGCACACTGATGTTCCACACACCAGGCTAAACAAGGAGAAAGTTACTATCAGCTGCCTGTCGGGTGCCAGGATCCGCCACATAACGCACGCACTCAGGTCACTCCACAAGTACAAATATGATTCTGTCATTGTCTATGTTGGTGTGAATGACCTCAGATGTACCTCCCTGGACTACATGAAAAGAGACATGAAGGAGCTGTCCAAGCTTGTAACCCAGTCAGGTGTGACCCTAGCCCTGAGTAGCATCCTGCCATCACCCAGAATGATCCCACAGTACAAGGACAAAATGATTGACTTCAACAATTGGCTAAACTACTGGTGTCATTCTAAGGGGATCCAGTATCTGTCTGCCTGGGATGACATGATCGACAGACCACGATGCTTTGCCAGAGATGGCCTGCACTGTCATCCTTGGGATTCCGGATACTGGCTAAGGCTCTTACCACCCCTATAGTGCCCTTTTTTAGGCAAGGTTCAAATGACAAACTCACCACCATGACAGGTACAAGCAAGCAAAATCTGGGGGTAATGCTACTCAATGCTAGAAATCTAAACCTCAAAATGCACTCAAGACACTCCTTAAAATGGAGAACATTGACATCTATGCAGTGACAGAGACCTGGTTCAAGCCTCTAGAGAACACCCCTACATTACCATGCTATAATTCATACCACACCTTTCGGCCACCTAACCTGGACCGAAACACTAAAGGCGGTGGCGTGTCCATATTCATTAAGGATATCCACACCTCCAGGCTAGTTACTCAGCATAATGCATCCGAGATTATCCAAGTGCAACTAACTCTGGACAAGACCGCAATCCAAATTGTAGCTTGCTGCAGATCCCCCACCAAGCCCCAGGATTCCCACTCCTCATAGACTGGAAAATATTATGGTACTACCTAACACCCTAATAATGGATGATTTCAACTACCCCACCATTAACTGGGAAAACTACTCATGTACCGACGTTTTCTGAAATTCATAAATTCCAGCGCCTTGGATCAATTTATCCACATCCCCACCAGGGGCAGCAATATCATAGACCTGGTCATTACCAACATGGGCAACCAGTGTTCCACACCAGAGGTCAGTTCCTAGTTGGTCAAATCTGACCACAAGCTAATCACCCCAGACATCAACACCCCCCCCCCCCCATTAGGGAAACCACCGTAAAAAATTTCTCCAAAGCCAACTTCACGCTTCTTAAGACAGAAGTGGAAAACTTCACAACACCCATGCAGAGGGACAATAGAGGTATGACTGCTAAATCCTACACAAATGTACTTTATAAGCACTTACACGAGTGCATGGATTGTGCAATCCCTAACAGAACCAAGATGCTATTCTCCAAAAAAAACTAAGCCAATCTAATGGTCTCCTGCCATAAACAAACTCTACAAACTTTACAACAGAAGAAAGAAACTGTTGCAAAAAAGAGTAAAATCCCATGACTGGAGGAACTCCCTGGCCAGCCTCAGTAAAAAGCTGAGATCCCTCATAAATCCTCCAAAGCTAGTTATGAAAACAAAATCTCCACTGATTCTAAACACAATCACAAAGCATTCTATAGCTATGTCAAGAATCTCAATGGCAACACTCAGATCCACTCTGAGTTACAGCACAATGGCACTAAATATACAGAACCAACTGATATTGCCAACATCCTGGCAGATAGGTTAAATGCTAACTTTACCCCCCCGCTCACCTCCTAAAGGGCCCATCTCGATACCGGAAGAATGCAAAGTTCCTATAATCATGGGTGCACAGGTAAAAACCAAAGCCAAGAACACAGCATCCATGGGGCCTGACAACATCCCATTCTACATGAACTACAGAATGAACTGGCACCCCACCTAAGTGCCATGTTCAATCATAGCCTCACCTCAGGTTTTGTGCTGACTGAATGGCATTCAGCGACAGTTATCCCACTCTACAAAGAGGAAGCCACCATGGTCCCTGGGAACTATCAACCTATTAGCCTGATGACCCTGGTCTGCAAGGCCATGGAACGTATCATCATGGAACTCATAAACAAAGACATTGGTAACCTCCAAACTCTGGATCCCACCCAGTTCGGGTTTGTGAAAGGCAGATCATGCCTCCTGAACCTGATCGACTTCTTTGAGGCAGTCACCAAAGCTGATGAGGGTAAGGTGGTTCAAACAGCCTATCTTGACCTCTCCAAGGTTTTCAACACCATCCCCCATTCTGGAATTATAGCTAAACTCACTAAACTAGGTATAAATCCCTACGTCACAAGATGGGTTGCCAACTGGCTCACTGACAGAACCCACACTGTAAAAGTTGCAGACTCCAAATCTGACCTCAAAGCAGTGACAAGTGGAGTACCACAGGGTTCTGTCCTGGGACCTCTCCTGTTTGGTATCTACTTCTCTGAAGTACAGGCTAACACAGAAGGCCGCTGGCTAATGAAGTTCACAGATGACTGCAAACTAGGAGTCATAGTCAAGTCCCCAAATGATGTGGACATCCTACAGAAGGGCCTCGCTGAGACAGATGCCTGGTGTCAGAGCCATGGCCTCAAGCTCAATGCCAAAAAGTTCAGTGTCATTCCCTTTGTTAAAAACTCTGTACCCATGAACTACCACATAGGCAGCAATCTACTTAACACCGAATGCATGATAAGAGACCTTGGGACCCAGGTGGACAGTAGTCTCTCCTTTGATAGTCACATCACCACAGTAGTCAGGAAGTCCTTCTACATGGCACACCTCATCATAAAAGGGTTCTCATCCAGGAAAAAGGGGTCATTGTTCCCCTCTATTCATCACTCATTAGACCCATTATAGAGTACAATGCCCCTTTTGGCACATACCTCACAAGACATCTACAAGAACTAGAAAGGCCGTAGAAATACCTCACAAAGAGGATTACCAGCCTCAAACAGAAGCCCTACGTAGACCGTCTCAAAAAACTCCAGCTTTACTCCGTTGCATATCGCCTACTCAGAGGTGATCTCTGCCTAACATACAAAGCTATGTCAAACCCAGAGCTGTTGGACATGCTCCACTTAAAGAAATCCCAATCCCTCCGAGCTACACGCACTAGGGACCTAAACCTTGTCACCACAATAAACAGAACATGCTGGAGGGATAGATTCCTGTCCCAGAGACTTCCCATACTCTGGAACAAACTACCTATCTATATCAAACAAAGCTCCTCATTAGCACTCTTCAAGAAAAATCTTGATGAGTGGATGGGAGATAGCAAAATCACCCCGGGGATCACTTCTGTGTCCCTGCTCGACAGGGGCACAAGAAAATAATTTTCTTGGGTGCCATAAGCCAGGGAACCTTTTTGGCTAGGCCTATATAGCCTAGTACCTACCTATGGACCTATAAAGACAGAGCACACCATTTCTTTTTTAAATGGTAAGATTTTTATTCATTCTTATGGGCACACTCAGTCAATCAACACAATCTCCTGTTTTTTTTTGAGTGGAATTGTACTTTATCTCCTCTTCAGCTGCATACAGCACACATAGCAGCATGGTTGTTTTCCTGTGTCTGACTTTTTCTTTCCTTGATATTTCTGACATGATTACTAGTACTAATCTGCAAGGCATTATGGTTACTGTTGCACTTGTTTACTATATGTGCTTATTTCTTTAAACATTTATTCATATCTGAAGTATGCTTTCATTTATTAAGCATAGAAACAATAAAGCACAGATTTTAATCCTGTGTAAACATTTCCTTCAATTCTAGTTGAAATACTAGGAGTGCATCTTTGTTCAAGATGTTGCACTTTTATATGTGTGCACAGTTTGTCTCTTTCGGGGGGTGGGTTAAGATCTTACCATACACTTTCAGTTATATGTTTTGCATACTTTTAAGTTGCAGTTTTAAGTAATACCCTGTGAATTTTCTTTAGGCAAAGTTTGAAGCTGCACACACACACACACACACACACACACACACACACACACACACACACACACACACACACACACACACACACACACACACACACACACAAAACGTAACAATTAAAAAGGAAGTTTTAACTCCCTTTCTTGATGAACCTTCTTTAAACAAAACATATTTACTGTTAAAGATGGAGGGATACAGTACATATATTTCATCATGACAATAATGTCTGCTTTGATAATTTTCTGCTTAATAAATGTATGTATATATGGGGATTGTGTCAACATGTATATAGAAGTAATATAACTGGTTATCTCTCACCAAACTATGTGCTGGTCATTCACTGATACTCTAACCTCCATCCCCCTTCCCCAACCTTCACCCTAGATAGGGTTAGGATATTGTGCCTGACTGAGTTTATCCATCTTGTATGTGCAGTTAATTTTGTGGAAGAAATGACTGCCTTATGCAATTATCATACTAATAAATATTTTCTGGCCTACACTAACAAAATACTTGTTTAAAAAACATATATGTATATAGTTCACTTACTAACCAGGGTAATACCTACTATACATGAAATTATGTGACAATGTAAATAGTTTCTGTTTGTTTGATTGTGTATAAATATATACATTTATATAAATGAAAAAAAAACTGTAACTGGGATCGTGCAGATGTACATCTGTATTTTGTAGACATATATATGCGTTCTTACATATATTTCTTTACTCGTACATAAACAATTGTATTTATATACAAACTTATGTCATCACATAAACATTCCATATTTGTATACAGATGCAGTGCTGTGTACAGATATGTTTATATGCTTTTTTTATGCATTATTATTACGGTTTCACTTCATAATCTCCAAATACTAAAATACCGAATTTTAGTATTTCAGGATTATAAAGTTAAAAGTGCAGTTGTGCAAAACTGAATAATATCGAATGTGGAAATGTGAAATCTGCCATTGTGTTGTCACAGTTGTGACATGCAGTGTGGTTTGTGGATTTAGCTGGGGATTCAGGTAAGTGATGTTCTTGTAAGGGTATTGGGTAGAGATTTTAATGTGTGTGAGTGTGTGTAGTGGTGGGTTTTATGTGTTTGTGTGTTTAGTGTGATCATGACATTAGTGTATATAAGTAGTGGAGGTGTGGGGGTGCAGGGGGCTTGTCTCCCTGCTTATAGGTAGGGTAGGTGTGTTTGTTATGTTGTGTTTGTGTGCGTTGTTTTGCTTGTTGTAGTGTCATTAGGTAGGTGTATGTGTGCTTGTTTGTGGGGTGGTGTGTGTATGTGAATGATCACGATTTTGAATTTCGCAGTTGTGGGTGTCGGTTTTTTGGGCTTTCGACTTTATAGTTTTGAGATACTAAAATTCGGTATTTTAGTATTTCGATATTATAAAGTAAATCCATAATTACATATAGATGCATATTTGCAGTTACACATACATTTCTAATAGCATATACTTTCATTTATGCAACATTTATTTAGTATGTTTTTTAAACCAATGTTTGATATGATTAAAAAAATGCTTACTATAGAACTCTGGCCTTCTCACTGTCACCTGATCTACCCATTCAGCAAGCTGGTGAGGCCTACCTTCTGTAGGTTATCATACATGTGTCAGCACTGGGGGCCAGAACAAGTGATCCCTGTCAGGGCTGACTGGTGCTCACCCAGCTCCTGCCAGAGGTCAATCTTTTTCAAGTCCAACCCTCTAACATAGGATTTGATATTATCCGGGTACAAATCCCTAAGCAGGCAGAGCATAATCTTGGTCTCTTTGTCAGACTATCTTAGAGCATGACCTTGTGTCTTTACTGGTGCTACCATCATTAGATTGCCAATACCAGAATGAAGAAAGTATGACCATGTCCATGAAGGTCTGATATCATAAAAAAAGTGTAACTTCTTTAACCAGCAAATATTCCAATGGCTCGTATTTAACTGAATGCCTGTTCTCATTACCTAAGGATCAGGGATCACAGGAAGCAAGCTTTTCATCCCTTTCCTTTCACAGGTCAGCAAATGTAAATCTGTTCTTATCAGATTGTGCGCGGAACACACCTGGAACCACTGAGGCTCCCTCCAAAGACGTAATGCCACCAAACACTTAAACAAAAACCACAGGAAAAAAACAAGGAGCCAAAGGCAAAAATAACTGCAATAAATCAAAATTTACTGGTGCGTCTGGTACCTTGGCCAAATTGTCATCAAGGAATAAATTCTACACCATGATGCAGTTTTCTATATACAAATGTTTTCGCACATCATTATTGCTTAATTAAAAATACTCAGTGAAATTAATCAATTTCCATACATCAGCTACACACCCTAAAAAAACTTGTCCTCATCTGGATAAAACAGTGCAAAATTTGAAACTATACTCCTCATAGACTTTTTATTATGTCACATACTGTTGTTATTTTTCATGCCGGAAGAATACTTTGTTATGGCACTTCTCTCAAAAGTTTCTCTTATCCACGTTGTGGTTGCCTTGTTGTTTTCATTCTCAAAAATGTATAAATTTCAAACTCTTGATTTTTTATTTGAAATCTATGTATAATTGCCATACTGTTGATTTTTATTGCAAAACTGTATTTGGAGCTTTTCTCTTTGGGCTTCCATTGAAAACAGGCCAAATTTTGGCCCAATGGACTTTCCTAGTAAACAAACTGCAAATAAAGAAAATAAATAAATACATTTTCATACACCAAAACATTTTTATATGTTAATAAACTATGATATAAATGCAATATTATATGTTAAGATTCATGTCTAAGCTCATGCCATTAGGTTGCAAGGTTCTATAATTGATAATAAATCTAGTTTCCATTTGTGACAACCTATGTGCAAAATCCTTCCCCAGGCCAGCGTGAGGTTTAGCTAAGATGCTATAGAAAAAACTGTTGTCGGATCCTGCATGCACTGAATGGAAATGCTGGGTGACAGGGCTATCCAAATTGCAGTTTCTGATATCGCCCAAATGTTCTAATGTCCATTTTTTAAACATTCTCTTGGTTTGCCCTATATACCATCTAATGGCTATGCACCCACGACCTATATAGGTTCGTAGGTTCATAGGTGTTTACTAGGCTAACAACCACAGGGGTATTTTTTAAGCATAGCCATGCATCCCTAATCTCTGAAAAGTTCTGATACCTTTGATAAGTGTAAGCATGGGCCTAGGAGATGAACTATTTACAGGTTACCTCTGTCCATTAGAGACATAGGTGCCAAACCAGGGATGAATTTCTGGTTTCCCATCCAATTGTCCAAGTTGCACTTGAAGTGGGTTAGGGAGGAACTCTGCTTCACATGGATGGGACGCCTGTTTCATAGATGGGGTAGTCTCTGGGATTCACACCTATCTCTCCAGCAGGTCCTGTTTATATCACAGACAAGGTTTAAGTCTTAGAATGGGTAATTCTGGTGCTGTTTGTTATGTGGATATGCAGGAGGTCCATCAGAGTGGGGTCTGACAATGCCCTGTATGCCAGACATAGATCTCCTCTCAAAAGCCTGTAGGAGACAGACTACAGAGATAGGGCCTTGAGGCCATCTGCATAGGATATATTATTTACGCCGTGTATTCTTTTATCGAGGAACATCTGTGGACGTTCCAGTTATTGGATATGCCTGGTTAGGTACATACCAAAGGGGCATTGTACTCAATGACAGGTCTGATGAATGCCAAATACAGTGGAACAATGACTTCCTTGGACTTAGATGCCATACCTTTGTTTATAAGGTGTGCAACATAGAATGATTTCCTCACCACTGTAGACACATGATGATCAAAGGCTAGATTACTATGTGTCTCCCAAAGTCCATGACTACTGGGTAAACTCTAAGGGGTGTGCTGTCAATGTGATAGTTACCAGGGATAGATGACTTCCCAAAAGATACTATTAAGGATTGGTATATGGTATATACCACTCCACAAGAGTGACAGTCAAAATGGTCAGTAGCTCTATACCTTCTCCCATTTATATTACTGCCAGTAAAAATGGTTAAAAATGAAACCTTAAATAAATATAAAGTAACAAGGTATGATTGCAAGGACTCCCCCTATGACCAGTGCAAGAGGCTTTTCTCCTTACAAAAAATCTTAACTTTTACATTGAATTGAAGCTTTGTCCAGTTTGTTTAATCTGGTTGAAGCTTCATCTATTTTTTTTTTGTTATCCACTCCCCCACAGCTGACCATCAGCTACTGACACTCTTCAATTATTCACTGGATCTACCACTCTGCCTCAACCTACCTGGGGCTTACCCAACCAAAGTCTGGTGCCAGTGATGAAATCAAGGATGCTGGTGTGACATAGTTCTGTTACCACTGGGGAGTGTGCCATAACCCCACACAACACAACATTATACTGCTGCTGGGGAATGTGCCATAACCCCCCAACACCACATCATACTGCTGCTAGGGAGTGTGCCATAACCCCCCCAACACCACATCATACTGCTTCTGCTGGAAAGTGTGCTGTAACCTCCCAACACCACATCCTACTGCTGCTGCTGGGAAGTGTGCTGTAACTCCCCAACACCACATCACAATGCTGCTGGGGAGAGTGCCATAACCCCCCCCCCACACACACACACACACACACACACAGAGAACATCATACTGTTGCTGAGAAGTGTGCCATAACCTCCCCAACACACACACCACATCATACTGCTGCTGCTGGGTAGTGTGCCATAACCCTCCCAACACCACATTATACTGCTGCTGGTCAGTGTGCCATAACCCTCCCAACACCACATTATACTGCTACTGGGGAGTGTGACATAACCCCCAACACAGCATACGGGTTCCTATTACGTTGTCAAAACTATAAAACTTTGAACACTACAAGATCGAACTTGTATGTTCAAAGTTTTATAATTTCAAACAACGTAAAAAAAAATAAAACACAACAAACAGAAACTAACTCTTGCAAAAGTGGGGAAGCCTCCCTGCACCCCCCCCACTCTTTAAATATACCAACTCTGAGATTGCACTACACTAAGGGAAATCTTTCCTTTCCGCACTGTTTTGCGATCTTGGAGTTGGCATATTTAAAAAGCGGGGTGTGTGGAGGATTCAGGGGGGCTTGCCCCCTGCTTGCAAGACTTTCTTTCTTCTTTTTTTTTTTTTTACATAATCGAAGTTCTGAAATTTCAAATATAAGGTTTCGACCTTATAGTGTTCAGAGTTTCAGAACTTCAATAATGTAATAGGAACCTCAGCATACTGCTACTGAGGAGTGTGCCATAACCCCATAACACCTCAAATAACTGCTGCTGGGGAGTGTGTCATAACCCCCCACACCACATCACACTGCTGCTGGGTAGTGTGTCATAACTCCCCACACCACATCATACTGCTGCTGGGCAGTGTGCCATAACCCCCCCTCCACACACACACCACATCATACTGCTGCTGGGGAGTGTGCCATAACCCCCCACACTACATCATACTACTGCTGCTGCTAGGGAGTGTGCCATAGCTCCCCCCACACATCACATCACACTGCTGCTGCTGGGGAGTATGCCACAATCCCCCACACATCACATCATACTGCTGTTGTGGAGTGTGCCAACCCCCCCCCCTTCACACACATCACATCATACTGCTGCTGGGGAGTGTGCCATAACCCCCCACACCACATCATACTGCTGCTGCTAGGGAGTGTGCCATAACTCCTCCCACACACCACATCACACTGCTGCTCCTGCTCCTGCTGGGGAGTGTGCCATAACCACACACACACACACACACACACACTCCACATCACATCATACTGCTGCTGGGGAGTGTGCCGTATCCCCCCCAACACACACACACCACGTCATACTGCTGCTGCTGCTGGGGAGTGTGCTATAACCCCACACACACACACACACACACACACACACACACACACACACACACACACACACACACACACACACACACACACACACACACACCACATCATACTGCTGCTGCTGGGGAGTGTGCTATAACCCCCCCACACACACACACACACACACACACACACACACCGCATCACATCATACTGCTGCTGGGGAGTGTGCAGTAGCCCCCCCCACACACACACCACATCTTACTGGTGCTGCTGGGGAATGTGCCATAACCACCCCCCCACACGACATCATACTGTTGCTGCTGGGGAGTGTGCTATAAGCCCCCCAACACCACATCATACTGCTGCTGGGGTGTGTGCCATAACCCCTACAACACCACATCATACTGCTCCTGCTGCTGGGGTATGTCCCATAAGCCCCCAAACACCACATCATACTGCTACTGGGCAGTGTGCCATAACCCCACACAAAAAAAAACACATCATACTGCTGCTGCTGGGGAGTGTCCTGCAACCCCCTCAACACCACATCATACTGCTGCTGGGGAGTGTGCCATATTCCCCCCTACACACACACACACACACACACACACACACACACACACACACACACACACACATCATACTGCTGCTGCTGGGGAATGTGCTGTAACCCCCCCACACCATATCATAATGCTGCTGGGGAGTGTGCCCTAACCCCCCCAACACCACATCATACTGCTGCTGCTGCTGGGGAGTGTGCCATAACCCGCCATACATCACATCATACTGCTGTTGGGGAGTGTGCCATAACCTCCCCTCCACACACACACCACATCATACTGCTGCTGGGGAGTGTGCCATAACCCCCCACACCACATCATACCGCTGCTGCTAGGGAGTGTGCCATAACTCCCCCCACACACCACATCACACTGCTGTTGCTGCTCCTGCTGGGGAATGTGCCATAACCTGCCCCCCCCACACACACACACACTCCACATCACATCATACTGCTGCTGGGGAGTGTGCCGTATCCCCCCCACACACACACCACATCATACTGCTGCTGCTGGGGAGTGTGCTATAACCCCCCTCCTACACACACACACACCGCATCACATCATACTGCTGCTGGGGAGTGTGCAGTGACCCCCACACACACACACGCACATACACACCACATCATACTGGTGCTGCAAGGGGAATGTGCCATAACCACCCCCCACACAACATCATATTGCTGCTGCTGGGCAGTGTGCCATAATCCCCCCAACACCACATCATACTGCTGCTGGGGTGTGTGCCATAACCCCCACAACACCACATCATACTGCTCCTGCTGCTGGGGAGTGTCCCATAAGCCCCCCCAACACCACATCATACTGCTACTGGGCAGTGTGCCATAACCCCACACAAAAAACACATCATACTGCTGCTGCTGGGACTCCCCAACACCACATCATACTGCAGCTTGGGAGTGTCCTGTAACCCCCCTCAACACCACATCATACTGCTGCTGGGGAGTGTGCCATATCCTCCCTGTACACACACACACACACACACACACACACACACACACACACACACACACACACACACACACACACACACACACACACACACACACACACACACACACACACATCATACTGCTGCTGCTGGGGAATGTGCTGTAACCCCCCCACCCCCATATCACATCATACCACTGTACACTACTGTAACCCCCTCCCACACACATGCCAGTCTTGAGAGCTCTGCAATTGCTGTCTATGGGAGGTGCATGTATGCTTCCCTGCATGTACATCCTCCTCACTAAGAGAGATATCACTTGCAGTGTGGAGCTTGCCTGGCTATTTATGCTACTATTGCAGCAAGCCTATGCAGCCTCCTCCCCCCAGGTCTTTAGAGTGGAGTAAAAGCTTTATCCATCTGTGTCATGGGGCTGGACACATCTAATTAAATCTTGATGCAACTTAGATGAATCTTGGAGGAGATGAAATGCATCTTAACAAGAGATAAAAAAATCAACTTATGGCTTGTAAAAGCTTATATGTAGTAGAGAAAAATGCTCTCATAGACCCAGCACTCACCGGAGAGTACTGACAATAATGTTGGGTGAAATGCTACTCTCCATGTACTCCTATAAGTTCTAGTATGTTCTCAGTGTACTTTTAATGAGCAGGAGTATTTAAAATTTAGTTAGGGATGTGGCCTTGTGGATCCATAACATGGTAGCCTCAGCTTTAAAAAAAATATTCTGTGTACTCCTGAGGCTTGACATTCCTGCTTTTTGTGTATTGACCCTGAGCAGGACATCTTCTACACACTCACAATTATTGTTCTCTGTAGCTGACTTTTTGTTTTTGTTGATATGTTTTCTACCTTTCTTCATATGAATGTTTGACACAAACTCATGCAATTGCTAAGACAAGAAAAAGAAAGCAGAACACTACACCAAAGGACAATATGAAGGCATTTTTTCTGCATTTGCTTATACCTGCCCTGAGAAAGATCCTCCTTTTTTAGACAGAAGCACCTTCAGTGTGTGGCAACAATGGAAGACTCTGTGGAATGAATAATGTATGAAGTCCTGACAGTGAGATGTTGATATTTATTATATGGGTCATGAAACACCATGCAGGCGATATAAATGAGCCATGCAGGAGCAGGCTAAGAAGGATCCAGAATGTTCACTGGTGAATGTTGACTTGCAATAGTGACTGGTTGTAGTAAAAATTATAGAGGGAAAGAAGATCATGAGAGAAAATAGTAAGCTAGTGTATCCTATGCCAGCCATGAAGAAAAAAACTACTTAAGAAAAGTACTCTCACACTGGACTCAAGTCAAAGGCTGAATTTCATGTATTTTTGCTGTTTTAACATATATATTTTGCTTGATGCAGAACACAACCTTCATAAATAATGCATGCATTGTTTTAGCAGGATGTAAATGTCTGCATTAAACAGATAAGAAACAATACATTTTTTTCAACATCAAACTGGATACATGTGGGAAAACAAGCATAAATGAAAGTCATATAGTCCTTCAGGTGACTGATGTACTATCCCTCTGAATTAACTTTTTTAAACACCTTTATTGAATTATCACTTGTGACACAGGCAAATTTACATTCATATAAAAGTAATCAAACTACATTAACACAAACATTATACTTAACATATATTGCCATGGATTCACTTTGAAACATCGAATGTTCAGAACATCGACATTCTGATTATCGAGACCAGAACATCGATATTCAGAACATCAAAGTTTCAAAATGAACCACATAAACACCAAATACATTACACAAACTATGTTATGCAGGGGGGCTTCGCCCCCCTGCAGCCCCCCTACTTTAATATTCCAAATCCGAGATCACAGTACAGTGGAGTAAGGGAGATCTCCCATTTACCGCTATATGCGGTAGAGCTAAACGGGAGATTTCCTGTACCCTACCTGTAATGCCAACACTCAGATGGCACACACACACACAAACACAACATGCAGGGCACCTTGCTGCCCTGCATACACACACACAATTCTACATTTTCACTTACCTGGCACTTCCACTTTAAACCTTCAATGTTCTGAACATCGATGTTCTTGGTCTCGATGATCAGAATGTTCAGAACATCGATGTTCTGAACATTCGATGATTTAAAGTGGAACCATTGCCATATATCATATAACCTAAGCAATACTACATAAATTATTCAATTCCTGCCTTTTTTTAAAACAAGAAACATCTTTATTGAACCATCACTTACTACATAGACAATCATACATTTATATAAATGAAAACAAACCACACTGGACACAATCCTAGTTGCAAGCATTTTACATGACAAACCATGCTTTCACACTCCCAGTTGTAAACCTTATACATAACTTATAATCTACCCAATTATTTTCAGTCAAACATTACATAGCTGATTTAAGACATATCACCTTTAAACCTCATTTCTCCCTTGTATGTATTTTCACACAATTCCCATTTTTTCCTATGCAGTTTGCTCCTACCCTTTTCTAAAGTCCTCGATTCCAGTTGTTTTATCTCTGTTACTATATTCACTACTTCCAGTATAGTTGGTTTAGATTTTGATTTCCATTTTCTAGTAATTGTTTTTTTGGCAGCCACGATTATTAGACACAGCAAGGCCTTAACATGTCTAGGCAATTCCGATTCTGTATCATAGCTCAGAAAATCATCTCCCTTGTCAGACCAATCTCCCACCCATCATCTCTGACAATGCATCCCACAGGGAATCCTTAAAGTCTGCCAACCCACTGCACTATCAGAAAATATGTTCCCAATTACCTCTTTCTTCCCCTTCACACCTCCAACATTTGCTGTCTGCCTGGGGGAAAATTCTTTGGAGTCTACTTGGGGTATAAAAATATCTATGTAAACATTTCCTCTCAATTAAATTATAATAACTTATTTTATGCAGTATGTTAATCTATAATGTTCTGTCTCCCATATTGCCAGAGACCATTACCAATGCAAGTTTATCATCCAGCACCAAAAATGCTGGTTTCTTGAGTTTCATTTTGTACTCACTAGAGAGACAGGTATTACTAAAGGTTTATTTTATCCTCTTTTCTCTTTACTATTACTGCTCAGTAACATATAATTAGTAGTACAAAAGTCAAAACATATGAGAAAATGTTTAGCTTCTTCATATATGCTAAATAATTATTGACCAGGCTATCATAATGAATACTAGCCTTGCCTAATGTGGTAATTTTTTATTTAATTAAATTTGTCAAAGTCTTTTTTGTCATGATATGATATAAATCTATATATACTTGCCCTCGGCTTATATAAAGCCTGTTTAGATTGGGACAAAGATATTGATGTGTCATCTTAACTGGACAGGATACACCTATATCTTCTTATTAGTTAAACATGTTAGCAATCATATATAGAGAAGTTTTACCATGTCTGGACCTTCTATATTTTTTATGAGGCCATAAACTCTAATATTGTTCCTTCCACTTCTGTTTTAGTTTCATCCTTTTTATACGTTGTCCATGTTTAAGGCCATAATATCAAAAGAACAAAACATCAAAGACCACAATATCAAACTCTTAAACTTCTCCCCCTGCAAGACCTGTGTTACCACTCATTCCTGGGTACACAGCCCTGCAGGATGCATGCTACCACTATTCCTGAGTCCAAATCTCTGCAGGACCCACATTAGCACTTGTTCCTGGGTTCAAACTGATAGGGGTATTCGATATTCACGATTTTTAAGATATTGTGGTCTTAAGTGTTTTGATCTTTATTTATTTACTTTTATTTAATAAGTTTGATTACGAGGGTAGTACATTGATCACAACAGACAATTTGCAGGCATAGCCCAGGTGAAGAAATTCACACAAAAATAAAACAGAACAAAGAAGGTAGATACTTCCATAGACAATTGATATAATATGTAAATATTATTAACAGAATAGAAAAACAAATGTGAATTAAATTTTGTAGTAAATATGAGAGGGAAGCAGCAGGTGAAAAGAAAAGGGTCATAGAAAAAGTGATGCATGTGAGGAGGGAGTTAGGTTATGTTTCCAGTGGAAAATCACTTGAGTCCTATTTTGTAATGAAGGTGTTTTTTGAACTGAGGTCTGAACATGGGGAACGAGGAGACTTCTTTAAGGTGATTGGGGAAGGATTGCCAGAATTTGGGTGCAAGAATGGAGAAGGAATGGTCAGTACACTGCAGTTTAGTTTGGGATATCTGGAGTGAGTGAGGGAGTTAATTGGGAGAGGTTGTGGAGGTTTTAGGGGTGATTTTTTTTTTTTGAGTTTGGCTGCAGTAGTTTGAAAAGAGGAGACACCAGGAGTAGCTCAACTCTGTAGGAGACTGATAGACATTTGCCTTTGGAGAAAGTGATGTAATGGTGTTCCTGAGGAGGGTGGACTGGAAATGAATCAGCAAATTTTGTTCTTAATGAAGTGTGGAGTGGATGAGGTTTTTTAGAGGCTGTGACTGTGATGGGGAACCCTTATTCAAGTTGAGCAAGGAAGATTCCTTTGTCCATTGCAGCTCTAGCTGATTTGTAGAGAAAGAGAAATATTTTCCAGAACCAGAATAAAAGAGAACTGATCTTTTTGCTGGTGTTTTCAATGCGACTTTGAAAGTTAAGTGACTGGTCTAGCCATAAACCTAATTATTTAAAGGAGATGGCTGTTTCTATTAGGAAACCATTGAGATCTTCAAATGTTGAGGGTTTTAGGAGTTTTTTTCAGCTTTTGTGAGGTTCCAAATATCATCATTTTGTTTTGGAGGGATTTTGAAGTAGCTTATGGTTGTTTAGCAAAAAATTAAGGCAGTGAAGGTCAGACTGATGCTGGGTTTGAATAATTGAAAGTGAGGGACTGGGACTGAAAAATAACCATGTCATCTGCATAAAGAGTGATAGAAAGATTAGTAAATTAGTAGCTAGTTTGTTAATAAAGACTGAAGACAACAGTGGGGTAAGTATGGATCCCTGGGACACTTCTCTGATAAGGAATGCTGGTGGTGATAGAGATGAGCCCATTTTTATTCTGAAATACCTATCTGTTAAGAAATGTTGAAACCAGGTGACAATGTTGGGTCTAACCCTGATTTCTTTTAGAGAATAAATGATTAGGAAGTGATCAATAAGCTCAAAAGCTTTGGTAAGGTCAATGAAGAGAGCTGCTAAAAGATTTCCTTTATTCATGATGTGAAGGATCTCATCTGGAAGTGACCATAGTGCTGTCATTGTGCTCTGGCCAGTCCGGAAGCCATGCTGTTTAAGACTGAGAAGGTGGTACCATTGGATGTAAGTGGACAGTTGGTTGGAGATTATTTTTTTAAGTATTTTCCCAAGTGTAGGGAGGATGGAGATGGGGGAAAGTGGGAAGCATTTTCTGGCACTGTATTTTAAGTTAAATAGAGGTTATAAATATGGATAAGAGGTGTGGTAAGGAAATCTTTGCCGAGTGATATAAAGCAAGGGAGTAGGTTGTCTGCACCAGGGGGTGTATCCAGGAGTATGATTTCTAGTACTGGGTCCAGGCTTTTGTGAGTAATTTTCTTAAAACAGAATAGGCAGATAAAGGGGGGTCTGGATGAATTGGTGGGAGAGATAGAGGTTACAGTACTAGGTACGTTATTAAATTCCTTGTGAAAGTCAGAGATTGAGAGTTGGCCTTGAGTTGGCCTTGAGAGATCTGCAATGTGAAAGGGTGGAGGTGGGTTCTGTGGATTTTTGACCTCTGAGAAAATTTACTTCCTGGCAGAAATGTTTAGGTTGGCCTAGCAGAGCAAGTTGCTGTTTTTTTAAATAGTTGGCTTGCATAACTAGGTTACATAGAGAGGTAAAGGCAGTAGAATTTTATGGTGAGGGTTTTTTTTTTGTCTCCATGAAGACCATTAATTGTCCTTAAGTTTGAGCAGAGCTTTCAGTTCAGTGGTTAGCCAGGGTTTTTTTGTTGTATTTGAAAAGCTACGGTGTAAGAAGGAAGACTTTGTCTTGAAGTTGAAGGAGGGTATGTGTAACATCAGTTGCACCTGAACTGGGGTTCTGTATGTTGGAAATGGGAGACCAATCAAAAGTTGCTAGGTGTTTTTTTGAGGTTGTCTATATTAATGGTGGATTTGGGGGGCAGGTTTAGTGACTGGTGGATAATTTGGAAGACTATTGGGCAGTGGAAGAATGGATCATAGGAATATAGGATTTTTTTTTATATTTTTCATACTGTTTATATTGTTATATATTTTCATACTATTTATTTTTATATTATTTATTATGGAAGTTATTTTTAAAAGGATTATTCTTTGTATATACATTAAAATATTTTTGGTGATTGAGTAGAGATTGCATTTTAAGTAACTTTGGACCATGTATTTTAAGTTAACTAGAGGTTATATATATGGATAAGAGGTGTGGTAAGGCAGTCTTTGCCGAGTGATATAAAGCAAGGGAGTAGGTTGTCTGCACCAGGGGGTGCATCCAGGAGTATGATTTCTAGTACTGGGTCCAGGCTTTTGTGAGCAATGTTCTTAAAACAGAATAGGCAGATAAAGGGGGGTCTGGGTGAACTGGTGGGATAGATAGAGGTTACAGTACTAGGTAGGTGGCTGAATTCCTCGTGAAAGTCAGAGGTTGAGAGTTGGCCTTGAGACGTCTGCAATGTGAAAGTGGTGTTGGTGGGATCTGTGGATTTTTGGCCTCTGAGAAAATATATTTCCTGGCAGAAATACTTAGGTTGGCCTTGCAGAGCAAGTTACTGTTTTTTTTTTTTAAATAGTTGGTTGTGTGCCTGCATATGGCTTGCATAACTAGGTTACGTAGAGATGTAAAGGCAGTAGAATTTTATTGTGAAGGTTTTTTTGTCTCCATGAAGACCATTCATTGTCCTTATGTTTGAGCAACACTTTCAGTTCAGTGGTTAGCCAGGGTGTTTTGTTGTATTTGAAAAGCTACAGTGTAAGAAGGAAGACTTTGTCTTGAAGTTGAAGGAGGTATGTGTAACAGCAGTTGCACCCAAACTGGGGTTCTGTATGTTGGAAATGGGAGACCAATCAAAAGTTGCTAGGGTTTTTTGAGGTTGTCTGTATTAATGGTGGATTTGGGGGGCAGGTTTGGTGACTGGTGGATAATTTGGAAGACTATTGGGGAGTGGAAGAATGGATCATAGGATCATAGGAGTTTTTTTTTTTTTTATTTTTCATACTGTTTATATATTATATATATTTTCATACTATTTATTTTTATATTATTTATTATGGAAGTTATTTTTAAAAGAATTAGTCTTTACATATACATTAAATATTTTTGGTGATTGAGTAGCGATTGCATTTCAAGTAATTTTGGACCATGTTGGATTATTTATGAGAATATTTTCTTGATTTCCATTTCTTTTAGTACCTGAACACACTTTTTAATTGGCTCCATATTATTTATTGAACAATTGTGGTCATAGGGCTTTATTTAATTAAGTAAAGATGTATTTAAGTAATGTTGCTTGGATTTCAACCAGTTCTGAAGAAGTCCCAATTGTTTTCGGGATGAAAGAGCTTGACTCGTTTTCAATAAAACTGTTTGTTAATGTCCATTGAGTCTTCACGGAGTTGTCTTACACAACTAGGAAATCTTTTGGCTGCTGTATTGTTCCAGTGTGTCTTTTTCTGGATTTGGATCATAGGAGGATACTATGCTATTAACCTGGAGGTCATTTCAAGCCTAGCCATTTCATCCCAATGTAATAGCATAGATACTCTAGTCAATACCCAGGTTTGTATTTAGTAATGGCTGCCGATGTCCAGGAGGGCTGTGGACACTATCCCCGGTAAGAATTTATGGTGCTCGATCCACTCGTCCAGGTTCCTTTTGAATAGTGTCATAGAGCTGCTCTGCATCACATGAATTGGCAGTCTATTCCAAAGATGTAGCAGTCACTGGGAGACAAATGTGTCTGTCCAGTGCATCCTATTTAAGTTGCAGGCATATTTAGTTCCCTGGAATGGGTATCTCTAGTCCTGTTTGATTTACAAATGTGCAGATTCATTAGGTTTGGGTAGGAGATTGCTCTGTAAGCCAGGCATAAGTCTCCCTTAAAGAGTCTATACGATACTAAGTACAGTGACAGGGACTTTTGTCGGTCTGTGTAAGGCACAAGCTGGAGTCCCTTGATCTTCTTAGTTACAAACCTCTGAGGTCTCTCTAATTGCTGCAGGTGCTTTGCACAATGCATGCTGGAAGGGGCATTATACTCAATTATTGGCCTAATTAGTGATGAGCATAGAGGGATTATAACCTCCTTTGCTCTAGAGGCGATTCCTTTGTTAATCAAGTGTGCTATGTAGAAAACCTTCCTTACTACAGTAGACACATGGTGGTCAAAGTTAAGGTCACAGTCTACTTGTGATCCCAGATCTCCTACCACTTCGTAGGTACATAGGGTATTGTTGTTAATTTGATAGTGTGAAAGGACATTGTTTTTACTGAAGGGAATGATGATGCATTTCTTTGCATTCAGTTTGAGACCATAACTACACCAGTCATTGGTCTATGTAAGACCCTCCTGAAGTATATACTGACATAATTTGAGGATTCAATAATTGCATCCAGTTTGCAGTCATCCACAAACTTGGTCAGCCACAGCCCCTTAGTTTTGGCCTGAACTTCTGAGAAGTATATACCAAACAGTAGGGGGCTCAGCACTGACCCTTGTGGCACCCTGCTGGTGACAGGTCTGTTGGTTGATGTGGAATGACCTACTTTGATAGTGTGTGACTGGTTTGTAAGCCAACTGGCAACCCATCTAACAACAAAGGGGTTTGCATTCAGTTTGCTAAGTTTTTTGGTAATGCGCGACTGTGGGATTGTGTCAAAGGCCTTTGCCAAATTGAGGTATGCTGTGTGGACAGATTTGTCCTTGTCAATGGCCCTAGTCACATTTTCAAAGAAATCCACCAGGTTTAAAAGGCAGAATCTGTCTTTAACGAAGCCAAATTGGGTCAGATCCAGGGAGGATATGTTCCATGGCTTTACAGATGAAGCTGGTCAGACTTATGGGTCTATAATTCCCTGAGTCTGTTGCTAAGCCACCTTTGTGGAGGGTAATAACTGTTGCTGTTCTCCGTTCTGCAGGAACAAACCTTGTGGCTAGGCTGTGATTGAATAGGGTACTTAATGATGATGTTAGCTCATGTTTTAGTTTGTTTAGAAGACAGACTGGGATGCTATCTGGTCCCATAAAGGCTGTTTTTTCCCTTAGACAAGGCTTTAATGACCTGTTCTTCAGATATGTAAGGTGGGGGAATTTGGGGACAAGGTTTGTGATAAGTTTGGAGGGGATAAGGGAGTGAAATTTTCACCAAATCTGTCCGCTAGCAGGTTTGCTATCTCTGTGGCATCAGTGTGTGATGCCGTTAGTCACTAGCTTGGCACATGCTTGGGTCCTACCTTTTAGGCTATGCACATAGCTGTGAAAGGCCGTACGGTTATCCTTGGCTGTGACTGCTAACTTTTTTCTCAAAGTTACCCTTGGAGAATTTGACATGTTGTCTTATTTGCTTGTTGAGGTTGAGAAAGGTGCTTTTCCATTGTTGGAGCCTTACCTTAGTTTTCTTAGACAGCAACTTTTTGCATTTAGTGTAAAGTTTGTTGATGCTGGATGTCCAGTAGGGTGGCTTTTTTTACTTGGGGCTCTGGCTTTAATTCTCTCTGGAACAGCTGAGTGTATACATTTATTCAAGTGATTGTACAGGGCTTTAGTGTAAGCTTTAGTGTAGTTACCACTTCCAGATGGGGGTGGGGCTTGGAATACATTTATGCCTTCCCCTAGGAGGCTATAATTTGCCTTGGTGAAGTTTTTTAGTCTGACTTTGCCCTTTGTGAATTCTGCTGTTAGTACCAGTTCAAAGGCGACTGATTTGTGGTGAAATTTAACTATGGACAGTTGCAATAGTGCATCTGTTTGTCATGTTAGTGAGGACCAGATCTAGTGTGTTTGTTCCTGTTGTTGGGGTTTGAACAATTTGTTCCAGGGCATTTTAGTTAACAAAGTCAAGGAATTTTTGCACTAGTGAATTAGGGCTAGAGTAGATTTCCCAGTTGATGGTGAGATAATTGAAATTCCCCCATGACCAGAGTGTTTGGCAATATTTAGATTGAGTCCAGTTTGGTCAAGTAGGCCTTGTGCGCATCATGATCCATGGAGGGGGATCTATAACTAGCTGCAACTTGAATGGGAGTCTTACCAACAGTAATCTGAACTTGGAGTAACTCCATGGTGTTGTCCAGTCTAACTAGTCAGGAGGTGAATTCATCCCTAATATACATAGAAACACCATCTCCTTTGGTTCTCACATGTTCGTTTTGCAGTCTGAAGGGGTAGAAGGCATTGTAGCCTTGCAAGGCTGGGGTACTGTCTGAGGCCTTGAACCAGGTTTCTGTGACTGCACAGACATCTATATCCTCCAGTGATAATAGTGCTTTCAGGGTGCGCAGTTTTTGGTTTAAGCTGCTAGCATTTAACAGCATAATCCCTATTTTGTTATGGCATGTCTGCAATTTTGTTTTTGAGACCTTGCCTAAAAAAGGCAAGAGCCTTTGCCAGCAGCCGAAAGCCCAGTAGTGCCAGGTGCAAACTGTCTCTGGAAAAGCTGCGAGGTTTGTCCACCATGTCATCTCAGGCTGACAGAAACTGGATCCCCTTTGAGTGACACAAAAACTAAGCCAATTATTGAAATTGATAATTTTTTTTGTTTACACTGTGGTATAATTCTAGGTGAGGGTAATATGCTGTTCAAGGCTAGGGACATACCTGCCTGTGACACATACTCAGAAAGCTCAATCATGTCTCGATTCATATAGTCCAGTGAGGTACTTCTCATGTCATTCTCTCCGACATGAGCTATGACAGAGTCTTAATGGTACTTGTTGCTGAGAGACCTGAGTGCAAGCATGATCTGATGAATCCTAGCACCGGACAGGCAGCTGACTGTGAATTTTTCCTTATCTTACCTGGTCAGTGGGACATCTGTGTGTCTCACTATGAAGTTTCCAATGACAAGAAAATTTGGTTTTTGAGTGTTACACCTTAAGCGCTTGGTAGGTGAGGCACTAGTGTTGCTATGTGTCTTGGGTGCTATTGGAACTATGTTAGTTGTAGCATTCTTTTGTTGTGGAGGTCTCTGGAGGTTTGATAAGTTTTTTTTGAGAACCACCACATATGTTGATTTTATGTGTTGGATGTGTACTATGTGTATGAGTAGTGGTAATGTGTGCATGAGTAGTAGTGGGTGAGTTGTTATTGTTTTGAGTGCAAGAGAGCAGGGATTCAGGATTCTTAGTGTAGCTACAGCTCTTGCACTATGTACTAGAGTGAGTTATTAGTAGATGGTTCTCATTGTACATAAGGCAGTTGCTACATTGCCTCAGGAGGCCTAAGTCAACAAGGCTGGCAGGAGAAACAAGAGTAGCCCAACTGTCCATCATGCTAGTCTTGAAGAACTGTTATCACAAAGGGGGTGCTTTCAGGACTGACCTAGGAAGTGCTCTGTAAATGGGTATTTCTAACGGGGTTTTTGGTTGTTGGTTTAATAGGTCACAACTCACTAGCAATACTTCTTTAGATGTACTAAAGATGAGGACGACACTAATGTACTACAGCTGTATCTAAGGGAGAAATTGTCAAAATTATCTGTCTGGCTATAGCACTCAGTTGTGTGGCAGTGTGTGGTGCTGTACAACACGCAAACAAGCAGAAACCCACTCAAACATGGGGCTTAAATACCAGAAGCTAAAAACTTAAAAAAAAAAAAACCTTTAAAAAACTCAAAAGAACCAATGAGGGTGCTTAATCCATGCCCTAGACCAACCACATTTCACCAGACAGGTTCCAATCAGCACACGTGTCTCACAGAGGGGCCCGTCCAATCAAAGATGGCTTGGAAACTGTGCTCAGAATACAACAGCCACTACAAATAGACCCAGATGCAGCCAACTTGTATCTGGACTATGCTACAGCTACCAGTGACACTAATTTAGGCAGGAAACACTAAAATATGTTTTAAACAGCAGAAAAACAGCAAGGAGACACTAAATAATATTCGGAGATGGAAAAGATGGAGGGTTGTTAGTGATCAGCAGATCCAGGAGGGAGTGATTGTTAGTTTGGAGATTTGAAAGAGTAGTGCGATTGACTAATTGCATATGGTTAATATTGGCTAGGAATCCTGTAATGTCATTTCTCAAGAGACCTATGTAGTTTATGTTAAAATCACCTAGAATATCAATATGTTTATAGTTGCGAGCAGCTTAAGTGATAGTAAGAACAAGGAATTTAAATTTGTTAAGAGAAGCTTGAGGAGTAAGGTAGGCGAATGTTATTAGAAGGCAACTATTCATCCAGGAGGGACGATTTAGAATAATATAGTTGGATTCAGTATCTGAGGAGGCATTGCTTGAGCAATGATAATTGTTTAAGGTTGTCTTCTGCCAGGTCTTATGTCTTAGAGTCATTTGTAGGAGGGAAGCAGATGGTGAAAATTAGGGCTGTTTTGCTTGAGCCATGCTTCAGTGACAGCTGTGATGTTGGGTGAGTGGGTTGTATGGAAGGTGTTTTTCTGACTGAGTTTATTAGGGATGCTTTGGGTGTTAAATAATGCACAAGAGAGAGTGGCAGTGTCAGGAAAGTTTATGTGTTCTATGTGGTGGGAGGGACCTGGATTGGCTTCAATGTTGGATCTGAGGAGGAGTATGAGCAGCATAGGGGTTTAGAGGTGTTTAGGAGGTTTGAGGTGGGGTTGTTGGGACTGGGATGTTTGGAGGAGATGAGGTAAAGGGATGATGAAGATGAAGTTGTGTGTGAGTGGTAGGTGGAAAATGGAGTATGTAAACAAGTAGGGCAGGTCTTGAGGTTCAAGTAAATGATTATGGGGCTTTTTTGTAGGCTAGTAAAGGGTAGGTTAACAGATGGGAGAAGAGATGGGGTTACTGATGGTATACTGAAGTGGGTTAATGGAAGGACAAGTGAGATGGTGAGGTGGAGAAGCATTGTGGAGGGCGGGGTAGAAAAGGAGTTCTGAAAGTAACTGTCAGGAGTCTATGATGGGAAAATAACAGAGAATGTATATGGGAAGGTGAAGGGGATGAGAATGATGTTTCATTTGCAAGTGGATTTATTTAAGTTTGGATGTTGATTAAACTGTATGGAAGTTTAAGGTGGGAATATATCACATTAAGGTGGTTGAGGAAGTTGGATGTAGGTTTAATGAAGTTGTGTGCACCCTTAATGGGTCATCAGAAGTAGGTTGGAAGGGGTAGAAACAATGATGTATAAAGTGGAAGGCCTGGGGGGTGACTGCGGAATAGGGAGTGGTAGGGGAGAGAAACAGGTCACACACACCCAGCTGAAATCAATCTATGAAGGTTTGCAAAGTGGGTGCAGGAGATATAGAGCCAACATAGTCCAAGCACAATAGTGGTCAGACAAAATAATATGCATATATGCATGTGTGTGTAAATAAAAAAGGGGAGAAAAACTAACTAAAACTAAGTCCCTTAATTGTTAAAGCTATGGAAGTTCACCTTCATGATCAGAAACAATAGTGCAAAGTGAGCTTCATATTAAACAAGCAAATGAGACTGATTCCCCTTGCAAGCCCTTGAGTAAATGCAGCATGTTTCCATGGGTAAGAAAATTACTAAATTGCACTCTGCCTAGATGAGGGGTAAGGAAGCTTTGAGACTTTACAGCCTTATTTTAACACATGGAACAGTGTTTCAGTAATAAATTTGAATATGAGAACTCATGCCTTGACATACTTGCTCAGGAGCAGCCAGAAATTGCTTATTACTTTCTTTCAGTTTAAGGTTAAATTGCTGGTAAGGTAAAGGGGGTGGGACCAATCAAGGATTCCCTCTGTTTAGTCAGCAGCTGATGCTACAGCAAGAGCCTGTAAGAAAGTTAGGCATGTGAATAAGTAAGTGAAAGTGTTGTGAAATAACTCTATATATGTATTAATTTAAGAAAGGAGACAGACCTAGAACACAGACAAAGGGAAGAGAGAGAGAAGCAGTCTAAACATATTATAGAAGGAACAAAGGTCAGTACATATCTTTCAGAGAAAATAACACTTCACATCACAGAAAGCTTAACAGTATTTGAAATATTTGTCATTTTTAAATTGTGACAAGACGTAATCTATGCATTCTTTTTAATGTACAGCAAACACTGACAAAGGCCACGTGACCTTATTTAGAAAATCTGGAAGTATCATTAGCTAACTAAATACAAGAAGTAGCCAGTTAAAAATGATGCATTATCAAAACACAAAATGAATGGTAGAGCTTATTGTAGTACTCAGCATAAAGTAGTTAATACTCTAAAACCACTATAACATGTAAACTGATCTAGCAATCAGATAAAATACACAGAAATGACCATGCTTATGTACATTTGTAGAAAACAGGAAATATAAAGAGAATTGCTCCCAAGACAATACATCAGTTACATCAGTTACTTAGAGTAGATAGATTAACAAGAAAATATAGGTCATTTATTTCTAAGATGTTATTGTTATTTTATTGTATTTTGACCCTTTTAGATAGATTGTGCATATATTTGGGAGACGTAGCATAAGAGGCTACTTTTAATTTTTCCAAAGATGTGGCTGTTTTATATGATAATATATTTGTGTATCTCTTATTTAGACTTTCTATTACTTTTACTACAGACTTGTCATTTGTTTTATATTTAGCTTTAGTCTCTTGAAGTTGTGATTGTATGTTTGATAGTTCTGATCCCCATTCATTTGCTTTCTGCTTATACCAAACTAGAATTTTAATGAAAATATAAGCTTTTAAAGAGTCCTGGATCATAACTATATTAACACCATCAGTACTATTTGTTTGTAAATACAGATTCAGTTCAGAAAGGAGCCAGGGTTTGAAATATTTTAGTTTTGTTATATAAGCATGTATTCTGGTTAAATAAGGTCGTTTTTTGAAGACTGTATGGGATTTTAGAATAGGGGCATTGTGACTGGAAATAGGACAGGGTAGGACATTGAATGTGAATACCTTTGACATTATGCCCTAGAATACTAGTATTCTATTTAGTCTGTGTACCATATTTATAGGAATAATGAGTAAAGATTAATGATTTGAAGTCTCTCAGAGTGAATGTATCTTTTAATTTAAGTTTTCAATCCAGTTTTTAGCTGCTTTTCATTCTTATTTTTCTTTCATTACTAGAATTTGAATCATATAATAAACAAGTGAAGTCACCTCCTATTACTAAGTGCCTTTATATTCATTAAGAATTGAATCATTGATGTACGTTTTAGCAAAATTTTACCCCATACCAGGAAACCAATGCACACTTACTAGAGTCAGTAATCTGCCATTATGTTTTATAACAATGAGAGTTAAGAGGCCATCTTGATCCTCATATTTTTGACTGATCTGTGGTGGGATAACACTTTTTTCCATAAAATCATCACTCCTCTTCTCTTGCTTTTAAATGAGGATTGTGCCAAAACTGAATAATTAGTGGAATTCCATATATTATTATCTGCATATTTAAATTACGTTTATTGAAGAAATATAACTTGAGCCTTGTTTGCTTTTAAATAATGAAGCAGATTAGATCTTTTCATTGGATAATTTAAACAAATGACATTCAAAGCTAACAGAGTTAAGCCCATCTATAAAATTTGTTAAGACAATATTGTAACCATCAACATAAGTTGATCTAACTAAATACTGGCTAATAATAATACCTCCTTTAAGGTTTTGCAGTGTTAAGACTATTATTTCAGGCATTATAAAGGGTAAAAAGGAAAAATTGTACTAAATCCAAGAGAACAACTCTATTAAATTAATGGAATTCACAAAATTCCTAGCCTAGAAATATAAGTTCCACTAAACTATCCTTCACTATCTAACTAGCCTAGAGGTTGTCAAAGAGGAGAGAATTAATAGAACTATGCATCAAAACTTTAATAAAATGGAGATCTATGAAAACATGTAAATTCCTCCTACCTAGCCCCACAGTAAAGTACTGTGAATGAGAACAGATAGTCAGCATCTAACTCTTACACTCCTCATCTCCTCCTGCCTTAAAACACTGTTATGTAATGATTAGATTAAAGAAAGGCAATCTCCATCCTGGGAAGCATTTTCAGCCAAGGTGATGAGAGAAACACAAACCCTCCACTACCAAGCACAACTCTGCCCAATATGTTACCAACACAACACAACAGGAAAGGGAAGCACATATGCACTCCACACAACTGAGTGAAATCTCCCTTGCCACCAAAAAAAAGGGCACCCTGTCCTTGCCATGACCCTACCTAGTCTTCCTTCCCTTTATGTACCCTCAAAAGGACCATACTTAGTACCTCATTACACCTCTCTCTCCAATGTGTTTACTATGAATTTGCATAATTTTATACAAACAAAAAAATGTTATTGTTGACCTATTGAACTATATCAATGCAAAATTGTTACTTAGCTTCTTTTTAATGCAACTTTAACTTTATGCATGTAACTCAACATATGTGAATCTTTTTGCTATAACTGCTATTATATCAATACTGTTTAAAATTGTACTTGTTTAAAATGTACTACTGGAGCTTTTCTCCTCGGGTCTCCACTGAAAATGGACCACAAGCCCAGTTGGACAAATCCGGTTAACAAATGTCAATAAATAAATAAAATAAATAAAAAACACAGTGCAAGCAAACAGGAAAGAGATCAATACTAAAGTAAACAGGCAATCACCTCAATGCCAGAACAAAACAAGATAAAAAAAACCTCACACTTTGCCAAGTGCTACCAGACATGACGAAACAACAGAGCCTGTGGAGCTATTAACAACTGTCAGTTTAAGGCATGAAATGCTTGTATTAATGTTGGAAGTAATCTGCTATGACTGATACCTGAGTGAGAAAGAAAGCTAGTATAAACTTTACAAACAAGTGCAGGAAGTGATGAGGTAGATAGAATTTGAGTCACTCTTGCTATTAGGTGAGACTGAATCAGGTATGCTTACAATTATTTGAATACTAATTAAATCAGCTCCTGCCAAGTGCAGCAAGCACAGAGTGCCAATGCAGAGGAGAAAATACCTCTGAGGTGTGATTTCCTAAGGGAAGGCAAAATAGTACATTTCACTGCCCTCAAAGGAAACATCAACCAGTGCAACAACAACCAACAACTCATATCAACCTCCAAGCCCATTTCCCCTTCCCAACATAACTAAGAGATCTATTATCAGAGAATTGTACACATATGTATAATTTTTTTATAGTTAAGCACTTTAAACAGCAGATGAGATGAAAAGATGATTTACATGTATTGCACTTTTAAAGAACATGCTACCAAATGACAGTTGAGTTAAATGTGATTGAACACTTAGTACTTAAGAGAATTCAGTTATGAAAAAGTAAAAAATATAAATAAAACTTAGAGAATCACAAGACATGTGTTATATTTAAAATAATTGCCTGAATGATGGGAATGGACACTGTCCTAGTTCTCTGTGAGTATATACATACATATTGTATACACTCCATTTTTTTCTCACAGCATTTGCCGTCATTTCTTTCCAATATTCCCTTTACTTACTGCTTAAAAGTAAATGGAATCTATGGAGAATATTTGACTGACAATGTTAAGGAATAAAAAACATAATTTTACTAAGAGATGGAGTTCTTTATAGTCTTTTTGTTGTTGTTCAAGGTCATATCTGTTTTTTGTTTCTTCTTCTTTGTGTCAGATCATGTGTTCTTCTCAGGAAATCATTTTAAGGTGGGGGATGTCCAGTCCAGTCTTCAGTAGATGGTAAAAGGTTATTTTTCTTTATGAAGGAAGAAGTTTCTTCAAAATTCTTGAAAATTCTGTTATCATTTGATAGATGAATTTATGTTTTAGCAGGGAAAGTTATTGTTTCAGTGTTTTTACAAGAAGCCAGCATTTTTTCATCGTTTCTAAAATATTTGCTCAATAATCATTACCAAATCTTATGCTGTTCTGACCATATTTTAATGGAGCTTTTTCCCAAGCTGTTTTAAGAATCATGTTTTTATCAGTGAAAGAAAGGAATTTTATTGCTATAGATCTTGGAGGAGTTGTTGAAGTAGAAGGCATGGGTTTACCTATAGCTCTATGTGCTCTTTCGATGTTATAGTAAAGTCTTTCCTGCAGGTTTAATAATTTTGGAATCCAAGAAGATAAAAAGTAAGCAGGTCATCTCCTTCTATTTTTTCTAGTAAACCGAATATTCTTAAATTGCATCTCCTTTTTCTGAGGTTGTCTATTTTGTTTAATTACTAGGTGTTTTGTTTTAATAAACATTCTGTTTGAGTTACTTCCTCCATTATTCTTCCCTCCATGTAATTTACAGCATTCCCGATGTTAGATATTTTAGTTTAGTATTGTTGGAACATTTCTTTAAAAATGTCATTTGTTTCACATTTTCTGAATTATCCTGAAAAACATCTGTATTCAGAGATAAAATCTGAAGTGTTGTTGTCACCAGCTGCATATCCATCTTCAGAGAAGAGTCAAGAGTGGGAATGCTTAAAGTTGCTCTTTTTTCTTCCAGCCAATAAGCCTCCAAAAGACTCTGACAGGAAAAAGTTGACAACATTCAGTAGCACATAAGCTTATACTATTATAAAATAGTGTGTAAAGTAAATTTCCTTAGAAGTAAATATTTTTCTGTTTATTTTGATTTTACTGCAGAGTTCTAAAAATTTGCTGATTTCACTTGGCCATCTAGGCTCCACCTACTTCAGTTATTGTGTTTTAGTGCCATGCAGTGATGGGACAGTACAGTAGAGTAGAGGCAGTAATTTGCCTAGACTGATCAGTCAGGTAAGGTCATGCTTGATACAGGGCATCAATTTTTGTGCATTTTGCTAATAGTTTGCTTTATGTGGTTGTTAAATTTCATAGCAACATCTAGGATAACACTTAAGGTCTTGGTTCAGTTTTGGTTTGGCCAGAAGAAGTAATGGGGAAGAGATGTTTGTTGTAAGAGTATTGTTTAGGTGTGAACAGAACACATTTGGTCTTTTTAGGGTTTAATAGTAATTGAAAGTTATGGAGCCATGATTCATAGGTTCATAGGCTGGTACTAGGCTATTGGCCCTAGGGCCTATACAAGTCTAGCCATAACAATTCCCTGGTTATTTCTTCCCACACTATTTACTTCCCTGGAGCCCTGTCTAGCAGGGCGACTGACGTGATCCCCAGGGTGAATTTCCTTTCTCCCATCCAATTGTCAAGGCTCCTTTTGAAGAGGGCCAAAGAGGTGCTCTGCTTGACATGTATGGGCAGTCTATTCCAGAGTCTGAGGAGTCTCTGGGTCAGGAACCTATCCCTCCAGCATGTTTTGTTATTGTGATGACAAGGTTTAGATCCCTGGAGCGTGTGGCTCTGAGGGATTGGGATTTCTTTAAGTGTAGCATGTCCAATAGCTCTGGGTTTGACATGGCCTTGTGTGTTGAGCAGAGATCGCCTCTGAGTAGACGATATGTGACAGAGTATAGCTGGAGTTTTTTAAGGCGGTCAGCATAGGGCATCTGCTTTAGGCCTGCAATTCTTTTAGTGAGGTATTTCTGCGGCCTTTCCAGTTGTTGCAGATGTCTTGAGAGGTACATACCAAACAGGGCATTGTATTCTATAATGGGTCTAAAGAGGGATGAGTACAGTGGGACAATGACCTCCTTTTTTCTGGATGAAAAGCACTTAGTGATGAGGTGTGACACATAGAAGGATTTCCTGACTGTTGTGGCGATGTGGTTATTGAAGGTGAGACCACTGTCCACCTGTGTCCCTAAGTCTCTTATCACACTTTTGGTGTTTAGTGTACTGCCACCTATGTGGTAATTCATGGGTACATGTTTTTTCCCCAAAGGGGATAACTATACATTTCTTGGCATTGAGCTTGAGCCCATGGCTCTGTCACCAAGCATCTGTTTCTGTAAGGCCCTTTTGTAGAGTATCCACATCATTTGGGGATTCACTAATGGCTCCCAGTTTGCAGTTATCTGTGAACTTTGTTAGCCAGAGTCCCTTATTGTTGGCCTGTACTTCAGAGAAGTAGATGCCAAACAAGAGCGGTCCTAGGACAGAACCCTGAGGTACTCCACTTGTCACTTGTCTGGAGTTGGATTTGGAGTCAGCTACTTTTACAGTGTGGGTTCTGTCAGTAAGCCAGTTGGCAACCCATCGAGTGACATAGGGATTAATGCCCAGCTTAGTAAGTCTATCTATGATTCCAGAGTGGGGGATGGTGCCAAAGGCCTTGGCAAGGTCCAGAAAGGCTGTGTGGACTGCCTTACCCTTGTCCACGGCCCTGGAGATTGATTCAAAGAAGTCAATCAGATTCAGGAAACAAGATTGGCCCTTCATGAACCCATACTGGGTGGGGTCCAGTGTTTGAAGGTTGCCAGTGTCTTTGTTTATAAGTTCCATGATAATACGTTCCATGGCCTTGCATATCAGGCTTGTCAGACTGATGGGGCAGTAGTTCCCGGGATCCAAGGTGGATCCCCTCTTGTGGAGTGGGATAACTGTAGATGTGTGCCACTCAGTGGGCACGAAGCTTGAGGTGAGGCTATGATTAAACATTACACTTATGTGAGGTGCCAGTTCATTTTGTAGTTCATGTAGTACACAGCCCATGGATGCTGTATTCTTAGCTTTGGAGAGTGCGTTTTTTACCTGTGTGGCCGTTATTACTGGAATTTGGCAATCTTCCAGTATTGAGATGGGCCGTTTAGTGGGTGAGAGGGGGGTGAAGTTGGCACTGAATTGATCTACTGTTAAGAGAAAAAGTTTTAAAAACATACTGTTATTTGTCTTTTTCCTCTGCTTGCAAAGTGAACATGTTATTTGTTGGGATATGCCTATCAAAGATGGGCCTCATCTGTGAACAAAATGCAGCATTGCTTATGAACCTGAATAATAACTGTTTTCTGCTTTTCAGAATAAAGAGATTTGGTTATAGCTTAGTGAAGCCTGGGATAAGGACGCACGGCCGAGTAAGAGTTAATTTACTGAAGCAGGCTGTGTGTCCTGGAAAATTTGAGCTACCATTGTTGAACTGAACATTCTGTACTTCTTGAACATTCTGTACTAACTGTTGGTTTGAGGTAATTTGTGATAAACATGTTTATCCTATATGTTTTTCATAGCCAACTGTCAACGGTCAGAAATGTAACAAAAAGTTGTTTTGCTTGCAGTATAAAAGTTGATGTCAGTAAACAAGTTGAGAGGAGGAGATCATCTTGGCCAACATGCTGTGTAATCTGGTTAGCTGCTAATAAAGAAATTTTTTCATCACCTGAGGCAAATGTGACTCGTTTGAATTTTTCTTCTGACATTTTGGTCCTTCGGACCGGAAACCTCTGCGAAGATACAGATCAGACCGACAGAGAGACTGAAAAACCTGTGCAGGTGAGGGTTTCTCATCTTAAAATTCCCTCGACTGAAAGCCCTCCAACTGATTTGTCATTGAGAGGAGGCCGGCCGCTCTCTGATCCCTATCTGAGGGACAGTTTCTGGACCAAAAGGGGAAATGGAGTCTCATCTGGTTCAGGTAGGATGAAAAATAAATTCTTTTAATTTAATTTAATCTTGTCGACAAGGGTTTTATTTATTTATTTTTTTTTAGTTAAGGGTGGGTAGGATTACTTGTTAGGATCACCCGTTAAGATAGCCCCATTTTATAATAAGCCCTGTAAAATAACTTTGATACAGTCCTAAAATAAGAAATCTAGGGGAAACATGGGTTCGAGTTGCTGCAAGTGTGAGAGTGATGTCTGTTTAAATGTTGATGCTAAGTATATGAAAGGTTTAAACAAAAATAATGTTAAATTTTTGAAAAAGTGGAAGTTGAAATATGATTTTGATGGTACCCTGAATAAGAATGCCTGTGCAAAATTGGTTAGAGATTTGAAAAGAGATGCGGGAACTAGAACTAAAAAACAAAGACAATTGGGATTTCCCCAAGCACAAAAATGGTTAGAAGAGGCAAATAAATGAGCTATAAAAGAAAAACAGTGCCAGGAAAAAGAAAAAAATAAATTAAAAGGGTTCACTGGTGCCAAGTGGAAAAGTAGCTTTATTTTTAGATAAGGAGGATGAGCATACAGTTTGTGCGGTAAAGGCAGGCAACTGCCCCACCGTATGGGGAAATTGCTGCTGCCGTACCGGCGGAACCTCCTCAATATCAGTCTGAAGATGTGGGATCTGTACAGCAGGGTGGGTTATTGGCTGCTCAAGGAAATGTTGTGACCCCTCCAATTTACCCGCAAATTCCCATAGTACCCAAGGTTGCTTTGCAACAGGTAGACCAACCTATGCAGTTAAGGTCAGGACCAGCAGGGCAAGGATGTTGGGCCATTAAACTTTCTGACTACTCAGAAGCTCTTCTCTTAATACAAGTTACAAACCCACAAGCAGGGGATGTTGGACAAGAGCCAACTATTTTAGTTTATCGTCCCTGGGCTAAAGAGGATATAAAATGAGCTACGGATGGTATTCCTCATCCCAAGGTTAATTTTCAAAAGTTTTCTGAGGACATAGTTGGTATGCATTTAAGTTATCATCTAAATGGTTTAGAAGTAGAACAAGTAGTGCGACAAATCCTGGGTCCAGATTGGCACTTAGTTTGTGGTACTTGGACATGTAAGGCAGATGACGGCACTACATTAAAGCATAATTCTGGGGTGCTAGACACGCGAGTCACTGATCTGTTGAAGTGAATTTCTGATAAGTGGCGTCCAAGAGCAGATTGGACAGTAATAAATCAGTGCATCCAAAATGATGATGAATCTGTAGATCACTATATTGTAAGATTGACAGAAGTGTTCAATAACCATTGTGGAATGATGATTCCGCAGGATCAGACCAATGATAGTCCGTATGAACAGCAATTGAAAAATGCTTTTCTTAAGGGTTGTAGGGCTCCGATAAGTAGTTTTATAACTAAGCATATGGTAGATCATAGAACATGTAGACTGCAACCTTTGTTTGAATATGCACGGCATGCTGAGTGACATTTCAATTTAAAAAAGAAAAAGAAAGTACAAGTGTTGGCAGTAGGGGATGATGGTGGTATATTCTTGGTACAGGACCAAAGGGGGCAAGGGCACCATGGTGGCGTAAAAAAATGTGAGGGCCCGAAATGGGACATGTTAAATAAACCGGGTGAACATTCAGAGGAATATGAGGGGAGGTTAAAACGTGGAAAATGTTTTAAGTGCGGTAGACGTGGGCACTTCGCTGCCGACTGTGAAGAGTGGCAACACCCCCCACAGCTTACGAACAAGGGCTCTGCATGACTATATGATAGTAAAGGAAGGCGCCAAATTCATTATTGTGATTATTGTAGAGAAGAAGAAAGTGAGAATGATTGTGATGATGATGAGGCAGATACTCTCTGCGATGAATGTCAGAACACTCAGAAGGAAGGGCGGGATTGTGACTGTGAAGTCATAAACCTGGCAAATTTGGGTATTGCTATGCATCTAGATCAAAAACCCATGATAGAGTTTTTGGTTGAGGGACAAAAAGTGGAGTTTTTATGTGATTCAGGTGCATCGCATGCACTTTTGGGTCCAGCAATTCTGCCTCCGAACTGCGAAACAGATGAGTTTGTCCTTGTGAAAGCGGCAAACGGGAAAATCTATAAGGAACCACTGTCTCATCCTCTATTGTTCACAGATCCACAAACAAACCAAACTGTTAGGTGTAGGGTAATTATATCGAAAGTTTGTCCAGTTAATTTGCTGGGAAGAGATTTGATGCATTCATTTGGAATAGCAGCAATTCCCACACCTAAAGGCATTGAGGCGAAAAGGTTAGCGGATGGCTTGGTGGTACAAGGAGTACAAGACTTGTTTTACTGGTATAGCCAGGACTTGATTTCAAATGGGCTGGGGAGGGTTGATACAGATTTGATCAACCTAGCTTTAAGTAAATCTAGGAGCGGGTCACCGCAGGTTGCGGTGCACTTACATTGTACAATGTTCTACAGAAAGGCCCCTGGTCCGGATAAAGAATTTGAAAAAGAATTCTTTAAGCACAAATGTGCAAGGATAATTTTGAATGATATGTTTTGGGATACGCAAGGTAATACACTAGTGACATGTACTTTGACTAAGGAAATGAGTTCTTTATATCACTCAGGTTATAGCCCACATATTTCAATTACTAAAGTGGTGGGGACACATTGGGTAGATTTGGCGAAAAAGGTAACGAATTGGGACACAATGTCCGAAAGTCACTTGAAGGATTAACAGATCCAGGTACAAAGATTAAATTGGGTGACTTGGGCACAACCAAGCGTGCACCTCAGGGATGACAAAACAGAAATGGCATGACAAATCCTCCTAACTCAAGAGGAAGATAGTGCGTTAAGTGCCTTACCTGTAGATTTATGGTCAAAAGGTAAAGGGGATGCAGGACTGATGAAAACAGCAGGTGAAGTTTGTATAACTCCAAAGTCAGGTTTTAGACCTCGTAAGCACCAATACCCGCTAAGTAAACAAGCAGAGGAAGGAATTAAGCCAGTTATTGAGCAGCTAAAACAGGTAGGAATTCTTGTTGAATGCCCAGATTCGCCCTGCAATACTCCGTTGTTTCCTGTAAAGAAACCGGATGGGTCATGGAGGTTGGTTCAGGATTTACAAGCAGTTAATTCGGCTGTGATCCCAAGAGCACCTGGGGTCCCTGACCTCTATACATTACTTAATGATTTACTACCTCAGCACAGATATTTTTCTGTCAGATATAAGCAATGCTTTTTTCTCCATACCACTACATAAGGAGAGTAGATTTTGGTTTGCATTCACTTATCAAGGTAAAAGATACACCTACACCAGATTGCCACAGGGTTATTGTGAGAGTCCTACAATATTCACACAAGAAATGGCTGCGAATTTAGCTCAGTTTGTTCCCCCAGAGGGAAGCCAGTTTCTGTTGTATGTAGATGATATTTTGTTGGCCTCACCCACGCAGGAAAGTTGTAGAAAGGATACCATTGCCATTCTTAGTTTTTTAGCTGAGCAAGGACATAAGGTAAATAAAGAAAAGCTACAATTGTGGAAAGCACAAGTAAAGTACTTGGGTTATTTAATTTTGCAGGTAGACAATTGGAGAAGAAAAGAAAACAAGCAATTCTTGAGGCACCTATGTCTACGACTAAGTGGGAGATGATGTCCTTTTTAGGTGTGACTAATTTTTGTAGAAGTTGGATCCCTAACTATGCTGAGGAAGTAGGGCCATTGACCGCACTGATCTATGATACTCCCATGGCAGCTAAGAATGATATACAGCGGACAAATAAGGCAATACAGGCATTTAATAGAATTAAGCAATTGATAGCAGGATCCTCTGTTTTGGGTTTTCCGAACTATTCTAAGCCGTTTATACAAATGGTTGATTGTAAGGGAGGATATATGACTTCGGTTCTGGTACAAGTACATGGGGATAAACAGAGACTGATAGCTTTCTACTCCTCCAGATTAGATCCTGTTGCAAGGGCATTACCGCATTGTGTTCAAGCTGTAGTGGCAGCCGCCATGGCAGTACAAGCCTCAGCATCATTAGTTTTGTTTCACCCATTACAATTGCGGGTTCCACATTCAGTAGCTACTATACTTTTGCAAGATAAGATAACCTTTTTATCTCCTAGTCAACATTTGTCATGTATGACAGTGCTGCTGACACAGCCTCATATGACCATAGAAAGATGTACTACTCTTAATCCGGCGACACTTTTGCCGACTCCAGAAGAAGGTACTCCACACGTTTGTTTAGAGAGCATTCATGACAAAGTGCTTCCCCGACCAGATTTAATGGATATTCCGTTGGTAGATTCTGATCTCGTTTTGTTTGTAGATGGATCAGCAAAGAAAGACACTGTAGGAAAAACACTAGTAGGGTATGCTGTCACCACAGAAACTGAAGTTTTGGAGGCAAAAAGATTGTCAAACATTTATTCTGCACAAGCAGCTGAGTTGGTGGCTTTGACTCGAGCTTGTACCTTAGGGGAGGGTAAGAAAGTGACAATTTACACAGATAGTCAATATGCTTTCTCCACTGTACATGTTTTCGCTCAACAATGGAAGAATAGGGGAATGGTTACTGCGACAGGCAAACCAATAAATCATAGAGATTTAATTTTACAGTTGTTAGATGCAGTGCAACTACCACTTCAGATAGCGATATGTAAATGTTCCGCACATACCAACAGAAAAGATCCTGTCTCCAGGGGAAATGCCCTTGCTGATATGGCTGCAAAAAAGACAGCTCAAGAAAATGATTTGCTTTTACATGACAATGATTTGGAGCCCAGACACCTCTTAGACTTAGAGACACTAAAAGTAATGCAAACATTGACAACACAGAAGGAAAAATGTTGTTGGGTAAAATATGGTATCACTCAACAGGATGGGTTGTATAGGGCATCAGATGGCAAAATAATATTACCCTCAAACCTTTTTAGGTATGCGGCATTGGTTAGCCATGGACCTGCCCATGTAGGAGTACAGACAATTATTCAAATAGTGTCTAAGATGTTTTGGTGTAAGGGGTTTTCAACTTATGCAAAGCAATTCTGTTTATCTTGTTTATTATATGCAAAGTATCATGCTCAGGGGGGAGTTAAAAGGTCTCAGCGGGCATTCCTTACCCCTCCATATCCATTCCACACACTCTGTATGGACTTTATTGAATTGACACCTTCAGAGGGAAAAAGGTTCTGTTTAGTCATTATTGATGCTTTTTCTAAATGGGTAGAAGCTTTTCCAGTGAAGCATCTGAATGCACAAACAGTAGCAAAACTTTTGACTACAGAAATAATTCCCCGATTTGGTTTACCAAGATGCATTTACAGTGATAATGGGTCTCATTTTGTTAACCAGATTGTTCAGAAGTTGGGTCAAGTGTTTCAAATTGATCTTAAATATCATTGTGCTTACCATCCCCAATCAGCTGGACTGGTGGAAAGACACAACGGTGTCTTGAAGAGTAAGCTCCGCAAACTGATGGCTGAAACACATAGATCATGGACTGCATGCCTTCCTTTGGCACTCCTGTATATGTGAACCTCACCTTCCTACAAAGGACTTACACCATTTGAACTTTTGTTTGGGAGACCATATTACGTCCCGCAGTGGCAAGGATTGTTGCCAGTGGAACGTGAGGGGAGTGAGGATCTAGCGGATTATATGAAGAAGCTGCTAAATGTCAAATCTCTTGTAACCAATGACTCCTTTGCAGATTCCAGAAATGAAACCTTGTTAAGCGTGGCACCCGGGGACTGGGTGTGGATCCAAATTGTGAAGAGAAAGAATTGGTCATCCCCCAGGTGGGAAGGCCCATACCAGGTGCTTATCTCGACACCTACGGCTGTAAAGATCACTGAGAGGACTTCGTGGATTCATATCACCCACTGTAAAAAACTCAAGACTCTTCCTTCTGCCATTGATATTGGTCAAACTCCACCGGACCTCTGAGCACAAAGTCTGGCTACAAAGGGGGATTAGTTCGTCTCAAACCTAGTGAAGAAACCAACGGCGCGAGGTAGTCCTTTGGGAGGATGGCCACGTTCAACTGGTACTTGAACTGTTACATGATGATGATTTTGGTGGCGAAAGTAAATATGTCCATACGAGAAGGAACAGTTGCAAGAGAAAAAGGAATGGTGGTGCTGCAAGCGCAAACAGGTGTTACTACTATGTTTAAGGTGAAACTTTGTGAAGGAATTTTGGACTGTTCTAAATGGAACAATAATAATTTCTTGACTCGTGCAAAATACTTGTGCAATAGAGACTGTATGTTCTGGTCAAATGTTTGGTGGTCAACAGATGTGAATGGATGGGAAACAAGTGGTGCAGTGATACCAGAGAAAGATAAAAGCAGGCAACAAAGAATAAAAATTGTGCATTTCAAGGTACAAGTAATTACTATAACCATTGTGTCACCACAAGAAAGTGATTCAGGAGTTTATGGAATCGGAGTGTCTCTTCCAATTGGAACTGATCCTTTGGGGACCCTCCAACTTAAAGTGCAAAGCCTTAAAAATGCTACAAGTAAAGCAGATTTTGCCTTCACAGAAGAACAATTGTTACTCGAGACGGGATTCGTACACCATAATGAATGTTTATCTTGGGTTAGCTATAGTACCCGAGAAGCACATCGTGAAAACTGTGTTTCTTGTGCTGAAGGTAAACAGCAACTAGCGACAGTCCCACTGATGCGAGATGAAGGTAACCTAACATGTCTGTTAAAATTATTCTTCAACAGAACTGAAGATAAATGCAAAAATGAAACTCAGCGTTTTCCAGTCATAAGCAAAGTTGAGAAACCGCCTGCAGCGGTTTCCTATCCAGGTTCATATATATGCATTTCCAGAGATGGCACAGGGAAGAATTATGGCAATATGGGACAGAACTATTGCAATGTTACTGTGAATGGCAATGAGAATCCATTTCTGGAGAACCAAACTCATAGTTTAGCAGACGTATGGTGGTTATGTGGAGACAACAAACTCAGATCAAGGCTTATGATTCCCTGGAAGGGAACTTGTGCACTTGTAAAGTTAATTCTGCCATTCTACATTTTCCCAGTTCCAGCAAGCAATTTCGTAAGAGAACCTGAAATAAAGCCGAAGTGGTTGAATAGGAGAAAAAGAGAGGCACCGAAGCAATCCTTCGATAACGGTGTCTGCATCGATAGCATTGGCGTACCAAGAGGCGTACCTGATGAATACAAAGCAATAAACCAAATAGCAGCTGGTTTTACATCCATCTTTGTCTGGATTCAACCTAATAAGAATGTGGACTGGATCAACTACATTTACTATAATCAGCAGCGTTTTGTGAACTATACCAAAGATGCATTGAAAGGAATTGCTGAACAACTGGAGGCCACTTCGCAGGTGGCATGGCAGAATCGAATTGCGTTGGATATGCTCCTGGCCAAAGAAGGAGGAGTTTGCAAGATGTTTGGGACTTTCTGTTGTACGTATATTCCAAACAACACTGCACCTGATGGAAGTATCACTCAAGCTTTGAAAGGTTTGGAGATGTTATCCGAAGAATTGGCAGAGAACTCTGGGGTAAGTAATCCCTTTAAAGACTTTCTACAAGCGTGGTTTGGAAAATGGAGTCATCTCATCAGCAGTTTCCTGGTGTCCGTTGGAGTCGCTGTGGCTATCGTGGTGGTATGTGGTTGTTGTTGTATACCCTGTATCAGAGGTCTTCTACAAAGACTGGTTGATACTGCTATTCTGAAGACGATGTACCAGCAATTGCAACAGACTGGTGAAAGTGAATACATTGAAATGTGACTTTTCGCAAATGTTTTTGAAGTTTAAAAGTTTGTCTTGCCAATGAAGTAATGTATGCAAAGAAAAACTTAGTTTTTACCATATATTACTGAAATAAAAAGACAAATAAAAAGTGTTTTCAGGGGGGAAATGTTAAGAGAACAAGTTTTAAAAACATACTGTTATTTGTCTTTTTCCTCTGCTTGCAAAGTGAACATGTTATTTGTTGGGATATGCCTATCAAAGATGGGCCTCATCTGTGAACAAAATGCAGCATTGCTTATGAACCTGAATAATAACTGTTTTCTGCTTTTCAGAATAAAGAGATTTGGTTATAGCTTAGTGAAGCCTGGGATAAGGGCCTTGGCCGAGTAAGAGTTAATTTACTGAAGCAGGCTGTGTGTCCTGGAAAATTTGAGCTACCATTGTTGAACTGAACATTTTGTACTTCTTGAACATTCTGTACTAACTGTTGATTTGAGGTAATTTGTGATAAACATGTTTATCCTATATGTTTTTCATAGCCAACTGTCAACGGTCAGAAATGTAACAAAAAGTTGTTTTGCTTGCAGTATAAAAGTTGATGTCAGTAAACAAGTTGAGAGGAGGAGATCATCTTGGCCAACATGCTGTGTAATCTGGTTAGCTGCTAATAAAGAAATTTTTTCATCACCTGAGGCAGATGTGACTTGTTTGAATTTTTCTTCTGACATCTACCAGGATATTGGCAATATCCTTGGGATCAGTATATTTAATTCAATTCTGTTGTAGCTCATAGCAGATCTGAGCATTGCCATTTAGATTCTTGACATAGTTATAGAATGCCTTGTGGTTGTCTTTGGAATCTTTGGCAATTTTATTTTCATAACTAGCTTTGGAGGAATACATGAGGGATCTCAGCTTCTTACTGAGGCTGGTAAGGGAGTTGTTTGCATCCTGGGATTTTCCTCTTTTCTGCAACAGATTCTTCCTTTTGTTGTAAAGTTTGTTTATAGCGGGGGACCACCAGATTGGCTTCCTTTTTTTGGAGGAGAGCATCTTGGTTCTATTTGGGATGGCACGATTCATACATGAGTGGATGTGCTCGTACAGTGCCTTAGTGTAGGATTCAGCAGTCAAACTTTCAGTTCCCATCTGCATGGGTGTCATGAAGTTTGTCACTTCTGACTTGAGTAGCATGAAGTTGGCTTTGGAGAAGTTTTTTATGGAGGTTTCCTTACTGAGGCAGGGGGGTGGGATGTGGATGTTAAGGGTGATTAGTTTATAGTCAGACCTGACCAATGAGGGGGTGACCATAGGTGTGGAGCATCGATTTCCTATGTTGGTAATGACCAGGTCTAGGATATTGGAGCCCCTGATGGGACTATGGATTAGTTGATTCAGGGCATTGGAATTTATGAATTCCAAGAACCGTTGGTCAAAGGTGTTGGTACACGAGTAGTTTTCCCAGTTAATGGCAGGGTAGTTGAAATCACCCAGTATTAGGGTCTTTGGTTGCATCTTAATATTTTCCAGTATGTTTAGAAAGCTGTAGTGAGAATCTTGGGGCATGGTGTGGGATCTGTAGCAAACTACAATTTGGATTGCAGTCTTACCTAGTGTTAGTTGCACCTGGAGAATTTCAGACGCATTGTGTTGGGCAACTAGCCTGGTGGTGTGAATATCCCTGGTGAATATGAACACTCCTCCACCTTTAGTGTTTCAGTCCTGGTTTGGTGGCTGAAAAGTGTGGTAAGAGTTGTAGCCTGGTATTACAAGGGTGCTCTCTGGTGCCTTGAACCAGGTCTCGGTTATTGCACAGATATCGATGTTCTCCATTTTTAGGAGTGCCTCGAGAGAGTGCATTTTGAGGTTTAGACGTCTAGCATTGAGTAGAATTACCTTCAGAATTTGCATGCTTGTACCTGTTATGGCAGTGGTTTTGTCCTTTGAACTTTGCCTAAAAAAGGCACTATAGGGGTGGCAAGAGCCTTAGTCAGTAACCTGAATCCCATGGGCAACAGGTGCAGACTATCTCTGGCAAAGCATCGTGATCTGTTGATCATGTCGTCCCAGGCAGACAGATACTGGATCCCCTTTGAATGACACCAAAAGCTTAGCCAATTGTTGAAGTCAATCATTTTGTCCTTATATTGTGGTATCATTCTAGGCAAAGGCAGGATGCTACTCAGGGCTAGGGTCATACCTACCTGGGCCACATGATCCGACTGCTCTTCCATGTCTCTTTTCATGTAGTCCAGGGAGGTATGTCTCAAGTCATTCACTCCAACATGGACAATGACAGAGTCATATTTGTATTTGTTGTGGAGTGACTTGAGTGCATGCATTATGTGGTGGATCCTGGCACCCGACAGGCAGCTGACTGTAATTTTCTCCTTGTTCAGCCTGGTGAGTGGGACATCAGTGTGCCTGACTATAGAGTCACCCATGACTAAAGTGTTAGGTATGTTGTCTTGCCTTAGGGGCTATTGCTGGGTGGTACACTGGTGTTGTGAGCTATGTGACACTTTGGTTGTGATTGGTGTTTGTTTGCGTTTCAGCTTCGGAGGTCCTTGTTGCTTCTGCAGGTTACAGTTAAGGGCCTCTGCATATGTGGATTTAATGTTGCTATGTGTGGGTGTTGGGGGTGTGGGTTTATAAGGGCTATGTGTTGCTTGAGGTGTAGTGCGGGTGTTAACCCTCTCCTCTTGACTGTCAAGCACAGTCTTGGGTGGAGAGAGCTTTGCTTCCAGTTTGGCTATGTAAGTGCATCTCTCACAGGTTGTAGTGTTGGATGGTAGGAGGAGAGGGTTGTCTGTGTACATGAGGCAATTGCTGCATTGCCCCAGTATGCCCAGATTCACCAGGTGGACAGGAGAAATCACCGGAAGCTGACCCTTGGACTTGATTAGTTTGGTCCAATGGAGTTGAAGAATTCCTGCATTTGGATTTGAAGTTGTTGTAGGTTTTGGGTAGTGTGGGTAAGCATACTGAATAATTGTAGCATGTTTACTTGTGGTATGTACATTATTAATAAAAACATTGACCAGCAAGGGACAAGGATAGATCCCTGAAGTACCTCTATGTGCTCTTAAAGAAATAGAGATGTGTCATTTTCCCACTTTACAGCTTGAAGTCTATTACTAAGGTAGCTGTTGAACCAGGTGAGAAATGAGTGCTTAAGTCCCAGAGATGAGAGTTTGTAGAGCAGTGTATGGTAAGTTATGGTGTCAAAAACATTTGATAAGTCAATGAAAAGTATAGCTACTAAGTTCCCTGCATTCCTGTTACTATTGATGATGGTAGCAAAGCTGAGAGGAACTGTTGTAATGCTATGACATGGTTGGGAACTTTGTTGTGTGGGGCTTAATAAGTTGTTTGTGGCAACAAATTTAAGTAGCTGGCACTGGACACACTTTTTTTCTGAGACTTTGAATGGGGGGATAGAATAACCATTCGCCTGTAACTGGAGATATCACCTTTGTGTAAGTGAAGGGTGTAAGATTCTTTCTAAAGTTTAGGGATGTAGTTTTCTGTGACAGAGAGGTTTATTAGGATGGAGATTGGGTAAGCTATTATGTCTGCTACAAGTTTAACATATTCTGCAGGAAGTCAATCTGGGGCAAGTGTAGCTGGTTATAATTTGAGAAGGTATTTCCTGATGATTGATTTGAAGGTGGTTCAAAATCAAATGTGTTGGGATTATTTGATTCTGGAGATAGTGGAGTGTTACAGGTGGTGGAGTTTAAAAGGGAAGTTACTGTGTTAATATCAGATGTACTGAATTGATGGGCAGTACTGTCATCAGTGCAGCTAGTTGAAGGGGTTGGTTGGGTAGTGTGGCCAGGAGGTATAAGTTTGTTAATGGTGGACCAGAAAGGTTTGGGATTGTTTTGCTTAATGTATTGAAAATATGTATAGTTTGTTTTTTGTCAAATTTGGTCATATTTTTTCCTGTGTTCCAGGTTGTTTAAAGTTTTGGAGGGTGGACTGAGTTTTAATTTGCTTCCAAGTATTCCAAGCTTTATCTATTTTCTTTTATTATCATTTTTTCTAATTAACCAGGGTGCAGTGTTTATTTTAATTATTTTGTTTCTTAGTGGGACATGGTCATATAGAGTAGTGAGAAATATATAATTTAAGTATGTGACTGCATCGTCTAAAGGCAGAATACAAAGGTAGCTCCAATTAATGTATCTTAAGCTGGCCAGGAAAGCATCTTTCTAAAAACACATGCATTTACTTACTAAATTATACAGGTGGTGTTTCATGAGGGAATTTAGCTGCTTAATTTTAAAAGTATTTTCCACTAATACTAATAGTAAAAAGGGAGGTGATTGCTTAAGGAGTCATGCAAGGAGCCAGAAGTGAGAGTATTGTTAGGGGAACTTGTGAATATCCAGTCACTGTTGAAGTTGTTATTACTGGTTTTATTTTATCTAGTAGGAGTGGAGATGAGTTGAGTGAAGCCATATTGTGTCTTTCGCCTTTTATAAATTGATTATATTATTGTTGGACTCATTAATAATAGTTTTCCAATCTATATTTAAGTCCCCTAGCATTATAGCTTCTTTTTTAATATTTGCTGAAACCCATGAGAGAATTTCCTCTGTAGTATCTATGTTGTTACCTGGTTTAATTTCTCCAATTATTTTGGGTTTCTAGGATCATGACGGGAATAGACCCCATTCTTAAGTCAAAGGATGATTAAAGTTCATGAACTTGATAACTTCAAGAAATGACCACACAAACTAGTAAAATAACAGTACAGTCCCCAGGCAGGCAATGACAGAGATTCAATAATTGCAGTAATAAAACATAAGAAAGATAGCCACGCTGGTAGGTATATCTGCACAACTGTTTATTCCACAATTAAAAACATAGTCATATATAGTCTCCCTATACTCATCACTCATCAGACCAATGATTGAGTACAATGCCCCATTCGGAATGTATCTGACCCGACACTTGCAGCAGCTGGAGGCCACAAAGTTCCTCACCAAAGGATAAAGGGTCTCAAACATCTGTCCTATGCTGCCCGACTGAAAGAACTCCAGCTCTATTCAGTCGCTTGCTCAGAGGTGACCTTTGCCTAACATACAAGGCCATGTCAAACCCAGATTTGATGAATATGCTTCACCTCAAAAAATCTAGATCCGTCAGAGCCACAAGTAGGGGGACTAAAAACCTCGACCACGGCTATTAATGGGGCGTGCTGGAGGGATAGATTCATCACCCAAAGACTCCTATGCTGTGGAATAAAACCGGTATATGTGAGGCAGAGCACTGGCCTGGCCTTGTTCAAGAGAAATCTTGACCAATGGATGGGAGATAGCAGATATACCCCAGGGATTACCTCAGTGTCACTGCTCAACAGAGGCACAGCAAAATAATGGGTATAGTTCCCCATACTAAAGGGGTGGCGTAAGCCACAAAACTATGGGCTAGGCTTGTAAATGCCCTCGGGCAGATAGCCTAGTATGAACCTATGAACCTATGAACCTATGCAATAAAAAATAGCGTACTAAGCACTTTCGTCACAGTCAGTACTACAGGACTTTTTTATCACGTTTTTAATTGTGAAATAAATGGTTGTGGGATATACCTGCCAGCGTGGATATCTTTCTTATGTTTTATTACTGCAATTATTGAATCTCTGTCACTGCCTGGCTAGGGACTGTACTGTTATTTTAAAAGTTTATGAAATTAGTATTGTTTCAGTCGTTGATGTTAGTCAAAAGTCCACTTTCTAGAACTCGCAATGTGCCCAGAACCGACTCCTTCTGTAATTCATATGGAATTGCATGTATCTGTAGCATATCTAAATATGACTGTAAATTCTTTTTTATGAGACCCATTGCTCCTACTACTATTGGAACTGTCTTGGTATCCTTCTTCCACATTACCCTTGTTTCCACTTACAAATCCTGGTATTTTATGAATTTGTGTCTCTGTATGTAAGACAATGTAATCAATGGGTGTAACAATTTCAATGTTCAATGCTACTTTTGTCTTCTTTTCATGGACTACTATATTTGGTTTTCTCTCATCTGTTTTCTCAACTGTTAGTAATGGGTGATCCCGTGTGATATAAACTTCATCCTTCTCTATAATGCTTTGCAGCTCATGTTTCCAATGCTTCTCAGCTATGTCAATATTGTAATGTTTGCACAATCCCAAATGCAACAGTCTTGCCACATTATTATACCTTTCAGTATACAGGCACTCCGCCATTAGTGTATCATACTCTGCAACAAGTTGTGCGACTGTTTCCAGTTCTTTTTTTTTTTTACAAAACCTGCATTTGCCTGTTTTTCCCACATGTTCAATGGACTTTGTAAACCACTGTGTACATAGCCCACTATCCTGAGCCACCAATATTAACCTTTCATCTTGTGGTTTAAATTCACCTCTCCTCAACAATTCCTGCATCAGATCCTGAAAGACATGAGGTCATTCCAGGAGTTTTCTGTACTTGCAACTATATTTATGCCTTTTCAACATTTCTTGCCTTCTCATCTGATCCTTCTCCTTATATTCTTTATTTTGTTTTTTGACACATTCAGTTGCTGCCTGATTTTTGTCTACTTCTTTGTTGATTTCCATTCCTACTTGATACCAATATACTTCTGCTAAACTAAGCATAGAAGTAATCTTCGACCGCTTCTCCTTATGTTTTAAAACTTTCGCTATGCTTGGATCTGGTGAAGTCAACAGATATGTATGCAGTCCTACAATTGCAGATCTATACATGTAATCAGTTTCGAGGACGCCCATACTTCCTTTAGAACAGGAATATATAATCTTGGTATACACTGATTTTTATATATCATTTGATAAACATGAAGCATTTCTCTTGTTTTCCTGTCCAACTGATTCAATACCTTTTGGGGCCAATCAATCACCCCAAAACTGTAAATCAGAACAGGAAGAGCAAATTGGTTTGTAGCTTGGACTTTGTTCCTAGATGTCAGGGCTGTTTTTAGTATTAATTTTAATCTTCTAAAATATTCTTTACTGAATTTTGTTTGTATTTGTTCATGTTTTATTGCCAGTCCTTCATCACTTCTGAAATATTATACAATCTCTCCTGCTACGATTCCTTTTTTATCACATTCCTGTCCCAGACTGATATTTTCTTGGTGCTGAAGCTTTCCTGCTTTAAATGTTGCTTTTACCTGGATATGTGAAGATAACAATGATGCATAAAGTCTTATAGTTATTAAGTGAAGACACAAGGATCTCAACAGTTTTAGTAGTTGGTTGGCTCTGAGTAGAGCAGGATAGTTGTAGAATGTTCTTGGTGATTATTGTCACACTGCCTGCTTTTTTGTTTGTTCTATCTAACCTAAGCATGTTATATCCTGGTGGTAGGATCTCCTCATCTTTTATTTCTTGTTTTGGCCAGGTTTCATTTACAACTGTGATGCTAAGGGTATGAGCTGCTAACAGGCTTCACTGTGTAGCCCCAGAGAGAATTACCTCAGTCTTTGGTACTCTGCAGTGTGACTCTAATCAGATCACTTAACCTGACAGTTCTACTAGCCAGGTTAACCCCAGAAGTAGATTGTGCATTTCAGGTTACCTGGTTAGCAAATAAGTTATTTGTCTTTTCGGCTTTTCCTGGTTAGGGGTCGCCACAGCAGAACTCCGGTCCGCTAATGATTGGCAGTCGATTTTTTATGGTGCAGAGTTGCCAGCCCGACGCCCAACCTTCAGCGAAGGCACGCCCATTCACGCATGTCTTTTGGAGGCCACTCGACCATGTGGAGGACATGCAGACTCCACACAGAAGGCACTCCAGCCGAGAATCGAACAGGAGAACCTCTTGCTGTGAGGCAACAACGCTACCGCTGTACCACTGCGACATACAAAATAAAATAAAGCCATGATTCAGTGGTGCTGTTATCTGTCTATAAAATGCAATTGAATTTCAGAAAACATGAGATCCTTAATAAAAGGCTTGAATTCAGTGTGCTGATTTTTTTAAAATTAATCTGACCAAGCAAAACAAATGTGAAAGAAAAGTTGCTGACTTGATTACCAGACTTGCACATAGATGAGTGTGTATTAGAAGTGGAGTTATAACATGTAAACAGAGGGAGAGTGGGAGGTGGGCACAGCCGATGAGCTTAGAATACCCTATATCAGACTTTAATCTCTTAGGATAGAAATAGTCAGAAATACTGTTAAGTTTGACAATCTTCAGTAGGAGTGTTAGTCACTGCTTTGTCATGACTCTTACAGATTTGTTTTCTACAAAAGGGAGTTCCACGTTCTTTAAAAAGTGCTTGGTGAGATGACAGCAAGTAGCTGAGATAATTTCAGTTTCGGTTATTGTTTCAGTAATCCTTCCCCATCTTACTTCCTTAAGTCACCCAGAATATTCTATTTAATGCCTTAGAAAACATCAGCTAATTTATTTATTTATTTATTTTACATTTGTTGACCGGGATAGTTCGACTGGATGCATGTCCATTTTCAGCGGAGGCCCGGGGAGAAAAGCTCCAAGGGTAAGCAGATACAGCATTACATAATACCAGCATTACATATTACAAACAGACTATTTACAGAGATTACATAAGTAAGCAAGTTAAACAAGATCCACAGGTTAGAGTTAATCCTGAGTGCAAGTCAGGATTAAATTAAATTACACAGTAAACTGGTTAACAGATTTTTACACATTCTAGAGAGAGTTAGCCAGGCTTGATACATTGACATAGCCAGTTAAGTGACAAATGTTGTTTGAGTCTAGTTTTAAATTGACCTAAGGTGGAAAGTAAGGTAATATCAGCTGGAAGAGAGTTCCAGGATCTACTTACAGAGTTTGCAAAGAGAGAATCACCGGCTGTGTTATTAATTTTGCTAGTCTGAATTAGTAGTTTGTTAGAGGATCGAAGCGGTCTAGGGTTGTTATAGGGGGTGATAATAATATTTTGAAGTGCAGGAGTATTGTCCGGATTATAGAGGATTTTATAGGCCATAATCAGTTGGTTATACTGGATTAGGCTGGGTAGTTCAAGCCACCCAAGCTGATTTAGATTGATGCAATGATGTGTCCTAAAAGGCAGCCCAGTGGCAAACCTGGCAATGTGGTTGCAGCAAATTGAGAGTTTGTTAAGGACAGTCTTGTTTAAATTCGAGAGTAGAGGGGATGCATACAGAAGGGTTGAAAGAAGGTGAGAGTGAGCTATGGCAATTTTAGCTGGAGGGGTTAGGAAGGCTTTTATTCTGTAAAGTGACCCTAGTTTTTTATTGATGGCTTTGATAGTTTGGTTAACATGTAGGTCGAATTTTAGATTATTGTCTATGATGACACCTAATAGTTTTGTAGAGGGGTCAGGGGAGATTATTGTGCCATCATTTGAATTTATGGTAAAGGTGAAAGCGGTAGACCTACGTGTTGGTGAAAATAACAGCATTTTAGTTTTTTTGGGATTTAGGATCAGACAACGTTCAGAAAGCCAGTTTTCTATTGTATTAAAGGTGGTCTGGGTAGCTGACCATAACTCTATTGGAGATGTGGCTGAGCAAATCAGAGTAGAGTCATCAGCATATTGGATACAGCTGACTTTTGGGAAGACAGTATAAAGGTCGCTAATGAAGATGGAGAACAGCAAGGGCCCTAGTATAGAGCCTTGTGGTACTCCACGGGTGTTAGGTAGAAGGTTAGAGAATATGTTCTGCCAGAGGACAGCTTGCTGTCAACCATTCAGGTAGCATTGAAACCATTGAAGGGCTCTAGTATCTAGACAGAATGTTTGCAGGGCATGGATTAAAAGTTGGTGATCAACCATATCGAATGCCTTGGAAAGATCCAGGAAGCGGGCTGAGAATATATAATTATTGTTGCGATTATGGTTTATGGTGTTGGTAAAGGCTAGGAGGGCTGAAGTAGTGCTGTGATGAGGACAGAAGCCATGCTGAGCGTCTGCCATAAGGTGATTCTGGATTAGGTGGTGCATGAGTTGTCTATGAATACATTTTTCCATAATCTTTGCAAGTGGAGAGAGAATAGCTATTGGCCTATAATTGGAGAATTCAGTAGAGCTGCTTCCTTTGTAAAGTAGGATTACATAGGATATTTTCCAGATGGTGGGAATTTTAGCTTCTACTATAGTTCGATTGATTAGTATTGAGACGGGGTAAGCAATAGCATCAGCTAATTTTTGTAGGTACTTGGCAGGGAGTTGATCAGCAGAAAGTGTAGTGGTTTTAATTTTTTGATCAAGGTATGGATAAGTGAAGTGGCGACTGGTTGGAAGCTGAATGCAAGTAAGTTTCTAGGGGTGCTACTTTCAGGACCAGGGGAGCTAGGACTTAGTTGGCTAGCTAGGGCTTGAATTGTCTCAGTAAAGAATCGGTTAAAACTGTCAGAAACATCTTCAGGGGTTTTATCAATAGTAGCAGCAGGGATTGGGGTTGAAGTTTGTCCAGGATGTAGTCGATTATTTAAACCTGCCCAAAACTTCGGAGGGTTATTTTGATTTACTGTCTGTAAATTACAGTAGTATTGTTTTTTGTCTTGTAAAATGGATTTTTTAGTTTCGTTCCTGGATTGCCTGTATTTAATGTGATCTTGGGGGTCTTTAGAAGAATGCCATAAAGCCCATGCTTTGTTTCTAAGGGTAATTTTGAGCTTAGACTCTTTAGAAAGCCATGGCGCAGTTTCTGCCTTGGTTCTCTTTGAACGAACAGGTGCATGCAAATCAAGGATCTCAAGGAATTTGTTGTTAAAGTATGCTACTGCTTCCTCTAAGGGGAGGTGTTTTAGAATAGACCAATTACATGAGTTTAGTTCTTGTTTGAATTTGGCAGGGTCAAAGTTTTTATTGTTTCTAACCTTTCTGAGTAAGGGTTGTTGGGAAATAATAGCTTTGTGCGTAATTACATATGTGAGAAGGTGATCGCTTAGGCCATCAAGGAGGGTACCAGAGGTGTACAGTTGTGGTGACTATTTATGAGTACTCAGTCAAATATGCTTTCTTTTTGGTTGGGTTTACCTATCCTGGTAGGGGTGGATATAATTTGTGTAAATGCATGCAGGTTAATATGGGTGGTTGGGGATTCTGAGGAACAGGTGCCCCAGTCTATGTTAAAGTCTCCAAGTAGTAGGGTTTCTTGGGGGTAATGATATGATAGCCAGTGCAGGATATCTTCAAGTGTAGATATATTGTTACCTGGGGGAATGTACATACAGATGATATTAATGTATTTATTTTTATTAAGTTGCAATTTGGTGGCAAGAATCTCCGAGTTATTAATCTGAGGTGGTTGTATTACATCTATGGTGACATTCAACTCAGATTTATAGAGTACAGCTACCCCACCCCCCTTCCTCGAAGCACGATCCAGCCTGTGTATGTTGTACCCAGGTGGTAACACTTCATTGTCTTTAGTGTTAGGTTTTAACCAGGTTTCAGATAAACAGAGAATTTCAGGGGAGTGGCCATCCAGAAGTGCATGCAATTCATGTACCTTGTTATTAATGCTTCTAATATTGAGATGACAGGCTAGGAGAGAGTTAGTTGGCCTATTCATTGTAGGTTTGTAGCTTAGATTGCAAGTAGAGGGGGTATGTGTATCTGAAGTGGGTGGGCCAGGGTTGGGGTGAATATCACCACCAAGTATTAGGTTGAGTCTATACTTGGTTATGAACTTCAGGAATTTGTTTATTAGTTTGTAGTAGTATTTGGATCTAGAGTTAATGTGCCTGGGGTTGAGATGTTGATACACTGAACAAGATGTTGGATAGGATCTGGTACTGTAAGTATGACTGAAGGTGGGAGGATTTACAGCTGGGGTGATAGTATGGCCTTTCGGGACCTGAAATCCTGTGAGAAACTGGCTTTCATACAAGGTAAGGAGGTATGGTGCGAACAAGAGGGGTAGTGAAGAGGAGTATATCATTATCTGTGATTCAGCTAGTGAGTTAAGGAACTGTTTTACCTGGTGATGCAACACCAGAAGATAGAGTGGTGAGGTAAAGGTACTGGAAGGGGGATGGGAGAATGCCAGATGAAAGTTAATAGGTGCTATTAAAATGTAGGTAGAAGAATGGGGGTGTGGGGGTGGGAGGAATTATCCCAGATGAAAGCAGATAGGATCTAGAAAGTGGGGGAGGGGCTATAGTACTATAAATTTAGAGGTACTGGGGGCGGGAGGTAATTGGGGGCAGGGAGGGGAGTGAAGAGAGCCCAAGCGTAGCGAGGGCGAACGTAGCGGGGCTATAGCAGTGTACAAGGTTTCCTAAGGTGTCCTAAAGCTATAAGCTAATTAGTCAGTCATAAATGGGAATACATATCAAAATGATCAGTGTGGCTAGTCCTGCTAACAAAACTGGTAATTTCTAGTCTTACATTTTATCTTCTTTTTTGTAACATTTTTAAAGTAAATTAGTCAATGCATTTATGAATTTTAAGTATATACAAATGCAAGTGCCCCTTGAAGTGTGTCCATTAAAATACACAATTTGAAATGGAGACTTGGACCTCCTAAAAATATTTTGCACAGTAATAGTCATTTAGTATCAAGTGAGCTGTCTTAGTTTATATAGAGTTTTGCATAAAAATGCTTTTATGTGCTTCTTTACAGTGAGTGGCTCAGTAATCTGTGATGTACCTGTCAACTATATATAGCCATTGCTTTATGTAGCACATATTCGCAGGTGTTTAAATTATGTATTATTTTGAAAGTACACATAACATTGAGCACCAATCAATGGCAAAGCTGGTTTATGTCTCCAGAGGAGGGAAATAACAGCACAGCTGTGAATCATTAGACTCTGTATAGCTTTATGATCCTAGTGACTGTAATTAACAGAAGAAAACTACAGATAACTTGCTATGTGTATTTTTCCTTAGCAAGAAACTTTCTGATGTGAATGGGGAAGTGATGTAAGAGCTCATGTAAGAGGAACTTTCCAAGGCCAATATAAGTTAAATGCATAATGACCAGTTAAACACCACAAATGCAGATATGCTAAGTAGTAAGTTAGCTATGCAGCCTGAAAATCAGGCACAGATTTTGTTTCCCTGAATCAGAAAGGTAGAACACAGGGATATAGCACAGTTATCATCAATTGCACAGGGTGTTGTGGAGAGGGGCAGGAAGCTTAGGCTGTGACAAGAGATTGGTGAATGTATGTGAGTACGAAGGAAAAGAAGGGAGACATTTGTACAAAAAAAAAATGAGCAGTGAGACAAAATAAGTAGCTGTTGTGTGTGTGTCTGTAGGGGTCCTCCAGGTGAAATTGGTGTTGGAATGTGTGCATGAACACAGCCAAGCTGGGTGTTAGCTCTACATTGTGGTGTGCTGGACAGATGTGAGCCAGAGCCATGCTTGGTAGAGGTGTCACTTCATTGCTGCCATCCCCAACCACGAGAACAGGCTCTGCCAGGAGTTGTACTAGTACACTGATGTCCAGGACCACGCTCAGATGCAGTGCTGCTAACTGAATGTCACTGATGTCTGCTGAATGACCTCCCTTCATGGGAATGCCCAGGACCATGACCCCATGATCTGCCACATCTGGGTGTGGATGGCACACTCACTGATGGAGCAATGGAAGTACTGCCAATACAGGAGTACAATCGGGCATGGCCACATTGGCTATCAGCAGATGTTGTGGCTAACCTATGGCCACGAGGATGACATTCCCCTCCCAGCAGACTTTTCATCACAGACACTGGTCATTCCATGATCGACAATCCTCAGTCCAACATGTCACTCATCCGATCCAGTGAATCAGAAACACAGTGGAGGCAGTCATGCATGTCAGACTGAGCTGCATACACAACCCTAAGCATTTGTCTGGAGCACTTATGGGAACATGCCTGTTCCTCCATGATGGCCCTAAACATACATAGAGTGGCACAGGAATTGACACCTGCACCAGGTGGAGGGGGGGCAGCAGACCCTTTCTGAGTGCCCCAATCAATTTTCCTGTGTGGTCCTCACCTACACTTTGGATATAGCCAGACTCAATGGGAACTGAAGCCACAGTAGCCACACTTCCCTGATCAATGTCCTTGCCCTCCACATGTCCAATATCTGTGGGCTCAGTGGACTGGGTAGGAGTAGGCCTACTGGCTGTGTGCACTGTAAATGCAGAGCATGGCACTATGTCAACCTCTGTGTCAGATTCAACCTCTGCACCCCCTGACAATGCCTCAGGTTGGCCACCATCATCATCAGAGTCTGCTGAGACACTGACATTAGGTGGCTCAGGGCTTGCCAACTTTTCATATCAAGAATTCTGGACATGTACGTGAAAGCAAACTGCATGCAGAATAGAAGTATGTCTTTAACCTCTCCTTAAGGGGATTGTCATACAATATTACTCTGTGCAATCAAACATATTCTTGTGTTCTTCAATGTCAGTGACAGTGTCCCTTAATTCTGGACTGTCCAGAAAAATTCTGGACAGTTGGCAATCACTGTCAGACTCACCTGTGATAAAAAACAAGAAACATAGGAATACATTAATACCAGCACTACTATAGTGCAATATATGGTAACAAGGTAACATTGCTGCAATTATTACAGACAGTTCAGCAATACACACAACATGCCTGAGATCAATACCACACACTACAATATTTGTTTAAATTGATCAGCAGTACTGACATCAAACTAATTGGCTTACCAACTGCAGAAGGCAAGCGTTAATGGAGGCCTGTTGGCCCTGATAGAAGTTAAGCAAGAGGTAAGAGCAAGAACATCACAATCAACAGTAACACAGAGGTGAATACATTTGCCCCTTTATAGCAGTATGCAGTAAACAATTGTTTAAACAAGAATGTGGCTGACAACTCCAAGCTAAGCTTATACCTGTAACAATCTTCAGTCCCCATACCAATTAAACAAATACATGTAACACACATTTAACTTATTCATTTAAAATCTTTAAATATACAACAGCATTTAACTGTTCAAATAACAAGGCCTACCTGGAAGCTCCTCCTGGGATGTGGTTAGTATGTCCAAATTGCTGGCTCCCGCATCCAACACATGTGGTATGGCAGTGTCCTAGGAGCTGTGTCCATTAGGTTTGCTAAGAGCTGCTCATTGGGGGTCCATGGTGGTTCCCTAGGAGGGCCTCCATGTGTGATCAAGAAGTCATGGGTCTACTGCAGCTGCTCGCCTTCTTGCAGAGGTGATCATATCAGTGTCCCTGTAGCACATCTGTGCATAAGTTCATCCATGGCCACCCACAGAGTTCAGATCTGCAACAATTTGCTGCCATATTTGCAGATGAGGGAGCCATCTCGCCTTCCTCTGTGAAGTAGGAAACACCATGGTGCTGAAAACCATCAATAATAACCTGGGTTTTGACTTCTGTAAATGGTCTTTGGTGTGGATTGAGGCATCTCCTTGCCATTATTGTAGGTGTTCTAAAAGAAAACAGATGTATAATACACATAAGTATCACATAACTACATAATAAGTGTTTACAGATGCAACATAAAAGGTAGAAAGTCACTGTTAGCCACTGGAGAAACATTAAATAGTCTACAGATGAGCTATACTAACAACAGGCAGGATGCAAAACAAGGAGAGTAAGAAGAGCAATGGATCTTTGTTAGTGCCATAAGAGCAACTCACCTTAGCCACCACGCCCACAGAAGAGGCAAATGACCCTTTTGGCTAAGAAAATATCTTTGAAATCCTAAAAGTGCTATCAAAGGACCTGCCCCTGTAACATTTATACATATTTCTCACACAGCATTCCTTTCCATGTATTTACATTTCTTACCAAAAATGTGTACCTCTGAAATGGCTTGTCAAACATGGCCATGCCATCAGTACACTTCTAACTAATGCATGCAAGTAACATTGTAAAGTCTGTGCAATATTGTTAACTACATTCCAGCATATGCAGTATGTAAGTGACAAAATGGAAACATATCTTCTGAGATATAGTACTCCTCTGTGCAGAAATCCTGTAGTAAAAGATTGCAATCACTGTTCTAAACATGTAGAACTCTCCTCAACATCAGTTTTCCTAGCTACAGGGTGGCCTTTTTATATGGTGTAGATTAATAATGGATTGCAGCTGTGGATGATTACTGTTTGGGGGGAGGAATTCACAGCATCACTACTGGTCACCTTACTTCCACTGGGTGGGCCAGCTTAGATCTAGAAAGTGTCCCCAGAGAGCCCACAGACCTTTCTCATCAACATCACAAAGATGCTACAAAACATGCCATGATGTTTGTGGATACATTAAAAGCCGTGTCATTGTAACCTGTCTGGTATAGGAAGAGGTCACAACTGCCTGGCCTCCAGCCTACTGTCTGACTATGTCCTGGTGGGATTACTGCATATCCATAACTATCATATAGCTGATGACATCAGCAGAGTCTGTTGAGGCCAGACTATGTTTCCCACATGCTGGTGTAAAATGCTTTCTCTAAAGTCAAGCAACAGCTCACACACACAGACACACACACACACACACACACACACACACACACACACACACACACACACACACACACACACACACACACTTGACTGCAGTGAGAATAGAACCCCTACCTAAGTGCACAGACTAGACAACACAGTACTTAAAGCAAGTGTCACAGATTTGACTTGTGTGTTAGACAACAGTTCATAGCTGATGACATCAGCAGTGTCTGTTGAGAATAAGATAACAGTGTCCCACATACTGGTGTAAAATGCTGTCTGTAATGTCAAGCAACAACTCTCTCTCACACACACACACACACACACACACACACACACATACACACACACACACACACGCACTTAACTGCAGTGAGAATAGAACCCTACCTAAGTACACATACTACAGAACTCAGTACTTAATGCAAACACCACAACAGAAGTCTGATTATACAGGAGTGCAGGTGAATTTATAGTAGATGACATTAGCAGGCCAAGTGGGAGATGAGAGTTTGGGAGGCTTGTATGATAGGGATGTGTAGACATGAGCAACTATCAAAAACTGGCCATCCATGCCATTAGAGATGTAACTGTAGGCTACCACATCTACTCTGCTGACTACAGGCAAACATCTACACAGTCAAATGAATTGAGAACAGAAGCCATACCTAAGTGCACAGACTACTACTACTTGGCAGTTGATGGAGTGGTATCTCTTGCAGTTAATGTGGATTCTACCCTGCTCACCAGGTGATGCCTTAATGTGTACATGAGTGCAATCTATGGCACCCAGTGCTTCAGGGTAGTACACTACATGGTAGAACTGTTGCATATTGCTGGCCCTCTCCTCAGAACTATGGGGAAAACATATGTGCTCACTGGCGTGTATGAGCATAGCATCCAGGAATTGGTGGAGGATCCTGGATTCTGATGCCTAAGACACACCTATCATGTCCTCAGCTGGTCTATGAAAAGCACCTGCAGCTAAGATTCTAAGGGCTACATATACCATAGTTTCCACTGGGATGGGTTCCTCCATGGAACTCTGACTCTGGCTCTGAGTTGAGGGTAGTAGAGCTCACAGAGTTCTTGTAATGTGTTCCTGTCCACCCTGTAGTGGTCTACAATCTCCAGGTCATGTAGCATCTGATAAGTTACCATGGGCCTGAACACTCTTCTTCTTCTTCTCAGCTTAAGCCTATTGTCACCAGCACCAGCAGTATTGGCTTCAGCCTCTAGCACATGCATATGGAGCAAAGCTGCAGCAGTCCCTAGTATTGTGTCCATTTAAAATGTCCTTGTCTCCACTCCAATGGTATTGAAGTATTCAGGAAAAAACAGAATGGAGGCTACATGGATGCATTATAGCTTGTTGAATGGCTCCACCATGTTGGAATTGATCATTAAAATGCAATTCATTGGCTTATGCTATAATTAGCATCTATTAAACACACCTGCTGCTTTCGCATTAGTGAGCTATGTGCACCTCCATGCAACTCCAAGTACCTTCATGTAAATAAGGTAAATACAGGCAAAATTGGTATTATCTTCCTCTGTTCCTGTGATATCATGCAAACATGGAGCACAAAAAGTGAAGGACAAATTGCACACTTGTACTAGAACCCAGGACCATCTATGCTCTAGCCCTACACATGTTTATATTAGATTATCGAACTTTCAAAAGTTCGACTGTCATATGGTCGACACCATATGATCTTACTTTTGAAAGTTCGAATGTTTTAACAGAGATATTCGTACAGCACCGAATGGGAATATTTCCCTTTTTTGCACTGTAGTGTGATCTCAGAGTTGATATATTTAAAGAGCAGGGGGTGGGGGTGCTGGGGGGCTTGCCCCCCTGCTTAAAACGTTCAGGTAGGTTATTTGTGTAGTTTATTTTTTTTTTATTAGATGTTTGAACTTTTGAAAGTTCGATCATATGGTGTCGACCATATGACGGTCGAACCTTTGGAAGTTCGATCATCTAATATAGACCCCCTACACATACACATGCTGCCACAGGAATAGTTGCATGACAAGCACAGTGAAACCTGACATTCATTCCTCCTTTTCCCATGATTGCCGTCAGACCCGTATCACATAAACAATGACAAAAATAAAAAAAAAAAATACTTAAACAGGACAGAGATGAAACATTTTAACAAAACATTCAGAGGATGAAACCAAACGTGTGCATTGTGCACTGCTTAAATGCACTTTCACCCTTCACTGACTTACCTGTACACATCCGTAAGTGTAACCTGACACACACACCCTGGTGTCATCATTTACTGTTGCCATCCATTGAAAGCAAACACTGTGGAAGTGCCTACACGAAGTGAACATCCCTACACTGCTACTATTTTTTGTGATTCAGCAATTCTAATGAGTTTTGACCTCATTTGCATCTTCACTGTATTGACAGCCCTGAATCTGTATGATTGGTAACCATGTAGGCAAGTAAACTGAAGGGGAGCCCAATGTTGTAAACACAAGGAAGGGTATTACTTTGCTATATATCTGCACAGAGTACAGTTTTTGATAAAATGTGACTGTATTCCATCAGCTACATACTGCATATGCTTACATAACAGTATGAATAGTCTGTTTCATGGGGTTTACACTTTTAGCTGTCTACATTAGGTAGAGTATATTCTTCATTTGGGGTGGGGGAGTGAAGGTTATGTCATGGCACTTAAAAAGGATTGTTGCTATTGCTACTCTACTTTTGTAGCACCACCCTGTCTAATAATGTCATATTGTGTCTGCTGTTACATGTTAAGGTCAGTTTGTACAGATCTAAGAACTTTTACTTAAGTCTTGTTTCCATGTAGACTCCTTTCTGTGGCTGTATTCGGAAATGTTCAAATACATGGGCAACATGAACACGGAGTCTACACGGTTGCTTTTCAGCTTGTTGAATTGGTCCTTTGTGTTGCTTTACTTCATTAGTATGCAATTCAGCTACTTATGCTATAATTAGCATTCCACGGAAGTTATTGTGTTTGCACATGAGTGTGTACCGCTACACAGAGTTTACTGAAGCTAAGAATATTCGTGGCCATGTACCTATTGCGCCACAACACACAAACAGTGAAAAATGACTGTGTAGGCTTTATTTAATCCTCTTGTAGTGTATTTCTGCTTATTTTATTAAAATATGTCAGCATATTTCCAGCTGTGAAATCCCTTATCCCCTGAATATTCAGGGATGTCAAAGTCTATACAATCTTTTTATCATGGACTGTGTTTTTTCATTTGTGGTATGATTTTTTTTTCTGCTCAAGACCTGCACCAGTTGAAATATAAATAGAGCTGAGAATCTGAATGCTAGTTAACTGACTGTAATGTCAAAGAAGGAAAGGATACCTTTCCCAATGCCATTATATTGCTTTTACATGTGTGTATAACACGTGCACTGCTTAGTGACTAACATCCAAACCTATTTTTTAAGTAAGTTATCTGTGTGGCATTATTTATACAGAAGTCTAGATGCAGATTATCTTACAAGACCACATATGCTTGCAAGACCACATATGCTTGCAAGTGTTACAGGATTATTAAATATGTTCACCTGCACCAAAGCTATTCATGTATTAAATGTGCCCTTCATGCTATCCAGCTCTGTGTGCATTGCCTACACCCAATTTGGCTCAAGAAATTTGAAGCATTTATTATTTTCATAGGATCCAGTTTCCTACAGTTGCATAAACTGATCCGATCCCTTCTGTATATCACACAAATACTACTCTGCAAGTTGTATCTCTCCTCATTCAAGATGACAAAAGAGCAGCCATGAATCATCTTCATTATGACATTCGAAATTTTATAAGTATTTAATAGTGTCTGATTGAAAATAGGCTGTAGACAGACATTTTAAATTGTATGACCCCCACACCTCTCAACCTTTTAGCACAACAAATCTGGACAAAGTCTAAAATAATGGGATGGGGGAACAAAGGCCCCAAAATAGGGACAGATTTTAAATATTGCTGTTATAAACCTAGAATTTTTTTTAGAATAACAGGATTTGTGTTAGCATGCATTTTTCTGAAGGATATGAGGTCTGAAACTCGAATGTAAGGTATTATTTAGTGACTTAAATCCTCAGTGATTTGCCAGAAAACCACACATTTTATGAGTAACAGACCAAAAATATGAGACAAAAATATGGACATTCTGTGAAAATGTGGTCATTTGAAAGGTATGGTGACCCATTCCTCCCCCCTGACATTCCAGAAGTTCCACCATTCTAGGCCAGCAGATCTGCTCATTTGCTCATTCTCCTTAAGAGAATGCATGTTTTCTCTGGATGCTTCCAGCACTGAAATCTTAGTTATCTGATGTGAAAGAAAGCCAAATAATACACACGAGGGACATTTAATAAGATACATAAACTACTGCATGCTCGTATTGTACTGCAATTATTATAACAAAAGTCAGAAGTAATACTCAGTTCAGTGATCGTACCTGGCAACAAATGATTGAAAGGGGAAAATGTGATGTCTAATTTTTTTGTTAGCAATATTAATATATAAATTGTGTCACACAGTGCACAACAAAGTTCAAATCCTCTACCTTAGTATTACAGAAAATGCAGATATAAGGCAGAGAGAAAGTTGTAGTAAAGGTACCCTAGTGCTGAACATTTTCTCAAGTTGGAAGCTGCAATGCAGACAATGTTGCCCTGGCAGAGAGGTTTTGTTTCAACAGCTGAAAGGCAGGTATAAAGGTGCAGGGGGAATGACATGACTCTTCTGTAGGTGATGTAAGGGGTAAGGGATCATGCAGAGTTCAGCTGAGTGTTACTCAGAGGATGTTCATTGAAGAGACAGAGTTTCAAATTATTTACATTTTCTCTAGATAAACAAGTTTACTACCAGTTACCACTACCTGCATACAAGCAAGCAAGTAAGCTGTGGTAAGTAAGTAAGAGGTGGAGACATAACGCATGCCGGGGGTGGGGTGTTGTGAGATCAGATACCACAGGTGGAGGGCCTCTACACTCCTGGAAGAGCATTATTTCTACCAGTATCACCCACTCTGCCAGGCATTATTGCGCTTAGTCAGTGGGTTGTTAATTTTTTTCATATCTGCTTTTTAATAGTATATACATTTTTTATGTAAAATAGCTCCCCAACCTAATGTTTCAAAGTTGCTGTAGCATATGTAATTGCTGTTAGAGGAAGTATTTTACAAGTACAAGTTATACAAGTATGTATTGTCAACATACGCATAGATTCATCACATATACATTCACACAAAATCCCACACACACATAAACATATACCCAGTAATTACAGCCAGTTTCTTGACTGGATACACCTTACCTGTCATTATGATCAAATGAGTAAAAAAATCATACAGTGCAAAACATTGTAATCCCCCCAACTGTCCCTGATTTTGCAGAACATCTCTGATTTGTCTCCTTTATTTTCTGGTAAATCAATAGGGATTACAGTTGGTCTGTAAAACCAGACATTATAGTTTCATACTTCTTATTGTTCTGACAATGCAAGTTGATAAAAAGCCTGTTATGCACTCTCCCTCTCTCTCTTGCTCAGTTACACTGTCTGTCTCAATTTGTCTGTCTCTTTCTTCATCTCTGTCTGTCTCTCTCTCTCTCTCTCTCACACACACACACACACACACACACACACACACACACACACACACACACACACACACACACAAAATGCTCTTTCTCACACAAAATTAATTTTATTTTGTTTATTCTATCACCTTGCTTAACAGAACTTTCTTAAACCACACAAGATTTAATTAAAACAAATCATTGTAACTACTGTTGTAGTTACTTTTGCTAGTTGTTTTTTTACCTTTGTTTATTATTTCATGATTACTAAAAGCAAAGACATGTTTAGCAAACATAAAAATGGCAGCCTTTTGATTTTTTTTTCTTTCCAAGCTTCATGACAGCTTATTATGCTGGTGAAAAGTGTCAGAATTGTTTTTTACTTGGCAATAATTATACATTAACAACCCGCTAAAAAACGTTCCTTCTCTAATCAGGGTGAAGAGAAAGGCTTTGCCCATTGTCTAATATATTGTAAACATTTTCAAGTTCAATATCTAATATTACTACCTTTTGGTACAACAAAGAACTCAGACAGTTAGTACACAGGACTGAGGCTATGAGCTGTTAATGAGCTGCTTGCTGTGGTATAGGGTTTGATTCTCTCAGCCTCCATTTGCTTACTGTGGGACCTTGAGCAATTCCCTTAACCCAACAGTGCTTTGGGGAATTTGGGCTTGGCTTCTCAGTGGTCTCCTGGACTGTTTGCCTAGTAACTACTTATCAACATACTTTTGTTTCAGTAAAAGGAATATTGAGATGGAAAGTAGCATTGGGGTGTTTGCAATAAACATAGAATTTCTGAACTGGCAAGATAAGTGCATAATGAAGAGATGGTATAGATGTTAGAGGTCCATACATATTATGATACAATGGAATGTTTTAGACTTGTAGCCCTGTATCATCTGCAAAGATACAGAATAATTAGCTGTGAAGTCTGTGAGATCGTGTACTCTCTACTATCGACTTGTCTGGTTACCAGTGATCAGTCAGTAATCTACCCATTGTTCTGCAGTATCGACTTGTCTGGTTACCAATAGTCAGTCAATAACCTACCCGTTGTTCTATAGTATCGACTTGTCTGGTTACCAATAGTGAGTCAGTAACCTACCCATTGTTCTGTAGTACCAACTTGTCTGGTTATTAATAGTCAGTCAGTAACATACCCGTTGTTCTGTAGTATCAACTTGTCTGGTTACCAGTAGTCAGTCAGTAACCTACCCATTGTTCTGTAGTATCAACTTGTCTAGCTATCAGTGGTCAGTCAGTAACCTACACGTTGTTATGTAGTATCAACTAGTCTGGTTACCAGTAGTCAGTCAGTAACATACCTGTTGCTCTGTAATATCGACTTGTCTGGTTACCAGTGGTCAGTCAGCAACCTACCAGTTGTTCTGTAGTATTGACTTGTCTGGTTACCAGTGGTCAGTCAGTAACATACCTATTGTTCTGTAGTATTGACTTGTCTGGTTACCAGTGGTCAGTCAGTAACCTAAATATTGTTCTTGAAGCAGAAAATCTTGTATGAAGCATAGAAACCTAGGACTTAACAGCAGAGTATAAATACCTGATTCATCTAATCTGCCAGTTTTGCTAGTTATTAAATAAGCTGAAGAATCCACCAGATGAGTGAACTGGTCTGCAGACCCTTTTTCAGCCATGACCGAGGTGCAGAAACAAAAATATTACACATGTACAAAATAGAAAAACAGTGGTAAGTTGTATGCAACGTACACTTAAACAAGTGTTTTTATTTAGTTTTACACTGTTCCTAAGAACTACCTTGTGTCTACTCCATGCATTCTGATAAGTATTTTACTATTTTGATTCCGCTACCCTTTGAAGTTATATGTTTCAGTTAAGCTGTTCACCTTTAAACTTCAGATTATTTCCATTTGTTTCTATGGATTTGGTTTTTGAAAGGTTGTGCTCATTTGGGCTCTTTGAACTTCCTTAAGGTATTTAAATGTTTCTGCTTTGATCTTATCTAACAACATTTCAGTGTTGGCTCATCCCATTTATGTTGTAACCAGTATAGACATACAGCAAAATGAAAATTCCTACCAGAGATGAAATGTAGCAAGCAGTGACAGAATGACAGGAGCAAGGAGATCATTAATGAATTCAGAAAGGTGCAGACATTGAGGCAAAAAGCACAAACATATAAGGTCATGGTAGTAACGGAGGGGAAAAGAGGAGTGCCAGACAAACAAAGTCAGAAAAATGTAGGAAAAAGGAAAGGACAGAAAAGTCAACTGAAAATGCAGAAGGAGAAAGAAAACAGTTAAAATGGTAAGGAGTGGGAGAGGAACTCAGAAGTGATGCCGGGTTATCTTTGCTGCTTGTAGTCTAGGAAATAAATTCAATGAACTTCAGGAACTGATGAAGTCAAAAAGTAGATCTAGTACTGGTCAATTACATGACTATGAACATGTGTGGGATCTCATTGTCACAGGTAATAATCTTTGCTGAAAAGACCAAAATTATGGCAAAGAGGTAACATGGCACACTACCATACTAGAGGCATCTGTGCCACCAGGTCAGGGACAGGAAAGTATGAATAATTTAGAAGTGATTTCTACTGAAGGAATGATAGAAATTAAAACTAGAAGTCATTTATCAGGTCCATGTTCATCAGGCAGTAGAGATGGAAAACAAAGTGTTCCTGTTTCAAGCAGTAGAAGTCAGATTCCATCTCCAAACTTCCTTGGGCATAGTTATTTGGACAGTATAACATTGCAATGATTGTGAATAAGACAATTCAAATAAGTCTCATGGCTATTGTTTAATTATGACTGAAACCCCTTATACAGATGGCAGTTATAAACTGAATCATGTGCCTACAAAACTGCCACTTTTCTTAGTGAGGATACTAACAGAATGGAAGTACTACCTACAGCTGGCAACAGCATTGCCTTTAGTACAAAGAGGAGAGGAAATGATGACATCAACATCTTAATGAATGTTATCTCTGCTCAAAATATAAATGATAAACTGCCACCATTGGTCTAGACATGCTGTCCCTCCTTTGATGCACTGTGTCCAATTGTTGGTTTGTAAACAATTTGTATGTGGAACCTTGCTATTCCTTTTACACTAGCAAAATTTGAGCCTTGTGCTTATGTGTTGATGCGTTTGTTTGTTTTTTTCATTGCTTTTTTTACTGAGAAAATTCAGCTAGACAAAATCCTTTTTCTGTAGAGGCTCACAGAGATAAGCTATGTAATAGAAAGAGTACAATAGAAAAAAAACAGCCAGGTAACATGGCATGACTTTTCACCAGATTTGTACATTTGTGTTATTATGACATGAGTATTTGGTTAAGTCACTACTTAATATTTCATAAAGTGCATGTGTAGGCATAGCAGACAATACACTGTATTTCCAGAAGGAGAGTTACCTAACAGATGGTATTTTATAACAAAGACAGCAATCTAATCAAACTCAGGTTAGAAATTTATTTCAACTCAGACTTGTTTTCCCTAGACTACTAACATGAAGTCAAAAAAATATGGGCTCATTTATTTTTTGATCAATGTTTTTTTTATCAAATATTTTTATTGAATTAAGAAAATGATAATTTTAGCAATAATATGAACATCATGGATACAATTTTTGAACATAAAAGAACAATGAAAAAGACATCCTACAACTACTATTTAAAGCAGCTCAAAATTGATAAAATTATAAAACAATAGCAAAAAGTTTGCATAATAAACATCAGATGATTCAGTAAGAGTTAGAGTCTTTATGAAAAGTTTCAAAGAGAAAAGAAACCTTTATCCAAGGATTATTAACAAAATTTCTCAGATTTATTCTCACTTTTTTGTTTTGGTTTCTCTAGAAATCACTTCTTCAAGAAGGGACAGAAAATCTTCTATAGTTGGAGATGTGGTGCACTTCCATTTTCTTGTTATACACTTTCTAGCAATCACTAGTATTGTCTATAAGAGGTATGAGTTGGCATTACTTATTACAAAACCATCATTTACATTAAAGAATATTATTGATTTAGTTAGAGAAAAAATATCTGTAAATGATGCTTTAAAAAAACTTCAATCCCTAAACTGTTTCAAACAGGCACATTCATAAAAATGTGGATCCAATCTGCTTTACATGGGGAACAACATCTCCAACAAATAATTTGTCAGTTTTATTAAATTTTGAAACACTCTCATAAGTTAAAAAGACTCTATGCAGGAACTTCCATGTAAAAATACTCCAATACTGTCTCCAGAATGTTAATTTTACAGAAGATAATAATTTGGATGTCTTGAGTGAAGTATAATTGAGAGAGAAACCCTTAGTTACTGAGTTCCAATGTTTATTTGTTATGGTAGTTTTATATCCTATTAGTATACCATACAGTTTAGAAATTATATTGTTAAAGTTAAAATTATTCTGCAATAATTCAAATATATAACAAATTAAAGGTGATTGGTCTTTAGAGGAAAAGTTACTAATAATTCTACTTAGATCCTTTGAATGATTCACTATACTTTGCAGTAGTAACCAGTATTGTGTCTGTAGACTGAATTCCTTAATAATGTGTTGCACAGTTAAAACTTCTAAGTCTCTTATGCAATGGTTCCAGCATACACATTTATCATTCTCCTATTCATTGAAAAGTTTAAAGTGTAACTTATCCGGAAGGTTTTTTGTAATTTTGAAGGGAACAAGTAAATCAAAACAAATTTTAATATCTGCATTGGAGTTTATTATCTTTCTGAAATTATTAAAGGTGTTGTTTATATATTAGACTTTTTAGGTTTTGCGACATTGTATTGTATGGATTAGTAAATAAAATGCCAAAGTTTATTAGAAGATTCACTAATAAAAACTTTTGATAATAGTGTATTTTCATTTAAAAATATAGGTAAGTGCAAATACTTCCTATTAGAAGTATAATTTGGGTCTACCCATCTTATAACGTCTTTAAGCAGCGAGGTTCTTATGTAAGTTTCTATAGCTGGGAATTTTATGCCACTTGTATCCCAAGATCTAATGTGATAGATATAAGCTATTCTGTTCTTTTTAGGGAACCATAAAAAGTTTAATAAAATTCTATTTAAATCTCTGGTAAATTTATTTCCATGAGGTGTGCCAAGGGCTAATACTAAGTAAGGAATCTTTGGCAAAAGCATCATTTTTATTAATTGCAACCTATCTTCAAAAGAGAAGAATATGTTATTCCACTTACTTATGTGGTTATTTATTAAAAATAACATGTTTTTTATAATTGGTTTCTCTTGTCACTTAAATAGTGTTGTTTAGGGTTATGCCTAAGTAATTTAATGAATGTACTTATTCTGCAATAAATTTTTGGCTACCAGGATGAGTTTTTGCTTTGCTATTCAAAATAATATGATTAGATTTCTGCTGACTGAAATGAAGTCCAGAAATTTCTTGGAAATGATTTATAACAAAGTCCAATTCTTGCAATTCAGACTCTGAGTTGGATAGGGTGAGTAAAACGTCATCTGCAAAAAAAGTTATTTTGGAGTTATAATTGTTATAAACATTAATACCCTTAATCTTTTGATTATTTCTTACTAAAGAGGCAAAAGCTTCTATACCTAGAGTGAATAGGATGGGAGACAGCGGACAGCCTTACTTAGTCCTTTTAGTTATTGGTATGGACTCAGACACAAAAAGGGCCTAGTTTAACATAAGCAAGATTATCTTTGTAAACAGCTTTTATCATAGAAATAAATTATGGTGGAAATGCTAATGTGTTTAATATTCCAAAAAGATAGTCCCAGTTGATAGAGTCGAAAGCTTTTCCTATGTCTAAGCTGACTAAAAGGGCTTCTTTACCCTGTCTATTTAGATATTCAATAAGTGTTAGTATTCTTTTAATATTATAGTGTGTTTGTGTCTGTTATGTATAAAACCTGTTTGATCATAATTTATCATTTTCATAAGAGGGACCTTCACTCTATAAACAAGTATGGATATACGATTTTATAATCATTATTTAATAGGGAAATTAGACTGTAAGATTTACAGAATTTTGGTTCTTTATTAGTTTTGAGAATGGGGTAATTAAGGAATACTTCCAGGATGGTGATATCAGGTTTTCAGACTGTACTACTGTTAAAGTTTATGAAGAAGAGAAATACTAGCTGTGGGAAATGGTTTGTACATTTCTATTATAATACCATCTGCTCCAGGGGCCTTATAAGGTTTAAAACACTTAATTTTATATTTTATTTCATTTAGAGTTATTTGTTTTTCCAAGTTCTCTTTAAGTTCATCAGGGATTATCTCTAATTTTATTGTAGCCAACTCCTCATCTAAGTTATTACAACTTAAATTATCAGAATTATAATGATTAATGTAATGAAACTCAAAAGCATCTAAATATCTCCTATATCAGATACTGCCTTATTGGAAGACTCATGTATTATTTTTATGATGTTATTTGATTTAGAGTGAAGCTTGGCTCTAACTGCCAAATTATGCATGTGTTTTGGAGTTAGTGCATATGAATTTAATTTCATCTTCTCTAGAGCTAAATTTGTTCTGTGCACCAAAATATTTGAGTACTTTTTATTCAGTTCAACTATTTTTTTATCAACTGGTGATAAGTGTGTTGATTTTGATTTAAGAGTTGAAATTTGGTTTTGCAGACTTTGCATCTCAGATTCCCATTACTTTAATTTATTCTTGAACCAGGTGACAGTTCTGCCATAAATAAAGGCCTTAAAGCATCCCATATCATCATTACATTAGTATCAGAACTAGTGCTTACTTCTCCAAAGTGATTTAATTCCACTAATAACCAAGGTTTGAAATATTTAATTTTGGTGATATATGCAGTGATTCTAGGTATAGAAATTAATTTAGTAAAATCTAGCTATATTTCAAGTTTGAGACAATCATGATTGGAAATTGGGGAAGGAATTATAGAGAAAAATGAAAGTTTTAGCTTTAAATCATTAGAGACTAATATTCTATCAATACTAGTTTGGGTTTTGAACCTGTTATGAATATAAGAAAATTTAAGAGTCTGATTGTGTTTAGAGTTAAAAGTATCATATAAATTAAGGGAATCAATCCATTTCATAAACAGCTTTGCTGTGGATGTTAGTCTTAGCGGTCTATTGTTAGTAGTGTCAAGATTATCTAAAATATAACTGAAGTCCCCCAGTATAAGATTACCTTTATAAGTATTTGTAATAAAATCCAGATGACGTCTTGCCATTGACACACCTAATCCTGGAAACCAGTATAGACTGACTAGTGACCAAATTCTGTTATTAAGCTTAATAATGATGATGGTTAATAGTCCCGCAGGATCCTCATGTTTATATAAAATTTGAGGGTGAATAACACTTCTTTTCCAGAGAATCTTGACACCTCTCTTTTTAGCTTTATATGAAGAATGGGCTAATACTGTGTAATTATCAGGTTTCCATACATTCTTTTCAGCTGATTTAAAATGAGTTCCATGTAGGAATACTATTTGAGGCTTATTTATGTTTAAATACCTTAATAAACTAGATCTTTCCTTGGATTATTGAGTCCATTAATGTTTAAAGAAACTAAGGATAAGGAGATAAGTAAATGTAGATATAATTAAAATAATAAGAAATAATCTAATTTCTATTTAGACAACTCTTTCTATTTCCCCAATATAGCCAGGTATGTGTAAAGATGTATGACAGATCTGTTTGTATGATGACAATACCTAATATGTAAAATATTTTACTTTTGGGCCAGAAAGTTGAAGAAACATCAGAAGAATTACTGAAAACAAACAGTAATGTAACAAAAAAATTCCCAACAACAAACACGGAATTCTTAAGATTCCCAGTCTAAGAGACAGAACACAGTCTGTCAGACTGCTTTCTCTAGCCTTCATGACCGTAGTTAACAGCTCTGGCAAGTACTATTAGTGAGACATAAATAATTTAAATTAGATTATTTTGTACAGCAGTAGCTTTAAAATCAACTTAATATTTAAATACAAACCAAATGTAATAGCTAATGTGCAACTTTGAGATTATTTAGGCATATACATGTGTGTCTTCATACATACATATACACATATACATAAATATACATACAAACACACACACACACACACACACACACACAGATATATATATATATATATATATATATATATATATATATATATATTTATATACATATGCATATACATACTCATACACACATATATACACATACACATACACTACACATACACATACATATACATGCATACATACATCTACACACATATATACACACAAATCCATTGCTAAAGTTAGGTCTCTAAAAGAAATATGAATAACTTCTTAAATTATATCTTGTTAGAAACATACTTAATTCAAATAGATAAGAACGACCATAAGTATTTGTTAAAAGATCCTTTGTGATGGTTTATATGAGTTGTTAATTGCTTAGAACTAACAGGGCAATAGTGTGCGATAATATGAAATAACTGGTAAGACGTGTAAAGATAACTTTATAAGAAATGTTTAAATCATCTCAGCTGAAGTAGCTAATATTAAAGTTACACTCACAGAGCAGTCCTGCAGGATAACATTCATACAGACATATATTTCCAATCATTCATTTAATCTCTTAAAGCATACTTGCTTATAAGTATAAAATTACACAGTTCTACTTATTTACATGAAGAAGAGTACTGTATAATTTAAGCACAACAGTAAAATAGCTTGCAGTAATACTTAACTAAAAGAAGAAACTGTTAGTGCAGTTAGTATCAGTGCAATACGGTAGCTGTCCTATACACAAGTTTTGTCCCCCCCCCCAACAATAAACAAGCCATTCAAATTAAAACCATAAAACTGCCTTTAAATAATTGCTAATTATTAGTTAACAACCTTTTATTTAACCTTAATAAATCAATCTAATAATTTTATGCTGTTCTGGGCATTCACAACTAAAGATTAAGGTAACAGAGACTGGTGTGTCACTCTGAAATCATTCCCCTTGTGTTACATTAAATTGGAATGACCAGGAGATTGTTTTCATAATGATGACTACTGCACAGTTTAAAACAAGTCTCGAGACCCCTCTTGGTAAGTAAAAGATTCAGTTTGAGTGAAAATTGTTTGTAACAACATTCTAATGCAATGTGAGGCTGTAAACATGAGAAAACATTAAAAAAAAGTCAAAACGTTCACAGACGTTTCCTGTATGTTAGTAAATGGCAAATCACATAGACAACAATAGCAAACTGTATTTAAGCCTTTGTTGCCCAGAAAAGTATTAGTAAACTCCTTTTTGGTAGTTAAATTGATAAATATTGTGTTACTAATACATTTACTGTGCTAAATAACACATATTATTCAGAAAAGTGCTTTTTGAGACACTGAAATAAATAAATCAGTAATCATGCGGTAAGAATACCAGACAGCCCTAATAAAAATATGACGTAAAAAAAGCAGGATAAGTAACTTATGATGAGTTACATAACTGTTATATTTTTTAAACTACTATTATAGATTGTAATAGATTATTAACTCTCTTTAAATGTTAAAACACTTAGTGACTGTAGTGTGAGAGTTTGCATGAAGTGTGTAGCCGCATAATATCTGTGAAAAAATGTGTAAGTTAAAGACAAAAAAAAGGTTTTATCTATCAGTAGAAGCTTTGAGAGCTTTACTACTAGATGTGGATGAAGTGTCAGTTTTTGTTTTCTTTTTCTTTGAGTGTCAGTTTTTGTTTTTTGTTTTTTTCTCAGGTGATCTCTTTAATGAAGAGAAGGAAACTTCCATGTCCTCAGGGATAGTGATTATGTTGTTGTTTTTGCTATAAGCAGATGCCTCTTCAAGACTATTAAATGTTCTTGTTCCAATAGACAGATGCATTTTTATTCTTGCAGGATACAAGATTTGTGTTTTGACATTATTTTGTTTTAGTAACTTTACAAAAGGCCAACATTTTTGCCTTATTTCCAGTACTCTTGCAGAATAATCATTGTCAAATCTAATAAATCTTTGGTTATATTTTAATGGAGCTTTCTGCCAAGCTGTTTTTAGCATAAGGTCTTTATCTATATAAGAGAGGAATTTTATAATAATTGACCTTGGTGCTGTAGAACAGGAAGCTGAAGCTGGCTTACTTAGTGCTGTACGTGCTCTTTCAATTCCATATGAAAGCCCTTCTTGTAAACCCAGTATTTCAGGAATCTGGGAGTTCAAAAAGGTAATAATGTCATTTCCTTCTGTTTTCTGTGAGAGACCGAAAATTCTTACATTGCACCTTCTTTCTCGGTTCTCGATTATCGGGTTTATTTATTAACCAAGTGTTTTGTTTAAGCAGAAAGTCAGTATGTTGTTCATCTTCTTTAAGCCTCCCATCCATATCAGTTAGAGCAACTTCCATGTCAGAGATTTTACTCTGGTGCTGCTGTAAGAGCTCCTTGAAAACTTCTGTCTGCTTCTGGTTGTTCTCTTGAAGATGTTCTAGGTTTTGCTGGAAGTTATTTTATTTCATAGATAATGTTTGTTGAGTTGAAGTTAACACTTGTATCTCCTTCTTCAGTACTGAATCCATTTGAGAGTATTTGATGCTGCTCATTTTGTTTATGTCTCAGGTAATTGTAATTTGACAGGAATTTCTTCAAAATAATTTTCCAGAGTTGTTACAAGTGAAGTACAAAGTATTATTGGCAAGATTTTGTAAAGTTTAGTTGATATTGTTGACTGAATTCCTGCCTGACTAAATAATTTTACAAAGCTCTGAAATTAAGTTGCCTTCAGTTGACCATCTTGGCTCTTGATCAATGTTTTTTATGAGTGTCTGGAAGGAATAGTGATATTCATTTAAATTCTGCAGCATATGTGAGTATAACCAGCTATTTACCAGGTAAGCTATAAGGTATAAATTCAGTTTTGATGGACTGCATTTTGCTAATTTGAAGACTACCTATATTCTACTTCATATTTGTAAATTGAATTGGCTGATTTGTGTATTTATATAATGTAATGATTCACTCAGAAGAATATTCTTTTCAGTGTTTAAGGACTGATGGAATCAAACTGGTTGCCTCTGTGATAAGCAAAAAAACTAAATCAAATTGGAAAGGACATGATCTGATAAAGAAGACAGGTCCAAAAGGACAAATCTTGTAATGCTGTTAATTACAATTTGTAGAGTTTGAGAGTTATAGAATGAGTATTGTATCTTTCATGACACAGTAAGGATGTATATGCCATAGACAAAATGGCTGATATCCATTGACTAAAAGAATGGGAATTTGGGGGTCTATATTAAAAGACCGAAGAGGTGTTTCAGTGAACACCTCTTGGTCTTCACGTAATGAGCGAACACACTAAAGCGTGAATGCTCAGAACACAAACACACACACACACACTTTAAAACATAACGTGGGGGGCTTCACCCCCCCACATCCCCAACATGGGGGGCTGTGCCCCCCACACTCCCCCTAACTAAATATACCAACTCGAGATCGCACTACAGTGAGGACAGGGGTGAACACACGGGGATGGCCAAGCAATTTCTTTCCCAGGGAAAGAAATCGCTGTTTTGAGCATTGACACTATAGTGCGTTCGCTCATTACGTGTCAACCAAGAGGTGTTCGCTGAAACACCTCTTCAGTCTTTTAATATAGACCCGAATTTTGTATACTAAACTGAACTTTTTGTTGCATCCCCGCTGTAGTGGAAGGAGACTTCTGCATGAATGCCACTTCAAAATGTTTAAACCAGTTTTTCCATTTCTAGTTAATACTTATGTGGTCCAGACTTGGATGGATAATGTTTACCTCTCCAGCTACTGACCATGGTCTTCTTATACCCTGTAATTTTCTTCTCTGGTTCTGTTTAATGCTTGGTTTGGTGAATCTACCATCTTTATCTTGCTTTTATCACATTATTTATTTTTCTTTATTTTATTTAACATCTGTTGACCAGGAAAGTCCGACTAGGACAGAGCCTATTTTCAGTGAGGCCCAGGGAGAAATGCTCCAAACGCATGTCTTTGGAATTTACTGTCTGAATTTTCAACCCATGATTTGTTTAATTTCCTCTATGGTTGTTACTGGTATGGCATTGTACTGCAATTGAAACCAAAGTTGTAAGTAATGGAAGAACATTCTTTTCCTTTCATAAATGGACTAAAGGCAAGTAGTCCTTGAATACACTCCTCCAGTTTTCTCTGAGATCTGTTCAAGCTGAATGGCTATTACATTGGGGAACAGGCAGAACATCTATCTACGGCACCCATGACCTAATAATAGAGAGGACTCGGGGTCACTCTAAACGTTACTTAGGATCAGTGTACGTATAGTTTGAGGAGAGAGTTCTGAATGCTGGAGGTGAAAGAATGGGTGTTGAGGGATAGTGTAACCACAAAGTCTGAAATTAGAGCTGCTATTCAAACTTAATGTCTTTTAATCCAATAAAAGCCATCAGCAAGGTAGTTGTCTCATTAAAAAAAGAGGTCATTCGTCTCCTGCCCCAGGGGTTTTCAACCTGGGTATTCTAATGTGGATTGTTGAATATTCATTCCTCAAAATCCTTCTGCCTCTTTTTCTACATCTGCATCTTAGATAGCTGATGAGAATACATGGGCATTGCTGCTTCTTTTCCATGCAGCCTCCTGTCTGAAAAAAGCAGAGTCAATCAGAAAAAGGCAAGGTTATTCATTTGCTTGCTGTATGTTTTTGCCAAGGTAAATGCACAGAGTTATGACATACTTACCAAGTGCATTATTTGTGTTTGCTTAAATGGACAAAGGAAGTGTTCTCCAGAGTACCTTAACAAGTGTTACAGAAACATTAACTTCAAGCTGAACTATTACATGTGTATATCAGAGACGTTGGTGTAATGCCTAAGGCAGTGCATAATGCACGCATCAGTAGCTGTCCAGTAAGGATAGGTCCGCAGTAAATGATACACCACAACATTGTGGGCATTTAATTCCAGCATCTTGTTGACCCTTCCTTATATACAGTCATGCTGTCCTTTAATTCCTAAATCTGACAGCACTTTACAGGACCTGGAATTAAATGAAAAAAAATGGATGAATACTGTTGACGATTATTATTGTTTTATAGTGTGATGCACTCAATTGCACCATGCTTCTAGGGTCATGTTCACAGGCATAACACCAAATAACACATTTTTTGATAGTGGGTAGGTGGATACATGACTTAATGTTAGTGACTGTCTACATATCTATGAAGAAAAGATGAAGGTAGGACCATTGAATTCAGCTACCATAGACTCAAACATTCCACCTCCATACATAAAATAAGAATATTCAGTATAATTCAAAATAAAATAGAAAGTAAAAATTAAGCATTTCTGCAGGGAAAGAAATCCCTCCTTCCCCCTTACATAAATATACTAACTCTGTCATCAAACAGCCATATAGAAGGGACAAGCACACACTGAAAGTTATTTCTTATATGCACCTGTCCTCTGTGCAAAACAGTATAACTGAGCTGTGAAGTGAGTACCCCATCCTTTTTACAAGTCCTTTCCAACTAATACAAGGGACAAGTGATCATGTATATCAAACAGAGCTCCACAATTCCCAGCATAAAACAGTACTTTCTATTTTTGCCATTTAGTATGTATATAGTTCAATAACTAAGCCTTTGGGGATCACAGTTACAACAACTCAGCATGTTTCAATTCACTGACTATTGCATAGCAAAGAAAGTGTAGGCCTGCTTTTAGCTTGCAATTCATTTACATGTAAATGTAAACTGATATATTTTGTGTAGGTATGCATGTTTGTGTATGTTATCTGTCTATTCATCTGTTTATCTATGAGTCTATCTATCTATCTATCTATCTATCTATCTATCTATCTATCTATCTATCTATCTATCTATCTAACCATCTATCTTTGTGTACATTCTACCACTCATAAATATTGCCTTATATCTGTCTAGTGCTTCTGTGAATGGGCAATGCTAGTAACCTTACACCCGTTCTATGAAATAAAATGTCCTCATTTCTTCTCCCAGTCATCCAGCCTATATCTATAGACTGTGTCCTCTTGTTTCCTTGCATACTTTTTTGTTACTTGACCTTTTACTGATGTCCTTGAGGTACTTAAAAGATGGGTCTAAAAGAGAAGACACAGTTGAACACCTGGCCTTGAGCAAAATAAACTCACCGAAAGGCATTTTGACCAAATGTGTCCATTGCTCAGCAATCACAACAACCAATAGCATTTTTGCTGAGAAATCATTGAGGAGCACAGCTGTCTCAATCTGTTTTTTGTTGAATGACATTTAATTTAAAAAGTGTGATTTGACATTTTGCTGAATATATTTCCAATGAAAAAAGGAAACTTTACAGTCTTTTTTGTTGGGGTCATAAGCATCCTATATGCTAGATACTCAGACAGAACCTCCTACTCAGTCCAAGTGAGGTTCAGTAAAAAGGTTTACTGTCCTGTTATAAACCTGTGGCTCAGTCTCTTGCACCTGAACACCCACAATACTTAAATGTTACAACCCGAAGATTATAAGCCTTCAGAAGGAGAGAATATTGAAAACTCCTTTCATGACATTGTATAACCTTAAAGTTGTTACTTTATAAGCAGCAGGACTATGGAGATCATAGTTCCTCCACACAGGTATACATGGGACTGCCCCACTATGAAAATAAACTTCCTAGGACACAGTAGTTTGACGTGGAACAATTCAGCAAAATTTGCTTAATGACTATTGTGTTTCAATGAAACAACACTCATCCGTGTGCCATAGATGGTTTACATTTAATTACTCAGCACAAGATTGCTCCATTTTTTTTGTACATAGCTACTCAGTGCTGTTTTCTAGCATGTTTGATTGCTCGTGTTGCAGTAATATATGAAGGACCTTTTAGTAGTAGTCAGTGAATATTATGAGTTTGCAACAAATTGCCTGACTGTATCTCTGAGCTTCAGTGACCTGCAATGGGAATAATAAAATAAGGGTGAGGTTTGTGTTAAGCATTCCCCAAATGGAAGGTGCAGAAGACTTGCCCCATGGAAAAATAATTGTTACTGTTATCACATTTTTTTATATCTGCACAAAACTTTTAAAAAGATTAGCTTCAAGGAGGTGGTATTTGCAGCATCAAAACAGAACTATAATAGAGCCTTAGAAAAATGCCTAAAAAATGAAAACTGATGATTGCTTAAGTGATGCAAAACAGTGGACAAATGATACTACATAAAGCCTGGTGTTTTAAAGGTGTTGACAGACAAACCATGATGCAGAAATATGTATCATGAAACATTCTACCCCACACTCCACTGCTACTCTAGTTCTTAAATAGTAAAGCTGGCCTCCTGGTGAGACCCATGGTGGCCCAAATAAGTCAAGTCTGAAAATATTTAACATTTAACTTTAATAGTATTTATTTGTGGAACTAAGTTAATGCAGAAGGGAAGCAATCAAAGAATATGTGCATCTGTTGCCATTCAGTAGTAAAAGGATAATACATACAAAGCCAAATCTTGGTTATTTCAAGTATGTGTACATGCTTTATTCAAGAGTTAGTTAGCTTCTGTACAGGGCAGGACATTTATTATTATTATTATTATTATTATTCATAGGTTCATAAGTAAGTACTAGGCTATCAACCCTAGGGCCTATACAAGCCTAGCCAAACGAGTTCCTTGGCTTTCGCCACCCAAGAAAAGTATTTTCCTGTGCCCCTGTCGAGCAGAGTCACAGCAGTGATTCCCGAGGTGAATTTCCTATTACCCATCCAATTGTCAAGATTTCTCTTAAAGAGGGCTAATAAGGAGCTTTGCTTGACATGAATGAGCAGCCTATTCTAGAGCAGGGGAAGTCTCTGGGACAAGAATATATCCCTCCAGCATGTTCTGTTTATTGTGGTGACAAGGTTTAGGTCCCTGGAGCGTGTGGCTCGGCGAGATTGGGATTTCTTTAAGTGTAGCATGTCCATCAGGTCTAGGTTAGATATGGCTTTGCTCTTTAGGCAGAGGTTGCCTTGGAGTAGGTAATATGCGATGGAGTAGAGCTGGAAATTTTTGAGACAGTCGGCGTATGGCATCTGTCTGAGGCCAGTAATCCTGTTAGTAAGGTATTTCTGTGGCCTTTCCATCTGTTGCAGATGTCTTGTGAGATACATGCCAAATGGGGCATTGTACTCTATGATGGGTCTAATAAGGGATGAGTAGAGAGGAAAGATAACCTGTCTTTTTCTGGAGGAGAACCCCTTAGTGATGAGGTGTGCCATGTAGAAGAATTTCCTGACTACTGTGGTGATGTGATTATCAAAGGAGAGACTACTATCCACCTGTGTCCCAAGGTCTCTTATCACACTTTTGGTGTTTAGTAGGCTACCGCCTATGTGGTAGTTCATGGGTACAGTATTTTTCCTAAAGGGGATGACAATGCACTTCTTGGCATTGAGCTTTAGGTAATGACTTTGACACCAAGCATCAGTCTCAGTGAGGCCTCTTTGTAGAATGTTCACATCCTTAGCTGAATCGATTATGGCTCCTAGTTTGCAGTTGTTTGTGAATTTCATTAGCCAGAGACCAGCTGTATTTGCCTGGCCTTTAGAGAAGTAGATACCGAACAGGAGAGGACCGAGGACTGAACCCTGTGGTACTCTGCTTGTCACTGGTCTGAAGTCTGATTTGGAGTCGGCTACTTTCACTTTGTGGGTTGTGTCAGTGAGCCAGTTGGCCACTCATCTTGTGACATAAGGATTTATGCCTAGTCCAGTGAGTTTATCTATAATACCAGAATGGGGGATGGTGACAAAAGCCTTGATGAGGTCAAGATAGGCAGTGTGCACTACCTTACCCTTGTCTACGGCTCTAGTGACTGCTTCGAGTGAAGTCAGTCAGTTTTAGAAGGCATGATCTACCCTTTATAAACACAAACTGAGTGGGGTCCAGAGTTTGGAGGTTACCTATGTCTTTGTTTATAAGCTCTAGGATGATGCGTTCCATGGCTTTGCAGACCAGGCTTTGTCAGGCTAATGGAGCGGTAGTTCCCAGGGTCTGTGGTGGCACCCCCTTTGTTGAGTGGGATAACTGTCGCTGTGTGCCACTCCTTAGGCACAAAGCCTGAAGTGAGACTATAGTTGAACATGGTACTTAGGTGGGGGTGCCAGTTCATTCTGTAGTCCATGCAGAACGCAGCCTGGGATGTTGTCCAGTCCCATAGATGCTGTGTTCTTGGCTTTGGAGAGTGTGGCCTTCACCTGTGCAGCTGTGATTTCAGGGGGTTTGCAATCATCCGGTATGGGAATGAGTCCTTTGGGGGGGTGGGGGGGGATGAAGTTAGCACTGAATCTGTCTGCCAGGATGTTGGAAATATCAGTTGGTTCCGTAAATGTAGTGCCATTGTGCTGTAGTTCAGAGCAGATCTGAGTGTTGCCATTGAGATTCTTGACATAGCTGTAGAAGGCTTTGTGGTTGTCTTTAGAATTCAAGGCAATTTTATTTTCATAACTAGCTTTGGAGGATTTTATGAGGGATCTCAACTTCTTGCTGAGGCTGACCAGGGAGTTCCTATAGTCATGGGATTTTACTCTTTTCTGCAACAGTTTCTTCCTTCTGTTATAGAGCTTGTTTATGGCAGGGGACCACCAGACTGGCTTCCTTTTTCTGGAGGATAGTGTATTGGTTCTGTTAGGGATGGCACAGTCCATGCACTCATGTATGTGCTCGTACAGTGAATTTGTATATGATTCAGCAGTCATGCTACTATTTTCCATCTGTGTGGATGTAATGAAGTTTGCCACGTCTGACTTAAGAAGCATGAAGTTGGCTTTGGAGAAGTTTTTTACAGTGGTTTCCTTAATGGGGAGGGGGTGCGGTACATGGATGTCTAGGATGATTAGCTTGTGGTCGGACCTGACCGGTGAGGAGTTGACCTCTGGCGTGGAGCATCTATTACCCATATTGGTAATGACCAGGTCCAGGATTTTGCTACCACTGGTAGGGGTATGGACAAGCTGCTCCAGGGCATTAGAATTGATGAATTCCAGAAAACATTGCGCAAATGAGTTAGCACATGAGTAGTTTTCCCAGTTGATGGATGGGTAGTTGAAATCTCTCAAAATTAGGGTATTGGGCTGTATCTTAATATTATTCAGTATATCGAGAAACATGGAGTGGGCATCCTGGGGCATGGCAGGGGTTCTGTAACACGCTACAACCTGAATTGCAGTCTTGCCTAGTGTTAATTGTACTTGGATAATTTTGGAGGCATTATGTTGAGCAACTAGCCTGGAGGTGTGGATATCCTTTATGAATATGGACATGCCTCCTCCTTTAGTATTTTGGTCAGTATTATTATTATTTGTATGGGGAGATTTGAAGGAAAGCTCAGGGACTTTTCTGGGGGTTGGTAGGAGACAGCGACAGTGTTCAAGAACCTATTTGGCTTTTATTTTGTGCAGATCTAAAATTAAATGCATAAGTAAACAAGTAATAAAGATGTATTGGTATGTTTAATTAAACTTCTAAATTACCTATAAATTATTCAGTAATATCAATAGTATTCAAATAGAATTTTTTTGGTAGGGGAATGTTAGTCGTAATCATTAGAAGCATTCAAATATAATGTCTCTTCCTGCTTTGAAAAGCATTTTCTGCATTCTCTGCACCCCATAATGCTTAAACCAAATGAGGTGCCAACTGGTCAATTTTAACATGGCAAAGCTGAACTCTCTGATCAGTGTCTTCAATAGGAAGTCACTGCTGCTGTGGTTTTCAAGTATGCACAAGCAGAAATTCCTTTCCTTTATTTATTTTATTTATTTATTTATTTATTTAACATTTGTTGACCGGGAATGTCCGACTAGGTTTCACAGATCCTGTTTTCAGCGGAGGCCTGGGGAGAAATGCTCCAGAAGCATGTCTTTAAGAGATCTCTTCCTTTTTGCATATTTATGTGACCCTGGAGTTGGTAAATATATGTTTGGGGAATATGGGGGTGGCTTACCCCATATTTGGGGATGCATATTTATTTATTTTTTATTTCAGTTGGATAAGTTTGCAACTGGTTGTTTTCATCTGGTTATAACGTCATCCAGATGTAACTTGGAGAATCATGGTGGAAGGGAATTTCCTGACTGTTCCATATATCTTAACAGAAATAAAATGCTAAAACAGCTGTGTTCAAGCAACAGGGATAATAAAGGATGACTCTTTCATACTGTGTACAACATATCTGTAAAGACAGATTTTATTTAAAACAAATTTGACTCTTACAGAAAATAAATAAGTTGTAATTTCATTTAAAATCCCTTATGCTAAAAAAATTTACAAATTCTGAAAAGCACAAAATAAACAAAGCAAAACATAACTATTTTTTCCCTCAGAAATACAAAGCACACACAAACATCCTAACAATATTAGAAAAGCATATATATTGAAAAAGTAAAAAGAAATACAAATAGACACAGAGATCATTTTCTAAGCACAATAATGTCTGTAGGGTGGAAGTTGTAGGGAAATAGTAGGCCTTTCAGGGGGTAAGGAAGATCTCTACCCACATTGTCTGGCCTCCCAGCTCCTCAGCATGGTGCATTATTTCCCCCTTAATGCCCACAGTGTCAGGCATTATTGATTACTTAACACTTTCTCAGCTTTATTTCTTCAAGACCATATATGCTAAGTTCATGTCGTCCATATGTGTTTCCAGGTTCAGCATATTGTGTTGCCTTTCTCTGAACTACATCTGTGTCTTTATAATGTTAACTATAGAATGACACATGATACTGCACAGGGGTCTTACCATCTGTCTACACAAATGAAAATAACTTACTTTTCCTCTGCTTGTGACACCTTTCTATACATCTAGTATTCTGTGAGCCTTCATTTCTGTTCTGTATCACATTACCTCCACATTATGACATTGCCTGATACGATTATCCCAAGGTTCCATTTCACATTTGATGCAGGAACTGCTTCAGAGATTTATTTAAGGACAACCAGTATTTCCTGCTGCCATAATTTATCTGATTTATTCAGAAATGAATTGACATCTGTATCACCCTTTCCAGGTTCTCAAACACCTGTGAAGCAAGAATAGTGTTAGTGTATATATATATATATATATATATATATATATATATATATATATATATATGTGTGTGTGTGTGTGTGTGTGTGTGTGTGCATCCTGCCTGAGACACACACACACATATATGAGCACCTCCCATGTATACGTGTGTTTGTCTTACCATCTTTCATTATTTTCAATACCAGGGAAAGTGCAACTAAGTACAGATGATACATAAGGAGAACCTAGGAAGACAATATCTGCAGCAAATGACATGTTTGCTAAATAAATATATATTAGTAAATATAAATCTGAACATTAAGAAGCAATGTCAGCAGTTCAAATAAATGCTGAAATGAGCAAAAACATAACCACACACTGAAAGATTACAGATGCATAATAAAGGAAGATAATGTAGTGCAGAGGTGAATCTGATTTGTGTCTGTAGAACAGCACAATACAATATCCAGAAAATACACATAGTGCAGAACAGTACAAATCAGAAAAAACCTCAGTAAATTATAATCCTCTCATTTACTGCCAGCAAATCATGTTATGATCAGATGTGCTAAATTTATCATCAGAATAATAACACACCGAATGCTATTTATATAATGTAACATCAGATGGTGGTTGTTAAGCTACACAAAGCTGCACAGTTAGCAAACTCAATCTAAGCAGTACTGATTTATGAAGTTTGGAAAGCATGGATTGGGCTATTTGCTGAATGCTTTCTTGTTAGTAAGAAGTATTGGTATTTTGAAATCCTTCCAGCTGTCCTTCTGGATTATTGTACTTTATATACTTGGGCTGGGAAATTGAGCAAATAAAATCAATGCCTCACAATGTTTTCATGATGCCATTGACTGTTTCTTTTGTAGTCACAGACACAGCCATGCACTGCCCCTACAGCCAGTTTTGAAACACTGATATCTTAGCTGAGGAGCTGTCTCATGCAGATGGCTACAGATGTACCCCAGGAGTTGGCAGTATCCTATATACAGATCTTCTGAGAAATTAAGGTGTCATACATTCAGATGCCAAATTGGCTATATCAATGTAACTTCCCTCTGCTTTTATCCATCTATAACAGCCTTAAAACCAGCTGAGCTTATGAGAAAGCAACAGGTGCAGCCTTCAGCTGATATTAATGACAGCTACTATATTTAGCTTTCAAGCCATCATGACTGGAAAAATGCAACATGCTATGTTAACATATGGAGAACATGTGTGGCTACAGCTAGAAGCAAAATTTGTGTTAATAATATATTTGGGATGAGTGGTAATATCCTGACAGTTATAATTATCTAAACAGAGACTGCATGATTATTGCAGCACTAACTAGAAATGCAGCTCGTGAGAATGAGTCAGGTGAAAGTTCTAAAAGGCATGATGTAGCTTTGATACTTTGTATCCAGGCACCCGTACATGGATACATCTGCTGAAAAAAAACAAAGCCTGTATAGTAAGTAAACTAGATGTTGTAGGGAGGATTAGGAAATCTTTCTACATAAGATTACACATCTGCTTCTGTCGATATGAAAAACTGGCAGCTGCAGAGCATTCTTGAATGGCTGCTCAGTCCTAGTTATTAAACTGATACTGCATTAATAATGCAAAGACAAAAGATTCATTTAAACAGCCAAGAAAAATACAGCAAGCCCAATGTTCCATGAGTTACAATGTGGAAAAATTATTGGGATTTTAAAAACACAGATACAGGGACTACAGTTTACAGACACAAAATACTATGAGGACAACCTTGTCTCCCATGATGGTGTCTTCCCAGCCTTCAGCCATGTAGTCTAATTAAATTAGAGCTGGTGGCTACTGCAAAGGATTAAGTCTACAGTGAGATTTTAAACTATTTCCTGTCTTACCTCTCAATTTCTTAACACAAGAAACAAGGACAAAGGCAAAAATATTGGGGACAAAGGCCCAAAACTAGGGACAAATTTTAAATATTGATCTTACAAACTTAGAAAGTTACTAGAAGAATATGCTTTGTAATGGCATGAATTTTCTGAAGGATATGAGGTTTGAAACTCAAATGTGTGTCATTATTTAGTGACTTCAATCAACAATGATTTTCCATAAAACCAAAAAAAAAAACAAAAATTTTATGAGGAACAGATCAAAAATATAAGGCAAAAATCAGGACATTCTGAGAAAATTCCGGACATTCAAGAGGTATGTTTCCTGTAGTTCACGGTTTAATTCCCTCAGCCTCCATTTGTGTACTGTATGACTCTAAGAAGGTTAACTAAACAGACAGTATGCCCAGGCAGGATCTGAAAAATGTCCATATTGATTAGTGATCTACACTAATTAACAAATACAAATGAATAAATAAATAAAATTATACCTGCATCCCCCATGCTTCCGGCTTCATTCTTAATATTACATGCTCTTTTATGAAGTCAAGTACACCTTCTGGGTTCACCATGTCTATTAGCAGTTTGTTTCGGGCATCTGTCATTTGTTTAGAATGGCAGCATTTTGAATTTCACTAGCAATCTTCTTCTTTCGGCTTTTTGCCAGTTAGGGGTCGCCACAGCAGATCACCTGTTTAGTCATGATTGGCAGTAGAGTTTTACGGTGTCATGTTGCCAGCCTGGTGCCCAACCTTCCACAGAAGGCACACACACACACTCACACCTAGGGTCAATTTAGAGTGTCCAATTCACCTACAGCATGTCTTTGGGATGTGGGAGGAAACCGGAGCACCCGGAGGAAACCCATGCAACCACAGGGAGGACATGCAGACTCCACACAAAAGGCACCCCAGCCAAGAATCAAACCGGAGAACCTATTGCTGTGAGGTGGCAATGCTGACCACTGTACCACCGTGTCAGCCCTTAAATTTCACTAGCAGTACACAACCTTAATTCTCTCTGCTGAACTGTGACATTTTTATAAACTGTTTTATGCCTCTTTCTCATATTTTCTGTTTAGGGTGCATCTGCTGAAATCTCTCAGCCTTTCTCTCAGGCAGCTTGTATAACTCAGTTATTCTGGTAGTTTAAAACATGCTTTTTTTTCAAATTTCTTTTTATTAAATTAAATTTTGTGAAGACAAGTCTTAAACCTTTTACAGTACTTAAACCAAAGTCTTGGCATAAACAAAGCAGTACCACCTCAAACTCACATGAGATAATTCTTTTAACAGATGTCACATTCCCTAGTCTTCTGCACTAATTTATCACTATCATGATAAAGTGAAATAATCTGGTTTCATATCACCCATTTTTTATAGCAAATGTCAGTTCCATGTACGGTACTGCACTCCCCCATCCTGTAATCAGCTCCATGCTGTAATCCTTGACTGTGTATGTTTGCAGGTTTTGGTGCAGACAGCCACATGAATGTTGTTAATAATATCACTTCTTCTTCTTCTTTCGGCTTTTCCCGGTTAGGGGTCACCACAGTGGATCATCTGTCCGCTCATGATTGGCAGTGGAGTTTTACAGTGTCGAGTTGCCAGCCCGGTGCCCAACCTTCCACAGAAGGCACACACGCACACACTCACACCTAGGGCCAATTTAGAGTGTCCAATCCACCTACTGCATGTCTTTGTTAATAATGTCACTAGTTTATCAAATTTCATTCTGATTTTCCCCATATGTTTCTCTTTTAGATATCTGTAACAGTACATCTCACTGTCTCACTTTATAATGTGGTTTCTGTTTTGATTCTGTAATAGATAAAATAATTAAAGAGGCTTTTCCCCAGTACTGAGTGGCATGCCACCATCCTTATCTTATTAAAATCAATGAGGTCATCTACATCCCTCCCTTATTTCTCGTGCTCTTTTTTATTGCCCTCCCCTAGTCACATTGATAAAGAAACATGAATATAGCCATCAGAAACAACACCTCACTATATAAATTCATACTTGGATCTCACAGGTCCTTAGGTTCAGATGACAGAGTCTGAGAAAGCTGACGATAAATGTTGTGTCTTTCGGCTTAGGGGTCACCACAGCGGAACTCCGGTCCGCTAATGATTGGCAGTAGATTTTTTCATGCCGAGTTGCCATCCCTGATGCACAACCTTCAACGAAGGTAAGCCCATTCATGTATGTCTCCACACAGAAGATGCTTTAGCTGAGAATCGAACAGGACAACGTCTTACTGTGAGGCGACAATGCTACCACAGCACCACCACCACAGATGCTAGACAGCTGACGATAAATGATACTGTAAAACCCACTATGCAGATGGATACTTTTCTTCTTCATTTTTGGGTTCGTAGGTAGTTACTGGGCTTGCAGTTCAGGGGACCAATGAGTAGCATAACCAAAATTCTCAGTTGCCCTCCAAGCATTGTCTGGTTAAGTGACTTGCTGAAGGTTACACAGTAGGTAAATGAGGGTGAATGAATCAAACCCTTCACCATGGGGACTACAGTTCATGTCCTTAACCTTCTGCACATAGTGTTTTACCTACATGGCTTCTGAATGCCCATGACTTTTTAAATTGTTAGGGTACATGCAGGTCAGTGAAGCCAACCCCACTAGCTGTAGGTATGCCATGGTTATGTATTTTTCTGGTGTCATCTGTATGGCATAAGTGGATTGTCTGGCTGTACTTTAGAAACACATAACTTAAAATCAAGCCTGAGATCCATAAGCATTATAGTGCCTGAAAAAATATCCAAAATAACAGCCAAACACAAGGGTAACAAGTTCACATAGCAAACCACTCAGTAAAACTGCAAGGAAGACCCAGTTAAGCTAGAGTCCTCACTATGTAATACCTTAAAATTCCTGTAGTGAAAGCCAATGAGATATATGCAAATGAACACTTACGGATATATCAGTGTTTTAGCTACATGGTTTCTGAAAGTCCATGCGTTTTGCTTTTTACTTTTAAAATATTTATGGTACATTCAGGCCAATAAATCCAAACTCCACTAGCTTTACAGATTCATGAATCTAGGACAGATGCTATATGGAATCTATCATGCATATATTAAAGGCCATCAGATGTGTATTTTGTAATTAATAGTAGGCTACACCGAATGTGTATAGATATCCTCTGTGCAGTGTGCGACCATCCTAAATCATGGTGATCTCTAGCACACAAGGATATGTAAGACCTGCCTAGAACATGCTAGATTCAAACCAACACACACATTGTACACATACATCAAAGTTCAGAATGCTACCTGTTGTGCTACACATACTATAGGTTCATAGGTTCATAGGTTCATACTAGGCTATCTGCCCTAAGGCATTTATAAGCCTAGCCAGAGTGTGTTTGGCTTTTGCCACCCATTTTAAATTAATTTTGCTATGCCCTTTTCCGAGGTTAGTATACTGTGCCTCTGTTTAACAGTGACACAGAAGTGATACCCGGGGTAAACCTACGATCTCCCATCCACTCATCAAGATTCCTCTTGAAGAGAGTCAATGAGGGACTGTGCCTAACCTGGACTAGGATTTTATTCCAGAGTGAAGGGAGCCTCTGGGTTATGAATCTGTCCCTCCAGCATGTCCTATTTATTTCAGTGCTG